>NC_079400.1:10030567-10738067 GCF_029220125.1 Pseudoliparis swirei
GAACTTTGTGTTGGATGCAGGCCGCCAGCGCACCGGTCCTTTGGCCTGACCGGAGGCTGGTAACACTTTGGATGTCGTCATCAGTATTTCCTCACACGTCCCTGGGAGTGAAAGACAGCGTGAGCAGACTCTAATTGACCACATTCGATGCACCGGACATGCCAAACGTGTGAAGATTAAGTATTAAATTCCCTTCGGTCGCATGTCGATACGTCTCGCCAACCAAATCCAGCACAATAAAAGTGTGGGTCTTAAGATGGAAGTTGAGTAATAGACACTGTCCAAAATAAAACCACACAGCCATGAGCTCAATCACACAGGCCGGTTAAAGCCTCCGAGGAACTCAATCTAGTGGATTTGTAGCTTTGCTGTCGGCCCTAACAACCCGCTTTGTTTAAAAGTGGGATGAAATGCTTACGTGGCTCGGACAAGGTGGTAAACCTGAAGCTTACCACTGACACGCTTTTGTCCCACGGCGGCCCGATGCCGGGGATCAGACTGCATGGTATCAGCCGAACCCGAGAGGATGTGGAATGAGCGTGTGGTGTTTCTTCGTGGAATTGACTCATAACACCCCAAAAAGACAAAAACATGTCCAACGTTTTCTGCCTTCTCTCAACTTTTAGGATGTGATGTTTTCATTAAACCTGTAACTATTCGACACTTGAATGCTCTTCGTTTTGTGTCTCATATCTTCTTGGTCGTGTGAAGATAGGTGATATTCAGCCTTCAATGAGAACATAACACGAAGGTATGCATAACTTTAGCCATATTAAGTTACCCGGCTAGTGTGGAAGAAGAGGTCACCGGGTCACCAAAATCATTAGAAATCGTCTTCTGTGTCTCCAGGGGATGCTCATGCTAAATCACATTACGATCCACCTGCTAACAGAACAACCCGACGGAAACAAGAGTTACTTTAATTAAAGTCAATTCAAAGGAATAGTTTGGCAATTTGGGAAACGCGTCCCTTTGGCTTTTTTTTGCAGTGTAGGATGAGATCAATACTGACTGTAGGTTAAATATAAAATAAGTAGAGCCGACAGGCAATTAAATTAATTCAGCATACAGAGATTAACAAACATTAACGTTGTCGGATTTTGTGAGAGGTACAGAAAAGAGATATGTGAGAAACACGTTAGCTAGTTTGCTGTTTATGAAATGTAGCTTGTTCTTTTTACTTATAATATCCTTATTACTTGACACTACGGCACTCTTCTCCTTGTTATATTATCGTCAGTGAAGCATATTGAATTGAAAACCTTTTCACAGAGACAGGCTCCCCCCTGCTTCCAGTCATTAAGCTAAGCTAAGATTTAAAGTACACTCATATCAATCCTCTCATCTAAAGCGCAACAAGAAAGGAAAACTATTTACTTGCTCAAATCCTGCATCACAGAGCAAACATGCAACAGAAACATGAGCACGCTGGTGACTTGTTCAAACACATCCAGTGGCTTTTTAAAAGCGGGTCACGTAAGTCGTTGATTTACGCAATTCTACGTCACCATATTATCAGTTTGATTTGAAAACAGCTCAGTCACTGTGATACAACGTGATCGAGCCAGCTTACATAAGAACTGCCGGATGGATCTATGAATGTTATGTCCTCACAGTGGCGTCACGGGTTGTGGATTCACTGCACTCGCGGCCGAGGACCGGTCAGCTCCGCCAAACAGCTCGCCTTGTCTTTATTCCCTCAGACGCTTTTCCCGGGGGGGATCACACGATTGCCTAAAACAACACGAGGCGGCTGTGGTTATCACATTATCGCTCCCTGTTGTTGGAATACCATCAAGCCCGAATCACGGCGCGAGAAAAGAGGTCTTTATGACTCATAAACGGCTGTACAATCTCATTTTGGGATAGCAGGAGAAATCCTCTCCTCAAAGCGTGTCAGTCTGATTACAAGACTGAGGTTTAGTGATGTTGGCAAGTGTTTGTGCTGTGGAGGGAGAACGGGATCGGTTTCCCCCAAATGTTAATGGGTCAAGCTTCTAATCACTGTAATTCTGTTCGGGGCCAACATTTAATCGTGTTACAACCCTATTCTAGTGAGTTATGGAAGTGGATTATGAAAGTGTAAGTTAGAGGGACGAGAATCCAGTTTGGGTTGTGAACTGCGGAAGCTGTAATCCGTTTTATAGGTTTTAGTGGCGTAATATGAAGGTGTCTACTAAATAATGCATTCATGTGCCTTCATTTATAATGTTAATAATTTAGATGATTGGAGAGGAATAGGGAAAAGAAGGCTGCTATGGCTGCTCAGTCATCTTAGAAGAGTGTAAAAATAGAGTTGTTGAAGAACAGAAAGTGAGAACTGAGGCAAAACAAACACAAACTTCCTTTAAATCTAAAACGAACGCACCATTTAACAGAAAGGGCCGGCAGTTAAGTGTCCGGCTGAGAAGACTTCCCATATTGGAGAATTAAATGGCTGCTTTGTGTAATTATAATGTTTTTAAAGATTGGTTTGAGGTTTTGAGTGAGATGTCCAGATAACTGTTGGATGGATTGCTATGAAATCTGGACTCATTAAACAGGATGAGTGAAAATAACTTTATTTTAAAATATTTTGGGTGTTGTATTTCATCCAATATTCCATAATTATTTTGAGGATCGATGAATCTTTTACGTAATTTCTTCAAGTTAAAAAGCCAAACGTTGCCTTGGTCCCCCTTTTTTGGACTGATGTACATTTGAGTACACTTGGTATATTTGGGTTTTGGACTCTTTGGACTAAATAAACAATTTAAAGATGTCGTGACAAATATTTTTTACATATTTTAGAGACTGCATTTCTAAATAATAAGCTGTTTCATCAACAAATGAATATAGCAGTATAGGCTTGGAAAAATAATCCTTTGACTATTCTAGAGGAATTCACCACAAATAGAAAATATACATTAGTTTAACATATGGGCAGCATCTCAAAGTTTATTTGTCTCCTCTGTCTGTCGTTATTTCAAATAAGCCTATACAACTACCGTATATTTATTTCTTCACTGATCTTCGGGCCTCGGAAATAGTCAGTCGGATTCGAGAGGTCACTCTTTGTATTTATGAGTCACATCAGAACCAGAGCCGACGGCCAAGACTGAAAGCGACCAACCCTGAAAGAAAAAAACACCTTTTTTTCTCACACCTGTGAGATGAATGTGGCCTTGGATGGCACCCAGAGGAGCAGTCAGAACACTCCCTACTAACGGACCAGGCGGGCACGTTGCACAAATAAATGCACGTATGCAAACCACTGTGGAAGCAGCCCCGCTCTGACCCTTGTTCTTAAAATTCCTCGCACAGCGTTGAGATTACGCTCCTCTAGTGTTTAATCAAGGTGGCCTGTTGGGGCAGATGGTTATATCCATCACACTTTGCAACTGTTGTTTCCCCCCCTCTCCTTTAGAAACCTCTACGTATGCATCCTATGACATGGGACAAATAACCTTCTCCTGCATAAAGCTCCCGGCTGAAGCCGGACCGGGCGGGGGCCACTGTGCGTGAAAGGACCTCAGCTTGATTGAGACGCAGTGATGCTGGTATGAAAAGAGCTCGGGGCTACAAGGCACCACGTGCAGATATGCATTACAACGGAGCGAGCATGTAGGGGAGGCAGCTCTGAATGGTAGAGTGCAGCACACGCACAGGCCATCTGGGTGACTCAACTAAAGGCTGCTGTCGGGCGGTAAAACCGTGCATCTAGAAGCAGGAAAAAAGTAGCTGGAAATGACGACGCTTCCTTAAAGTATAGCGAGTCCAGGGAGGCTGCCGTGCAACTGTGGACCTCTACTGGTGTTCCTCGGACAGTGATGGGTGTGATCTGGTGTGTTGAGGAAGCTTGCAGGCTTGAGAATTACATGAAATGCAAATGCTTCTGCCCACTGCGTGAGCACAAGCCAAGGGAATGTCCCGCACGGACATGCCGTGTCACATGTTGATAGCGGGCCTGCATCCAATCGGCCCCGCCACAGCTGCTCTGAGCTCCCAACAGTTGACAATTATTACCAGGCTTCTCTTTCTTTATATATTTTTTAGAGCAGTAAAACAATCCTTTTTGAATATGCTCACACATTAAAATAAATAAATGAAACACCACGATCTGTTTTGTGAATCTGCAGATACAGGCAGGGACTCAGCTGCTGTTGCTCTAATCAGCCACTCACACACTGCATTCAATTTGTTTGGCATTAAGATAACACAGCTAATATCAGATATTAGTCAGAGCAGGGTCACTTCAAACCCGATTTGAGCGTACAGGGCAACTCCGCCGCCTGTCACTGAGAGCTGATTTGCAGAAGGACCCAGGTGGTGGTCGTCCAATGAAGCCGTATGATGCAGAATGAGGGAACGGAAGTGTCAATAAAAATGCTACTAAATCATAGTTAAGCTTTGAATTCTCTCAGCCTGATGACCCCACCCCCCCCTCCACAAAATGTATCTTGTAACATTTTTACGTTACATTATGGCCGCAAGGCCTGCTGCTGTCCTTTGTTTAATAAATGCAATAATAAAAACAAATAATTAGGTAGATTGTAATGCAAAACCTCATCTGCTAAAAACTAAAAATAGAAAATTTTTGAATGACATTTGCACATTCACTGAACATGTATCTGCATGAGGTAAAAGGTGTCCATAGTAAAGGATACGGAATAGGTTTTGTTATCTCACACTTTTCATACGCAGTTTAAAGTGATGACCGGCGCAGATTTTATAAATCTAAATATTTAATTTGAAGTTTTTGACTGGACAAAAGCAGCGTTGCATTTTTTTGCCAGCTGATAAAAGCTAGCTAGCTAGGTTAGCTAAAAACATTAAATCCTCTTAAATGAGCACTTCATGGCTACTTAAATGAAATGGTGCTGAAAGACTGAAGCTAATGATCCATAAAAAACATATTTATGAAAAAAAAGAAGCATTCTTCTTTTCTAGCTAGCTTAATTATGAATTATAAGTGTGGTAAGGATTTTTTTTTTCTTTTCTTCAAACATGTGTTTTCATTTTAAACTTTACAAGGAAAAAGAAACAAACGTTTTAGGTTGAGGACTAAAAGATGAGTTTGGCAAACGTAATGCGACTTCCATGTTGGTGGAGGGGAAACTTCCCCAAAACCAAGAAAAGAGCAGGACTGCTAACGTGAGCATGAACTCTGAAAGCATTTGAATTACACACTGTTAAAATACTGCAAAGTGAAAAATAACAAATCTACCTCACCAGATACCGTAGGCCGAGTGAGTTGATAATGTGCTGATTGGAAGTTACGCAGGTTAAGTATGTATGAAGCTTGATGGTCGCGTTATACAGTTAAACATGTATTTTTGTTTTGGAAAGGCTGATAAAAGAGTCAAATCTATTGCAGAGATGTAAAATCCAGACCTTCCGATAAGTTTGCTGGACTCTGAATGGTCCAAATATTAATACAGCAATGGAATAACAAACTTTAACTGTTTACTTTGGCTCATTACTTACTAAATACAAGCCTGTATTTTGTTCCACAAGATCTGTTGTTGCTATGGCACTGCACTGCATCTCCTTGTATCGCCATGGAAACACACAAAAAAGATGACTAGCACCGGGGCTTAAAGTGAAGTGGGTCAAGGGCCTCCGAGTCGAGCCAAGTTGAACCAAATTCCAGTCTAGGATCTAAAAGATGAAAATGAAATAAACACCAAACTTGTTCATCACCTAAAGAACCAGAGATCGTTTTTATTAAATGTTTAAAAATATATATTTAGTCTTTTTTGATACACTTTAAATGACTTTAAAATACTTTTGTGGACAGTTTTCCTTCATTGTTTACATGCACTTACATGCATTCACTTTGAAATGCAGTTTCAATGTAAATATTCAGAAATATATGAAGTATCGATACAAAAAGCCTGAAATCAGTAGTGGTCAGCAAACATTCATTCAAATGATTTTTTACTGGATGAAATTTGTTGCCACATATGCACCTACATTTTTTGGGGTCATTAACTTACCTTTAAACCTCTCATTTACTGAGCTTTCACTCCCCAATCAGGGATTTAAAACCCCAACTCTGTTGTATGACGAGTTAAATACACCTCAATACGATAATTATTCAGTTATTATCTGTTTGTCCACTATGTGCAGCGATATAAATATAGTCCTCCTCACATTAGTTTAAAATGTTTAATTGTGTGCCTCCATCGTGTGGTTGTGTGTATGTATTACAGTCAGCACTCTGCAGGTGGGATGAGAGACTTGTGTGACATGCATTCACAGCAGTGAGGCCCCAGTCAAACGTGTGTCTATAATACTGCATCACATACATGTCAGTTTTTTTATTAGCATTATTTTGATAAGACATGTGCTTCAACAAGAACAAAGCCCATCCCAGTGTAGCATCACCACCACGATGCCGAATGAACACAGAGTTAAGGCTTGTGCTGACATCTAGAGGTCGGAAGAGTTAATAATAGAGGAGAAATAGCGAGATAACTATTTACTACAGCAGTAAAACAAACAAAAAGGTATATTGTAAAAAAAGAAAGAAAAGTTTTTTAAAAATCGTCCGCCATGTAGGGTTGTAGAAGTATAAAGTAGCATAAAATGAAAACATGTAAGTAAAGTACAGTCCCTTCACATTGTTCTTAAGAGCAATACAGGTAGTTACTTTCTATCAAAAGAAAAACAAAAGTGTTATGATAAAAATGGCGCAAGACGATCTGCCCGGCGTCACTGACCTCAAATTAAATAAATTAGCCGTTTCATCAATTGACCTGAACTTTAAAGAAAATAAAAAGTGTATAAAAGTGTAACCTTTGCTCCAGCAAAACGTTGTCAACAAGTCGAGTTTCAAGAAAACAATAACAACATGTGTCCACTTGTTGTTGATGCACATAGAAAAAACAAACATGTGTCATACACCCAACTAGTCATATCTTCACACATCATCCGCTGACCTGTAAAGCTCACGTGGAGGCCTCCTCGTGATGGACCACCTATTATATAATAGAAACACCCAGACTAAATGCGCGGCGTGGTCCCAATTTTCCGATATTCCGAGCGACACCTGAAGGCAGCATGCTATCCTCTCGTGCACTGCTGACCTCCTCCGGTCCTGCTCTCGTCTCCTGAGTGTCTGGCTGCCGGTGGGGTGTGTCTACTGGAGATAGTGGTGGAGACAGGCGGCTGCACACAAACGGGCAACAAATGGGCAGAGTACAACCGGAAGTTGCACGATTTCATCTTCACAATAAAAGCCTTGCGATGCCTGCTACTGCCTTTTCTTTTTATAAATAAAAACAATAGACTGAGTGTATTGAAATGTAATACACAATTTAATCCTGACAATAAAGATAATGTGAGAAATTCTAATGTACGTCCCATTAAAACTGGGACTGTTAAGAATGTACCGTTTTTAAAACACCCGTGGAATCCTGAGCATCACACACATGTGAGAGGTCATTCATCTGCAGCTCTAACAGCCTCATGGCTGCAGGGATATTCAGGCACAAGGACATTAGGGATGCTGGATGACCATCTCAGGGTCTGTGTTTGAGTTTGTCACAATGTGTGGGTTAACGTGAGGGCTCTGGGCAGGACAGTGACAGGTATCTGAGACAAACAGAGCAGCTTCAATCTGAATCAATCTTCCCCTGCACTCGTCTCCAGTGGACCACAAGGTTCCTCATAAGGCCCTCGTATATTTTACTCATATCCTTCCTGACACCATCACTAATACCTGCAAAGCAACAACTGGCAAAGTCATAATCTCATAATTGTAAGATGTATACACACAGACACACACACACACACACACACACACACACACACACACACACACACACACACACACATTAACTACAAATGTACAATATTTAGAGCAATGTTGTGGATGTAAGTAGCCAATAAAGTTGCATTAAATGGGAATTAGACCTCGGCCTGATTGAGGCAACATATTCCACCATATTGTGTTATGCAATATTATTTCTCTATTTCTTTATTTTTATATTACTCTCTTTGTAAAGCACTTGGATCAACATGTGTCGATATAATAGAGCTGTCAGTTTTTACTCTGAAAGTGTTGACAGGAAGTACACTATAAAACTCCCTCGCACTTGACGTCGATAAGGAGAAAATGAAGAAAAAAGACAGTAGGAGAAAAAAAACTCCCGCCCCACCACCAGACACCTTGTTAAGCAGCCCAGACAAGAAGAAAGCGCGCGCACGACCTCACGAGCAAAGGTCCACAACAAAAAACAAAGAAGAAGAAAGAAAGAAAGAAATGCAGCTGAACAACTGGACGATGCTCACGCGTCTGGAGCTGGTTGTTATCTAACATTAGTTTAAAAAGAAGAAGAAAAAGAAAAAGAAGAAGAAGATGAAGAAGCACCTGAGTCCCACTAAGCTGCCGCCGTCGGACGCGTCGGTCCTCCAGCTCCGGGAGTTGCTGTCCGCCGGCAGCAGCGCCTACAGCCTCCCCACGCAGCACTGCAACGAGGTCTTCCCCCGGATATACATCGGCAACGCGTGAGTCCATCAACTTGTCACCGTGACTTATTAATGCCGCGCGGTTCACACCGACACAGGTACGACAGGTTGTGTTTCTTTTGTCTTCTTCTTTCTTTTTTAAAGATACATTTATTTATATATATGGACACACAAAGATGCTCGCGCCCCATCCGACACACCAGACGCGACAATGACAACAGTGTCGCATGTCCGCGCGCATTAGGGCGTGCTCGTGTGTGTGTGCGTGCGTGCGTGTGTGTTTGTCTCTACTCTCATCATCATGGAGGGAAGCGACCGCCTGTTGTTGTCAACATGTTGTGTTGTTGTTGCTCCTCGAGATATCAGCAGCGGTCGATCCCTCAGCAGCCAGACGGGCACGTTGTGTAACAGTGTAACACATATAGTCATGATAATTATATTAATATTGTGGAGGCATAATCAAGTTTCTTTTTGATGCACACATGAAAGGAGGAACACACACACACACACACACACACACACCACACTCTGTGTGCTGCTCAGAGAATCCCTCCATCATTAGTGGAGCTCTGCCGTGTAATCACGTCTCCATCGAGCCGCTCCCCTTCCCCTCCAGCTGGGCTGCAACAGCAATCACACATCAAAATAATAAACAACAACAACAACACACACATACAAAGGGCTTCTTTTTACTTTCATTCACAAACTGCTCAAGAAGGAAACAACAGGCAGTTTAGTATAAAGAAGGAGCACGTGACATGTGGTCAATGCTCTTTTTTGAAGCGTCATACACTTTATGACGTAAATATAATGATGCCAAATATATTCACGAGAGTGTACGTTTTTCGAGAGAACTAATTGTGCTTTAAAACAAATAATCAATAACTTGTGTAGAGTTAATATACCTGTTGTTATTATACTGCAAGAAGGTATGTGGTGTATTCTAGAGAATTGTTGATTAATCAATAAGTGTATTGACGGAAAACGAATCTCCAGTTGGTCATATATACATTACTATATTTAGCTTATCAGTTTAGAGTCTTCAGGTTTTTTTCTTGTCTCAATAAAACTTCATGCTTTGTGGACCAAATTAATAAACAGGAACATTATCTGTAATTTGTATTTATTTTTATAATGAATGGATAGTCTCTACTTCCTAAAACTAAAGCTTATGTTATCTCTCATTGTGAAAGGTATTGCTATTTGAAATATGAACATACAGCTGCAACTGTAGACTATTTCCTCGATGCATTGATTAATCACTTGGTCTATAACGTGACAGGAAACGAGGACAAATGTCTTGTTTGATCTGAAACATAGTTAACGATAAAAATGTTGCTCATCGATTAGTCAACTAATTATTGCAGCTCTACATCTGATTATGATTCACCAGCTGGTGATTATTCTAATTATTTACAGAAACATAAATTCTTGATAATATCTTACACTTTGATGATTTAAGGCGATTTACAAAAATAAGTTTTTACTTTCTCAACGTTAAAAGATAATATTTGAATGTCATTTATATCGCTTCCAAAACCCCAAACTAGTCAGTTTATTATAAAAAAAGACAAAAACAGAAATTAATCTAATCTCTCATCTAATTATTATCAAGCAGTGAAAGGAGCAGAGCACACACACACATATGTATATGTATATTAAACATGGCGGTAAATCTATGTTGTTGGTTGCCTGGATGCTATCGGCTTTGTAATGAACACGCCGACGCTTCAGGAATTTACAGCTCGGTGTTCCAGTAAAACCAGTTCCCGGTGCCTCCTACACTGGCTTGACTTGAAGTGTGTGGTGTACTATGTGCAAGTATAAATGTTGTCATGGCGACGTCACACAATGGTTTCGCCGTCGCCATCTTGCAATAGAATCGTGGCCATGTTGTTTTGTTTGCAACCGATAAACTAAAGTTACCGTAGTTAGACGCTGGATACGGCTCTGGTACGACCTGTCAATCACATTAAGCCCCTCCCTAAAGCATACCCTGCTTTATGGTCTCTTTGACTCTAAATGACCATCATTTACTAAATAAATATCAGGTTGTATGGAAGAAGACTTAAAACTAGAGCATAAGACCATAAACTCATTCTTAAAAGATTTATTGTTATAAATTAAGGGAGAAGTAGTAATTTTCTCATAGACTTCTATATAATCTGAATTGTTTTTGTATTGGGAGGAGTCGCCCCCTGGTGGTCAGTAGTGAGAATGCGAGTTTTAAGACTGCTCTCAACACATCTCTAAATGATTTTTGGCATTTCTGTGTGGCAAATTCAATCAGATACTGATGTGTGCATATTTTTTTGGAGACTGACAACTATTGCTTTTTAAATAAAGAAATCTAACTACTTCTGCAACTGTAGATTATTTTATTGATTCATTGATTAATCAATTGGTCTACAAATCATTAGGAAACAGTAAAAAAAAAGCCTTGAACCCAAGATGACGTGATTAAATGTCTTGATTTGTCTGACCAACGATCCAAAATCCAATTCCAATCAATTTAGTGCTGTTTGCTAATGAAGTGGAGATGGTAAAAACTCATTTAGAGAAAATATATTTAGAGATATATTTTCGGCAAAAAAACAACAAAAAACTTTCAATTAAAAGAAAATTAAGAAGAGATAACATTATCTCAAGATGATATAAATTAAGAGAATAACACATTTGTTTTACAAGTGTTCTGAAATGTTATGTTTTTTTGGTAAAAGTAGTAAAAAACACACCTAAATGTGTGTTTTGGATGTGTCCCTCCACTAGTTTGAAAGAAGATATGTAATGAAAGCAAAGTAACCCAAAATCTCAAAATTGAACAGTGCATGAAAAACAAAGGGACAGAAAAAAGTCACTTGTGGCATTTGTATAATAACTCGGGTATCTTATTGTCACCGGTATTTATAATGTATGCAATTGGTCACGTCTTTGCACTTTTTGACAATATTCGGTGAAAGACACCTCCGTTATATATACATTAGCATCTCCTGCAACCAAAAAAATAAAATCCCAAATATCAGAAGTCATTCCAGGTTTCAAGTGCCTTTAAAAAAAAAAAGCCATTTAAGAAAAAGAAGTTCCAGGACATATATATTTTAAATACATAGTGTAATATAAAGCTTTTACCGAGCGGCTTCAAATCCCCCTTTTATGGATTCATGGTAGACGATGGATTCAGGGATGCCCCGTGAGAAACGGAGTGTCTGGCTTTGCAGGCCCGGCCCATTTGGCTCCGGTCGCTGCCAAGAGAGCGGCGGAGGAGTACAAGCACATTACTGGAGCTCGGTACTACAACAGAATCAATCTGAATGTGCCGACCGGCCCGAGCCAAGTCTCCAAACTAAGTGCCGAGACTCTGACGCGCCATCAGCTCGATGTTTCCTTTTGAAGAAGAGACTTGTGACTCCTGTTGAAGAATTGTAGTTATGTTGTAATCAGTTCAAGGTTCAAGGTTTTTTATTTGCCATTTTTTCAACAGTCCAGACACATTGGAATTGTTTTGCAGGGCTCTCCGAGTCAACAGAGGTACAAACACACTATAATACCTTCGCATATCACAAGATTGGGCATTGAATTATGAACATTTTGGCATTAGTTGCATGCCAATTGGATAGAACTTGACCGCGCTATGGTAAAAAGAAGATGTTGACCTTTTCTTGACCTTGACCTTTGACCCGATCGATCCCAAATTCTAATCAAATGGTCCCCGGATAATAATCAATCATCCCACGAAATTTCATGCGATTCGGTTTAATACTTTTTGAGTTATGCGAGGAACACGCATACAAATAAATAAATAAATAAATACACAGCGATCAAAACATTACCTTCCGCATTTTCAATGCGAAGGTAATAAGAACAAATGTAAAAACACACTGTACATAAGGTGGTAGAATATACAGTATTAGGTCCAGTTTAAAAAAAACAGGTTATCAACATAAAAAAGGAGATGGTAGAGGTTAATAAATAAATAGGCTAGTGCTGAGTGCTGTTTCTAGTTTGTGAAAGGAAAGAGGGGAAGGGGACAGTTATATGGCGATATTGCACATTTTGAGAGGTGGGGGAAGGTTATGTGGGGTTATTGCACAAATTGGAATATTGTAAATTTTCTCAGAGAGTACATATTTTTCAATAGTTCTGTTTTGCCATCAGTCTGACAAGGAGTATTACGTTCTCTTGTCATGTACATTTTATGATTAAAGTGCATCACAGGCGGTCCAAACAAGTGCAAAGGGCAGCGTGATGTAATGCGATATTATACAAATGACTCATGCAGGGCGAGGCGGCATCGATTGTTAACGAAAGCCCGAAACCGTGTCCACTATTTCCACCACTGGGACCCACGAAGCCTTTCTGCTGATGCATCTTGTATATTAATCGTGTTAGAATGTGTGCAGCTGGCCAACATGACAATAAATACACTGATTGCCACACACATACACACCGATGGTGCGCAGTCGTTCACACACTCATTCAATCACAGTTGATGGAAAAAATAGCTTTGTCCTTGAAAATATTCATTACTGTCTCCTATCATGGGATCCTCCACGGGGACTTGCGCCCATGACCGATTTTGGGCTCCGATCTATACTTTAAGGCAACCACCAGGACAAACTGCAATGTGGGATTGTTCCCCTGGCACTCATGTCCTGTATGGAAGCATCTTTATTCGTTATGATTTTGTCCACAATCTGAATTGCAATCTAAAATTTCACATCACAGATTTGATCTATATCAACCACTGTATGTATTCTCCTCCTAAGAGAGAATAGAAACAAAGCAAAACTAGAATGGGCACTCGGTAGAGCGCATACCTTCGCATATCACAAGTTTGGGCATTGCATTATGAACATTTTGGCATTAGTTGCATGCCAATTGGATACAAATTGACCGTGCTATGGTAAAAAGAAGATTTTGACCTTTCCATGACCTTGACCTTTGACCCGATTGATCCCAAAATCTAATAAAATGGTCCCCGGATAATAACCAAACATCCCACCAAATTTCATGCGATTCAAGAAGATTTTGACCTTTTCATGACCTTGACCTTTGACCCGATTGATCCCAAAATCTAATCAAATGGTCCCCGGATAATAACCAATCATCCCACCAAATTCCATGCGATTCAAGAAGATTTTGACCTTTTTCATGACCTTGACCTTGGACCCGATCGATGCCAAAATCTAATCAAATGGTCCCCGGATAATAACCAATCATCCCACCAAATTTCATGCGATTCGGTTTAATACTTTTTGAGTTAGGCGAATAACACGCATACAAATAAATACGCGGCAGCGATCAAAACATAACCTTCCGCATTTTCAATGCGAAGGTAACAATTATCCAGAATATAAAACAAGACATCTGTGAATAAAAAATACTCCAATAATACAAAATAGAGTTGTAAAAACGCTGATGTGTGGGCATGGTTCATGAACTAGTCAGTGACATGTTCCCGTCCCTAAAATGAATAAAGAGCGTATATTTTCCCTTCCATTGTTTTCACATCTGTTGTAGTCAGCAGTATGAAACCAGCGCGTGCATCTCGGGGACACACTGAAGGTGTGTTTTGTTTGCTTTGAGGAACACTTTGGCTCTTTGTGAAGCCGGCCTTTAATAATGAATGCCGTGGGACTGCAGATCCCACGGTGGAGGAAGGCTGGGCACGGGGCACGTGAAGAGGAAGGGAGCCGTTGGCTGTGAACTCGCTTGAACCACAGTGTGCCTCTCTGCATTGTACAAAGTACAGTGAGTATTAACGGCGCTGCTGGTGTGCCGTCGCATCTCTTTCCCCCGCTGACATGTGCACATGATGCATTGTAAAGGCTTTAAACGTATACGGCTCACTTTATTGTTTTATGCACAAAAGGTCTCAATGTAAACGGACATATTCTGAATAAAAGAGGGGAATGATATGAATTAAGAGTCTCTGCCCTGCGGCTGACACACAAACAGACGGCTTCTTCATCCCTCCTCCAATGCCCGTGAAGCGAAATGTCGGCAGAGTTCTTTTTAATTAGTTCTTGCAGAGGATGCTTTGAAGCCACGGCCTCGAGGGAGCTGTCCAGGGTCACCGAGCCTCGCCCCACCAGCATTATATTGGACTGTAAGGACACATGGCAATATAAAGCACACCACGCTGTCAGGGGGAGCATGTCACGAGAAGATTTATCATCCTTTAGTCTGGATAAATGAAGAGCGAGGAGACACATTTAGCTTTTTTAGTAGAGTCCTTCAAATACCAGAAAGGCCTCCAGTACGTCCTACAATGCTGGATCGGCCATCTGAGTATGTGTGACCAATACGACACACCTGTGGTTAAACCAGGTGGCAAACTCACAGATCTGAAGAGGGAAGCCAATGCTGAAGTGGCTTTAATCATTCTTTCTAATGACCACCAGGGGGCGACTCTTCTGGTTGTATAGAAGTCTATATGATGACTCTACTTCTCTCTTGATTTATTCCCTCAGTAAACATTGTATACTTGAGTTTATGTCTCAGTCTGTAGTTTTAAGTCTCCCGCAATGCAGCGTGATGTTCATTTAGTACATTATGGTCCATTAGAGTCAAAGAGACCATAAAGCAGGGGATGCTTTAGGGGCGGAGCTTCCTTGTGATTGACAGGTTGCTACCACAGCGTTGTTTAGTCGTAGAGTAAGTAGTCTGTGTGTTTTCGTCGTACAACATGACAGAAATAGCTCATTCAGTGTGAGGTTGTTCTTAGCTTCGCCCTCTCGTGTCAGTTCTGGTTGCAAAAAAAACAAGATGGCAGCGGCCAAAAGGAAGAACTTGAGACTTCAAAACCGTAGTCGACCAAACCAATAGGTGACGTCACAGTGACTATGCCCCTTTCTTATGTACAGTCGATGGGTTAAACACATTCGTTTGTCGAATGACAAATGATGAAATCGGGAGGAAAGGAGCTAGTTTACGTTAGCCGGTGGATAGCACAGTCCTGCTTGGCTAAATACCCAACAGGAACCAACAGCTAACGTTAACATAGGTGTAGCATTGTGTTACATTAGGATGCATTCATGCTCTTGAATAAATAGTTGTTTGAAGGTGATGTTTTCACAGCAGTATTTAAAAGAGATCAGAGAGGTAATGATAACCTGTTAAACTGCTATTGTATCGGTTGATACACAAGTTCAGGAATTGGTATTAGAAAGAAAAGAAATTGTATGAATTTTAAATATTTTTTGCTTATTTCACAACGTAAACAGGTTTCTGTGCTTGTATGCAAGAACACATCTCCCCACTTGTTTTCCAATGTACACTGAGGTTTCTTCTGTTCTCCGTTAGCTACAGAGCAACAGTACGGGGGAGCTTTCTTTTGCTGTTCAAACTGTAAATCCAGCGCAGCTAATTAGTGGCACTAAATGTTCCATAAACCTCCGATACAACATTCACAAGCGAGGCATTTTATTCAGAATCAACGAGCAGCGCCTCCGGCCAGGTTGAGTCGTTACCGTGGACACGGGCATCGAGCCAGGCAGGCTGCTTCGTGATGGTGCGTTTGCTCTGCCGAGGCCTAACATGCAGACACAGTCGAGCAGAGTGGGATGGAAGCAGATTGATTGTTTCCTGGACGGTTAGTAGATGGATCCGAAGCTCTTTAAACATTTATTTCCATCTCAAGTCGCGCTTGAAAAAGGTTCCGGTAATTTGCAATCAATCTGTTTCTCTCGCCTATGTCCACTGTCCAGCGTGTGCAACTATTTTCGTTATTGTAGCTTTTTAACATCTCTATCATGTTTTGGACATGTAATCTCTTCACAGCAGTCTCTCCCTCAGACTTTGCTCTCCTACATTTACATTGGCAAGAAATCGAACACAATTATCACTTTTATAAAGGGAAAAAGGACACAGGTGAACACAATCAGAGTAATTAGGTCTGTGAGGACACTTTTCATCACATCTTCTAGATTAATTTATAAAATAAAACAAAGATCCACGAATAAGTCTCTAAAATGTGCGATATCACAGACACACTTTTCGAGAGCGGCTTTAAAGCAGCGACATGCAGCGACTTTTACAGCTCCCAGCTGCAGATCTACAGGATGTGGCTGTATATCAAGCCGCGATGCTGCCAGCACCGTGCTGGCTGAAAAGCAGGCAGAGTGCTCGTGAAAGATGCAACACACTTTGCCAAAATATCACTCTGAAAAAAATTGTGCTGACACGCTCTTTCGCTGCATGGGTCGGGTGTTATTAGTTGTGTTATTGGTCTTAGATGTCTTGTTCTGCTGCGGTACACTCATCATTTTGTGTCGTGAGAGAACACACATTTTTTTACATTTTAAATCACCATCAAGCGGCACTCCATACGTTTCTCCCGGTACTTTGTGTCTCTGCAGCAGGCTCGTCGTTAACAGATATCAGCAACCTGCTGAATCGAGTCAATTAATGTCTTTTTTTCCCTTCTTTTCTTCCACTCTGGTCTTGAATTTCACAGGTTCGTTGCCCAGAATCCAATGCGTCTCCAGAAACTCGGAGTGACGCATATCCTCAACGTGGCGGAGGGCACCTCCTTCATGCACGTCAACACCAGCGTGGAGTTCTACGCCAGCACGGGCGTCACCTACCACGGCATCCGGGCCAACGACACGGAGCAGTTCAACCTCAGCGCCGTCTTTGAGGAGGGGGCGGACTTCATCGACAAGGCCCTGGCGCACAACAACGGTCAAGGTGACTTCATTTTGAGCTAAGACGTGCGTCGCGTGGAATATTTGTTATATTGACGATGCATCACTACTTGTGTGATCACTCGTAATAATGAACCCGAAGGAGAATTCAGTCCCGCGCAGCATTTTAGCGTCTTACAGATATATTTTTTCTCTCTAAAAAAAAAATCAACAGGGATTTGGACAATTACAATTATATATTTATTTAAATAAATAAATTGACAAAAACTGTTATTTTACCCCACTGAATAAACTCACTTCATTTCACTTGACTTTCCATCCATTGTTTCAACAATCACCAATTCTGATTCGAGAGACATTTCAGCCTTTTTTTCTAACTTTGTTTCCCAGTGCGTTTGTGGCGTCAAACGGGACACACCAGAAACAAACCCCAGTAAGAATATATCGCCTAGTTTAAGTTTTCTTGTCTATATCTGCAACAACAGGTCAAAGGTCAAAGTTAGCGACGAGTGGGTGAACATAGCGAAGCATTAAATGTTAGCAGCTAAAGAGCCAGATATTTATTTAGAGATGAAAAACAAAGCTAACATGTGAATGAATAAAAAAGTGAAGTTTTACCAAAAGTGTCTCACGTTCTCATGAAGCAGAATGTTTTGTTAAATCTTCACACGTTGGAAAGTAAGTAATATAATATCAGTATGTACATTGGTCCATTACAACGTTACTGCCATTAAAAAGTAACTTGTTTTGTTTAAGTCTATATTTTAACAATCATTACCACAAAAAACTGCTCCTCTAACAAAGGATGCAATATTTAATTAAGGCGCCTTGTAATGATTCACCCTCAATGCGCTTCACTCAAGTGAACACAGGAGGCGATAATCATGTCGCCTGAAGCATCTGAGGCTAAATCTGACACACTCCTGAGCCTTGCTCCACATTCCTTTATCACATCGTGTCCAAATGTTCCACGCGTAACAAACCTCTGGCGCCAAATCCACCTCGTGGTGCTCGACGACAGCCGTGTTTGGACGGGATTCACGGCAGCCGGTGAAATGAAACGGAATGAAACGACGTATGAAGAAAAGAAGAAAAAACGCTCAAAAAGCAGAAATCACTGGTTGTTCCTCTATTTTTCATGAGAGGTCAGGTGTAGCGTGTTTTAACATGTCACATGTGTTGTACATATTATTGTGCATATTGGAAAACACTATATGTAGGTTGTAAAATCAATCAATCCCAGGAGGCCTCCCCCCCCCCCCACCCTCCTCCTCCCGACCCGCACACCATAGTAAAAATCATTCCCCAGCGCTCCCGGAGCAGGAAGCCAAATGTACTCCATTTGTCGCCGCGCGCGAGGTACGTGTTTAATTGGTGTGCTGAACCCTGTTTTTATCACGTGGATTTATTGACAGCATTGGCACAGAAAGCATCTTAATTCCTTCGGGCCCCAGCGACGCTGTGGTGAAGTGAAGAGCGCCTGTAACGGGGATGTGATGGAGGATAACGCTCCCCCTCGCATCGCTGCAGTTTGACCCTCGGTGCTATTGGGCAACATTCTCTTTGACACCCTGTGAACCCCCACGCAGCGAGCTCTGGAAAGGTCATAGGTCCTTTGAAAGGTTTTTTTAATGAGGACCTGAATTGATGTTGCCACGTGTCCGGCATAAAGAAGACACGAGGCGACTGTGTGTCAGCGCTGTCGAGTGTTTACGAGCTTGCTCACTTTATAAATTCACCATGTGAGAAAAAGGTTTTCTTCTAAAATTCCAAGCAATTTAATGGGTAAAGTATTCCCTTTAAGGAATGCCTTTTCAAATGAAAATAATATGTCAATCAGCAGCAGTTTGAGACAATTGAATGTTATTGTTGTTGTTGTTGTTGTGTTGAACTACTTACTGTTGGTACCTTTTTTCGTGAGATCTGAGTGAACTTGAGTTCCCTCTGGTGAGCAGTTCCCCTGTGCGTCTTGGGCTTTTATTGTGAAAGGTGAGGACGAGAGAAGTGGATCTGGTCGGCCTTTGTCGACGTTGAAAGGAGAAATAAAGTTTTCCGTCTTTGGTTTCGTACTATACGGATCACACGTGTTGTTGTGCAATATAACATACTTTAAATATATGGTTGATGCCTTTATTCACGGTGCAGTTATAAAAAAAACGAAGGCCAAAAGAATTCTTTAAAAAAACTACATTTTGAGTAAATATTTTGCAGACACTCAACCTTTTGTTTCTTTATCACACATTTAATTTAATAATTGACTTGTATTGACGACTTCTTGTTTCGAACAAGAAGTGACAGCCGGTGTTAGCGATGGAGCGACAAAGTGAGGGAAGTCGTGAGCCAGAGAGGACACAGTGGCATCGACGTTGATCCGTGGTGATGAGCTATTGAGGAGGTCGTTTCATTGGCTGAGGAACTTCTTCTGGGTGGAGATCAGAGGAGGAGATTATACGACAGAGTGCCGAGTCAGCAGATCTGACCTGAGGCCGACCGGCACATCAGCTGCTCTGTGAAGCTCGCCAAGCCGGACACCCCGCGGGTTTAGTTTTTGGGTTCGTCAGTGATGAAAAAGGAAAGTCCGACAGAGGTGCCTCTCAGACGGCAAACACAAACAACAACACACGCAGATGAGTACACATACACTACCGTTCAAAAGTTTGGGGTCATCCAGACAATTTTGTGTCTTCCATGAATACTCACTTTTATTTATCAAATGAATTGAAAATTGAATAGAAAATATAGTCAAGACATTGACAAGTTTAGAAATAATGATTAATATTTGAAGTATTAATTTTGTTCTTCAAACTTCAAGCTCAAAGGAAGGCCAGTTGTATAGATTATATCACCAGCATAACTGTTTTCAGCTGTGCTAACATAATTGCACAAGGGTTTTCTTATCAGATATTAGTCTTCTAAGGCGATTAGCAAACACAATGTACCATTAGAACACTGGAGTGATAGTTGATGGAAATGGGCCTCTATACACCTCTGGAGATATTTCATTAGAAACCAGACGTTTCCACCTAGAATAGTCATTTACCACATTAACAATGTATAGTGTGTATTTTTGATTAATGTTATCTTTATTGAAAAAACAGTGCTTTACTTTGAAGAATAAAGACATTTCTAAGTGACCCCAAACTTTTGAACGGTAGTGTATATATATATGTATATATACATATACATATATATATATATATATATTTAGTGATCGCCTTTGAGCATTCGCAAGGACAAACGCTGCATTTATCATATCGCCTCTCTTGTCTCGGGTGATATTTTTAGGCCATGACCGAGCGCCCTCACCAGACCAGAGAAGTGCGACGGTATACAGTGTCTGCACTGTATCTGGGCACTATTGACCGACTCAAATAGGCGCATTCACCGAAATAGATTTCATATTCCTCCTCATGAACCTTCAGGCACAACTCTCTGCGAGCTGGAACACGTATTAATGTTACGAGCAAAGACTTTTCTTTGTGGTCCACATCCTGAGATTGCGCTGCTCTCCTTTCGCATGTTTTTGTTTTGTTTTGTTGCTTTGGCTGTCTGTGAATAACATTTTAAAAAGGTGTGACATCGATTCTTCTCTACGCCGTCGCCCCTTTCATGTGCCGTCCGTCAACCGTAGGAAATAGACGAATGGGGAGCATAAAAAACAGAAAAGGTGCAGCTCTGGGCCTCCGGCGCAGGCCGTGACTCACTCCTGGGGAATGCAGCTGCAGCTCTGTGACTGTGATAAGATGCCACAGGGGAAAATAATTACCCCCCCCCCACACACACACACACACACACACTCGATCGCACTGTAAATAATATGTCTGCCAGCGTCGGCAAACTCCCACGAGGGAGTGATCGGCAGATTGGGTGTGAGAGCGGCGGGTTAATTGTGCACTGAGTGGTGTGACCAGTCTGGGTCTTTATATGCAACACAATAGCGGTGATTAAGACAATTTGTGTGTGAGAACTCGTCTCGGCCTCAAGCCGGCTCTCTAAATGGGACATGAGACTTTAAAAGGCGTTCGGCTCTCATTGTTCACAGTGAAAGAAAACGCCGGTGTTGTTGTCTTTACAAGCCGTTTACGTCAATCCACGTCAAGTACCGTTTCCCCGTGTCATGCCCGTAACCTCGCGGCTCGAGACAGCTTCTTTTTGTCGTTGTTGTGAATCAAAATAAATCGCCAGCAAATAAACAACTCGGTAATCTGTCTTCATGAGTAAAGGGTTTGTTTTCCGGGTGCATTCACAATCTAAAGACACAAACAATCCAATTAACTGCTTGAACAAAACTATATATTGTATATTTAGACTGCTAATTACATTTTCATTAGTTCATTAGAATGGTGACGCTTTTCTGCTCAACTTTTTAAAGGTTGCCTGGAACCAATACATGTTGTTATATATATACATATATATTTATATATGTATGTATATGTACATATACATACACTACCGTTCAAAAGTTTGGGGTCATCCAGACAATTTAGTGTCTTCCATGAAAACTCACTTTTATTTATCAAATGAATTGAAAATTGAATAGAAAATATAGTCAAGACATTGACAAGGTTAGAAATAATGATTAATATTTGAAGTATTAATTTTGTTCTACAAACTTCAAGCTTAAAGGAAGGCCAGTTGTATAGCTTATATCACCAGCATAACTGTTTTCAGCTGTGCTAACATAATTGCACAAGGGTTTTCTAATCAGACATTAGTCTTCTAAGGCGATTAGCAAACACAATGTACCATTAGAACACTGGAGTGATAGTTGATGGAAATGGGCCTCCATACACCTATGGAGATATTTCATTAGAAACCAGACGTTTCCACCTAGAATAGTCATTTACCACATTAACAATGTATAGAGTGTATTTTTGATTAATGTTATCTTTATTGACAAAACAGTGCTTTTCTTTGAAAAATAAAGACATTTCTAAGTGACCCCAAACTTTTGAACGGTAGTGTATGTTGCAGTCGACCACACAGGTCATGCATGTATTCTGTGCACACACTTTACGCAGCAACTTGATTGACTTTGCCGGGTTCTGTAGCAGAGGTCAGGTCTTGTCCCAGAAGATGTCCCCCCCAGTCCTTTCTGGAATAACATGTTCAGAAGTGACAAATGGGCTCCATGTACAATATATTTTTTTATTTGAGGATATTGTTGTTCTGCTGGCCGTATCCTTTTACATTTGTCTTCCGATGAGACGCTAACCCTCTGGTTCTGTTCTCCGTTGGGGTCCTGCAGGGAAAGTGTACGTCCACTGCAGAGAAGGCTACAGCCGCTCCCCCACCATGGTGGTCGCCTACCTCATGCTGCGCCACAAAATGGATGCCCGTCTGGCGGTGGCCACCGTGAGGCACGAGAGAAATCGGGCCCAACGACGGCTTCCTTCGCCAACTGTGCCGCCTCAACGAGAAGCTGGCGAGGGAAGGCAAGCTGAACGGGGAGGAGGGCAAGCTAAAGACCGAGAGCGAGGCCCCGCCTCCGCCCGACACGCCTTTCAGACTGACCCCACCCTGACCAAGCCAGCATCCATATGACACCCCAGGGGGTATTCTGAAACACAAACGTACAGGCATTTATCTTTGGAGATAATTATGATGTCACGCACACACACACACACACACACACACACATGCTGATTTTCCATCTTGTGTTCTCGTCTGTCACTGCTGCTCTGTATGTAAAGGGACACCTCCTCAGGGGGCTCTTCCTCCGGTTCCCACGAAGAGTGTGATCTTGAATACTCCCCCCCACACACACATACCTTTTTTCTAAACTGCACACCACACAGATGTGCAAACGTACCTTGCAGCATTCCTTCAACCCCCCCTTTACCTCCAGACAGTGAACAATTTGCCCAGATTCTTAAGATTTCCATAATTAAATAGATTATAGCACAATCATTCCATAGTTTTCCACTGCCGGGAATGTCAGCGATTTCTCCGCCAGCAGGAGCACTACAGATGAACTCTTTAGAATTTTTTTAAAAAGTGGATGGCCAAACATGATGCAGGCAAAACTAAAAACAAGAGTAAAATATGTGAACGCGTGGAGGAAAATCTCACAAACATTCCACGATCGCCGCCCCTCAGTGATTGTGTGTGTGTGTGCGCTCTCAATCCTTAAAACAAACATCCCTCCCACCTTCAGGGGCAGATATTAAAATGCACAAACGATTCACACGAGGATCCTCTAGTTTGACAGCGGTAGCGTCGCACCTGGCGGCTGACAGCAAAGGTCGAGATGATTAAAAGATATGGAGCTGCTGGGCGTGAGGGGGGGGGGGGGCCGCGGTGTTGTTCACGTGGTCGCCGTATTTAGCCGCTGATGCGACGAATATTAAATGTGAGGTTGTTTTAGTTTGTCATTGAGCTCGATCAGCTTACAAGCGAGACAAATCCAATTTCGGCAACTGAATATCATCTTGAAAAGGGAATGAGCTCATTTACAGTATTTCGTGTCTGAAGGGGCTTAGTGACTGATTACATGTTCTCCTGCATGATAATAAGAGGGAAGATGTGATGACCTTCTCTCGAGCAGCGTGGTACGATGTCATGCTGCTCACGGACTCTTTATCTGGATGCAAAGAGCAGGTTCAGTTCTGATAAACACACAATCTGCTGGTTTAGTTTGTGTTTCGTATTAAAACTAACAGAAAACATATAATCAGATTTTAATCAGCCCTGCTCTCTACACAGGCCACGCTACAAGTGGATTTTTACATTTATACTTTTATACGTGTACCTACAGTGATTATGTTTTAGGCTCTGAACGCTGCCAAGTCGCAGATGACCTACGCTTACTACTGTACCTGAACGCACCCTGTCTAGATGGTTAATTAAAGGACGTCTAAACTAAGCCAGCGGATTTTTAAAAATGCTGTTTGACACGTTTGAGAAGATCTCCGCTCACAGAAACGATGGAGAATCTCTTTTTTAATGAAGCCAAGGTCACCATTTAGGTTTTTTTCGTCGCCATATTTTACTCGTCAGAAACTAAATGAGCAAAAAGTTGAGATTTGATCATCAACGCTTTCGATGATCAACGCTTTCGATCATGAACGCTTTTGATCATGAACGCTCCACATTGATCTTAACAGTATTTCCTGCGCTGCTGAACTGAGGCGTCCGACAAAATGAACATAAAGACAACACTTCACTGTCAGTTCTCCCAGAGAAAATGCAAAGAACATCGAAATTGAACATATATCCGTTGTTTTCAACTACGTACAATACAAAAAAACTGTTCCGGGACGCTGTTAAAGCGGTTAACACTTTAAATATTCAGAAACACACATTGCCAACACCACAACAACATGTCTCGTAGCTTTGTGTTTCAAAACAGATTTTCACCAGTTTACCGCCTTCAAACTAGAGGCCTTTTAGTTTTATCTGTAGGATGCGGTCACCGGGGGTCCACTGCCGACTCCCTGACTCAGAGATTCAATCAGTATCCAATTTCACATCGTTTCATCAACACAGTTTGTCAGAGGTCCACACACACACACACACACACACGTCTCACTCCTCAGCGCGTGTGTTTATTATGCCTGACTCTACGCACACACCGTGGGGCTAAGTCACAGTTTTTGTTTGTATGTACGATAAAGCATTGCAATATATGTCAATACCCCCATCAGATATATAGAATGTCCTCACGTCTAAATACCAGGCTGCGGTTGTTACATATAGACATCAACAGCAGATTGACAACACATGTTTAAGAAAGTATTTATTACTGTAAACTAAACCTAGTGCCAGAAAGCATGAATCCAGAGAGGAGAGTGGAAACTAGGTTGTCTCACCTCATTAATGGCACTATTTATTCCTCCTTTGATATATCTGCATACATATGAATATATACATGGATATACATATTTAAGTGTTGACATATATGAATGTATGAGCAATGTGTGTATAACGTGTAGGTATCGTCAGTACGTCTAAAGTCCTTATATATCGTTATATTTGGAGACAACGTCGTGGAACAGCTTCTTCATTCTCTCTGTTCCACGGTCGATTACATGTGCATTCATATTCAAATATAATGTGCAGAAACATGCTCTGTGGCAGCAGGACTGCCCCTCGCTGGGATACCGAGGCATGCGATCATCATCATCGTGTTTACTGGTGTGTGTTTTTGTGTGCAGTTTTTAAAATGTTTTCCATGTCGACCTAATTCACACAGCGAGATGCAGGTGTCAGCAACAGAAGGGTACTGACGGTCCGCGGCATCGCGTCCCAGGATGCACTCGACCCAGTCGCACGTTTGGTTCTGTGAAGATCAATATTTGGGGTTTCTTTGCATGAGAAGGAATTGGTTCTCCGGCGACATTTTTTTCTCCATTTCAATGCAATTTTCTTGAGCTGCAAAACTGCTTAATTTCCCTCACAGACGTTCCCCTTTTCACTGGTAGTTTGTAGCTGAATTTTCACAGTAAAATGTTCTGACGACGGATGAATTCTTCCAAACATTTCCATTATTTGTTATTGATTAAGTTCTAAAATTCTCCGATGCCTAGATTTACTGTTTTTAATTAAATATCTTTGAGTTTTAATTTTTAAATGAGATCAAAAAACATCGCCTTTTTGCTCAGGGAAAATTATGACGTTCATTATTGCTATTTATTGAGTTTTTGTAGACCAATCCGGTTATCGATTAGTCAAGGAAATAGACAGATCAGTCAATAATTCCAATAAGTGCATCTCTTGTTGCGACTTTAATTTTCTTTTATAGTTAATGTATTTCTGACCATGAGGACCAATAAGAAAACAGTACTGCTGACTGAAAGCTCAAGAAATACAATCTTTAAATAAAATCTCCAAACATGCATTGAAAGGTAAAATGTTGCTGCGAGTCCGATTCCCTCTGGGCCAATTATCAGCTGAGTGCAGCTGTGACGTCGCGCGGCTGCACGGATTCTGGTTCATGCACTTTACCGTCATCTCATGCACGTGAACATGCTTCAGTCCTGCAGAGCAACACACTGGACATCACTCGCCTGGCAAGCGCTGCTTTCTGTTTATTTTGTGTCCGGTCCAGATGAATCGGTTGCAACGGCTCGAACTTCGAGACCTTTTTCAAGTTTTATTTCGTGCACGCGTCTCACTGCATTGACCCGCCGCCACGTCACGACCCCCAGAACCACACGACAGCCAATTTATGACGACAAAAGACGGAGAAAACCTTTGAAACCTCTGAGCCCTCAAACGAACACCAAGAGTGTCTTGTGCCGCGTGACCGGCTGATGTACAAAAAGCCATTTCCATGTTTGTGATTGGCTTTTTCTTTGGGAGGGGGGTTCACTCATACAAATATTCACATCTGCTCTACAATACTGCCCTCCTTCTGAATGCACAAAAAAAGGAGCAACAACAGCTCTACACAGTACAGTATTCCTTAAAATGTGAGAATGATTGGGGTGACCTTGGTCCAGGATGAGGGTATGTACTTTATAGCATCCACTGCCAACACCAACTTGCTTATTGATCAACCCATTGACAGTTGTTGGCTCCCAAGATGGAATCTGATCAACACGAGCTATTTACACAACAACATTTTACAACTCATTCTATTTGTTTGGGGGCCAACAAACAAGGAAAGCATCTGTGATGGCTAGACTTCTGGCTTCACTATTTTGTATTGCGCCGACCCTTTTACAGCTTGTAAACTAAGACGTATGCGAGTATTCACGCGCAGTTTGGCAACGGGAGCACGGCGGAGCGCAACAGCCCATCGAGCTATGCGAGGGCATTAACCACCAAAGATGAATCGACTTTCCACATCTTTCTGTGATTAGTGAGTGAGTAGAATCCATTGGCGTACACAAGTGGGCCAGTATTTATTGTCCAGTTTGAGAGACATTATAAACATCTATGGCACTAGATGCTGGTGACTTCATTGATTTTCTAAAAACAGTCCAGTTGAAGTCAACACGTTTAATAGCTTGCAGGCAGACAAGCGTTTCGGTTTAAAGTTACGGGAACTTTCAGTTTGTTGATTCTGGCGCCCCCTGTGGACAGAAGTGGTGGTGTCTCCTTTTAGTGAAACCTCATTTTACTGCAGCAGGGGTCTGACAGTCTGCTCCACTCAGTCCTGGTTCTGGTTCTCACGTTTCTCTGTGTTTATCATCCATGTTCAACTTTATGTGACCACGAGGAACCACGGACAATTAAAAGTCATCAGCTAACACGGTCACTCGTTAAACTGTAACACCCGTTGCTGTTGGAATTATCGATTCTGACGACCGAACACAACGTTTTTATGCTGTTCAGAGTTTAATTCAACGCTTTAAAACTCGCTAACTTGTATGGATGAAAACGCCACTTCCGTTGCCAACACACTCACATTTTTATGATGACATCAGCTGTAAAAAGGTCTATTGAGTAACAGATAAACACTGCCACCTGCTGTTCAACAGATCAACGTCTTTTTTAAAAATGTTTTCTTACTTCGGATAATTTGACATTGTTACAATCCAACCTGCACGTTTTCTGTCAAAGAAGATGTTTTCTTCTTCTTTATTTTCCTTAATGTAAAACCCTGTAATGTCTCGTTGTTTTTTTAAACAAAAGGTCCCAGCATTGTTTTGTGGGTTATACTTCAGGTACTTTGCGTATTATCGAGAATGTCAAATGTGAAATGCCATTGATGTATATTGTTATATATATACTAAGTATGTTACACACACTAAGGCAATTGGGAATTGCTGCATTTTACCGTCTTAACTGGCCTACTTATATAGAAAAGGCATTGTTAGGTGTTGGATCAAGTGAGTGGAAATTGCAGATGAAACTTTTCTCCTCAAAAGTTGAATTTCTCTTCAGATGTGTCCTGTTACAAGGATAAGTTGATTTTACGGTCTTTATTTTGTCTCTCTGCTAATAAAGAAGGCTTTTTCCTTCCTTTTTTGTACAGTAGGAAATCATGAAAGTGACATACTTCTCTTGGCATCCAGCTCAACGCAGTGCGTCATCATCCGAGTGGTTTGTGAATGAGTCACCTTTTAATGGTACCTGGGCCAGACGGTAATTGCAGTTCATTCACGGTGCTCGTTGAGAACTGAGCAAGTTACCGGAGTAGAGAGGAGGATCAAATCCTTCAGACAAGGCCAGGTAGTCACGTTTAAAAAAAAAAGTACATTAAATTGACTTTCAGTCAAATGTCCTGTGGGGAATCTCAGCCATCTGTGCTTAAGTAGGCAAAAAAAACGGAGACATTTAAACCCTCCGTGACTGACTTCCTGCGTCATGGAAACTCATCTGGCTGAACTTTCGTCCACCGTCCAATAAACTCTGTCCATCTGGAGCTCCTGAGAGCGCTCAGGCAAACACTGGAAATTACACGCAAGTACCGTTTGGCCCAGGTGAAGAAGTGCAGCGCTGCCATCTTCCTCTTTTCTTTGCTCCCATCCTGGGAGGAAACTAAACCAGCTCGAAGCACAAACGAGCCCACTGCCCGACTCCTCCTGGAGTCCATTACACAGGCGACGTTTCACCTGGTCTCCTATCTGTGGGTGTACAGGTGTCGGAGGAGGATATTGTTGTGATGATGGATTGTCTGTTTGTTTTTTGGGTACATCCACTTACATCTCACCGAACGCAGCACCCCACCCAAAGCCTTACAGCGAGCAGCGATTCTTTGCATTGTTTTTTCGGTCCCTGTATCTCACTTCACGCAGGACGAGACTTTGTTGAAGTGCACTTGATTTTTTATTGCAATGTTACTTTTCTTACCTTGGTGAAGTCCCTTCTTTCTTTTGTTAAAGAAATAAATGGCTGAGGTATTATTAACATTTGATCATGAGTGGCTTCTTATTTTGAAAACCACAATGTATTTGTTTATTCTGCAAGAACAGATGCAGATCAATATCACACACACACACACACACACATACGGATATGCTGCATATACATCTCATCGGAACAGGTCCATTTTGTTCCAAACTGTCCTGTAAGTAAGTATTTTTTTATTATCTGCTGCTTCAAATTTCTCATCAAGTGTACAAATGCACTGGATATGATGAAAGGATAGTGTTTTTTTAATTTTTTACTAATTCCTATAATTGTACCTTTTTATATTTAGTTTAGTTTATTGTTTGTACAATAGAATTTAATGGGGTTGCTCAAAGTTCGGTTAATGTTCAGTACATTTTGTTAATATCAACCTTTTGTATATAGTTTATTTATTTATGTTATTTTGTTATGCAATTATTATCACATATATATACATATATATATAAAAATAAAATATATTTAATTCTGCAATAAAGTACGATGAAGTTATTCTATAAAAATCGGAATAGTCCGAACCAGGCCTATAGCGGCTGCAGTGTGAACCAAATCACCAAGACTCCAAACCATGCTGGTCAGGAGCAAGAACTGGCCGAAGTCTTAACGAGGAGCAGGTGTGGCTCAATCAGGGAATGAGGAGCAGGGGTCAGGTAGGGGGCAGTGGTGACTGGGAGATTCAAACGGTGCAGAGTTTCACAATGTGGGCTTGAGCCTGAAGGCACAAGGATTTTAAGTCACATTTCCCAATAGAATCAGAGGATCCACTCGAGCAGGTGGAGGTCATCCGCACTAATACTCTGCATGCAAATGTCAGTAGTGACAGTACTGACCTTCACTTGTGTTTGATTAGTTACTTCCTGAAACCTATTTAATTCTTTAGAAACGGGTGACAAATATATAGTTCCATTTGTTCGTCTGACTCAAGATGCAGACTGTGGCCTTCAGTCTTCCATGAGTCCTAAAGCCCTTCCCCCGTCTAAAAGTCCTCTTTGGTTAGATGTCTCAGTGCAATACAAGCGGAAAAGATTTTTAACGTTTTGTTCCGATATAAAACGGGTCAGTAAACGCCCCTCTGGTAAATTCAGAAGCTTTTACGCGTCTTCAAAAGATTCTAAATGAGACGACTAAGCATCCTCGCAAGGACACTGGTCCTCCTTCAGCTCAGTGGAGGAGACGTGAAGTCATGTGACCGTGGGGGTGTTTATAGCCGCGAACATTAGCTTTTAAATTCTGCTGATTGTGTTAACTCTTCAAAAAGTGGCATTCATTCGTGTAGATTATCTTGATCAACAAGACGTCCAAGTATCGATTGCCAAAGAGTTTATTTTCTGCAATAATCCAAAATGGAAGAAGGACATTTCTGAAGGAACATCACTGTCAAAATCCGAGAGCGCGAATGAAAACAACGCACCCAAATCAAACAGCCGCGCGCGTAATTTACTTTGACGCTTTTACGTCACTCAAAAAGCAAAAATTGCTCGCAAATTTCCAACCTGCTCGCGAGTAGTTTTTCTTTTTGACAGTAAGTGGGCGGTACCATTCACCGTTGTATCTCTACATCTAATTGGTTACATTTAATTATTGGCCATTCACAAAATAACTTTATACCTGCTACTAGCAACTTTAGTCCAATTAGATGTAGAGATGGTGGTGACTATTACCACCCACTTACTGTTAATTAGAAAAAATTAAACTCACGGGATTAAAGTGTGAACGCAGTGCTGTCTGCGCAATCTTTTTTTGCAAGATCACAGTTTTTTACTTTCTTATTGCCACCCAAGACAACTGTGATTGGTTTATAAATATAAACGATGTTAGTTGTTTTACTTTCATAGTGAATTAAAGTTGTTGTATTTGTTTGGAGCTATTTTCACTGCATCAAACTATACAAACGCAACCTGTGTTTTATTAACATGCTCATTCTGCCAATTAACTATAATCTGCAGTCATTTTATCAATATGTAATGTTAAGGCCATTACAACAGTTTGCACCTTAGTCACTGCGAGACGTTCACAGTATTCGGGTTTGCTGCTGCTGCACAGCTTCACCACCAGGTGGCGGCAAACCTCCGTTGAGACTCTCCATCTGAGGACAAAACCCCCAAAATAGAGCAACAGAGAGAAAGTCAAGGAGGAGGAAAGGACATCAGGAGGATGGGAGGAGGGGTGGGAGTTGACAGAGAAAAGAGAAATCCTTCCAGATCTCCCAAAGTGTTGATGCTATTTTGTGTTTCACACGACCGGAGCGACACACCTTGGATGGACTCGCACGGCGGGGTTACCGAGGAGGCTCCGACCGAGCCGCTCCATCTGCACCGGCCTCAACTTCTCCTCGACTGCTTGCACAAGCAATTATTGCAGACCAGCTGTGTGGTCCCTCCAGCGGGCCCCAGGAGACCAGGGGCCTCCTCCGGCTGAATTCAAACAATCACTGCAAAACTAAAAATAAAAATAAATTTAAGCAAGAAAGCCGCTCTTATTTTGTATTTATTTTTTGTTGAAGCTCCGTAAAAGGTTTTTCAGTAATAAAAATTCTAAAAAGATGTAAGCCTCCATCCCTAACTCTGCATCCAGGGTATCCGACGCAGAGATATGCCAGGTCCAGCATGCACGTGGGAGCAGCGAGGGCCAGGAAGTAGCCGGAGTCAAATGGAGGGATTATGTGTTGCAGCAGGTTATAAATCCCTCCGTGACGCTAATTTGAAGGAATCCAGGACGCTTGTTTCCGAAATCTCATCAATAACAGTGTCGGGGCTCCGTGCGATGAAGTGCCATTTACTTCAGCTCTGTGCAGCGGCAGCAGCACGGACATGTTTATAACTGGAGCCGGAATCAAACTCCCTGCGCTCAGTCACATTTGCTTTCTGAGGGTGCATTATAAGATTCAAGGTGGATTTTGTATTCTAGGTTTTTTTTCTCACATCTGTGTTTTTGTGTGTTTTCTCCATTTCGTGAGCACTGAATCATTGTCTTGTTCGTACTCGATCTCGGAGTCACTCGTCACTCTGATGGATGCGAGCAGGAAGCGCACGTTGGATGCCCGATTACGGGGGAAATGATTCATCGGTGAGGAACAGGACGTCCAATCAGCTGCAAATATTTCTTGTGGCCTTGACGAATTATTTCGCCCATAATCTCAATAAAAAATGTTATCAGTCGCCTTTAAAAGTTGTTACTGCCAGTTGACTCCCCCCCCCCTTCATGAGTTGACTTTCAAACTCCCAAAGTCACTCCTTATACTCCACATGCGTGGGCTCATCAGACTACTTAAATATGATTGCAGTCCTCAAATACGCTTTTCCTATAATTCTCCACAGCCTTTATTTCTTTTCCTCCTCGTACGGGACCGCTCAGCTTTCATCTTTGTCCTCAATTTTAATGGCTTTATGAAATAGAAAGCACATGATGCTCTCTTTGTCAAATCGTCGTACTATCCCACAAGTCTCAGTCGAGACGATTTAAAGGCGGCAGCCGGGGCGACGAGGGAGAAATGCACATCTGTGCCGCAGCGCTAATTATTAGGAAATATCGAGGGGTGAAAAAGGGGAGAAGGAGAGAGATTGGGCGCTCCTCAGATCCTCTTCCAAGCGCATGTGCCCTGGGTGGTGTTGCTTGTTTCATCTCATCCATCAACTGTTTTACTGCACTTGCTGTAATGCTGCGTTTTGATCCTGCAGGTCCAGTGTTACAGACACACACACAAACACACACACACACACACACACACATAGGAGGATAAAGCGGCCATGTCAGGCCTCACTAAAGACACTTAACAAGTCCTTTTGTGACTGGAAGCGGTATGTTTTCTCCTCCACGTAGGCCTACTTGATTTTAATGAGGGGAAACACTCACTGTAAGAGGAGCCACTTGAGAGAAGAACAATATCCTTAATTCATGGACCAAACACCCTCGCAGAGAACAGTTGTGACATTCAGTAGTTGTGGAAACACCTCCTTTTCAGCTTTCTAAACACACCTTGCCACCACAGTCTTTGCAACTGTACATAATCAAATACTCCATCAAGCCGCGTTTAGGAAATATCTGCTCATTAAAGCAACGCAGCAGACCGCCTCCTCGCTATTTTGAGCGATGCACTTTATTTAAATCGGCTCCAGATGGGCTGCACAACTCAACCGGCATTACCTGCACATGTTTGTTTGTTTAGTCTATCCGGGAAAGTGAGCTTATGCAGCTTTTTTGTTTATTCCTGTTCATGAGAAAAACATGAACAAAAAATGGGGAAAAAAGTATTGACAATACATCAGCACGCAGCCGGTTTTGTTTGCAATGTTCTCTCAGCTGTACCGAGACGGTGATCATTTCGACAAAGCATGCAACCATTTCGGTCCCAGACTCGAGTCACACGTTGTGTAAAAAAAAACAAAAAACAAAGGCTGGACGTCCTCAGGAAGCTGCACGGTGGGTGGGCTGCAGCACCTTCACACGACGAGCTGAGGCGCGACCTCTTTGACCTCTCTTTTTATTGGATTAAATACAACAGAGGTGGATTATTTTTACAAGATTATTATCTTGTATTATTCATTTTGTAAAAGAAATTAATAACATTTTTAAAAAGGAGCGATTCTCCCTGAAAACAACCGTCTGTGCTCAGCGAGCTCGACAGCTGAGCCTGTTTTGTACTTTCATGCTTAATTAGCAGACGTTGCAAAGTATTCTGGGAGGCTTTGGCGGTCAGGAGCCTTGGCGCTGACGCAGCACCACCTACATATATCACATCAAGCCTCTGCTCATATTTACAAAAGCAGATGTTTTCATTTTATTTTTAGTTTCAGCTCGCTTGGCACCCAGTGTAAAGCGATAATGTGAATTATAACAAGCGTGAGTTACGGCACACGTGACTATGAAGTTTAAAGCTGACTGGATTTATAGCTTAGCTTAGCATGAACACTTGAAACGGGGGGAAACGGCTAGCCTTGCTCTGTCCAATGTAATAAACAAAACATTTACAAACTTTTGTTTATTTGTTCTATAATGTGTTTTGAGTTACAGCGCGTACATTCCCATAAAACTACAAATTATTGGTTTTCCGTTTCTGTGTGTACGCAGATTAAAGAAACACGTTTCTTTGTGAGCTTCAGATGTTTTAGAAGATAACATGTTTTACTTTTAAAAGAGCCAGTGCTAGCTGTTTCCGTCTGTTTCCAGTCTTTATGCTAAGCTAGGCTAACGGCGTCAGCTCCGACGCATAGATATGAGAGGTGGTATCTTTGAACCCAAATGTCGGGGCAAGAAATTGGTTTTGTATTTCCCAAAATGTCTAACTTTGACTTTGGACATATACATACATCATAGTAGCCTACAAATAGCTCTCAGTATACAGTACATATAAAATAGTGCATGTAGGGTTTCTGGTTTGTTAGTTACAAATTCTATCTAGATTTTAAATAACTTATTTTATGCTGCTAGAAGGGACCAGAAACTGTCACTCAACATTGTTAATTACCGACTTTGCATCCATGTCTGCTACACAGGTTATATTTAGACACTTTATGACACTGCTGGTTCACAATATACAACTTGGATAAGGGGAAAGTTACAGTGTGTGAAGATGTGAGTGAGTTGTGTGAGTGAGTAACTAAGGAAAGAGAAGAGACGCACTTAGGGATGAGAATTGATACGATTTTAACGATTCCGATGCCTTATCGATTCCTGCTTATCGATTCGATTCCTTATCGATTCTTTTATCGATTCTTATTGGGCAAGGGGTGAAAAAAAGAGCACAAATGGGTTTATTTACATTAATTTTCTTTTATATAATTTTCTATAATGCTGCACACACCATATACAGTATGTATACATACACATTTACATTTTTTTAAATAACCAAAAACATTTATACATATTCCTCTTGAACTTAAAATAAAACGTACATAACTTAAATAAAATGTATTCTGTTTAATTTAAACATGTTCCTAGAAATTACAGTGCTCCTTCCTTTTTTTAAAAGAGTATATGAACTGAGCTGCAAAAATGAAACTAGCAGTGGCAAATACCAAGTGTGCAACCATCAATTGTATGGATCATCAACAATTCTTGTGCAGAAAAATAAGCATGTCTGCTTTCTCCGGGAGGATACGCGATCTCTCAGGACTTATTGTGTCTCCAGCCGTGGAGAACACTCTCTCAGATGGGCTGGAGGATGCCTGAACACAAAGATATGAGGAGGTGTACAAGACGTGCTGTAGCCTGTGACCCAGACAGACTACCAGCCTCTGAACCGGTCTGACTGAACGTCATCAGCTAAATTGGATGGCAATGGAGATTATTTATATAGTGAAAGCTGGTTTACACAATGAAACAAATGGCACTATCAAAATCGCTGAATTTGCTGAGCTGACATAAAGCCACATTAAGAGGGGAGGCAAACACGACCTCTGCCTCAATGTAGGGGGCTGAAAATGGAAGATTCTGTAGCTAAGATAGCGTAGCTATATGCTCAGTTTAATAATGGATTAAAAATCGATATGCTCAGTTTAATAATGGGTTAACACGATAACGCAAACGTTTGCTAATAACACACGCCGTCCGATAATTCACACCGTTACGATCAAACATTTCTCAAAACTGGACTTTCAATCCAAACGTGAAGTGATCAATAACGGTAGACCAATGCCGGAGCTCAAATGTATGCTTCAAACGAAGGGACAGAAGATAACTTGATCGACTCCACACAATAAAGGCACATTGCTTCACACAGTGAGTGGTTGTGATCACTTTTGAGGAGGTTACCTTGGACCAGTGGTCCCCAAACTACGGCCCGCCTCCACATGTGGACCGGACCCCTGAACAAAACCAGAGACGCGTTCCGATTTTTTTTTTTTTCACCTGGCCCACTGCTGTTGAGATTGCAGTGAGACGCGGAGAAAATGTGAAGTGGTGCTCTTCGCAATAGAACATCTTTGATGGGACGTGTCGCGTCTCGGCCAATCAGCGTTCAGATGTCCACAGCGTTTGGGAAGTTAGGTTAGCTTGAATGTTAGTCCGCTTCATCTGCTGCTGTCACGCTGCACGGTGTAGCATGCTAACAAAGTACCCGTGCGTTAAAAAGATGTGATTTAGCATATTTTTAGTATCAATACTTCATTAAAAGAGCGATCAGAGCGCACGCAATGCTCTGCTCCGTTAAATGTGTGCGCTCAGCCGTAATGCGCGCACACAGGTGAGCACACTCTCACCTCACACTAGCGCTTTTTGTCGTGTGAAATAGAGCCAAACTTTAGAACGCTTCTGCCTAGTTGCCATGTTTGCTGCAGTCTGAAGAAGAAACTAAAAAAGTTTGCGCATGCGCAACGCCACAGAGGACCGTTAGCAGAACCGTTAAAGAATTTGGCTGACTATCCCAAACAATCGGTTCACTAGGAACCGGTTCTAAAACAGAACCGGTTCTCGATTCCCATCCCTAGACGCACTGCAGTACATTATTGTAAACCCTCAGTTTTTATTTAGAAGTTTTTGTGTGACCTTTTTGCCAGATTAGGCAACTTTTCAGACCCTCTTGGCGACTTTATTTCTAAAAAAAGGGACAATGTACACATTTAGTGATTCATTCAGACCATCAAGGAAAAGAGCTAAACTGTTTTATGATTATATTTGTGAAGTTATGGATGCTGTTGAGAGTCATATCAGTGCGACGCCCTTCTAACAGCACAGGTGCAAGCTAGCTGCCTCATTGCTAAGCTAAGCAGATAATATATTTTTACTCTGGCTGGATAGTTGACGCACGCACACAAGAGCATTTATACTGCTTCTCGGCGGCTGAGCCAGCAGTTAGAAGCCTCGCAGCGCTGCTGTTAGCGCTGTTGACGCTTTTAGCATGCTAACAGCGCTAACAGTGTTTACTAAAGGGAGGATCTGGAGGATCGGTGTCACACTCCTGGGAGGGCGACGCCTGGAAGGCGGTATCAGCTGGAACCGTCTTATGAGAGCAGTGCAGAGTGATGACCGCCATATTCGGACGGCTACGTTACTCCAACATATCTTTACATGGCTAATAGTTTTTTTTGCTGCTTTCAGTAATGCTCCGAATATCAAATGTAGCACTTTAAAAAAAATTGCATCCTGATGCTACTACTAAACATATTGTTATTGTGTGCATGCATGTACCAGTCGAGATGGACGCAGATAGCAGTGTTTTTTATTTTTATTGTGAAGTGAAGTGAATAATTTGTTGGGTAATTCTGCTAAGAATAGCACCTGCAGGCAGTGAGCGGTGTGCTGAGAGGCTCGAGGTGGTCAGAAGACAGCTTAGCGTGGTCTCTGAGGTCCAGGAAAGTTCCCACATTTCCTTCTACTTGGCCGCAAGGCATGTTTCAATGGGCGTACTTTCTATTTTGAAGATACTCTAAAAAGCCCTAAAGACAAACGAACGGCTGGTGTCTAGTCCGTAACAGCCGGGGTTTTTGCGCTCATGGAAACTCCAAAAGCGGAAGAAGAATCCCACTTTGGAGTTTGAGGCTGATCGTGTCTCAGCTTCACCTCCCAGTGACCTCCTGCTCTCCTGAAGAAACCCAGCGTGGCTGCCAGCAGTTCAAATGACTCCCTGCAGTTAGAAGTCGGCGTCCGGAGCTATAACCCATTTCAACCGTCTTCACTCTTCACCGTCTTCCCCTCGTCCTCTTTCTGTCGGGTCCACATTTCCTGTCTCATCCGGTGCATGAAAGAGTGCTGCTCTTTATTCTCTCGCAATAATGCACAGCTGCACGGCGATAAATCATGTTCACTCCACGACAACGCGCAGGTTTGGTTTGGAAGGAATTGTGTGTATGAAATGAGCGTTTGATAAATCAGTCGTCCGAGCTGTTGGGAGAGCTCCGTGCAGTGGGATATACAAAGTGATGCAGAGCAGAGCCGCTGCCGATGAAACGCTGTTAAACGGGGTCAATGCACAGCAATTGATCTACATTACAGCACTCGTGGTCGTGACTTTCAGATTATTTACACGTGTACGAATCAGGAGAGCAATGTCCCAACAGCGAGAGAAGCAACACAATATTCACGTTAGCATCTTTTATGGTGTTTAAGATGACAGAAAGGGAGTTTTGTTACAAAGAATACCGAAAGCTTAAGAGAGAAAACATGTGTTTGTAAAAAAAAAAAAAATTTAAGCTTCGGGCAAACTGATTTTAAAAGTGGGAATTTACGCTTTGTGCTGTTACATCTGAAACTCCAGTGGTTATAAACGGAGCTAAATATATCCAGATGTGCATCCAAGCTGTGATACAATCTGCATTTCGAATGCACAAACACCAATAAATATCTGCATGTCATTCACGTGATCACAGATTTTCCAGAAGGGCTTTGTAACTTCATCTGTGCTCTTAATGTACATTTGGCCCCCCGTCAGGAGAGATCTTTTGAAGCCTGATTTGTGCGCAGGAATTTGTCCAATTTGTTCTTATATAAACAATATATGACAGCTTTTCAAGACGGAATAAACCGTGCTGAAACATCAGGATGTTCATCACTGATCCACATCTATAGGAGAACATAACAGCAAATATTCAAAATATGCCTTTATTTAACTTGAAGAATCTTCCCATCCAGTGTGCAAAAATACACATTAAGGTTTATATTCAGGTTGTGGTGTCCTCCGTGATCTCGCAATAAGTCTCACATGCAGTTTAGGAATCATCTTGTGTTAACTCTGTTAAAACTCTGTTTCTTTTGCTAAATATTGCAAAAAAACGTAGTGACGCTCGGCCGAAGTGGAAGTTGGCTCGTCGGTGAAAGCAAAATGTAACAAAGTGCAGAGAAAACCGACAGAGTGAATAAATCATGACGCTCAGGAAGCAATGTAAACACTGGAGAGACGGAAAATGAGGGCAGACAAAAACATCACGTCTCCATGGAGCAACGAGAAGACGTTGTTCATGTTCGTACTTCAAAGCAACATAACCGGCTTTCTTCAATGTTTAAGGTTCAGCTACATCGTCTCATTGTGTTCCCTTCTTCTGCATCCGTTTAGTTTCGCAATCATGCACCCAACTTGAAATATTCACAGAAGTAGAAACATACAGTAATTCACATTTTCGTTTGCCACTTTTCTGTAAATTCAGTAAAAAAAAAAATCCTCAGATTTAAATTGAAAACTTGCTTTTTCAGTTTGTATGGTCGCCCTGAGGCCCAACATGCTGCAACATGACAACAACACAAGCAAATGACGAAACTATTTCACCAATTTGAAAACATCAATGTATTTAACATTAACATAATCGTAATAATAATAAAATGTACTCATATTGCACTTCTCACAGGCGAAAGTCACAAAGTGCTGCACAGGGGTCGCATATCAACGAGCTCAAAACGACAGATAAAATGAATCCACACAAAGTTATTGAAGTCGGCTATTGGCTTTATTGTTTGTTTTTTATTCGAACACTGTGAAAAAGTTGAACAATGTTAAATGCCGTCAAACATACAGTACTTTGCCTAAATAGTCTAAAATTGTGATTTCAAATCTGAAAACGAGACGTCAACAAGACAATAGAAACGGAAACAGTTGGTACCACAACGTTTTTTTGAATAAACTCCAGCACTTAACACGAGTCGGCACTAACGGCATGAATATAATCAGAATTTGACTTTTAGATACGTGAACATGTCGCCATCTGCTGCACCTGTTCTCACACAGGAAGCGGTCACTGCTCGGTCCTTCTGGGTTCACGTGGGTCGCCAGTCAGCTGAACTCCAACCTGCTTTGCGTAATTGTGGCGGACTCACGATGAATAATTCACCCTCTCTTGAGTTTAAACACTGCGGAGTTGCAAACAACAATATCTGCTTTTATTTACTCTCCCCAGCCAGCTGTGCTTGTGTTTGTTTCTAACCTGTGTGATCATGTAGTTCACCAACTTGTGTTCCACGAATCACACGAGAAACGAGGAGCCGAGACGGTTTGTTTACGGACTCGAAAAAATACAGTTTTTCTCCGTTTTCCATGCAAAGTTATGCTCCGCCGTCCTCTGCAGCGCCGGAGGCTCTCCTCGCAATCTGGGGAGCATCTGATTGTTATTTGGTCCTCGTACTGTTATCGTGATTTATAAAAAACAAAAAAAACACAGTGCTGGCTGCTAGGGCCCAAGGGCTCCATAAAGAAACCAAAAGAGGTCTAAATTGAGACTGAGACTGACATCGGTCACGATGTCGGTGAGCGAGGCTGTAATCAGAGCTGGCTTGGTGTAGACAGTCGGATCATCCGCCGCTCACTAAAAGAAATTCTGGCACAACCTCAGAGCTGCATTGAACACAATGGGAGGACTCGACTGTCCGCTCTGGTTACCGTACGACATCCCGGCTCGTGAAACCATCGTCGTGTTCAACTTCGATATTCGTTAATGTAACAACGGCGCCGTCTGCGCTTGTGCACACAACCACCCTCTGATGAAAAAGGGGGTTAAAGCGACATTATCGATGTTTTTATGTAAAAAACACAAATCTGGGCCGTTTGAATACGGACATTTTTGCGTGTGGCCAGAGCAGGTGATGTGGTTTAATGGAGAGAAAGTTACGTGGCACGGTAACGAGTATCGAAAGACATTTGAAAGTCCACTTATGGCCAAAGGGTCAAACAAACACAGGACTTTCACCCGGCAGACCGCTGTTCATGCCCCGTGAGAAACCAAGAGTAAAAGTGACACGCTTGTTATGTAAAGTACGAAAGTCTGCTTATTTATTTACAAAGTTACGTGACTTTAACACACACCGTGTGTCTTCTTGTTAATCTTTAACCAAGTCAACGTTTGTCCATAAACAACACATATTTTACTTATATTATGATAACTTACTCCTTATTTTTTGTGAGTTTTCCAGACAGCAACACGTAGGCTATCAATTTCCGCTCCTTACAAACATACATTGAGTCTTTTCAAGATAAAGTTCCGTTTCCACAGGACAAAACCTCTATGTTTGCTTCTTTAAAGGTGATTGAGGACTTGAGGAGACTTTCACTCTGCTGTCATTCATCGAGGAAAAGAGTGAAATTTGGCGTCCGACATTATCTGATCTTCCTCTTTCGATCTTGCATTATTTTAAATCGCCGTTAGCCCCATCTTGCGTCCGCCATTTTGAACTGCGGTGGACACCCAGTTGGCCGCAGCGCTGCAAACCCTGATTTAAGGCTTGTATAAAAGTAAAAGGACCACAAAGTGTTATTATGGGAGCGCCGCTGGGCCTCAGATGAACGGGTCCAAGACGTGTCAAAGCCGTGAGATGAACCAGGGCCTCTATCTCTTGACTCTTCCCAGACGTCTATATATTTACATGACCTATAATCCCATTTCCCCCCTCCTTCACAGGACTGTATTTATTCCCCCTCTAGAGGGCAGTGTTTGAGAGAAAGAGCCTCACGCCTGTCATCGCGGATCCTCAGCCTCCAGCCGCGTTGCATCACTCAAACTGGAAAACTTCATGTCAAAACATTCAAATCACGAGTTGGGACCTCGTATCAGGAGGGAGGAGTGGATGCAGGCTCAGGAGGAGCGTCGGGGCGCATCTTAAAACAACTTGAGACGGCGGTCCAAAATAAATAAACGACATTGAAAAAAAAGAGAAGCTTTTTATACACGTAATGCGACGGAAATCATTAAAGGAGGAGGTGGAGTGAGGAGGAGATTATGTATTTGTCCACTTAAGTCCAACAACAACACAGATCAGCTGGTCTCAGACATCTGCTCCTTTTCTCACCTTCTCTTTCACCTCCCTTTCTCCCACCTGTCTCCTCCTCTTTGGTCTCCTCTGATCTCCTCCTCTTGTTTCCTGTCCGTCTCATGCTCTTCTCTCCTGTCCTCCTTTCATTCTCCATCATGTCTATTTTCTCCTCCTTTACTTTCTTCTCCTCTCTCCTCTCACTCTATCCCCTTCTCCTCTTCACGCCTCTTTCCTCTTTTTCTTTTGTATTCTCTCCTCTCTTCTCTCCTCCTTCCCTTTTGCCTTCATCTTCCTTTTCTGTCTCCCTCTCCTTGATATATTTTGTCCCCCTTTTCCTCTCATTTACTCTCAATTTCCCCTTCTCTAAAACCTCCTCCTCGACCCCTCTCCTCTCCTCTCTTTCTTTATTTAATCTCTTCTCCCCCCCTTCCTCTCGTCATTTACCATTTATCTTCCTCATTCTCTTCCTTATTCCGACCTCCTCTTTTCTCCTCCAATCTTTCTCCCTCTCTATATTCCTATCCCTTCTCCCCCTCTTCCTCTCCTCTCACTTTCCATCTCCTTTTCTTCCTCATCTCTCCTCTCATACATCTTCCTCCTCCTCCCTCATTTCTCCGTCTCCTCTCACTTACCCTCCTTTTCCTCGTTACCATCTCCTTTTTTTCCTCTCCCCTTTTTTTCTCTCCATCCTATTCATCTTGTTTCATCATCCCTTCTCACTTCATCTCTTCTTCCTCATTTATCTCTCTTCTCACTTTCCCCTTCGTTATTTCTTCCTCCTTCCTCAGTCTCATCTCTCCCCTCCACCCCCCCCCCCTCTCTCTCTCTCCTTCCTTTCGCACGCATCCCTCTCTCTCTTTCCCCCCTCCTATAGTTTCTCAATGAATCTCTCTCCAGGTCCGACCCCTCCCACTCCGGGTGAGCCCTTTATTTGTCAGCCTTTAGGAGAACTCTCTTAAATACCGCGAGCGCCTCGTGCACGTCGGCTGCATCTGACCAACTTGTCTCGCTCTCTCGCTCTCTTTTTTTAATTATTATTCCCCATCTCTCTCTTCCTTCTCCTAAACGCGTCCTCGTGCGTCCTCGCGCCTCCCGAGCAGCATGCAGGTGTCTGCGGGCCTCCTGGTGTCCAGCGCGGCGCTGCTGCTGCTGCTGCTGCAGGGATGCTGCACCGCCGTGAAGGGATGGAAGGTACTCAAGAACGGAGCCACCGAGATTTTACCGGAGTACCGAGGGAGCACTCCTCAGGAGGCGATACTGCAGGAGAACAACAACCAAAACAACAACAACAACCACAACCACAACAACAGCAATAGCAACAGGGCGAAAACCGGCGGAAGGACAGCGAACACAGTCTCCTACAGTGAGTTATCATGTTAAGTTCACTGGGTCACGTGTTTACAATCTGAATGATGCAATCGTGAAATAAATATCCAGGTTAAACTTCAACGAGCTTTTCAGAAAAATAAAAAAAGTGAGGAAACTTGCGTACAAAATACACGCAACATTCGTCATGTTGCGTGAATTTCAGTTCAAGGTACTTGAAGCATTATAATACATCATCTTTTGTATTATGTTAATAGATGAATACAGTTATATTATTATCATTGTAGAGAGAATAACGTTATACTTAAGTTTATGGTCTTTTTTTATCAATACAAATTTCCCCTTTTTAGATTAAGTGAATATATTTCAGTATTTGTGTGAATTGTGCATTCAGACATCGCACATACTATTTATTTTATTGACTGAAAAATATTAGTTACATTTTACAATGTATCTGTTCTTCTTATTAAATTGTTCTTATTTATTTCTCAATGACTAAAGGGTTTGATTAGATCCACCTTTATATTTTACTTCACATTTTTTAAATAATTGAATCTTGAGATAGAAACAGTTGATAAGTGAAGTCTAAACTGTCCAAATCAGTGGATTTGACTTTAAAAACCAGCCCAAAGACCACCTGCCTGCTCATCTCACTCCACGCCTCCCCGATCAGACCAGCTCTGTGTGGGAAGTGTCTGCCAGAGAGCAGCGTGGTGAGACAGACATTCTCGTGGCGTCTCTTCTCCAACACACACTCTGATGTCACAGAGACATCGGGGCTTTTGCACGTTGTCTTCCAGCTTATTTCCTTCTCTCATTATACTATTAGTCAAGCTCTACTTACATCACCATGATTGCAACAACATGTCTCCACAAAAAAAACCTCCAGTTTGTTCTTCAGGGGGGGGATGTCTTTAATTTAATTTATTTTTTACGGTGGTGGTGGGGGCTTTTTTATATGCAACACTGCCTCAGAATGATTCCCACCTGTGGCCAGTGAAGGTTGCCTGTTCTGATTCAAGCGGTGCATGTAGAGCAATCTCATGCTCGTGGACTCAAGATGGGTGGTGACACTTTCTTTAAAGATTTGTCTTCATTCAATCACTGGGGAGAGGGGGAGAGGGGGTGGGGTGGGGGGGTCTGTGGGGGAGGAGAAGATGATTGGTTGGATTAGATGAGCAGCTGACAACTGGGAAAAAGCAGGTCGAGATCTGTTAGTGTGACTGATGAGGATGTCGCAACAAATCCGCACATTAAACCAGATCATGCTCATTTTGTTCCCCGTCAGCCCACATGCCAAAATAGCGGGGTGGAAAAGCCCCCCCACGCCACCCCCCTGTTGTTTTCATGGATAAACTGCATATGTGTCGAGGTTCACACGGAGGGACAGAAATCTCCAGGATTATTTTCTTCATCCGACTCCCGGCTTTTGTCCTGGGACGTCCTGCTCCTGGTCCCTGTGGAGTCACAGTGGAGGCTTTGACCACTATCTGGCCTCCCTCCAGTCCTCTCCCAGGGCTCGTCTCTCACCACCGAGGGGACGGGGGGAGAGGGTGGGGGGACAGCTCAGGAGAACCGCGCAGGCCGCCACCATTAGTGTGAAGCCGACAGCGGAGAGGAGAACAGGATATGTTGGGGGGAGGAGGCACAGAGAGACTGGTAAAAGTCCCGGAACAAGACAAACTGGGATACGCGGTGGTAACTGGTGCGAACCGCTGCCCAGTGCATCCTGTAGCTGTTGTATACGACTGTGGTCCCTTCAGCGGCGGCCACAGAATAACACCAGATCAAGTTCACAGGGGGAGAAAAAAAAAGGAAGTCACCTCATATAAATCCTTTGTTCAGCCTTTTTTTTGTTTGTTTTGTTGCAAAGAGAGCCTCAGAGGAAAACAGATCCCTCTCAGAAGTGTATCATTTCTAAACCAACAGTTTTAAAAAAGAAAGAAAAAAGGAGACAATAACAACGCATCGGGCTGTTAAAAAGCTAAACACGGGATTACAGGCCGAGTGTGTCGACTGGAGTCCGTCTGGCAGAAGTCCAGTTGGTTCAGAACCGTCCGGTTGCTTTAAAATAACCAGACAGCTATTTACTCCTCCATCACCACGTACATACTGTTTCCTGAGGGGCCGACGGCGAATGCCAGCTTTCCCTTCCAGCCCCAAAACCTCCATTACGTTTGATTGAGCTGTTTAATGGCCCTCTGGTCTGGATTTGCTATCAGCTGATTGCTGCCAGCTGGATCTCTTTGTGGAGTCGTCAGCTAATGATCCGACCACCAATAGGAGCTCAGACCCTCCGATAGCATCTCTGAACATGTTTGCTTTTAAATGCACAAATTAGGTTGAATATATGAAAAGTGCATTATTCGGCTGCACTTCTGTGTCTCTCGCGTTAAAGCCAGCGACCCCGGTCGGCCATGTGTTGTTGTTTTTGTAAGCCTAACTGTGAAATTCTGCTCTTTTCGCCACCCAGCCACCGCGGAGCTGAGCTGCAGGGAGCTGCGCTCCACCCGCTACATCACCGACGGGTCCTGCCGCAGTGCCAAGCCGGTGAAGGAGCTGGTGTGCTCGGGCCAGTGCATGCCCACGCACCTCATGCCCAACTCCATCGGCCGCGGCAAGTGGTGGAGGGGCAGCGCCTCGGACCACCGCTGCATCCCGGCCCACTCCCGGACCAGGAGGGTCCAGCTGCACTGTCCCAACGGCAACACGCGGACTTACAAGATCCGCGTGGTCACCTCCTGCAAGTGCAAGCGCTTCAGGCCCCAACACAACCTGTCGGAGGCCAAGGAGGTCCCGAAGACGCAGCGCAACAAGAAGCACGGCCGGAGCAAGAACATCACGCCGACGCTGACGGGCAACTCGTACTGACGCTCCTCTTCTGCACGACGAAGCACACACACACACACACACACACACACACACACACCGACTAACTGATCTCATTTGAATTGGGAGGAAGTGCGAAAGAAATATCAAAGAGATTGAATTCATAAGCTAATTGCTGGGCTGGTTTTTAAAGTCATCAGTCTTTATTTTGTTTTCTTCATATTTGTGAACTCTGCTGCTTCTTTGCATGAGAAAAGGAGTCGGGGCCAGGAGCCTTTCGCCACAGCTGCGACCGCTCCGGGGATGTAGCACCATGTTGGATCATTTCTGATCGCCCCAAACAGCTCCGCTTTTCTTTTCTTTTTTCTTTCCTCCACGCAAAACAGATTTCGTTTAATGAGATGTCCTCCCGCGAGGATTTCGAGCCCATCTGTGCAAACATCCAGCGGATGCAGCGCACACGTTTAGAAGAAAAAAAAAAAAAAAAAGCTGAAAAGGTGTATTTTTGCTCCAGAGTGGTTGTAATCCATCTCCGTTTGGCTCTGTGTGTACGCGTGTGTGTGTGTGTGTGTGTGTGTGTGTGTGTGTGGAGGACATGGCGGCATCTTCGGGGGCTCTGAACGGTGGGATGTTGACAGGTTTTCGAGAGGCCCCGGCCCGGGCAGCTCACTACAAACCTCGGGCCACAACCCGGCCTGTCAGTTACAGTCGCGCCTTTCCAACGACACGAGTCGGGAGACGCTGAGAGTAGGAGAAAAGCAATTTTGACACCACGGGAGCCCTGGGCATTCCTGTGAGTCCCCCTAATTGCTAAATTAGCTCATTCCTGTGCTATTTGAGTCAGGGAGGAAGAAGCCATTTCCTCTAGATGTAGCCAGTTCCTGTTGGTTGGAATCACAGACAGAGCAAAATAAATAAATAATAAAGTGCACATGTGCGTAGGAGGCATCAGAAAGTTGAGTCGTGGTTGCGGTGCTTAAGGGCAGAGAGCGCTCCTCTGCAGCACGCCCCCCCCCACACACACCGGAAAACCTCTTTTGTTGCGGGCCGATCAAGGCGAGATCCACCCGCTTTCTGTCGGAGGCGCTTCCACTCCCTCTCTGCTCCCATTCTGTAAATAGCCCAAACAGGAAAGATAGGAATACAAATCACCTGATGGAAACAATAATTGCATCGTTGCATGGAGTGATCAAAATCTGACGGTGCAGACAACACCGCCTCTTTCCAGCTACGGCCTTTTTCCAACTCATATTCCCCCCCCTGATTTAATAATAACTTTCTCTAAACTGTACTGACAATGTTTGCTTGTTTTCCTGATTGTGTGTTTGTGTGTGTTTTGTTAAATGGCAACTGGAAGGGGTCGTCGTCTTGTAAGCGGAGAGCTGTGATTGTACATATCAAACCTGTTCGGGGGTGTTTGAGGGGGGGGGGGGGGGGCAGGGCTGTTTTTTTCTGCAGACTCAAAAGAAGGACTGTTATAGAGAATGAACTGCATATTTATTTTTTATTTCCACATTTAAATTATTTATGCAACCTTTTTGTAGTAAATGATAGCCATAGTTTGTCTTATAGTTTGATAGAGACGTTGGGGATGAAATACTGTACAGAACATGAATAAAGTAAAGGCAGATATATTTGAAAGAGCTTGTTTGTTATCTTTCTTCTTTATGTGAGTTGCAGGTTAAACTTTACTTTCATCCCCTCATGCAGCATCAGTAAGTACATGAACATATCATAAATGGGTTATGACACAATTTCTCGACATGTACCGAACATACAGAGGAATTTAAAAAAAGTGAAGCGCATAACAGATAATAAAGTGTCAATAGATCAAAAATAAATTTCTAAAGGACTAAAATACAGACAAGACGAGAGATATAATAAACTATCTTTATTTATTAGCAGCAGCCTAAGTAAATATATTAACTGTAAGCCGATATAAGTAATTAGTGTGTTATTACGTGGTCAGCAGATGTAAAATACATTTACTATAATCATATAAGTACTGTACTTAAATACCACTTTTGAGGTCCTTGTACTTTACTTTTTATGCTGCTTATATTATACCGCTGCTCCTCTACATATCGGAGGCAAATATTATATATTTTGATCGACTACATTCTCTCGTTACTTTGCAGATGAAGATTAAATATGAAACGTAATCGACAAATTAATGAGGTTAATCAACAGAAATACATCATGACAGTTTATCAAATAATTCCCAGCTGCAACATCAAAGGGATGAACACAGACATTAATGCATCAATAATAATATTCCAATATATAATATACATCGGTCTTAATATAGATAAGATAAGACTAATATCTGATTAGAAAACCCTTGTGCAATTATGTTAGCACAGCTGAAAACAGTTATGCTGGTGATATAAGCTATACAACTGGCCTTCCTTTGAGCTTGAAGTTTGAAGAACAAAATTAATACTTCAAATATTAATCATTATTTCTAACCTTGTCAATGTCTTGACTATATTTCTTTTCAATTTTCAATTCATTTGATAAATAAAAGTGAGTTTTCATGGAAGACACGAATTGGATGACCCCAAGCTTTTGAACGGTAGTGTATATACATATATAAATACATATATATACATATATATGTATATATATATGAATGCAAATACTTTTGAACTTTTACAAACGCAGGGCTTTTTCTGTGGCATTATACTCTTAATTTAAGACGTCTTCAATGCTGCCCATAAGTAAAAGAACAGTTGTAATAATATAATATACATAAGTAAACATTTTTGTAAACTACTGTACCTGAACATTATCGATATGCTTTTAATGCATGAATATGGGGTTAAAGTCTTATTTGTATACGTGTATTTTATTGGGGTATTTCTGTTTGACGTCTGTGCAAAGAAATTCCGACATTCAGGAATGTTCCCGACTGTTGGAAGTGTCTGGAGGAATCTTCAGCCCTGTGATCTCCGGCGTCTCTTTGTTTATGAGGGTGGACGAGAGCCACGGTCATCATTCCTCTCCTCCCTCAGGGCTTCAGGCTCGATACGGCGCGTCCATCCTTCTTCACTTTATTCGTCATATCTGGAGCGAACCTTGGCGACCGAAGAGACTTTTTAATAGCAGACGGGAAAAAAAGAGATGTTTACCCTGACCTTTATCAGAAATATGTTATTTTTAATTGCTGGGAGAAAAGAGCTGCCCTTCGAACGCCAAATAAACACAAAAACAGGAAAATCACTGTGGCAACTGCGGTCGGAGAGCTCGTCTGTTGTTGTGCCAATGGAGAACGGTAGATCTTACATTTCACTACGTCACCCGTAATGCAGTCATTATGTCATTCTCAACCCCTGTTTTCCAGGAGAGAACAGACATGCCACGCTTTCACACAGGCCGCAAAGTTCCCCCGAAGAAAAGCCGAGAGCACGTACTTAAGAGCAGCGCCTGAACGCCACCTTCCAGATATCGAGGCCGACAACACATCTGCCCCGCCCGCGACCTTGCACCCTTCCTCGGGTTTCCGGGGGAGGTGCACGAGGAGTCAGGTGCAATCTATCGTTCCCAGCCAACACAGCGAGTCCGCGACACTTCGCTGTGTCATCGGTGAGGCTTTTGAGTACCAGGTGCGGAAATCCCCCGAGGGTCTCCGCTCGGGAACAAGTGTAAGAAACGGGGACATGATGAGATACACACAACGTCACCGGTTCCTGCTTGACTCATGGCCTCTATGAGGAATATTTATAGAACTGACACACCAACCACTAAATGATAAATGGCGTCCAAATGTGGGAGAAGTCATTGGGCAGCATTGCGCTTGAGGAAAGGAATCCGGTTGAGCCGGCGGTGGAATTTAAGAACATTTAAGTACAAATTCAATGTGCTTGACTTGAAAATGTCCATTTTAGGCCACATTATACTTTAGTATAATTAGTCCTCACACCCTTTCCTGTCCAGTGAAAACTGAATCCTCCTTCTGAAGGTTCATAAACACTTTTTGGATCAGCTGGAAAATGCATCGACACAAAGCTGAAAACAGGATGTTTGTTCTTTTTAGAGATACGAGGTTCTCACATATGATGATCTTATGGACTAAGACACACTGCTTAACATTAAACTAGCAAAGAGAATGGAGAGCGCAAATGCAAGATACACATTAATGCAACTATATAAATCCTAAAACGTCATATTTAACAGTAAAACACAGATGGAATATGTTACAGCACTATGACACGATGTTTACTTTTGATACTTTACGTACGTTTTGTAATTACACACTGATACTTATACAGTAAGGTTTTGAATGCAAAACTCTTACTTTCAGTTCCTTAGTTTTTCATAGTGTAGAAGTACTTTTACTCAGTAAATGATCCTAGCACTCAGAGTCCGTCACGATCAATTTGGTGCACTAGCCAAGATTTGACTGAAACTGCATATTATTTTGTGGAGATGAAGCTGTATGCAGATCCAGACCCATCTCCTAAAAATGACGTTCCCATGGAACAAAACTGCATTGTGAAGTACCTTAAATAAACTTCTAATGAACACAGGACTTTCACCCTGCAGACTGCTGTCCGTGTCCCGTGTGAACCGACTGATTTTGAGGCTTTTTAGTTTCATTTCATTTCAATTTTCAAACTGCAACTGTAGAACGTTTCCCCTAACATATTAATTTAGAGTGCAGTTTATACGTATGCATGTTATTTTGAAAAGAACATTGTTATCAGATGACACTTAAAAGAAAAACTCAAGGCCTATTTAATTGGCTACAACACTGTTGTGCGCTTTTTTGGGGTAATATTTCAAACCAATATATTTAAAACAGTGTTTGCATTAAAATAGTAAAATTCTTAATTCTTAACCGATCGACACTCACACTGTGTGTGAACTGACAAATCATCTAGGTCAGCGGTTCCCAAACTTTTTAGGCCACGCACCCCCTTCTACATCCCGACCGGGTTCACGCACCCCCAATCCCCCACACCTTGCGAGTTGGGGGGGGGGGGTGCGAGTGACTTTTTCTTTGCTCCGTCCCGATGCGCGCAGACCGGCGTCGGAGCTCTGCGGACGTATTGAGCACCCCTGCATTCAAACATTGAATGGCCGAGAGTTTTTTTCAGCGTGAGAAATACGATGTGTGGCGGGAGTGCGGGAGTTAAGACCGAAATGCGTGAGTCTCACGCTCAATGCGTGACACTTGAGAGCCCTGAGAATGTTTAATATTAATTATTACACCATTAGACCACCATTACATTTTTCCTCTCGCGCACCCCCTAGAGACAGCTCAGGGGTGCGCGCACCATACTTTGGGAATCCCTGATCTAGGTAATAACTGTTTCCCATCAAACCTTTAATCTCACAGAGAATCTCCTCATCGCCACGTGTCCTAAAGAAAAAGAAGAAGAAATAAAGCAATAATCGTTTTTCACAACCGCACGTTTTTCTGTTTTCCCTCCTTTGAATGGAAACGGTGAAATCTCTAATTTCAGTTTTGTGCAGCTCAAGCCGACTGTTTAGCGCAGAGCCAGAGAGGCAGCCACTCGGGTGGCTTACGCACTGTCAACACAGACCTAACTGATGTCCAGCCAGATGCAGAGGGAGACAGTCAAATCAAATAGACTGCATATCATCCACAAACACAGTCCTCCTTCACTGATGTGTGTTTCTTCTGTTGACGGCAGGAAAAACCGCCAGTGGAAACTGACTGGAGGTGACATTCATAGCATGTGAAGCGTCTTCTCTGACGTGCCAAAGAACTAACCCCTGTAAAAAAAAAAGACAAATCTCTTGCAAGTTGTCCAAAGACGTTTTAGTTTAGTGAGACGGAGAATATTTACTGAACTTACTGGCACACGTAACTTTCGGATGTAAATGCCTCTTGCGGTGATGCCTCACCGGTAGTTTCGGCTCCGGGGCCCCTCAAGTCAAACTTTTCCAGGAGCGGATATTATTGCTCAAGTCAAACACATGTGGACGATGACGGATGTAGTCGGAGACGGATGTTTGCGCTCCTCCGACCACTCCCTTTATCGGGTCGCGGGCGCTAATAGCTTCCAACAAATGGAAACCAGAAGAGATGTCTGGCGGGCCCTTAAAGGAGCGAGGGGAAGCGAAAAAAAAGGGGTCCAACTAACTTTCTATTCCTCAAACTAGCTTTCTTTCTCTTTTTTAGGAAAGTGGGCAGCGTTTCCTGCAGGCTGAGAGTGTAACTCAGCAGGGAGAGGAGAAGCTTGCGTGGAGACAGAGGCGAGACCCAAACATTTTTGCATTAGCTTCATCCAGGCTGCGTCGTCGTCGGTAGATGCACGCCGGTAGAGAGGCTTTGCATTATTAAGAAGATGAAGCAGTAAAAGGTGACACTATTTCCCCGAGATGGACAGTAGCTTCCTGAGCGGGTCAGGGGCTCCCACTGAGCCGTGTAAGCCTCGCTCTCTCAGCTGAGGCCAGGCGTGCAGAGAGGCGAGCCAACCACATGTGCTCAGGACAACAGGAGGTGCGGAGGATGTGAAACAGGGCTGTCAACAAACAATTCAAAAACAACCGCAGCTAAAGCCCCAGGGTTGTGGAGGCAAAATGCATTTCCCTCTGCGTAATCATCGCCTTATGGACTGAAACATATAAGATATTTCAGTTCTGGCATGAATACCAAAAAATAAGTGCCCGAGCAGCTTGTGTTGTTTTGCTTGCGAGTTACTTTTCGGTGATACTTTTACTGGCAACTTTTCCAGACCCTTAAAAAAAAAAAAGGAGACAACGAATTGGTGTAACTGCTGTTGCACTTTGTGTGTGTGTGTGTGTGTGTGTTTGTTGTTTTGTGTGCGACTTAAGGGGCCCGCGTGAGGGCCAATCCAACACGTGCGGTATCAAGAGTTTACACAACCTGTCATTCGGTCATTAGCTCGAGGTCAAGGAAAGCTGACACAAGCGAGGTCGAGCAATTAAAACGCCCATTAACGTCTGAATTGTTGTAAACTGTCAGACGGAAACTGCAAATCTTCATTTAAAAAATGACACAGAATATAGAGAAAGAGAGAAGAGAGCCTTCTGGGTTATCTTGCAGAAGTAAGAAAACATCACTCAAGATCCCATTGACATTTATAACAACACTTGTTGTTATAAAGGCTCAGTTTCCCCCCTCTAAACTGAGCCTTTCAAAACATCATGTGGCCCGCTTGATATATGGAGATAAAGATGGTTGTTTTTGGACAATCAATCTAATAATTGGGTTTATTTAGGAGGCCTAGGGGTCGGGGTTTATCTGAGATGTTTTCTGCCGAAGTCAGTGGAGCAAAAGCTTTACATGTTTTTAGATGGCACAGATCACGGCGATACAAATGGAATGAATACCTGTCATTTGTGAATAATGTCATGGTTTACCTTTTGAAAGTCGTCTTTTTTGTGTGTCTTTCCTGTCTTTTTTACATGGAGGATGAATTTATATTATCATTTTAACGATGATCACACGTATCATTTCTTAAATGGGTATGTGATTTACAAAGTAATCTATTTTTTGTGTGAAAAGATCTTCTAGCTAAAGTCGTTTTGTGTCTTCCAAACGGACGAAAAGAATTAGTAGAAAATTGCTAAAAAAGCTGTAGAGTCCTCCATGTTATCTTCACGCGGACAATAGCGGTTCTCTGCTATATTGATGCTCTGAAAATGGAATTTAGCATCTTTAAAAACAAAAAAAATGTTTTGAAGATAACTAGAGGATAACTACTAACGACATCTTCAAGATGTTTTCAGCAGTCACAACAATTTCCCGTGGTGCAGTTTGACGTCCACACATGAGATCAGTTTGCTTAAATCCGTATAAATATGTCACTCCTCACTTTGCTCCTCACTGTCAACTGGTCATCTTTCCAAAGACACTCGCTCCCTGGGTGGAGCACAAAATGGCTTTTGGGGAGTACCGTAATTTTCTGCCTCTCATCATGTTGAAAATATGTCGGGGGATTTTTCTCGTTCTGTGGCATCCAGGAGTTCCTATTAGCGTCCGTGTGACCTCCAGATGGTGTTTCAGCAAAGCCGGATCCACTTTGTTTAGTAATGCACAGAGATGTGATTTCAAATTTCAGCCGCATATTGTACATGCGTGTATATATGCACACACAAACATTTACAGTGGCATTAAAACTGGTGCTCCCCTAGAGCGGTTCTGAAGAATAAAAACCAGAGTAGAGGGACTCGTTAAAGCCTGCCTTTCCTTTCGGGGCGCACAGCAACAATTAAATCAGCTGCTGGGGAGTGATTTTTAAACGGGAGCGAAGTGTTTATGTGGGTGGTACGGACACGCAGAGTCTGGGATTAAACAGCCCGTGAGACAGATTTATGACGGGCAGTAGACGGACCCGAAACCTCCCCTGGCATTTTGAATGAGATGCTGATTGTATCAATGCTCCGGTGCCGAACTGGACCGGGCGATCCGTCCATTCCCTTCCACTCCTTCTTGGCCCCAATTGAGTTTGATCCATTTGCATTGCATCACTGGCTCAGCAGCTCCCCGTAGCTGGTGGCTCTTTGGACTTTACAAAACCCGACTTGGACTTCAACACCATTGGCTTGTGACTTTACTTGGATTCAAGCCTTTTGACTTGATGCCTTCCCCCAAAAGCCGAAGATTAAAAAGTATGTTATTTTAGGTATGCCTATACGAGTCAATTCATTTGTTGAATCAAGTTTACAATTAAAGGAACAGTGTGTAGGATTTACTGCAATTTATGGATGAAACAATTCCACAATTTGTACTTATTTAGGACTTGGGACTTTTCTGGCTTGACTGAGGACTTAAACTGAGGTTTGTCTTGGGACTTGTTTATTGACTTGTGAGTTAAAAATTTTGCGGGGGGGGGAGTTATTTAATAAGGGACATTGCACATTAATAAAAACATTTCAGTAAATGTGCCAGAGTTAGCCAAGATGCTATTTTTCATCTGTAGTCCCAATGATGCTGATGTTATGAACAAACCTAAAAACATAAGATTACTGTGGCAGCTGTCTCTGATTTGGCCTCGGCTGCTGGTGATTGGCAATCAGTCAGCAGCCGAGGCCACCCTTATAAAAGCTCCCACTTGAGAGTGGAGGGCGGGTGAGCAGAGGTACAGTGTTGCGGTCTGCTCGGTGTTGTGTGTGTTGCCGAAATAAAGATGTCGTTGAGCAAAACCTCGTGGTGCCTGGCTGATCCTTGGTGCTGGAGGGGGAAACCCACGGGTAACGGACACGGACCTGTTACACTGGAGTCCAACGTGGGGCCCCCGGAAACCCAGCGCCTGGAAGGGATGGAGACTGAAAAACCAGAGGAGCAATTCGCCGGCTGGGAGCAGTTGCTCGTGCGGGTCGCAGTGATGCGGCGGGACCAGGCCAAGGCGAACCGCCAGTTCCTGGAGGGCCTCCAGGACCTGGCTGCGAGGCAGACCTTCGCCCTCGGAGAGCTGGGGCTAGTCACTGCCTCCCAGGACCCGTCGGAGCTGCCGACCTCCGAGGTCCAGGACCCGTCGGCTCTGCCGACCTCCGAGGTCCAGGACCCGTCGGAGCTACCGACCTCCGAGGGCCAGGACCCGTCGGAGCTGCCGACCCCCGAGGGCCAGGACCCGTCGGAGCTGCCGACCTCCGAGGTCCAGGACCCGTCGGAGCTACCGACCTCCGAGGGCCAGGACCCGTCGGAGCTGCCGACCTCCGAGGTCCAGGACCCGTCGGAGCTACCGACCTCCGAGGGCCAGGACCCGTCGGAGCTGCCGACCCTCGAGGGCCAGGACCCGTCGGAGCTGCCGACCTCCGAGGTCCAGGACCCGTCGGAGCTACCGACCTCCGAGCGCCAGGACCCGTCGGCTCTGCCGACCTCCGAGGTCCAGGACCCGTCGGAGCTACCGACCTCCGAGCCCCAGGACCCGTCTGAGCTGCCGACCTCCGAGGTCCAGGACCCGTCGGAGCTACCGACCTCTGAGGGCCAGGACCCGTCGGAGCTGCCGACCCCCGAGGGCCAGGACCTGTCGGAGCTGCCGACCTCCGAGGTCCAGGACCCGTCGGAGCTGCCGAGCCCCAGGACCCGGCGGCGCTGCCGACGACCCATGTTCCCCGGGACCCATCGGCGGAAGGCCGACCCTGGTTCCCCGTGACCCGACGGCGGCGCCTATTACCCCTGCCCCGTCCCCATCTCGGCTGGCTTCAGCTCCCCGTCCCGGTCGACCCCAGAGCCCCCACGTCCTGAGCCCGGTCCCACAGAGCCCCCTCCTCCGCCCAAGCTCTCATGGGGGGGAGGGGGAGTAGGTTAGGCCGGATGGAGCCCCGGCCTAAATCGGGTGGTGGGGAGTGTGGCAGCTTTCTCTGATTTGGCCTCGGCTGCTGGTGATTGGCAATCTGTCAGCAGCCGAGGCCACCCTTATAAAAGCTCCCACTTGAGAGTGGAGGGGGGGTGAGCAGAGTCACAGTGTTGCGGTCTGCTCGGTCTTGTGTGTGTTGCCGAAATAAAGATGTCGTTGAGCAAAACCTCGTGGTGCCTGGCTGATCCTTGGTGCTGGAGGGGGAAACCCACGGGTAACGGACACGGACCTGTTACAATTACATATACAATCTAAAGACAAAGCAAATAAAATAAGGGCGAACAATGTTAAAATGGACAGAATAAAAACATCATGTCAGAGACACAACGTAAAAGCATACAGACTAAATGAAATATATAACCACAAACAGGTGGACAACAAGAAAAGACATGCAGGTGAAGTAAATGGCCGACCAGCAAAATCAAGACATACAGAGACCTGAAAACAGACAGTCAACAACTGACGGACGGACAAAGTGAAAGTCCAACCCGGACAGATTGAGGAGGAAGGAGCCGTTACAGTCTAGTGCTGCTGACAGAGCTGGGTAGTAATGTACCATTTCTTTGTCTCACTCAGCTTTAAAATAATTGAATGATTGTAGATCTCTGATACTGTAGATACTGGAATGCAGCTCCAGTGAACTGCTGCTTGTACTGAGAATGCAGCATGACTAAAAGCACTTTTCCTGAGAGGGAAGATACAATCCCCTCTTGCTGCACCTCTTGTGAGCCGATATCTAGTTTGTGTGGTGACAAATTGTTTGAGAGGAGGATAGGTCAATCCATGTATGATTTTGTACATCAGACAGAAATGCACATATTAAATCAAGTTATCCCAACTAAGCAAGTTGTATTTTTTTAGTATAGGACAGTGATGTGACAGAACTTGTCTGTCTTAATAAGAGACTTGAGACTCGCCAGTCTTTACTTGGAAGTTAACTTGAAAAACTTGTCAGTCTTGACTTGGGCCTTGTCAGACCTGACTTTGGACCAGAGTGCAAAGACTTGAAGCGTTGCCTTTGTTCCACGTCTGCGAGGAGGCCATCGTATCGAGTGCATCTTGAGAAACCTCAGACACCGTGTTCAGTTCACTGGCACGACAACATAGTCAAAATGTCCAGGATTGAGAAGTAAACATTCTCCTTCCCAGAACAACAAACTCGAGTTATGTTTTCCCCCTCAGGGTTTATGACTACTTTCACAGACAGGCCGGTGCCTTTATGCTTGTTTGTATGTTTATGTCCCTCAGCGGAGGAGGTTATTTTAGGGCACCAGCATCAGAGCGCTGCATCGTTAACTCTCAACTTGATGATACTCCTTCTCCATACACACACCGACGTAAACAGACAGTAAATTCAGGTTTCTCCCCACATGGAAGCTGTTTTATTCTGAAGGGCCTTGCTGATGATTAATCAAGTTTCGTTCTTCTTTTTTCCCCCCACTTTATTCTGACCCCCTTTGGACCGGCTCAATGCAATCAGCTCCAAATGCAGAGGAAATTGCTTCCTATCCTTGTGGCCGTGGGTGCGCGACCCAGCAGACGCCGAGGCAGATATCTCCACGATCTGCCCAGCTTAGGAGAGTTTAAGATCGGGATCAATTCATCTTATCAGATGTCAAAGAGCCTCTGGAACTGTATGTGTCCCAGTCTTGACCCTGGTTGTTAAAAAAAGTCCCCGAATGTGGTCAACAATCATTTATTTTATTTTGTGTGTGTGTATGTGAGAAACAGATGATTCTGGGAAGATCCCTCAACCGTCATGGCGTCATAAAGTCATATTTTCCTTTAAAACCTAATCTTCTTTTCAAACATCTAAATATAATTAGTGCTTGTCAGCCCTGACAACGTCATAATTGATGGCTGGGCACGACTTTCAAATGTGTCTTTTCTCATAGAGACGGTCCTCTCCGAGAGAAATGCATTGATGTGCGTGCAGGGTAGTCCGATACTTGGGTGTGGCCAGGATGATTAATGTCTTAAGCTAATTGTTCATGAGATACTTCTATGAGAAAGTTTCTTGTTTGATGACTCACCGTCTACCATCTGTCTATCTGCAAGGAGAACTTTTCCATTTCAAACATTCGGCATTTGCATCGTGTCCAAATTCTCACAGAGATCAGTAGAAGGAGAAAAAAAAAGCAAAAGCAATCCAGACGACGTCGTAACTCTCAACGTCTAAACTGCTGCTATCGCTTTAACAAAACACCGAGGGCGACGATTCCTTCCTCCGCATTTTCCCGGTTTTGCTACGTCGAATTCACATGCCGGAGTTCCACTGTTGCGGGGAGAAGGCCTCGGTCGGTTCCATGTCGTTATCGCGTGCGCCTCAGTCAGCTCTTCTGACCCAGCGGGAAGCAGCGCGGGGCAAACAGTTCGCTTTAAAACCTCCGGCGAGGAGGAAAAGACGCGGGGAGGGTTGATTCACTCAGCAGATGCCTCTTTGGTGGACGAGCGACCTGACAGCGTATAGATGATTAAATGCGGAAGGAAAATGTCTCGGGCTTCTGTGCACGGTGCCTCCATCACCGAACGGTAAAGAAACGGCAACACCCCCCCTCCCCCGCAGCGCAATGTTGTTTTTGGAGGGAAAACTTGCACCTCTTGCAGAAAATCAATCATTTAAATAACACCGCTCAACGCTCAATGAGACTGCCGGCAAGGCCAAAACACCTTCCTGAGAAGAAATGGCTCCATCGATGGTGGCTGAAGGTTTTATGACGACATCGGTCATAATGTTTGCGGCAACTTAAAAATAAAGACCCTCTTGTAAAGCCGCGTTGCAGCCATGCAGGTCCAGACCCCCATCCGGATCCAGGTCTGAAACGGCTCCCAGGACACGGTTTGAGGCACCAATGGGCCACCTAGGATGTTTATTTTAAATTTCTTGAAGGGAAATCATAACACTTTAGCACACAATGATATTCGAGACAACAGTGCTCTTTCCAACTTTGTGTCAGATGTTGACAACGTTGAAGCTGCACAGGGCAGGACATTAACTCCAAGCGGCACCTCTGGGATGACGCGTAACGCAGACTGTGAGCCCAACGTGGGTCAGAACAAATTCATGCATCCAATTCTGACGAAAACCTCACCGGCAGGCAAAAGAACTTCAAGAACATTTTATTCATTTTAATGGACTCCTTGTGATCAGAAGTAACCTTGTGCAAATATTTTTCGCATTATGTTTAAAGCATCTTGACAGCGCCGACCTTTTGGGGAACAGGGAGTTCAAATAAGAGGTAACTATCCCGGCTTGTTAGCTGTGTTGCAACGTCCACATATATTTAATCACCTCCGTGAATCGTTGGTAAAAACACAAACCGATTCCCATGTTATATATTAAGTTAGAGAGCCAATGAGAAAACCATCCTTTGCAAGCTCTTTAGGAGAGCTCTTCTTCCTCAGTTTCTGCAGAACAGAGGGAAACCAACCGAGTGTCTTAAAACTTGCATTCTCTCTACTGACCAGCAGGGGGTGAGTCCTCTGGTTGTATAGAAGTCTATGAGAAGATGACTTTTACTGCTCTCTTGATCTATTCCCTCAGTAAACATTGTAAACATGAGTTTATTGTCTCAATCTCTAGTTGCAAGTCTTCTTCAAGACAGCGTGATGTCATCATTTAGTACACTATGGTAATTTAGAGTCAAACAGACCATAAAGTAGTGGATGTTTTAGGTGATTGCAGTTAACAGAGCTGCAAATGTCGTCTCAAAAGCTAAATATTTTTTGCAAAGGTGCAATTTTGCTTTGGCTTTTTAAATTTTTTTTATGTGGAGTCACATACATGTAGAATACCTTTTTTTAAAATTGTGTCATTGTAATGGTGTTCACACACTTGGCCAACATAGTTCCTTATTTTGAAAGCTCCTAATCATAGCAGTGACCCCCCCGTTCCTATATATCAGCCCACAAGGGTCAAGAACCCTTTCAGGACTCTGCTGGGTCAGCAGAACCACGGACATCGATGAACGTGATTGGAACAGCAGACCCATGATCCTTCTGATGGTGCCTCGTTTCCACCTCTGGAATGTCCTCATTACGAACTGCAATCATTTCCAATCTCCAGAAGAACATGCGTGGAGTTCATCTCAATTTCAGATGCCCCCCCCCCCTCCCACTCCACCCCCCACAGTTTAATGGCATGCACTGCGCCGTGTGCGGACAGACGGGGAGAGAGGAGCGCTGGTCTGCCCCCATAAATAAGGCCTGAGGTATAGGCTCCGGCCTGTTTCATCCATCACCGGAGCTGAAGCTGTGTTTGTAGAGCAGGAGGGAGCGAGGGAGAGGAGGGTGTGGGGGGTCGGGGGGGGGGGAGACTCATCCGTGTTCCCATGCAGCCGACCCCCTGTGGGAACCTCGCGCAGCCATTAAACACCTCGTGGCAGCCTGTTACCTCTAGCGGGCCAGCTGAGGTCGAAGGGAGAGGGCTGCCGTCCCACGAGCTCTCCTCCCGTCCCCGCGGACGTGTCAACAGGCTTTTCATGTGAAGTTTTAGTGCACATCTCGGGCACATAAAGCCGCTGATATAAGGGAAATGGAGGCGCAGGCATACTCTGTCTGACAAAGAGTCACACGGGTTTGCATGTAGGACGCGAGGGAAAGCAAAGAAAAGGCCAACGCAGATTTAAATGTTTGGATGCAGCTAATATTTTTGACACAGTTAATTTTTTAAGTGCCATTTATCGCAGCTGAGAGTTTTAACGACAACGCTGCTTAGGGGGAGCACAGTTGGTACCACTTTGATGTTTCAAAATGGCCTAAAATCAGCTGCGTTGGACTGCGACAGCGTTTGACAGCATGATTACTTCTGCGACAGTTTAATCGTTCGGCTACTCAAATCAAAACCCGCCGGTCTGATGAAGCGTAACACAATCAGCGGTTCTCGTTCGACTACTTGGTGCCATTTCATGACGATAGAAATCGTGAAGTCATCTCAAAGACCTCAGAATACCATGACGACGGCGATCCTGTGATGAACACAGATGATTTTTTTTCAGGTGCGGAGGGGGGGGGGGGGGGTCAACAAGCCAATGGAACAATGGAACACGCAGCGGCGCCGTGAGAGGGGGGGGGGGGGGGTGATAGCGTGGAGCATGACCTGAGGTCACCCACGGGGAGTAAACCGAGGTGGGTTTCATTGAACAGCACAGGTCTTGAAACTGACAGATTCCCAAGCTTTTAGAAATGCACGCATCTGGACTAATAAATCCCCCCCAACCACCTCCGTTGAATTAAAGGCGCGCTTGGTTATCATCACTTGTCACTTTATTGAAACAATTATAATAAAATCCTCATGAAAAACATAACCATAAGCACGAGAAACAAACAACTTCTCTCCAACAATTCCACCAGTAACATTCCCCAGCCTTACAGGACTGTCTCAGAAAATTAGAATATTGTGATGAAGTTCTTTATTTTCTGTAATGCAATTAAAAAAACAAAAATGTCATGCATTCTGGATTCATTACAAATCAACTGAAATATTGCAAGCCTTTTATTCTGATTTATTGCTGATTATGGCTTACAGCTTAAGAAAACTCAAATATCCTATCTCTAAATATTAGAATATCATGAAAAAGTATACTAGTAGGGTATTAAACAAATCACTTGAATTGTCTAATTAACTCGAAACACCTGCAAGGGTTTCCTGAGCCTTGACAAACACTCAGCTGTTATAAATCTTTTTTTACTTGGTCTGAGGAAATATTAAAATTTTATGAGATAGGATTTTAGAGTTTTCTTAAGCTGTAAGCCATAATCAGCAATATTAAAAGAATAAAAGGCTTGCAATATTTCAGTTGATTTGTAATGAATCCAGAATGCATGACATTTTTGTTTTTTTAATTGCATTACAGAAAATAAAGAACTTTATCACAATATTCTAATTTTCTGAGACAGTCCTGTAGTATCCCCCCCCCCCCCCCCAGCCTGTCGTGGGAGCGTTGCGGGGCCCGTTTGATTTCACCTCACCCCCTTTTTCGATTAATTAAAGGAGAATGCCGCTGACTCTCAATGTCTCCACGGGTTTCACATAACCATCCCTTAAAAAGAGTCGAGGCGGATCGTTCGGCATTGTGTTGTTGAGCAAGACTGAAGAGGTGGCTGCTCGCAGCACTCCTTAAAACCACACTCCACATGCCGGGGATTCCTTCTGACCGCACAACTGGGCAGAGGCAGATGCCTGATTGATGCATAGACTTCGTTAAGTGTGTTTCCTCCATCAAACGACTGCAGGCGTCTTTGAACTTTGTGACATTTATTATTCCGAGGGTTTTTGCACTGAAGCATCGGGCGATCAACTTTAAGTAAGAAGCAATCATTTACACCCGTGAGCGGTGTGTTTATATCGGAGAGTTTAAAATCTCTCTCCGGGGTCATAAACAAAGTGAAGTGAAATGCATTTGCAGAGCACAACGGGAACGATTCAAATGTCTGTACAGATTCTAACGGTAACAACTAGTCGAGAGAATACAACATCTATGTTTCTCTCTTTAAAGTCTGCAGTCAGAAATGTTGATCCGGTATTATTAACACTAATAAACATCAAGTCTGAAGTGATGAATCTTAATGGAGTTGTAAATAAAGGGTGATAAAAAATCACGTTTTACTTATAAATGTTATGTCAATGCTAGAGGGAAATAAACACAACATCTGTTGTATATGGTAATCAGTAATTCTTAAGTTATACATTTTAACGAGTCAGATAGCTAATAAACAACACATCGCTGGTCGTAAATGTTAAAAAGTAATAAGTGCGTAAGTGGGATAAAAAAGGAACCGGAAGTTAAGTCTGCATTCATGTTAGGAAAGATATTTTAGATCCCAGTTTCTAATCGGCCAGTAAAAAAACAAAAAACATTTCTATGGTCTATGTAATAATCCAACCCTCCATTTGTATTTATTAATAGGTTCTTCACAAATGTGTCCAACAATTGTTCCAGTTGCTCTGCAGCCCACTGGAAGGTCAGAGGTCAAATTGTCCAATAGATGGTTCTCATTCAACTTAAGAGCTAAATAACGAAATAATAATGTTAGTTTCTTCTACCCTTTCCTGTATTTTGTACTTTTCCTTCCTTAGACTTGTTCGTTTACCCCGAGGCCGATGGGAAAAGAAAGCACTTTGCCTGCTCTGTGAGGGAGTGTGCCTGTCTGTGGGAGAGCCTGCCCGATTATGCAGCGTCTCTCTGGGCTCCATCACGCAGCGTGGTCGTAAGGACGTGGCCCTGGACCGGTGACAGCCCCCATAAGTCTCCATCGGGGCCCCTGTCAGGCTGCCTCGTGACTCTGTGCAGGTGCCTCCTGCCGAAGACGCCAGCCAGTCCAAGAGGAAAAAAATAAAATAAAATCCCCTAAATGGCTCTTCTCCTCCGCCGTCTCGGCTCGCGCCGTCTTTTAAGCCGAGGCTCCATCACGTCACTCAGTGAGATGTTCCGCAGCCGCGGAGGGGGCTTAGTGCACGACGCCATGTTTAGTCATTAGCGAGCGGCAGATCTCGAGAGCCGGGCTGTGTGCAGTATCGGATGTCACATCTGACAACAACTACAGAGAGGCGCAACATGTGTGTGTGTGTGTGTGTGTGTGTGTGTGTGTGTGAAGCCGTAAGAGTTCAAGGTAAATATATGGTTGTTTCAGTGACAGGACAACATCAAGAGAATGCTGCTAAGAGGGAGCATAAAGTGCAGCGAGAAGATTGATACGACTCTTACCCGTGTGGCTCATATGAACCCAGTTAGCTTAGCTTAGCATAAGGAGTGAGGCGGGAAGGGGGGGGGGCGGCGGGATAGCTAACGTCCAAAAATAGAAGTGTGATAAACAACAAGTCGAGGTCTTACGGGGGTTAATGTGTGAGCAGGCTGGCATGCAACTGCTATGCTAAGCTAATGAGCTATAGCATCATGTTAACCGCTTAGCTAACTGGCTGTAGCTTCATATTCATACTAATTCTCTGCAAGAAAGCACATGGCTATCCCTGTAAAAGAATACACTACAATGGTAATACTGCTTTAATAAATACTGAGGCAAGTGATGATGCCTCTTTTATTGATTTCTTGTCGTGCTTTACTGTGCGTACTGTTGAAGACTCGTACTCGTTCTTTATCGTAGTCAAGCGGCCATTAGTACAATTTCACTTGACGTCTCCACAGCTGCGGCGTGTCAGAAATAGGAGGGCTGTGATTAAAGGTAACTAGAAAAACAATTGGTGCTTTTTCTGGCTTTCCAAAACCCACTTGTAGCCTACAAACACACAAACATAGTGTTTATTAAGGCACTGGCGTGGCACCTGTACGTACCAGCCAATAGGGCTCAGGTTGTAATATGTGGTTAGTTAGGAAACAGAGCAAACACACTAAATGTCCCACTGAGTCTGTAAAGACCTACTCAAAAACCTCAAGTGGGTTCTTACAACCGTGAAGAGTTTGACCGCTGCTAATTGCCAAAACACATAATGTTGTTGTCCTGAAGGCAAAACACGGAGTGAGGCTGAAAACACTTACAAATACATTATTTTGCCCGCAAATATGTATTTTTCATTTCAGCATTTTAGGTTTTCAACTGGAAACAATTGTGAAACAAGGAAATAGTATGGGACAACAAATTGAATATAGAACAATACATTGAAAGGTACGGGAAACCAAATTAAATAGTATGGGACAACAAAGATGGACTGGCGGCCCTGAGATGGACTGGCGGCCTGTCCAGGGTGTCCCCTGCCTTCGCCCTATGTCAGCTGGGATCGGCTCCAGCGCCCCGCGACCCTAATGAGGATGAAGCGGTATTGATAATGGATGGGACAACAAATTGAATATAGAACAATACATTGAAAGGTACGGGAAACAAAATTAAATAGTATGGGACAACAAATTTCACAGTATAGACACATTCAAACAAAAAAAATATATAGACTGATCAGACAAACAAGAATGTCAAATTCTACTGTAAGAAACAGTTTATAAGTAATTTCTCCATTGGGAGGATATAATACTCTCCAGCCAGCTGCAATCCAAATATTTTCTGAGAGATTTCCATGCCCTGCGGCAAATCACAACCACCCAAAAGGACTGAATTAGCACAATTTAACAGACCGTAGCTGTAATTGCAATTTTTTTGCATTACGTATTTCCCTAAACGGTACAAAACCGCATATCTAGTTCTCGTTCAGCCAGAACCATGTGACATATTCAGCAAACATCTTCACATTACAAGTTCAACAAGTAAGTGCGTGTGGGTCACACACACACACACACACACCCCAACATGCTGCACTGATGTTTGCGCCATTAAAAACACGCGTCCTCTTGTGAGTGAAAACAGAACGGCGTCCAAATTGTCCGTTGTGCCGAAACCTCAGATCACCGGAGGGAGAAAGAAAAGCTTTTTTTTCTCCGCAAACTCTCAGAAACACTATCACACACATACAATGCCATTTGACTCCTCTTGTAGCCACAGTCGAGATCAGAATGAACTCAGGCTGGGTCAGATGAGTGTGTAAAAAGTACCCCTTTTTTATTTTTTATGGCGCTTATCGAAAAATGTGCTGCGATATCCATTAGGAGTGACGGTCCTGTGGACAAATAGAGCCGGGTGTCTCTGAGGTGCTGATTGAGCCGGCAGATGGAGGATAAATTATGATGAAAAGGCATCAGCAAGGTTGACCCCCTCCGCCTCCATCTCTGCTTAATCTGCAGCCAAGGAGAGATTTTTATTTTCCTTGCAAGATCGGGGGGAAACAGTCCGGGGAATCATTCTGCTAAACCCTCGGTTGGCAGGCTCCGTCTCGGAGTGGTTCAGCATCTGTTGCTTTATTTTCCGATGGACCTCTCAGCCCTGTGTGTTTTTTTTCTCTTCCTAAATGATTTCTTGCACCATGTGATATTGATTAATCTTTCATAACAGCAGAGCTAGAGCCTTAATTTCTAACAATGTCCAACATCTTGAGGCCAGTTAAAAAAAAAAAGTTTCTGGTCTGATACGAAATGATCTCTGCTCGTCATGTTTTGGTGGTTAGTTTAGTGACATTGCACTGAAACAAAAGAGTTGTAAAACATAAAACGATACAAACCAGTTATGAAGTAACAACTGATGTGACACATGAACCGAATATATCAGCCGGCCGCTTCATCTGAAACTAGAGCAAATACATTTCACTTAACTACTAGAACTAGCAAATACTGCTCCCGAGGCTGAGCGAGCCTCTGAATTGGTCATTTTTAACAACTCAAAAGAACAATGACAAAAAAAAGAATCCGCTTTTTATACGTCGATATCCCGTGAAATTTATTTTAATGTAATGCACGTGACCATAAAGCAGGAAGTATAAAGACAGCAACAACAAAAAAAGTGCGGCTGAGAGGTGGATGGACAAAAACTGAAATGTTGTTTGTGCTGTGTGTGAAATGAGAAGTCTGAGTTTATATAGTTCTCACTTAACTTTATTTAATGAACGCCATTATTGTAGTTATTTTAACTCAAACTGTAAAACCTAAGGGAGTGGGTTTGTTTTCAAAAGCAAACTTAAGTATTTCACAACCTTTTATGAAACTAAATTAAGGTAGTTTTAGCTAAAGAAAACCCAGTATTTCACGATCTTTTACTAAACCTAAGTAGTTGTGTAGCCTGAAGTTGTTTTCCTGGGAAGACGGTGAAGTTTATTTTGAAAAGACTGCACACACGTAATGAGCGTAAATTGGCACGTGTGCCTCGACTTTTCTTTGTTACTTTTTAATACAATATCGCAATCTTAGGACACGTTGCCTCGGGAACAAGAGTCAGTCGGTGATCACAACTGGGGAGTGACATAATTCACTTCCACAACCTGAAAATACAAGAGCTAAAAAAAAACACACATTACCGATCCTGCAGTTGCAGTGGAGCCTGACCCCCTTCCCCCGTGACGCCATCATGCACCTGTGCAGTCGAGGGACTCGGGGACGTTGCCTGTTCGAGCCCCGCATGGGGCCTCGGGCCTCCCTGTCGGGCCTGATGTATGTCAGCGTGTCCCGGGGTCCTCTCCCCGTAGGCGCGGGTCTCCCTCCAGAGGCCCGATTAAAACAGGCCTGCTCTCTCAGCTGTGTTTGCCGCTTGTCAGACCGTCTGGTTTACGGGCTTCATTAGTGGGGGAGGTGGGTTACATACTGGGAGTGTGTTTTACTGCCACTGGCTGTCTGTAAAGTCCAGAGATCGTGACTCGTCCGACACTCAGTAAATCAGCCGAGCTCGTGCACATTTCGGTTCAGTCGGGGAGCAGCCGGAAGAGGAAGATCGTTGCAGGGATCACCAAATGAGAAACTCTTGAAAGTATTGCCAATTCAAATACTGTAATAATATGATGAGATTTCATGTAATCCCAGTATGCATGCAAGTATACCTGCCTTCATGGGAACCGTCTTTTGGGTGTTTTTTTGCATAATTCCGATGTGTCTGGACTGCTGGTCTCGGCACAGATGGCAAATAAAAAACCTTGAACCTTGAGTCAATATTATTGGTCCAATCTGATTTTTCTCTGTGTATTTTTGTTTTTGTCCCGTTGAATGTGGCTGAGGTTAAGCTCCGTGTTGACGTCACGACAGTGACATGGTGCTTTTGTGTCATTCAAATTCAGACACACATACAACTTTTAATTAATCTCACTCAGGTTACAGGTGTGGGGGGATGTGGCGACATCTAGTGGTGAGGTACAAGATTACAACCAACTGAAACGTCTTCTGAGTTTTCAAGTTTGAGTTGGTTGTCGTTGAAGTTAACGAGAAACAAAGATGGCGGAGAGACACTCAGAGCAAATCAAAGAGTCGGGGAAGAATTGGTAAGTGGCCGGTACGGTAGATATTGTCTTGTAATTTGTATCCCACTATTTGCTTGTCAGTTGAAGTTACTTTACCATTCAAGGTTAGGCAATCCAAACATATGCAGTTTAACAATGTGCTGAATTGTTGTACATTGAACTACCCAACTGTATATTCAATTAAAGCTAAAATGATTTGCACATAAAGGGATTGGTCAATTGACATAATATTAAAACTATGTTCATAACTAATAAACATGTAATTTAAAAAGAATTTCAATTGTTATAGTTTCTGCTTCTCTAATTTGAGGATTTGCTGCTTTTTCTTTTCTTGAAATACAGTTCATTGAAAGATTACAATTAACGGATGCCAATTTGGCTTTTGGTAATTGTGACTCGTATTTCCTCGTATTAAATACTAAAATAATCATCCTGTTAAAACACATCAATAAGTGGCATCTTTGCACATCGGGTTCTGTAACTTTTGATACTTTAAGCACATTATTTATGATTATACCGACTTACATTGTATGTAACATTTTCAATGTAGGACTTTACATATAATGGAGTACAGTATGATATTAGTACATTTATCAAGTAACGGATCAGAAAACCTCTGTGATATACAGTATATATATATATATATACCTTTTTTCTGGTTTCTTACAACTTAAGTTTTGGTAAATTACAAATAAGGATGTCAAAATATTATTTTAATATTACAATCAAACTGTTGGCAAATCATTTTAATTTTTATTGTATGGGGTCGGTTATTTAATAATAAATAAGTCGATATTGTGTGTTCTCGGGGCAGCTGGGTGCTACGCACGACAGCGTAGTGATTCAGAATAGAATAACAGAGTTTTCCTCGGTTGCTCCACTACTGCTGTCCTAAATCTTCTCGAGATTAAATGGTTGGACTTCGACCAGAGTGCTTATTATCTCAAGTCCCACTGCCACAAATCTAATGCAGTGAGACACACGAGCAGCGAGTGCCAGCGACTGAATGCATAAAGGCGAATGCGTTCCATCTCTTAGAGATTTAGTGGCTGTTACCTGATCCTCACTGAGCATGTCTCGTGGGCAGCTGCCTGACGGAGCAGACGGGACGAAGGAGTCACAGCAGAAGCCCTCAACTGTGCTACTTAATGCAGACTGACTATCGACCGCGACCGGCATTTTACGTTCTCGCCCAACAAGGCCGCCCCGCTGGAAAAATAGTGATGCGCTCTCCGGAGGGCCCCGTGCCAGACGTGGCAGACGCTCTGCGGCAGCAGAAGCGGCGACGTTTCCCCAAGACGTATTTCAATTTAATGATGCGAGGGCTTTTCCCTCGAGCTCACTTTTTGACTATTCCTATTTTTCGAGCCATTTCACCTGTCCACAGCTGGAGGGTTTTTGCGTTTAAGCGTGACATCAATGTCTTTTAGAGGTTTCTTTTTTCAGACTTTGTTGTGGAGAAACTGGGAATCAACTGAGGCATTGAAATACCTGAGTGTGGTTGTGCTGTTTTTTGGGTACTTTGGCACGAAGCTGACAAGCCGGCAAATCTGGCAACTTGTGCACTTCTTCGGCACTTTTCATCATGCACCTTCTTGGTGGTCCTCCACCTACCAAGTCAAAGCATTCAGCCGTTTTAAGTGCTCAGTGTTTTAAATAGCTGGCAGGGAGGGCCAACCTGGGAAAGTGGCTTTTTCTCACATGGAGACAGAGCAGTGTGTGTGTGTGTGTGTGTGGGTGGGTGGGTGGCACAATGCATGCTGGTACGTGGTCGCGCGTGGAGGCGGAGGGGAGTCTAGTGTGGGAGCAGGCAGCTCCGCGTCGTGAATTTAAACAGCTCACCGAGGGCTGAGCACATCTGAGGCGACGCGTCACCTAAAGAAAAAGGCAGCGAGCGTTTAATCTCCTTCTCCCTTGAAAAAGAGCAGCTCCCTCTTTTTTTTTCTCGCATAGTTTCCAAAAAAACCACTGCCGTTCTCCAATAACGGAGATGGGGGGGGGGGGGGGGGGGTTGAATAATTCATGGCAGCGCAGGCAAAGTGTCCTCATGCTGCAGTTCTATAAAAATAATCCCATAACATCATCACACTCACCCCGTTGCTCGCAGCGCTTTAAACAAGCCAGCTGGGAGAAGTTGACTGGCCTTTAAGCCTCATGACTCAGACTTCACCCTCCCCTCTATGCTTTGTGAAGAAACCTTTACAAGCAGGAGAGGCGAGACGCGTTTCAATCAATAAAATGAACACAGATTTGGGTTTACTCGTTGCTGTGGAGTGCATTTCTGAGAAGACTTCAACGTCAACAGCTCTGATGTCGACTCGGTCGTGGCTCCTTGAGGTTTAACTTAAACCAGATGTTCAGCAGGTATGACGGTTTTCATGTTTGCCATATTAGCGCAACATTTGCATAAACGAGAAGTACGGCCAGAGGCATGCATTTAGTTTTGTATTTTATGTATTATTTATGGGCCGGTGTGTCGCGGACAAATGAAACTTGACATCTTAACGTAAGATTGCATCGTGGCCACAATTCGGATTTAATTATGTTGATTTAAATAAGCAGAGCACTGTTTCTCACCTCGTGTGACGTTCCTGCTCATGTTAATCCCAAAGAGATTCTTTGGTTTTCAAAACAGTTTCTTTGGATGGATGGACAAATCCAGTAATCACAGCAGCACTTAAAATAATACAAAATTCAGAAAATTCACCTTAATAAAAGCACAAAAAGCACGATGTGTATATATATATTATATATATATATAGACAAATACATCTCTCTCTCTCTATATATATATACATATATATATATATATGTGTATATATGTATATATATTCAGGTTATAACTTGTTCTTCTCTTTCTGCCATAACATATAGGAATGTCTCTCACAGGCTGGCTCAGAGGCGGAGCGGCTCCATGGGTGATGGTTGATTAGTTTAGGGTCTTGATGGGCCTTGTTCCATTTACCACGAAGGGTGTTCCCCCAAAATGTCTGTTAATTTATGCAGCACTTGATTTTTCTAGAGTTCAAACCCCAATATTGCAGGCCGTTCATTGTGCAGCCGTCTGAGTGATCGGAGGATCAGTTATTGTCTGGAAAACATTCATATTCGTACATAGTCGTCGAGGTATTTTCGCTCCTAGATCCACAGGCCAAAATATTCCGTAATGAAACTATGAAAACATGGAGAAAAGCAAGGTGAACCCCGCCCCCCCGAGACGCACCGTGGGTTTCTCGAGGGGGAACGCGTCGGAGCCCGGCTTCCAGAGAGGTCAGAGCGTACTTACTTTGGCTGTACCTGCTCGTCTTGGCAGCAGCAGCACGAACAGTTGTCCACCTCGTCCTCTGTTGAGCTTCCAAAGTCAAGTTGAACGGTGGAATCCGAGACAGCTGACGGGGGACGGAAAAAAACTATAAAAAAAGAGGTACGGATGATAAAGGATAAAAACCGAAGCGGCCAAGAGGCGGAAAGAAGAAAAGGAGGTGAGGACTGAATCGGTTCAATATTTCTCCCGACCTGACAGCCCTGTCGAGCACAGTTAACTTGGCGTAGAGTTTTTTTCCCCCTCTCACATCTTAATTCGTTATACAGAGAGTTGAAACAATGACAAACAGACACCTTGTGGCTCTGCGCCACCCCCCCCCCCCCCAGCCTTGTTCTGAAGTAACGTGATCCCCCCCCGGTGAGGACATTACCAGTGACCCCTCGTGGCCATAATGTGACCCGCGGACAACCTCGCCGCTCTATCTGCAGCCCATCGTCCCTTTATTCAAGGTTTCCCAACGTGGTTATGATCACATCCACCCCGAAAAGACATTTACATTGTGAAAATGTCCCAGGTCAACTGCCTAGAAGAGGGGGAGAGGGGGGGGGGGGTTACGATTTACCGTTTATTATCGTTACCGTGGAAATATTGGCGTCCTGCTGGTGATTCTGCGTTAATCTGAAACACAAAACGTAAGAAAAAGAAGACATTGCGCTTTACTTTTTTATTTCATTTGACCCGTGTTTGGGTATTTGTCATCAGTGAACAGATCACATCGTCGCAAAGACGTAACCGTCGGAAACAGATGACAGTGTCGGTCGTTAAAATGCTGCATATCGATAAAACGGACATCAAAAGCTTCTCCCGCTGCCAGTGTTCTCCAGGGCAGCGCTGTGGTGTGAAGACGTGGCTTTACGAGCACATAAAAGAGGATACTGTTACAACAAGCTGGCTCGTGGCCCACATCTCCCTCTCCTATAGTGAAAACAACAGTTATGGTTTGTCTTTTATTTTTTAAATCACCCCCTTTCTCTCTCGCTCCAACTCGGGCCAAGAGGAGAACCGTGGCACGGGACGGTTGAAACCGAGTCCACATCCGAGTTCAGCTCCAAGCGGTGCAATTCATGCAAAATGGTTGCGGTTGAACATGATATTTTCTATTTCATTAAGGCCAGTTTAGTAACGTGAACCTGCCGAGAGAACCTTCAACTCAACAACACGCGTGACCTTGATATTTAGTCATACTCACAGGGAAATCTGCAGTTGGCTAATAGAGACCATATTTATCTTTGGGATTGTAATTATTGTTTGGGGAAGAGTCGTGTTGTGTATCTGCACAAGTGATTGAGCTAATGCTCTTTATTTAGGGAAAGGGACTGGGGCTCATCCAGATTTACACACACACACACACACACACACATACCCGTGGCCACGACGGTGCGCTCCATCCCCGTGGGCCAGGGAGAGTCTCTTTGTTCTCGCGGAGTGCCTGATTAGAAACATCGAGCATCATTTCCTAATTGGGCCGTCCTAACCACTTTCATCTGGAGGACACAAGGCGAGCAGGTACCGCGGTAATCTAATCACCACGGACGTGCGTCCCGCTTCCAAGGAACTTGCGTGACTGAGGATGTTCAACCCCGTGACTCAGGCGGGAAGAATTGAGTTATCAGCGCCAGCGTCGGGCCTCCTTCTCCCCTCCGGCACGGCAGGGCCTACAGCAGATCCACTGGTGTGTGTGTGTGTGTGTCATTGGAGAGGAACGCCGTTGCTCTGGAGGCACTATTGGGATGTTGTCTGTGTCCTGCAGCTGAACCCGCATTCATCAATGTTTTAATCAAATGACGATGACAGAGGTCAAACCCGCTGAACACGACCGACTCGCCACCGACAAGGTGACTGAACTGAGTGAGTGAACATCGGAGTTCATCAGGAAGTCGACTCAAATGTTACTCTGCGTCTTTATAACTGCTGCCCAACATGTCCGCCTCAATTTATTTGTGAATCTTGGGTTTTCGGTCTTGTTGTGCTGGCCAAAAAGTGAATTACTGCTGCTTTAATATATCTTATATATATATATATATATATAATGAAAAAAGGAAATGGAAAATATATATATATATATATAGTTTTTTGTTAAATAGAAAACTCATGTTACAATCTCTCTAAATACACTATTATTATATATATTGCAATATTTGTGAATATTCTGGCAAATGGGTGAGAGGTTTCCAAATAGCCAAACTTATTCGTCAGAAATGGAAAATTGTTTGGAAAATCGGACAAAATGTTTTTTATAGAATTTCTAGATTTGCTATGTCGTGTTAATAATGTGCTTTTATAAGCTACTAAGAGTGAGTGTAGAATTCCCTCGCTATATATTTTGTGACAACATTTTCAAACTCGCCAAATACTTAATTTGACATGATTACATTAAAACACATTGCGATAACGTATTTAAAAAAAAGAAATTGGCCGCTATTTAAAATCAGATAACCGAATGAGAATTTTCCTGCATTAAACATTTAACAGATTATAAATGTCAAAATAGAGAAAAATATCCAGATCATAAAAAAAGTGATCCATGTGACGCTGCATGCTCCACCTCTGTGGACGTCTCGTTCAAACGTTGCCTGGCTGAAGTATTTGTTCATGAAACTCCTCTGGGCCAAACAAAAAAATACTTGTGCAAGATAAATCAAATCGCTTTTGATGGATGAATGTAAACAAATGCAAGTCAGATGTGTGTGTGTGTGTGTGGGGGGGGGGGTTGTTACATCAAGGCCCCATAACCTCATCGCTGCAGTAAAAAGCCGATGGCGGTTCTAAATGGACAGCGTCCTCTCGACTGTCAGTGTGCACTCAGAGAGTCATTGAGTCATCTCTCTTCGGGGACCGCGGTCTCATATGGCACACATGTTCTACGCTTACGGAGGCCCCCCCCCACGAGATCATAGTGTGTGTGTGCGCGTGTACATGTGCAAAACATACGCAACCGTCTGAGAAACGAGGACTGTCCCCCTCGCAGTGGAGGAATGAAGATGGTGTCGACAGATGAAGAGAGCGGGTGCAGGGTGGAGTCTGAAAGGCCTTATCGCGGGGCTCCATCTCTGGGTGTTTGCGACGCCGACTCCCCCCCCCCCCCCCCCCCCCCCCACGGGACAGTTTTACAGCCCCGGGGTCGACACAGAACCAATAAACCTTCACTACCTCCCTCATCGCCCACCGTCCCTCCATCGCACACTCATCATCACCCCGGCTCTCTAAATAAGGGCCTGTTGAGTCTATGGGAGCGTAGAGAGGAGCCTCACAGATCCGGAGGGTATAAAGAAAGTTTTTCTCTGGATTTGTGTTTTCCTCCGAGCGTGGAGCAGAAATTCCTCGATTGGTTGTTTTACATTTTTTTTAAATTTTGGTTCAAAGTCAAAAGTCAAATGTCAAGGTCATCTTTATTGTACATTTTCCAATGTTTTTCATCTCTTTTTTTTGTCCGACATAAAGTGAATACTAGTAATAATAAAAAAGTGATGAAGTGATAAGTTAATAAAGCGCAAACTGTCAAAAGTTAACAACAACAACGAAGAACATTTCGACAACATATAGTTGATGATTGCCGAATGCGAGATCCTCCCTGAGGTTCTGCTCTGGGGTCAATCAAAAGGCTTTTCACCATACATATCCACGTGCATACGAGCGCGTGGCACGGACACATGAAATCATTTGTATTGGTTACCCCCCCCACCAAAATATTTCAATTGTTTTTATTTTTAAAACAAAGGACTGAGGGAGCTGGACCACGCGTTCTTCATCTGCAGACGAGAGAACACGAAGACTCGTGGTTCGTCTTCATCGCCGCAGTTTTCTTTTATACTTGGACAACATCATTGGGCCCGTTTAAAATCTGCCTGAAACATGAGCTCCACAGATCGATTCGCCCAAATATATTTATGTCAGGGCACATTGATGGACGAGGAGAAAGTTAAAAGAAGGACTTTTTTTCGGCCCGGCGCCGGCGTGGTGGGCGTGGCCTACATAGATGAACCCCGCTGAAGAGGCCATTGAAGACATTCAGCCTAAATATTTGGAGCGGCCGTGTGAACCTGCTGGGTTCACCTGCGTCGGGAGTGATTCTCCTCTGACGGACCGAGCTTTTAGTTCCGTTTCTCGAGGTGCGCTGCGGTGGTAACCGACTCACGCTGCGCTGCGAAAGCGCCGCCGTCCGCCGACTCTTTCCTCACCGGAGTAATCGGCGAGCTTCAGCCCCCCTGCGCCCGCGGAGGGGCTTTAGGTGGAATCTGTGCTATTCTGTGACTTAATGGCAGACGATGTAAATGCAGAGTCCAAATGCAAACCAGGGCCGTTTTGTCAGTGTGTATAACATGTCAGCCTCCCATTGGTCCCGGAGAGCCAGTAAACTGCCCAGAGACCCGGACGCTTCCCAGAAATGCTTGTTGAACCATCAGAATCCATCCCAAAGTGTTTGCATTCAGAGTATTTACTGGTCAACCCCCATCAATTACACATGCAGCTAAATTCATTTAAGGGTGGTGCCCGGTTGAGACTCCTGCACGGGCTTTGAGGAGGGCTTTTTAAAGATCTCGAGGTACAAGGGGGGGGGGGGGGGGGAGGTGCTTTGAACTGGTCCCCTTTATCATTTCAGCTTAACATCCATTAGAATGTCGTAGACATCAATTGTGATGGATACTCATGGCCAGAAAGTCTGTGCTCTTTTTTTTAGTTTTTTTTTTTACATCTTAAAATGATTACCAGGGTTAAAGAGGACCTTTAGCATTTGAAAAAAGACTTTAGGGAGGGGGGGGGGGGGATGTACGTAGAAGCCCTCCCAGGAGAATGGCACACGGCCTCACGCTGTGGGAGTCTCCGGCACGTCAGTGAACGCTGCTCATTCTTTGCATTACCTTCTGTAATCAGGGCGGTGTGCCGACCGCCACACGACATCGCCCGTAAACACGAGTCGCTTCACGCACGCCGATGTCCGACGAGCACTTTCCACAAGCTTTTTTTAATAGCTCATCGTAAGGAGACGACAGTATCTGTTCATCGGGAAGGACGAACCTCCGGATCCGCTCCCATTCTGTTCCTCTTCCTCCTGACACGACAACGCCCGTGCCGGGACGCCTGATTTATGTCTTTCTCACCCACTCGCAGGGAATCCGAGGAGAGTTTCCGCAGCTCGTACGCCTGCTGCGCTGCACTTCGTACACTTTCACTTCCCACACACCTGAATCACATTTCCCTGTGTCTGAGGCTGTTTGTTCTCCTCTGGCCCGCCCCGGTGATGAATGAGCGGTCCTTGCCAGGAGGATTTATTCTATTTCTTTATCCTTGTGTGTGTGTGTGTGTGTTTACTTTCCCCTGTGTGTGAACACATGTTTGAATATGTTTGTGCGGTTCTGTCGCTGCTGAGTGCCGCTTCTGGAAATGCACCTTGCTTTGTAAAAATCTGGGAACTTTCTCAACTCTTGGCCCTGAAGAGCACCATCCATCGCGTTGATTTATTTGGCGTGCGGTTGCAAAGCGATCACAGTTGTGTTGCGTTCAGTGTCCTGAACTCTTAGAATGCTAGATCCTTTCTCGTGTTGCTCCTCGATGTTACAAACTGGGATGTTTTGAATCTGCTTTTTATTAAAGGTGACAGAGGCGCAGACTACGGTGACCCAAACCCCTCCACAGTGTATTGGTTTGCTCCGCTGTGTGTGTCCCAGCATCAGAAATACACGAGGGCAAAGGGCAAAACTGCCCCTAAGCAATATAATGTTGCCCCTCATATCACGAGGAGAGGGGCGCAAAATGCCCCCATAATTTAGATAATTTAATAGCCTTTTGTTTTTGTTCGTCTATCCTATTTGTATTGCATGTGCAAGGTAAAAAAACCAATCAATATTATTTTGAATTATAAAAAAACATAGAAATGAATTAGAATTGTTAATAGTTGATTAAAAAATGTAATACAAATAAATAACTGCAAAGAAATAAGAATAATATTGAATATGATTGTCTGATTTTTTCTTTGTTTTTTGTTCAACAAAGCTAAGAAAACACTGTAGACTACTGCCTAATAGTCTGATTATTTTAAGCCTAAATAAGTGTATTCATTATTTTTGAACAAAGGTTAAATGTTATTTCGCGAGTTTCAAAAAGTGCCTCAGATTTCTTTTTAAATGCCCCTGGATTTCAGTCAGTGGGGGCAAAAATTGCCACCTAAAAAATATGTAAATGACCTTTCCTGGTGCGTGCAGTGATGTTGATCGGGACGGATTTAAATCTCAAAGGACGCAGTATCATTTGTCTCCTCATGATGCCACATTGTGAACAACACATCTCTCTTCAAATCAAAGAAATAAACAAAAAGAAAAGGTGCTGTGACATCATCGTCTCATCGAGTCAACTTTACTCTTAAAAAAAAGAGAATGAGCATGTTTCTCCAAATGTTGAACTATAATATATTCATAAAGTAGCTTTTTTTAAATGTTCATGGTTTGAATTACACTTTTAAATGGTCTTCTTGGACTCTGTTACACCATGCTGTTCTATTTGAGTGACTATGGAACACTTGAACCTGTCATTATTATTATGTCATTGCATCTCTTGGGTACCATCAACATCACTTGTATTGTAATGCTTCATTTTTTCTCTAATCCTCTGGTCCGCCTGTTTGTTTTTTGGCGAGCGGCGTGCAGCCTGTAGCGTCTCTCTGAATACAGGCGGTGCTGGTGGTCTGGAAGACGCTCTGGAGATCCCTGGGCCTTTGAGGGGTAACCATAACAAACCCACAGTGGACGTTCCTTTTCGGAGGAATCTGTGACCACTTCTTCATCAAGCCGGTGTTTACGTTGGTGCAACTCCAGCCTCTAATTGACTAAATGGGCCGAGAACCCCCCCCCCCGTACCTTCTCAGTCGTTCAGCGGATCCCTGTCGATGCTTCGCCTCATTTGAAATACTGTATGTGAGCATTGCTAAATATGTATCCCCTTTCCATCTTGTACAACAAAAAATACAATATATTCCACACCTGCAGTCGAAATGTGTTTTCCCATGAAATCTATATATGATGGCAGATGCCAAGCATCTTAATTTGTATGCAAATGATCACAAATCATGGCTGCTTCTGGCTCTCTCGCTAGTAGATTAAATTGATGATCATGTCATCACTTTACACACACACACACACACACACACACACCCAGCAGTGAAATCAACCCAAGAACAAAATGAAAGATGGAATGATTGAATTCCAAATGTTATGTTGCACCACAGAGGAGTCATTATTCTCACCGTCACAGACTGAGAGCTGGGAGAGTATCTCATCCCTTTTGCTTCATCCTGACGGATCTCTCTGTTGGCTCACTTCAGAGGTTATCCCAAGCCTCCTGCTCATAAATCTCAATAGAAGGCCGCGCCCGTCAGAAGCTCAGCGATGTCAAGATGTTTAGTTAAAGTCAGATTAAAGGGCCCCGACCGGCCCTTTGCCCATTGTGTTTATTAACCAAACAAACCGCATGGCTTGAGTCGGCCTCGCTCTGCTCTCAGATGCCAAATTAATGATTCAACAACACGGCGACCCCAGTAGATAAAGAGATGGAACGGCCTTCGACGTTTTCTTGTGGGAAAACAGGCCCGACGGGGTGTATTCGGCTCTCCCCAAATGCTCCCCCTATTCCGGCGAAAGGAATGTGATCCAGTTTAATTAGGGACCGCGAGTGGGCTCATGAGAACCCCCCCCCCCCCCCGTTTTTTAATTACTGGTCCCCATGGCTCCCTGGGCTGTCTCTAGCTGGTCGGGGGTCAATGCTACAAGGCCCAAGTCATCGTGCCATGCTGCCAGAGGTTACCAGGGCCACCTGGTTCTCAGACAGGGAGTGTGTGTCTGTGTGTGTGTGTGTGTGTGTGTTTGTTTGTGTGCCAAGTCCAATATTCTCCCTACGCTGTCAAGACTCTTTTCAGTAAATGGCGCGCTGCGGGCCTTCTCAAAATATTTGTAAACCGAAAATGGGTTCAAACATTTTAACCACCAGACTTGAAACGTCGGCGACCAGAAAAGACGAGTTCAATGGCCGAGTCCAAGAGAATCTTCCAGATATTTTTAAATGCATTTCGCTAATATGGTCCAGCTCTCGTTCGTTTATGCCACCGCCCGAATAAATACCAGAAACTCTTTGGCCAGGCAGCGGAATAGAAGTCATTCAAACACTAACTTTGATCTCATTGAAGACGGAGGCTTTGTTTTAGTCTGGAATCCAAGAGTTACGCGGACGTGAATGTCTTCTTTTACAAGAAGGGATTCAACCCCAAACACATATGGTGAGGAACTGCCCGTCATGCCGCAGCACGCCTGGTGTCTCTGGTGCTTCTAATGATGTTGAAGTGGGTAAATAAAAACTAATTGAGCATCTCACAAAGTGCAGTGAGAAGCATGTTCCGACGGTTTCTAACAGTGGCCTAAAGGTTGCAAAGCGGGCGCAGAAACACACGGTTCAGAACCCCGAGGGCGGATTGAAAAAATGGGAGTGAAACGCATGAATTAGTATCCGTCTTCGCTGCCTTTGAGCAAGGCACATACGCCCCACTGCGGTTGCATTGGAGAGAAACAAGAAATGACTGAGATTAACAGAGGGATCATGAAAACGTGCATCTTCACGTTTGTGTGTTTCCTTTTGATCACTTGATAAAACATCATTAATAATGATTGTGAGACATCTTTGGCTAATCACGGTTGGCTAATCAGTGAACCAGTCTCCTATGGCCTTTTCATTATTTAAAGGTATAAAGATGTGAAGTAACACCTACACATTGACAGAAATGTTGATTAATGTGTGTTATCCTGAGAGATACATAAATAAACCCAATGAGTAGCTGCTTTAGGTGTGTTTACTTCCCTCCTGTAATAAACATGTGATTTCGATGATAACTGTGGGAGTCGTATTATTAATATACTCGGCATTAGCCGAGTGACCAGAATTAACATCTTCAACCTGCTGCTGGAAGCCGGTTGGCTGAGAGCAGTGACACTGGACCAAAACAGGAAAACCAAAACCACGAGCTGAAAATGCATCGTGGTCCACGCCTACTACCAACTATTCACACACTCTGTCATACTCATTGAATGTTTATGTAACTCTGTAATGATTCCTTCTGGTCACATGACCTCTATTCTTCTGTCCATCCTGGAGAGGGATCCTCCTCTGTTGCTCTCCTGAAGGGTTCTTCACTTTTTTCCCCGAAATTTTTTTCTTCTTCTATTTCTTGGGAGTTTTTCCTGATCAGATGTGAGGTCAAAGGTCAGGGATGTTTTATGTGTATACATTGTAAAGCCCACTGAGGATAATTCGGAATTTGTGATATTAGGTTATACAAAATAAACTGAATTGAATTGAAAGACACTAAGACCGTAAAGTCAACGGCTGTAAAACCAAAACCACGAGCTGAAAGACACTCAACCAGTTGGCCAATGCGTTCTTACCAACCAACGTTGGGTCCATCGCCGATACGTCCATCTTGATCCGAGCCCCGGGGTGAAGATGCCCTTCAGACTGGAGCAACGTGTCCAGACACTCGGGTGCCTTTGAGGCCAATTAAGTAGAAGTTAGCGTGAGTGGCACCAGTCGCAGTGGGTTGGTGGGAACAGATGATCGGAGGTCAAAGGGTCTCGGCGTTCAAACATATTGACGATGCAGCTATTTGACCCGACGATCCACCCATCAATCACCGGGGAACACGTCTAATGAAGCTTCTCATAAGCTCACAATGGACTCTTGATTGATCTCAAAGTGGCGAGGTACAAGTACAAACCAGTGGAGAAAAGACTTCAGACAACAGAACGTACACGTATGATATTTGAGTTGTTCCTGAAGATCTCTTTTACTCCCCAGCAATGTGAAATCAGTTTATTGGTCAATAGAGTACACGTTAGCGCTTTAGTACACGTTAGCTCTTTAGTTCACGTTAGCGCTTTAGTGCACGTTAGCGCTCTAGTACACGTTAGCGCTTTAGTACATGTTAGTGCTTTAGTACATGTTAGTGCTTTAGTACATGTTAGTGCTTTAGTCCACGTGAGTGCTTTAGTACACGTTAGCGCTCTAGTGCACATAAAGGAACGTTATCTTCCCAGAGGCGGACAGAAACAAAACAAACAAAGAGGGCGTAAGAGAAATGAGCAAAAAGGATTAAAAGGTGAAAAGCTGACTGCATCCTATGCTCCTACACACACACACACACACACACACACACACACACACACACACACACACACACACACACACGGGAAAACTTGTTCCAAAAGAACCATTGACCCCGTGTGCGTGAAAGCCTCCAATAACAAAACGAGCCAGCAATAAGCTGAAAAACGATACTTTGCCAGCGGAAATGGCCTGAGCGCGCTGGAATAGCTCCGGCACGGCTGCTCAGAGCACAATCCCCACAATGCAGCGGAGGAGCGGATGTGCTTCGCTGCATTGTGTCGGCCGACATTAGTCGACTGTAGACTCACCGCCGCACCACCCTACGGGTTTAGCCGGCTCTTCGTCAGGAGAGCTATTGTCCGCGGGTCCCGAAAGCAGCGCTTTGTGGCCGGGGGCCAATGTGTGTCGGGTGTCGGGTGGTGGAGATCAGTGGAGATACGAGATAGAGAGAGAAGGACAGAGAATGGGAAGCGGACAGAAAGAGAGAGTGAGGAGGAGGAGGAGATAGAGGAGATAGAGGTGTTTCTTTATTCGTTTTTTTGTCTGTCTTTTTAAAAAAACAGAATAATATTTTGATTGCTCTGTAACTCGGGTGGAGCGGAGTTTGATACGTTCCACTGGCTCACAAAGGGAGCGTCACGGCGGTGTGATACCTCCATACACTGAGGTGGAGTATGCAAGAGCTTTGGAAGCCATCCCACGATGCCCAGAAACAGCAGCACGCCACGGGCTCAGACGCAACCACCTCCGCTCTTCCTCCACTAGACACATACACTACCGTTCAAAAGTTTGGGATCACCCAGACAATTTTGTGTCTTCCATGAAAAATCACACTTTTATTTATCAAATGAATATAAAATATAGTCAAGACATTGACAAGGTTAGAAATAATGATTAATATTTGAAATATTAATTTTGTTCTACAAACTTCAAGCTCAAAGGAAGGCCAGTTGTATCGCTTATATCACCAGAATAACTGTTTTCAGCTGTGCTAACATAATTGCACAAGGGTTTTCTCATCAGACATTAGTCTTCTAAGGCGATTAGCAAACACAATGTACCATTAGAACACTGGAGTGATAGTTGATGGAAATGGGCCTCTATACACCGATGGAGATATTTCATTAGAAACCAGACACTTCCACCTAGAATAGTCATTTACCACATTAACAATGTAGAGAGTGTATTTCTGATTAATTTAATGTTATCTTTATTGAAAAAACAGTGCTTTTCTTTGAAAAATAAAGTCATTTCTAAGTGATCCCAAACTTTTGAACGGTAGTGTAAATGGGGTAACCTCAATACATGTCAGTTAGATTCACACTGTATTCTGAATTAAATCTGCATTTGTTTTGTTATATTAACAATGGGTCAAGGGACTATGTGTAGTGCAAATGGCATCATCCAGTGTGAAGAACCCACACAGTTATCACTTAAAGTTTCATTTAATTTTTCATAAACTTAGTTTCCATGATGTCACGAACACTGTTCACAGCAAATGTCAAACAGTCAAAAGTTGGTTGAGAGGAAAAGAGAAGAAATATGGATTTTAACTCCAAATGACTGCTGATATTACTCTTCTGAATGAGAAAATATGTAATTGTTTGTTAATATTTTTGCCATTGAAACTTAATAAGGTGGTTCTGCGTCAGCTTTTTCTGCAGGAAAGCGCCAAAAACCATTACTTTATACAGCTTAATAGCCAGTCAATTATTTTGCTTTCGTTGACTCCTGCCCATGGCATTCGCGCGCAAAAAAAAAAAATCATAAAAGTGCAATTTGTGAAATTTAATAAATGTTAGTTTACCACAGAGTTTCATTTACTACAATAATCCAACAGCCAATGGAAAAATCCCCTTTTGTCTTTTTGCAATGGATCCAGTGCAACGCTAACATCTGGTCTCTGGTCAGTAACGTCGTTTAGAAAAGGCGTTCGGCACAAATACGACCAACAACACCGAGCTATCTGACATATTTGAACAAAAACATCGTGCAAACTCTTTAAGAACAAACTTAATCTTTAGAAGTCGTGGAGCCAACATCAACCTCGGAGGACCTTTCACCAAACCAGCTGGCCATGTAACGGATGATCTCTTTACCGGGCACCGAGGGGAGTCTGGTCTGGTCCCACAAGACCAGGTCTGCCTCGGAACCGGACTCGTGATGAAGAAGAAGACGGTTCAGTTGAACGTGATAATGGATCCTGCCTGAAGGGGAACAAAAGGAGCAAAACATTCGTGGATCTGCCCAATCATAAACACCCCATATCGTTCAGCCGCCGAATAGTTGATCGGCATCCAAGAGGGGTACGTCCGGCGAGATGCCCCGGAGGAAATGAAGTCATCGGAACGGATCGTGTGTAGAGTGAATGAAGTAGTCCTGAACCGTGCCGATCCACCTCCTTCGCCCCTGCATTTGACCTGTTATTCCTTTCAATTGGAGTTTTTTAGTTTTTTATTGTATGACTTCATTGATCTACCTCCTGGTTGTCTTTGAACGCTTCCGCCGCCGGGCGCACCCTGCCAGAGGGCCCTCGCTCCAACAAAGCTCCCACACACATGTCCGTTTTAGAGACGCTCTGGGGACCGGCGAGCACGCCGCCATCATCCTCTCCGGGCTGCCGGACAACGAGCTCAGCGGAGGGGGGTTGAGCGAGATTTACAACGCTCTTTGTTTTGTTGTTGTTATTGAGGCGGGGGAGGACATCGGGTGAGACGATTGACTGAAAAAAAGAGAAGAAATAAGAACTGAAAAGCTCTCGAGCCAAGTTTTAAGTCTTACATCACGCGAAAACAGTTTGCACCTACGCCTGTTGATGCTCCAGCACCCCCACACCCCCACCCCCACCCCACACCCTGAGTGAGAGAATTTGGAAACGGGGCAAGAGAGCTCGCGTCTTTGTGCCAAGCATTACATCTTGCCTTCGTCACCAAACCCCTGAGCCTCTTGGCTAACGTTCGTCCCGAAAAAGGAGGACGGCCACTTACACAGATGATTTTTATGGCATGTATGAACACAACCGCAGAAACTAGAGAAGAAGAAGAAGAAGAAGAAGAAGAAGAAGAAGAAGAAAACACAACTTCACGGATCAAACTAGAGTACAGATGAAAACCTGCTGAAAGGACACACACGCAGGAATGTCCTGTTGTTTCATCGTTTGTTTGTTCTCCAAGTCGGTATTGACAGTATTCTGTCACTCTATCGGCCGGCTTTAATCTTTTAGACAATTTTCTGTCAATGTGCATCAGGATCTGGCAGAGAACGAAGCTCAATTACGATGACAAGGAAAACATTTTGGAGACAGAAATGTATTTATTTAATTAGAACTGGCGGTGAAACACAAACACAAACGTCCCTGATTTAAGAGCCACTCATCATCTAATCCTCATGTTAAAAAATCCCTCCCAACCGAACACATAATAGACAATTGCATTTGATATGGTGCACCTTTTTTCAATTATATATAATTATATTGCGCTTATTATTAAAGCTATAATACAACCATATTCGACCTCAAGGGAGCAGAAAGCGCCTTTATATACAATCGGCTTATTAAGTTCTTATAGTCCCTTTTACAGCTTGTAAACATGATGTGTGTTAGCAACAGTAGAGCAGTGGACTCCAGTAGCATGGCACACTATGCAGCGGTATTAAACTATTAAACTATTAAACTACACACATCGGGAACGCAACCTGAATAAATTGGCTTTCCAGATCTGTGTGCTATCAGTTAGCGGGTAGAACACATTAGTAAGTAGCTCAGTATTTAGTGGCCAGAGATATATATACTGTGTATATATATATATATACATACATGTATTTCTAATGGTGATGGATGTAAAACAGAAAAAAAACATTGGTATCACATTAATATATTAAATTAGAGTCCAATGATGACTGGACTTTTAGAAGAGTTTTTTAACCGATTAAAGTAGATATTTAACTAAATGTAATTGTCTGAATTAGTGGGAAAACCATTGTTTCACATGATGAGCTGGTCGAGTGGAACCAGTGTAAGTGTGGTGAGAAAAACATAGATTAAAAGCTGCAGAGCTAGGTGTTCATTCTCAGTGGATTTGGCATATATAATAAGAACAGAGGTTTGATGTACACAACTTTAGAAATAATATCCAATATTTGAGCGCTTGGCAGTAGAGCTTAAAGCAGCAGAACTCTTCTTGATGTATAAAGTTATTATTGCTGTTGTGTTAGCAATCAATTATCTTTGCATCCCACCTCTCTACCACCATCATTTAGGTACGTTGGTACTTTTCCTATAGATTTTTATTTGGAAGTTGGCGAAGAGGCCATTTAATGCCAAAATGAAAGTGTTTTCAAAACCCACAAAAAGCTGCGAGAGTGAAGTTTTCTGGCTGGAAAGTCAATTAAAACTGCGGCAAAATATTAGTTTTAAACAAAGGCTTCAAATGTCTAAAGATGATTGATGAAGATATAATGCAGATGCACCGCGTGATGCAGAGAGAGAAATCCTCCTCCATAGCTTGCGGTTGAGAAAGCATTGCAGGCTGTTCATCACATGTGTTTGGCAGAGTCCCTCAATGGCTTTGAGGAAGCTAAATTACTCCTGACAAAGATAGGGCCCACTTTGGACTTTGTTCAAAACATGCAATATCTAACAAAAATGTTCGCTTGCATGGTAACAATTGTTTTGAGAAAAAAAAAAGCAATGTGCTTACTGTCATCTGAGGCGAGCTACGTTGAGATAACAAAATACCTTAAATTACTGAAACTCCAGCATGTTCGTTGGGCTTGACTTTTCTTCTTTTTTTTTCTCAGAGCACATGACAAACCAAAGTAATGTGATAATAGCGGCGCACATGTGCCGCTCAACACACACGTAGCTTCAAGCGAGAGCTGTTTGGACACAGAGTTTCTTTAAAAGGGTTCTGTGTCCGTATGAAAGAGAATACTTCAGCTCCTTTATATGCGCCGGCACAAAGGAAAGCCATCACTTCGACTATAATGTCGAAACGGAAGGTCCCACCCATGCTTTACCTGAGTTGTATTGAAAGAAACGTGTGCAGGGCAGGATATCATGGCTATTAAAGAGGAAACGAGGCTTAACCGGTGCCAACAACCTGCTATTAAATGTGTGAATACCTCATTGTGTTGGTGGTCTGAGGCTGAATCTTAAAATAACAGGGTTATACATGGCTCCCGCTCCCCCCGTGAGTTGCGGCCACAAAGATGTTTCACTCTCCCCAGTAATCGACGCCCTCATTCACATGCTTCCTCACAGAGAGGCCCCTAAAAAAAGATTTTTTTTATTATTAATTTTTTTTTAAAGAAGAGGGTTGGCCCCTTTTTTTTTTTTACTCCTCGATCAGGATTCCTGAGCGGCAGACAAAGAGGGCCGCGGAAGAATTAATAGCCTTTGACATTTTCCACTTCCTCTCCAGAATCCAGTTTGATTGGTGGGGAGTTTTTTTGTATGCGTGAGTGATGATAAGAATGTCGGAAGTCAGGCCGACGTTGCGGGAGAGGAGTTCATTAGTGATGTCTGGCGAGTTATATATAGGTCTCAACCTGAGTCCTCGTCCCCCTTCTCTCCCCCTCTTGGACACAAGAGTATAAATTCAATGCATTTATCACCGAAACATAAAAGCCAAGACAATATATTTGGGGGAAAAAGTATTTTTTTCCCTCGTTAAGAGGACCATGTTTGCTGAATCAAGCACTTATACAGTATATTAATTTTCTCTGCCCTCTGCGGGTCCGGACCATGAACATGATCCGGGTCCCTGAGGACGCCATACACGACGTAGAGTGTTCAATCCCGGTCCGGTGGGTCGAGGCTGATCAATCGTGATGTACGAGGAAGATGCGCCGCCGAAATGACTTGTTTAACTCTGGGAACTAACAGCTGGAGACACAAGTACTTTACATCTGTCACAAGAAGTTTTGGGGGTAATAGTTTTGACTGTGTATAAGTATTTCATTGGCTGTTTCCACTATTTACACATAATATATTAGCATTTGAAAACTTTTAGCAGGGATTAACGACAGTATAAGGATTTTTGAACGACGGCTATGTTGTGTATTTTGGACTCTTTGTAATAATAGTCTTGCCCCGAAGAATTATTACTAAATGGAAACTAAATGTATTTAAATGTTTTATTTGACTGCTGTGTGGCTTCACGTTGACTTCACCACTTCAACAGAATTCTTTCATAGAGTTTGGTAAAAATGTGTATTATTTATTTAATTTCATGTAGACCACAAAGAGAGACCAATGCTAAAGACATTTTTTTAAATGTAATGTTCATTCAGTCAACCCTGACATTGTTCTGCTCTTGTAAAGTAAATGTTTAAGCGGGGAGGGAGGAGAAGGGAGGGGGGGGGGCGGCATGACTTCAGTATAATGCTCCACAGTTCTGGCTTTGGCTCCTACACACAAAAGATTGTTGATGGAAACATTCACATTTTATTTAGCTGAAATTTCAAACATTTGCTGAAAAAAGTGAAGCATTTCATCGGCAGCCTTTCGTCTGGCTCGGTGGCCCGATACCTGGGAGCAGAGCTTCTCGTACAGCGTGCCCCGAGCCCCGTCATCCACACTGGCGACCTTTACCCTCTCCCAAACCTCACTAATTCACATTATCAGTTGTTCGATCCGCTCTCAAAGCCCCTCCCCCTCTCTTCTTTGCCAGTCAGCCAGTTATAAACATCCCCCCCCCCACACACACACATATAAACAGGAAAGTCAGGGAATGGACCTGAGCGCCCGCCGCTCTGCATGCCAACCGGCCTGCTGTGCGTCAGCCAGGAGCCGCGGGCAGAGAGAGCGTGTTGTGTTTATCGCGTTACACAAACACGTCGTGGCTTTTTGTTATTTTCTCTTTCTTTTCTTCAGAGAATGTTCCTCCCGCTGCATTGTGGGAGGCGAGGAGCCCGTGAGAACGGAGGCGGGAGAGCATAATGGTTCTTGACAGAGGAATATCTGTCACGCGGGGGAAATAACCCGCTCTGCGGTCAGATTCACTCAGAGGAAAAGTTTGCGGCATGAGATGGAAGACGAATTTTGCGCAGTTTCCACCGAAGAGGCTGACTTTGAGGGAGACGCACGAGGAGAAGTTCTGGTTTCATTCCAGGCGGGAACACGGAGGCCAAACTAAGATTCAGGATTTTGTTCCGTTTTTCCGAAACGTCCGCCGAAGACGCAACGAAGATGGAGGCTTTTTTTCTTCTTCTTCTTTTCGACACGTTATTTTTAAATTAAAAACGGCACTGTTCTCACAACGTAACGATTTTTTTTCAGAAAGAACGTGCGGCCGCGCTAACGTAAAGAGGGCGGAACCGCTTCATGGTGCAAGTGCACATGAGGTAATGTACATGTGCACGTGAGGTAATGTGCACGTGTACATTACCTCACGTGCACATTGCCTCACGTGCACGTGAGGTAATGTGCACCGCGGAACGAGTCTTCATCAAATCAGCACAAGAAAAAATGCAAATCGTTTGACGTTTCCAGTTTGCTTGTTTTTCACATTTTCTTGTGGTTAGTCATATTTTTTTGTGGTGGCAAAGGAAATGGATTATTATTATTTGGGCCAAATATTTAATGTTCCCATTATTTGAGTGAGAGCATAAACAAATGCGTCATCAGCGATTCATCGCGCGTACAATAACACGGAGGCCGCTTCCCACAGCGGGGCCCGGCCCGGCTGCTGGGACGGAGCCAGCTCAGGGTTCAGACCACCACCGCGTTTACACACACACACACACACACACACACACACACAGACCACCAATGCAGTCACACTCTATGCCCTGCAATACACGCGCATGCAGCACCACATCTGTGGAAATGCCACTGCTCTGGATGTTGTCACCATTTGTGTAATTAAATGAATTTTAAAGTTTTTCAGGTGTGTGTAAAACCCACAGACTCTACAATAATATGTGAGGATGTATAAGTTAAATAAATGTTCCCAATGACTTAAGTTTTAAACCTGTTATCTTGCAAAAACTGCATTTATTGGGCCATGAAATACTTGATTACCTCTAGCAATGACCAGTGCGACTCACAACAACAAAATCAACAACAACAACGATAAAGATTAAAGATCTCCAGCTTTTTATATGTATTCATTATTTTCTTTCATTTCGTGGGGTAAAAGCATCTCACACGACTGTTCTTGACTTGACTGACAATAAATATCTTGACTCCGTGCTTCGAGACGGGTTGGGTGGGTCGCACTGAAGCCCCGCCCCTTTTCGGCAGAGAGAATGGGCACAGCGAGCAGTCGTTACATTTTTTTTTTTTTTACTGCGTGGTTCTCTACCTCTACTAGATACTGCAACGGCATCAGTTACATCAGAGTCTTTCTCGAGCTTTTCTCGACGGTAAAAGACGTTCTCGCTCTTCTCCCGACTCGGTTCGGCAGGAGTTCGATTGACGGATCCGATCACCTCCTCGGTATCTTTTAATTTTTTTAAAAAGTACTCTTCCAGAACAGTTTCCTCTCGTTGTTCACACGTGTAACAAACCAGCTGGCGGGTCAAGGCAGCCGGCCGTCGCCTCTCGCTCAAACTAACCGCCTCGCTCCGTTTTGAGGCTCCTCGTTGACGCAGCGGCAAAAGGTCGTGACCGGGTCGCTCTGTCGTGACTCGTGGTCGTCACATCACACCTCCGGGGGAGTCACGCGGAGGACGGTGATGTCACCTCGCGGGGGCCTCACACACATTCCTGGATCGGGCCAGAAAACCTCCAGCAAAGCAAAATGACATACGGCTGCACTCTCCGTGCATGTCACCGGCTACATTTACACACTCCGCATTTAACCTGACATGCTACCCGAAGGACTGCGGCTGGATCGACGCGGGAACGCACATCTGTTTCCAAGCATTCCGTGGCACCGCCGCGGTCTCTTAACAACACCATTTGTATGCGGTTTCCCATTTATTTGTTCTCAGTATGGAGAAGCTCACGTTCAGGCCAGATCTTTAAATTTAATGTCAAACCATTATCATAAAAAGTCATACAGCCTGGGTGCACGTCTGATCTGATGACATCCTCATCTCTAGAGTTGGCCCGCTTTGAAAGTGACATTTCCGTCCCAAAAGGTCTGAAAGTTTGGACGTGCGTAAATAAACCCCAGTTAAGACAACAAATGAAATATCAGATGCGTTTCACTTAAATGGAGGGAAAAGGAGATCTGAGTCAGCGGCGCAGCCACAGCGGAGCCATTCCATCCCGAATCATCAAGATTAACAGCCACGCTGCAGTCCGGACGCAGCCTGCGGGACCCGTGGGAAGTGTGTTGTGAAGTTATTGAGGCATCGAACGGCGACTCGTCGACAGAAGGGCGATCCTCCTTCAAAAGGCGGTGAAGCGCTGCGGCGACATTTTGACACGATGCACTTAGTCGCTTGTTAACGTGAGTCCTCATGTCAGCAAACAACTATTTTCTTTTAAAAAAACAATAAAGTGTGTGTGTGTGTGTGCGTGTGCCCGGTAATCATGTGGTTGTTTGTGTGTGTGTGTGTGTGTGTGTGTGTGTGCTAGAGAGACATTCTGATTGGATCTGAGATATTCCCTTTAGGTGGGTATAGCTATTTACTGAAAACTACTGTAATGACTCAGAGCGCAAAACGCCAGCAAAGTACGGCCGATACCCATCGGCATCGGCAGAGCCTGGCACGCCGCCAAGTCTGCAGCTTTTGATTGGTTGCACAGACGTGACCTCCGAATAACAGTATTATTACGAGGCAACAGGGAGGAGCAACGCCTGAGGGCTTGTTTGCAGCTTTTGAAGCCTGTGTATGTGTTTAGGTGAACTATGGGTCTACCTGCTGGGCCGTGGGGGATGTGTTGTCCATTTAAAGACGGGCGGATCTTCCGGCTTAAGGGAATAGTTGAGAGTCAGTTCCTTAGCGATCAATCAGCATGAATGTTAAGCTACAACTGGTTAGCTTAGCTTCGCATAAAGACTGGAAACAGGTGGAAACATCGAGCCTGCCGCATACCAAAAGGTTCAAAGTGCGCCAACATCACCTGTAAAGCGCTCTAATTAATACAATATGCCTCGTTTGTTTAACCCTTGTGTTGCCTTCGGGTCAATTTGACCCGATTCAATGTTTCACCCTCCTGTCGCCTTCGGGTCAATATGACCCGATTCAATGTTTAACCCTCCTGTTACCTTTATATTTACTAACATATTTTACCCTTGAGGTCAATATGACCCCAGCTATTAAAATCTCCAGAAAATTATTAGAATTAATATTGTTTTCCAAGTTTAAGTGTGAGGTACTTTATGTTTGTTTGTTGACTCCCGAAAGAACACCGACATTAAACATTGAATCGGGTCAAATTGACCCGAAGGCGACAGGAGGGTTAAATATTGAATCGGGTCAAAATGACCCGAAGGCAACACAAGGGTTAATCCAATCACAACCCTGAAGGGTAAAGACGGCTAGTTGTGGTTTTAAGGGTTATTGGTTGTGCCGGACTACTTTTTGGGGGAGATTTCAAGAGATTTCCAGCACTGCAAATACCTCCACAGAAGCTTTATGCTGGATTCATCATCTTCAGTTTGGCTGACCTTTTAACTTGGACGTTGTGATGTCCTTCGAGCCAGGCTGGCTGTTCCCCCCCGGTTTGAGTCTTAATGCTAAGCTAAGCTCACATGTCGTTGGCTGCAGGACACACAGTGTCCTTGGAGTGAGATTTTGTCGGGGGTGACCAACATGTTGCCGCGCACGCAGCCACACACGCTGGTGGCTCAAATATCAGGACATTTGAATTAATGTGGCGTTGTACCCATGTTGTACCCTGCATTCTGGCCTGGCAAAGGTCTTTTACGAGGCATCTTTGCTACCTTTTTAATAACTCTACTCTCCTTTACAAAAACATGCCTAATTCTATTGCACAAATGTCCTGTCTTTTTGTTAAATTCTTTAGAATACATCTTACTTGTTCAAAGTGCTGTTTGGAATTTTTTTGAGAGGGTCCTTTTCCTAGGCCTGCAAATAAAGTGATAAATGCTATGTGGGCAGCCTTAATAAACAATGCTCTGATGTTTTGAGCATGCAGTCTACCAAGAGGTTAACACGGTGCTCTCCTGCTGCTTGTTATGACAGCTGAGTTTACATTCACCACACAAAATCACACGCACAAACACAACGAATTATTTATTTCAAGATTTAAAGTTTAAGAGAGTGAGAACTCAATTGAACCACATGTCATTAACAGGGCTCTCAAGTTTTGATGACAGGCAAGAGTGACATACCCCCAACAGATACGTTCTTTTTCTGATTGGTTATTGTGTAGCCCATTTCTTTTTTTGGATTGGCTGATAAATCGCACCTCACAGCAGAACTCCAGGGGAGCGCTTGATTCCTCCACGGTGAGGGCAGCGCGGCCAGCTCATGTTTGCGCGTTGCGGCACATTAAAACCTTAAATAGACACGAGTTTTTTTCAGCGTGAGAAATACGATGTGTGGCGGGAGTGCATGACTTAAGACCGAAATGCGTGACTGTCCCGCTCAATGCGTGACACTTGAGAGCCCTGCATTAACACACCGTAGTCTCTGCTCGTTGTGTCTGTTTGAAAATCTTCTTCTGTTGCTGACTTCGGGACTCTTTGGGGTAAATAGGATGTCTATGCAGCGAACAGGTTTATAGATAAGCTCCTTAGCGCCATCTATCGTCGCGGAGTTTGAAAAGGAACCAACGCGCTTCGGCCCAAATCAGAATTTCTTTTGCTGTGAGAAATTGGTTGTGTGGCGTGAGTGCGTGTGAAAACATGCAAAAGCGTGTGTCACACGGCGAAACTGAGAGAGTTGGTCGCTCTGTGAACACGTGCTTTCCCCATGGAAGCGGACGCGTGTGTTTGCTTAAGTGTGAAACCACCAACGGATTCAGTTTGGCCCGTCTCTGAGCAACAACTTGACACCACGCCGCTTTTCGGGTTGACAGAAGGAGCTTTCAGATTCCTTCTCACCTGCTCCCTGAAACTAAAGCATCGAACTGTGCTCACACGGTGGAACACACACCCACACACACACACACACACACACACCTCGCGTTACGCTCATCAATCATCCTTTTTTCCACAGATTGAGTCTTAACGTCTGCTATGAAATCTGGACCATGTGTTGTAAACCAATATTAGTTTGCGGTCCCTGGGCCTTTCGCCTAGTTTGGACCTGTGCCTAAGTACTTCTCAAAATCAAAACCATTTATAATGCAGCGGTGCGTGAACACGCTGAAATTGAATCTGCATCATTAAAAGCTTTGTTGTGTCGACGTCAGTGTGCTGAAGACGTTATTTGGCTGACTTTGCTTTTAACATGAAAGTTTCTGCAGTTATCACATTTCAGAGAGCTCATTTTCCGCCGTAAAAATCATCCATTACAAAATGTTTGGGCATTTTTGGGATATGCAATAGCTATTTTATGATGATTTTAATTTGTGTAAAGTGTCTGAGAATTTAAAAAAGCGCTGAATGAATAAAAATGCCATATTATATTATTATTATTATTAAAGTGTCAATTCTTAAGATTTCAGTTTATTGTTTTCTGCTTTCTATTGTCTTTAAAAATCTCAACTCTTTCACAGAAGCGCTGGTGACATCCCCGGAGAAAATGAATGGAGGAGAAGCTGGTTGTTGGCGTTTTTGTCCGTAATTAAATCGACCAACGTACCACATGTTTGAAAACCGATTCTTCAAAGTAGGACCTATTTAAATAAAGATGTCATCTCTTTTTCTCTCCCCTCACTTCACCTTTTTAGATTTATCTTAACTGCAGCGGAGGGACCGATGGCTCCCTCCCTCAACCGCGCTGTGACAGTGACAAGGGAGAAGGCGTGGGAGGCACCAGGGCCTCCGCTGGGTGTGAAGCCGAGGCCGACAGGAGGGAGACTTCGGCCGAGTGGAGCTGGAAGTTTGCGTCGTTAACACGTGCGCCAGCAGCTGTCTGATAGCTTTTGTGGGATTAGGCATGGCGGGTTGGAGGAGACCACTAGATTTCCCGGCGGTACCATGATTCCCCTAAATGTACGTCGACACGAGGCAGCGGTGAAAAGTAACAGAAGGAAGGCAGAAGAGAGAGAGAGAGAGAGAGAATTTGACTTTTTCATCACACATGATCACGTTCAATCTGTAATCACAGGAATGGGTGTCTGCATTCAGGTATGCTTATGCAACAGCAAACGAATGGGCCCCACTCGGAGGAGCCCCCCCCCCCCCCTTAAAAAAAGCACGGACCGCTCCCCGCCGCCGCACCCGGGGGATACGACATGAGAGCGAAGGAGGGTCCCTGCCTGACAGCATCCATCGAATGACTCCCACCGAATGCTATGCAGGGTGACATCTGCAAACCATAACAACCCCTTGAATCTCCCCCCCCCCCCCCACACCTCCCCCGAAAAATGTGATACAAAGAAGAGGGCCGCGGCCTTTCCCTGTTCACAGGATAAGCATCTTCGCGGAGTAAAGGGAGAGAGGCTCCTCGATGTCCAGCTTTGTTTGACGCGCGAGAATTATTAAGACGTCGCTTCATTCGCTCAACACTTATATTACACCTCGGCGTACGTGATTGCGACGCATGAGCGATTCAGCGTGTTGATCCTGAATTATCCCGATTGTCTCCTTTCAACCGCGAGATCTCATTCGTCGAAAATGATTTCAAACCGTTGATCTTTTGCACTTCACGTCGACAAATACAGACTAATATTGCACTCGAGTCCTTGATACAACGGATCCAGGCCAGCAGTGAGCTCGGAGGACATTTCATTCGTCCCCGTTGTGTGGGGGAGTCGAGTCATGGCAGAGTTGGGGTCCGGGGCGGTCCTTAAAAGGAGGCCGGCTCCTTCAAGGATCAGCTCCATCAGACGCCGAAGCAGCCGGAGGACTTACTGGTTCACAGGCACATCATCTGAACACGGAGACCAGTTAATCCCAGTTGCCTGTTAACTGTAAAACAAACCATAAAACCCACTGGACCGGGTTATTATCTGATATAAAAGTTTTTTTCCGGAATGCCTGGAGAATCATTTTGATTGTGAAGCTTTTGGAGTTGCGATGACCAGCCAGAGCTGCCGAGATGCTTGTTATCAACTTGCACAACGTTTTCTGACAGTTCATGAAGTGCATAGAAGATCTAGAAGATCTGATATTAAACTGGCTGTACATACACTGTCTGCGATGTGAAGCCAAATCTGACGATTTATTTTGTTCGCAATTTACGATCCGATCGTCAAGCCGCGACCTGCTTACATCGACCATTCTATAATAGTTGTCAATAAAGATTTGTTTGAAACCTTGAAAATGACCCCGATACAGTACAGCGCGCTGGTGCCACGGGAGCAGTTGATTGGTCGGGAGCGACCTCCTGCACACGTGGACACTTCGGTCCGACTATAAATTGAGGTCGTGCAGCAGAAAAATCGTGTCAGAAACGGCTGAAGAGCGAAGAAAAAACTAAAAAAGCGTAACCCCTGCATATAAAAGCATTGATATTCAATCAGAACATGGATACAGTTTTGCTTGTATGACCCAGAGGGGGAGCCACCCACATGACTGATAAGTCCGGGGAGGATCAGTGTGCCCCCCCCCCCCCCCCCCTCGGCGAGTCCCGATGCAACCCTACCTCGATGGCCGACTTTGCACACACAGCGGAGGAGAAGCGCCGCGGCTCAGACTCCACCTTGGGCTTCCTCTCTCATTTTCTCCTCCGTTGTCATTATTTGGTGAACGCGTGTGTAATTGCGGTGTACTTCTCTCCCATGTTTCCCTCTCCGGTGAACAGGGAAACAGGGAAAGCCCAGTGGATTCACAGGCATTGAACCCTAATTGGTCTAATGGCGGTGGTACCTCTAAATTACCTCCCTCCGTCCGTGAGGGTTGCTGTGTTTATGTCTGCTGCCAAGAGTGACCCCCCCCCCCCCTCCCTCGGCCCTTGTTTGTTTTACAATGCAGCTCCATGCAGATCTCTATCTCGTGGCCAGCTGACCCGTCTGGCCCGTGCAGACAGTAGAACGGAGCACTTCCTTTTTTTTAATGCCCGCATTTCGTAACCGTCGTTTAACCGGCGAGCTCTTTGTTTGCACTGTGAATGTTATTTATTATTATTATTATTATTATTATTGCAGAACACAGCACGCAGAACAGTCTTTAAAGATGAAAATGCACAACTTGCGGCCATAAAATGGAAGAAATTATTGATCTGAATATTATAAGGAACAGTTGGACACGGTGGGGAACACATTTCATTAAATGTGCCAAGTGCAGTGTTATTATTAGCCCCAGAAGCAAGTGCCAAAACTCGTAAAATAAGAGCCAAATTGTAATAAACTTACACGGTTGTTCTTTGTGTTGCTAAAAAATGTTTAACACTTGGCAAGAACCACCGCAGCTGATGTGATTTATTATTTCTTTTATGCGGAGCTCCCAGTGCGACTCCATCATATTTGTTGAAGGGAAAGCCAAATGAAAAAGACAAGATCTTTTTTTTTTTTTTAAACAGACAGTTATGGTACGGCACTTAACTCCTCCGGCATCCACCGAGCGCCTCCTGAGTAGGAAGAAGAACCTTTTAGCGAAGACGTGAACGTGGACGGGGAACGGTACACTCCCAGATTAGCAAAGGAGCCACTTTGTGACTTTGGTTGGCCTCCAGAAGAAGAAGGAGAAAAAGAAAAAGAAGAAGAAGAAGGAGAAGAAGAAGAAAAAGAAAAAATACAATTGGCTCCAGGAGAAGAAGGGAAGAAGAAGAAGAAGAAGAAGGAGAAAAAGAAGAAAAAGAAGAAATACAATTGGCTCCAGAAGAAGAAGAAGAAGGAGAAGGAGAAGAAAAAAAGTAAAAGAAGAAATACAATTGGCTCCAGAAGAAGAAGAAGAAGAAGGAGAAGGAGAAGAAAAAAGAAAAAGAAGAAAAACAATTGGCTCCAAAAGAAGAAGAAGAAGGAGAAGAAGAAGAAGAAGAAGAAGAAAAAAAGAAGAAATACAATTGGCTCCAGAAGAAGAAGAAGAAGGAGAAGGAGAAGAAAAAAAGAAAAAGAAGAAGAAGGAGAAAAAGAAGAAATACAATTGGCTCCAGAAGAAGAAGAAGAAGAAGAAGAAGAAGGAGAAGGAGAAGAAAAAAAGAAAAAGAAGAAATACAATTGGCTCCAGAAGAAGAAGAAGAAGAAGAAGGAGAAGGAGAAGAAAAAAAGAAAAAGAAGAAGAAGGAGAAAAAGAAGAAATACAATTGGCTCCAGAAGAAGAAGAAGAAGAAGAAAGAGGAGGCATACGATGTGTCGTTCCCAGCGAACAGGAGTCGTGTTTATGGAGCAGCACATCGGACACTAACCCAAATAACTGTTACGACCCCGACGAGAATGAAAACAAAAATCGGAGGAGAAAGGAATGTCATCGCCGCGGGAACGCCGTTTTTCTTCCCCTTCAGGAAAACCTGCTACACGGCGCTCACTCTCGCCGGCGAGCGGGAACAGTGGCACTGATGGGTGTGATGTGTAGGCAGGACTCACATCCTCCCGCCGGTGACCTGAGTTGACCCCTGGCGGCCCCCTTTATCCTCACGATCCCGCTGTTGATGCCGAGAGAGGCGTCGAGGCTTGAAACCCTTTTCCTGATGGAGCGAGTTCCGGCCGATTGAGAGTAGAAGAGGAGAAGAACAAAACAACTTTTTTGTTTAATTTAGTTTTTTCTTCTTCTCACCCGTAGAAGACGATTTCTCTTTCGTCGCTACTTCGGGAGGACAAAGAAAACACGGATGCTAGAGTGTCTTTTCCTGTCGTTTCCTAGACGCCTGCCCTCAACCATGCACATTCAACGGGACAGTGAACGCCACATGGATAATGCATGAGACTTTGTTCTGCTGTCGGCACGACGACCACGAAAGAGTGAAAGCGGCTAATTCAGAGCGTCGCCAGGAAGCGAAGAGGACGACGACGTGAGATATGAGGAGATAAGACAACAAGATGAGAGGATGGGAGCGAGGAGGAGAGGAGTGGTGAAGAAACGAGACCAAAATAAAGGAGATGAGGTGACAAGATGAGACGAAACATTATAAGAGGAGACGAAATGGAGAGAAAGGGCGGAAGAAGTGAGGAGAGGAGGCAAGGAACGAAGAGGACAGGAGAGAGGATGATCATAAAGGAGTGATGAGACGCGACCGAAAGAGGACACGAGATGAGAGGAAATTCGATGTGATGAGAAGAGAGGAGACAAAACGAACAAGGAGGAGAGGAAACAGAGGGAAAGAAAAGGAAACGAGGGAATGAACAGAAGACACAGAGAAACCAGACAAAAGGAAAACAGAACAAAACTACATGCAGAAAAGAGAGGAGACGGAATGACACAGGACAAGAGACAAGGAAAACAATTAGGGACGAGACAACACGAGGAAAAGGAGACAAGTCTAGATGACTCGAGAGGAGAGGAGAATAGACAAGAGGAGACGAGGAGACTAAACAAGCGGAAACAACAGGAGACGAGACGAGACCTCTAGTCGAGACGAGAGGAGAGGAGACGAAAATATAAGCACAGAAGTGTGTGAAAGCATGTTTTCGTCCCCTCACTTCCTTCTTCCTTGGTCCCTCCAACTTTGCTCCCTTCCCTTTTGCCTTTTTTGTCGTCATTCCTCCTCATTTCCTCGCTCACCGGTGCTCCCGGTCCAAGTCGGAAAGTCCTGGAGCGAAGGTCTGCCTGAGAAACCTGCAAGGTCTGCAGAGAAAAAAAGAAAAAAGAAAAGGTGATTGAAACCATGTGAGAAGAAGCTCTGGACTTTCCACATGAGCTAACCCCGAAGAGGAAGAGGAGGAAGAGGAGGAGGAGGCCCAGGACCCCGCCCGAGCATAAATAGAGACGCAAACAAACAAACAACTCCACTGTGGAGTGAATCATCTTGTCTTCTGAACGCAGGTGCCGATACACACACTATGTACACGCGAACACACACACACACACACACACACACACTTCACACTTCACACACACGATGAAATAAATCAGATCAAACAGACTCTGGTATCAATTGTACACCCTTGTGTGCCGTCGGAGCGACACACCCTGTGTGTGTGTGTGTGTGTGTGTGTGTGTGTGTGTCACAGTGAGTTTGCTTCATGGCGGTTGAAGAAATCTCTCACCGCTGTCCCAAAAAACATCCTTTGTGTATTTGTTTTGGGCGTAGCTCTGAAACCATGGAGCGGGCCACACGCCGCGTCAGAGTCAGACGGCAAGTCAGACCTTCAGTCCTGAGTCGTGTCTCACAGCTGCTGCTCTACACACACACACACACACACACACACACACTGCAGCTGGCGAGGCAGCACAGCACCGTTCTTTGTGAACTTGTCGCCAAACTCTCCATCTCCATCAGCATCATTGTCTCCATCACCATCGCCATCTCCATCTCTACCTCCACCATATCCATCTCCATCTCTATCTCTATCTCCACCATCACCAGCTCCATCTTCACCATATCCATCATATCCATCTCCATCACCATCTCAATCTCCATCTCCACCATCTCCAGCTTCATCTCCATCTCAATCACCATCTTCATCTCCATCTCCACCATACCTATCTCCATCTCCACCATACCCATCCCCATCTCCATCTCTATCACCATCTCCACCACCATCACCATCTCCATCTCCATCACCATCTCCACCATCACCATCTCCACCATCACCATCTCCATCTACATCACCATCTCCACCATCACCATCTCCATCTCCATCTCCATCACCATCTCCCCACCATCTACATCTCCATCACCATCTCCATCACCATCTCCCCACCATCTACATCACCATCTCCCCACCATCTCCATCACCATCTCCATCACCATCTCCCCACCATCTCCATCACCATCTCCATCACCATCTACATCACCATCTCCCCACCATCTCCATCACCATCTCCCCACCATCTACATCTCCATCTCTATCACCATCTCCATCACCATCTCCACCATCTCCATCACCATCTCCCCACCATCTACATCACCATCTCCATCTCCACCATCTCCATCTCCATCACCATCACCATCTCCATCTCCACCATACCTATCCCCATCCCCATCTACATCTCCATCTCCATCACCATCTCCACCACCATCACCATCTCCATCTCCACCACCATCTCCATCTCCACGAAAATTAAATGTTGTGCCATTGATGCCAAGAGTTGAGCCTCCAAAGTGTTTCTCATCAATTACACTTCTGGAAAGTTACTTGAAAGGAAAGCAATGAATGGTTCATGATTCATCAAATGAATATGTTAATATTCACTCAACATGAGGTGATTGTTGGATCTTGTTGGTTTTGCCACATGGGGCAGTGCAACAAACATTGACATATGATCCCAAGATAAAGTTAAACGGGTTGAAACCATTGCTTAATTACTCATTCAACTATAATATTCATCCTCCTTTTAACTCTTTTGGGTTTTTTCAGCTCTTTTTCTGCTAAATAGCTGCAAGAAAACTGAAACAATGATCTCTGAAAATGGCCAAAAGCCTTGGAGTTGACGTGAAGTGCAGCGTCAGGTGATCGCTCCTCGAGGGTTCTTCATCAAAGACCGGGAGCTGTGGATTCCTTCTCTTTCGTCACACGTCCGTGTCTTCTTCTTGGGGATAGCCTGAGTGTTAAATGTCCATCTCTCCGAGTGTTTGGCCGTATTTGTCCCGTCTTGTCTTTTCCGACCAGAAACAGAACCACATCAACAGAAACCCAACGGACGCTCGAGTGGCGTCGGATCATTGTGGTCTACCGCCTCGTGAGCAGCCCAGGTTACACATATCATGTCTGTGGTGAAGTGGTTAAACCACCAGGTTACCCCCCCCCCCCCCCCCACCAAACTCCCTCCTCTCATTCTCAACCGGAGGATCAGTTCAAGATGCTTTGCATCAATTGAGGCTCTTTTAAAGTGGTCGGCCCTCGGTTAACCGCGGCACAACATGTGGTGCCGTCCCCCCTGAGCCAGGGACCGCAGGGCCGTGGCGCTGTGTTCCTTGGGGGGGGGGGGGGGGGGGCATCACGGAGGGTGTGCATATGCCGATTTCTGCATTAAGGATGTAGAAAGTAAAGGAGGAAAATACATTTTTTAAGGTTGAGGAATACCTTTGGAGAGTTTAACAACGGGCCACGTGAACTCGTTTCTTCTTCTTCTTCTTCTTCTGTTCTTTTGGACCAAAGATGGAGCCAGAACCCGATCACATCCCCGTAACGATGCTTTCCGTGTCAGAAGCGCGGGCCGCCTGCTGATGCTGCAAAGGGAGTTTGTCACACACGGTACAGTGTGACGAGGCCTCGCCGTGGGACACACTGCGCCCTGTAATGGGTTCAGGAGAAGTGATTGATCCCCCCCCCCTCTCCCCCCTCTTGGCATGAACAAGAGGGCACATGCAGGAATGTGTCTGGCTCTGTCTATGCGTGTTCTACGTCTTCCTGTGGGCATTTATTTTTCTGTGTGGAGGCGCGGCCGCTCTATAGGAGGTGGAAAGAAAAAGGTCTCCCTATCAGAGGAAAACAAGCGGGATTGGAAGTCGGCAATTACCGCGTCGCAGATAACGAAACGGGGGAGAGAGAGATTAGTGCGCCACCATTTAAAGCGCAATGGGCAAATCCCCCTTAGGCTCCTGTGAATGCAGCTCCACACGCAGAGCACACGCAGTCCCGTCTTCTCACATTCCTTCACTCTGACAGAGATCATGCTGGATTAAGATATCCCATAATTAGCACGCCCTCTTCAGCAGCAACTCGTGTTGACCTCAGATGCATTTTTTATTATAGATAAATATATATATATATATATATAAATAAATATATCTAGATATAAAATATAAAAGTTAAATTACGAATACATATTTTATATATATATAAAAACATATTAATACAAAGATATATATGAATGTATATATAGAGAGATATTTATTTGTTTGGAATATATACACGACCGTTCAAAAGTTTGGGGTCACTGAGAAATGTCTTTATTTTTCAAAGAAAAGCACAGTTTTTTCAATAAAGATAACATTAAATTAATCAAAAATACACTCTATACATTGTTAATGTGGTAAATTAATATTCTAGGTGGAAACATCTGGTTTCTAATGAAATATCTCCATAGGTGTATAGAGGCCCATTTCCATCAACTATCACTCCAGTGTTCTAATGGTACATTGTGTTTGCTAATCGCCTTAGAAGACTAATGTCTGATTAGAAAACCCGTGCAATTATGTTAGCACAGCTGAAAACAGTTATGCTGGTGATATAAGCTATACAACTGGCCTTCCTTTGAGCTTGAAGTTTGAAGAACAAAATTAATACATCAAATATTAATCATTATTTCTAACCTTGTCAATGTCTTGACTACATTTTATATTCATTTGATAAATAAAAGTGTGATTTTTCATGGAAGACACGAAATTGTCTGGGTGACCCCAAACTTTTGAACGGTAGTGTATATATATATATATATATATATATATATATATATATATATATATATATGCTGAGTGGGTACTGTTCTCATGAAAATAAATTGATGTTGAGTCTGAAAGTAAGCACTTAAATACTTCAGCCTCCAGTTTGGTTGGAATTAAACAGAATTAGTTTGCTGATGGGAGACCGGTGAGGGATCATGTGTTTGAGTTTATGATCTGAGAAGACACGATGATGATGAAGATGAATTTTTCTCCAATTGCAAAATCAAGAAAAACAAAACAATAAACACATGAAACAATAATACAGACATTTAACATTGACCTGTAACCTTTTAGCATATTTTCATTTGGGGGAGGAGTTTTTGACTTTAAAGTGGTGGATACACTAATAATGATTTATATATACATTTATATATTACATATACATATATATATATACATATTTAGATACAGTTAAGTATTGTGATATTTTTCAGGGTAATATTGTATTTGATACACAGATGCCAAGTATTGATCTTTTATCTTGTTGTTATTAATGTTTGGAATACAAATTAAACCCTTTCAAAACAATAGTTTGTTCAGTCCACTTCAGTCTGCCGGACAAAGACGTATTGCTGCAATAAAAATATTTGAAGCAAGATGAACCGAGTGAAATCGTATTAAATAAAACAGATGGTGAGAAACTGAATTATTTGCAGTTGAAACATGTGATATGTCATGTCGCACCACTCGGTAGAATATTGGAAAATGTTCATGTATATTACCGTATGGTTGGCTTTGATTCCCACCGCCATATGAAAGTAATGTCTTCATTTCTCTCATTATGTTTAACACAAAGGACTTCATGAGAGTCACACGGTGAAGAAAATACCATTTACAGACATTTATTTGTCTTTTTTTCACCAGAAAATGTCTGATTTTTGTTTAACATTAATTAGCTTTTGTAATATTTACTGTATGTTATCATCACTGTATGAAGTGGGCGACAGTGACGAAAACGCCGCCATAATGACGAGTCATGGCTCAGAGTAATAATTGTGTTTTCGGAGACGTTCTCAGGAAGAACTGTTCATGCTTCAAATATGCTCGTTCCAAATGTCTCCTTGGTTATTTCCATGTTGTTTTTGATATTAGTCTCCTCCTAACACAACACTGCTGCACTCCTCGTTGGTTTTTCAGAATATTTAGCCATGTGTATTAAATTATTTGCGTTATGTTGTCTATTATCTAATGAGGCATTTCTATGAACACACTGTTGTACCATTTGGAAGCGTCTGTGTCTGTGTGTGTTCTTCCTCTTCTTCTTCTACATCATCATCTTCTTCTTCTTCTTTTTCTTCTTCTAACTCTTCTTCTTCTACTTCTTCTTCTTCTTTTCTTCTTCCTCTTCTTCTTCTTCTTCTTCTTCTTCTTCTTCTTCTCTTCTTCTTCTTCTTCTACTTCTTCATCTTCATCTTCTACTTCCTCTCCTTCTTCTTCTTCTACTTGTTCATCTACTTCATCATCTTCTTCTTTTTCTTCTTCTTGAGCCAACCAAAGTCACAAAGTGGTTCCTTTGCTAATCCAGGGATTGGTCCGTTTCCCGTCCACGTTCACGTCTTCGCTAAAAGGTTAAAACTTCAGGCCGAAAGGTCCCTTCAATTTTTACGACGAGCTCCGTCTGTCTTTGCACTTTTTTTGGCCGGCGAGTGTTCAAGAAAAGAAACGCAGACGAGCTCTGAAACTCGTTTGTCATTTTCCTCCGAGCAATGACATCGCCGACAAGCGCAGCATGGTTCGGAACACAGTAAATCAAAGCGCATTTCAGTGGGATTGCGATAAAAGGAAGAAGAAGGAAAGAAAAAGGGAAAAAAAAATCCTAAAATGCTTGATTCTCAGGCCCACTGAGTTATGGACTGTCTGGTTTCACAAGGATCCCAAATCTGTATAAATAATCATCTGGCAAAATTAGGACTGTAGTTGAGTATATATAAGGTATCGGTCAAGGTCGTGAGCGCCATGTGTTCTCAAGCGATGCCGAGTAACAGCGGCGGCGCTCCGACCCACGAGTCCACATGGAGAGCAGTGTCCTTTTGACACGACACAGCTGCAACCGATTCACAAAGCAGACAAACACCTGTTCATATCTTCCGCCAGCCAGCGAGTGCTTTCATTGCACAGAAATAGCAATAAAGGGTTTTCACGACCATCGCAAAAACATCATGACGCACGTCAAGGCCGAACATCTGAACATCTGAAACATGATTGGGCCGTAATTTATTTACGGCCAGCTGAGGCTGTTTCTACGTTCAGGCGCCTTCTGCGGATCCGGCTCGGGCTTCGCTGAGCTTTGCATCGTCCACCCTGTCGTAGTATTTACTGTGCGCTGTGCAAGATGATGACTTTAGTGGAGAAATGTGGAGAAATAATAACGGGTCGGGAGGGACTCATTTATCTGAGATGTTTAGAATTTACTGATGTTTTCTTTCTCCAGCTTATCTGTGGCTTTTTTTATATTTTTTTATATCTGAGAGCCGTGGGTTATCTGAGGGCCAACCAGCGGTGATCACAAGCTGCAATCTTTCCAAACGCTGCAAAACCAAACAAACACATCATGGCAGCCACAGAGTTTTTGATTCCAGGACTCATTCTATGGACAAATATCAATAAATAGCAACTAAGATAACAGAGAAATTCCACTTAAATCCCGGAAAATCCATAAATAAACTAAAGTGAAGATCGTATCCGTTCTGCTCAATGCACATGTAAATATGTTCAACACAACGACAAATCCCAGAAGGAAGGTATACGCGTCTGGGACATGTTGCTATTGGATGCGATATGATCACCCCGTACTTGACTCCTCTCTTTCTCTGCATGATTACGTAAACCGACAACAATATAAACACCCCGACACACACAGGAAATACGGGGCCTTCGTCTGACAACTAATGGCCCTTAATTGTGGGCTAATAGTGAAAGCAATGCAGTAGGAGGGGGACAGGAGGAGCTCAGCGGGATGAGGAGGAGGAGGGGGCGAATAAACAATGGCAATAGGAAGGGGAAAAGGGCAATTTCAACCCAAAATATATTAATATAATCAAGGCAAATTAGTACGTTTGGGATAACATTCCTGTGGCGCTGTGTGTTTATTTAGCAAGTAATGGAAAGTAGTTGGAAGGCGTAGCGAGACTCACCGGCCAGACGGCATGAATGCTTCCACTGTAACTTCACCCATTTCTGTTTAGTGGACTTTATGTAAAAGATAATATGACGTGAAAATCATGATGCATATATGCAGGTTTGAGACTTAAAAAACAAAAACAAAACAAAAATATGTGTCTTAATTGTGATTCTGAAATAAAAGCTATTGTTCTTTTTCAATTATTCACAATTAGTCGAATTACTCTCCATTGGCTCCCTTAACATTTGTAAAGCACATCTGGGTCCGGCCCCTGAAATATAGAGCCAACATGTTGAGCCCATATGAGCTGTCTTTCAGCCAGACATCCTCGGGATTATTATTCTATTCATTTGTTCTTTGCGATCGATTGTTTTTATTGTTTTACATTTGACCTCTATGTTCATCCTGCTGTTGTTTGGCCGCAGCTTTCTGTTGTCACATCAGTCACTCTCTGTTTTTAAAGGTGCTATATAAATAAAGTTATTAATGTTATTTGAATTCAATAGCGTAGAATAGGATAGTGATGTAGCCGTCATGTTCGACTCTGTGCACATCCTGTTTTCTTTATGTGGGTGTGTGTGTGTGTGTGTGCGTGTGTGCACACGCATAACTTTGTGTGAGTTTGTATGGCTGACAGTCTGGGTGGTGTGTGTGTGTGTGTGTGTGTGTGTGTGCATAACTTTGTGTGAGTTCGTATGGCTGACACTCTGGGTGGTGTGTGTGTGTGTGTGTGTGTGCGTGCACATGCATAACTCGCTGTGAGTTCGTATGGCTGACAGTGTGGGTGACATATGTCTGTCTGTGTGTGTAGGAGTGTGTGTGCGTGTGTGTCTGTGTGTGTGTGTAGGTGTGTGTGTGTGTGTCTCAGTTGGTTGTATTCCTCCCCTGTGAGCAGCGGGGGTCCAGACGGGACGCTTAACTAAACAAGATGTGCTTTGGGTCTCGAACCGGGCACCGTCCCTCACCTGATACGCGCAAAGCTGTCAGACTCGCGCACCACGCGCACACCCCACTCCCCAATTTGGCGCCTCCTGTGCATGGAGTCGGATGTTAGACCGTCCTCCAGTCTTGGACAGACGGTGCCTTTGGGTGAACGCGTATCTAAACCGCTCGTCCCAGGTCCACTACGTAGCCGGTCCCATCGGGGCTCGACCGGCCACAGCGCGGTCCGTTCTCCACCTCGGTCCAAGCTTCCTTCCGTCCACGAGCTGCAAACATCCATCAGTGTGCTGTGTGAAATAAAAAAAAGTCCAAGAGTCACCTGTGGAGTCCCCCCCCCCACACACACACGCTGAAATACCTTTCTTCGTCCAGTGTATTTAGCATGGCTGGCTTCTCTAAATACACTTTAGTTATGATTTGACATCGGTGGAACTCCATGATTGATGATCTGGATTGTTCAGCACAAAGTAAAGGTGCGTAAAGGTGGTTCAGGTTAGATGGCTGCGCGTGGAGAGGAGTACGCAGTCACACAGCGCCCACTGGTGGAGAGACAGAGTACTACCTTCTCTGTGCATCACTGGAGAGATGCGTGCAGTTATTAGGAACATAATCAATACATCAGTACATATCGCATTTGAAGTGACTAATGCCAGACTGCATATGCAATGCACATCATCCTTTGCACGTGACTATTCACGACTCACAACTCTTCACAAGTGCATGTACACAGAATAACAAATTATTTGGAGAGCTGTTAATGTTGAAAACTACAATACTGTATTAAAATATCACGAATGAAAGTAAAAGTGAATGAAAAAGAGTGACGAAAGAAAGAAAATGTGTAACTTGTGTGTACTCTTTGTCTTCCTCAATACCACAGACTGTTTTTATAAAAATGGAGGAGACGGCTGCTTCTCAGAAGTGAGGCAGAGACAACTGGATCACTTCCTGGTGTCATCCAATGGAACATAAATCCAACCACGTGTCAGATTTTTTTTTTATTCTCCCAAAGATGCTTTCTGTCATTTTAGTTAGATGTTAACATGTTGATGTTAAGTAACATTTTCTTTTCGCCAATAAGTTTGATTTTATTTGATCAATAAAAAAGGGTGTGTGGCATCACGATCGACTGTTATGACACTGTTATACAGTGAAGTCGTCGGAGCGTAAATTACATACGAAATGTGTCTATTAATTCCTCCAAACCTTTAGGAATCAGTGTAATTTAAAGCAACACTTTGTAACAATTGTACCTTAAAATAACAGCTTGAAAAAAATTGTGCCGCTACAATGACTTTTAATATGGCGATGTGCGCCTCCGCTATTGCCATCGGGGGTCTGTGGGGAAATAACTCCGCTATGTAAGATTCTGGAGCCGCCCGCTCTGGGGCGGATGTACTTCCACCTGCTTTCTGGCAGTGATTACGCAATGTCATAAAGTGCCACTCCACTCTCGCAGCTCCAGTATAAGTGTAGCTTTTTTATGTAGCTTTTTGGTGTTGTCAACAATATTGTATTCGATCACACGTACTCCACATTCAAACATTTAGAAAACAACGTATATAGGCTGAAAACGCGATCGGTATTTCATCTAAACTAAATGTTGTCATTCTTTTGGTTATGTTGTTTCATTCGCCCTTAGCAACTCAATCAAGGGGAAAAGATACAATACGCTAAAAAAAAAAGGGAATGGGCGGATCTGCGAATTCTGGTGTTAAGTCTCTCTGCTCAAATGGTCGTAAAAGAAAAACACACAGTCGATATGCGGAAACCCAAATGTTATTATATTAAATCAAATTCAATGCATCGGCAAGCCCCCAAAATGAACACATACACTAAAAAATCAAACCCACTCAAAACGAAATATAATCCCCGGATCCCGACAGTCCCCAAAGTCTTTGCAGTCCCCCAAAACAAAAGTAAATGACTGCACCCGCACCCCCCCCCCCCTCCCCCCAACAGCCGGCAAACAGCTGACCGACCAGGCGGAAACGTGGCGAGGCGCCGCGTACAATCCCCGCGCTACTTCACCCTAGTCCGGTAGGTGCTGGGCCAGTTCACAGTGTTCCTGCGCAGTCTTCAGATTAGTGATCCCGCCCGTTGGTATAAATCCAAAATAGAAACAGTCGCCGGATTGCTGCCGTTATGAGTCCGCCGCCTGTCAGCACGCTCCAAACAAAACAAAACTCGCGTCACCTCCCCCTCGTCACCTTTTATAACCCGTGACACGTACAAATAATAACAATAATAATAATTATTATTATAATACAGGACAACACATGATCCTAACTCAATATAAGTGTCTGCGAGGCTGCGTCTATCGTAACTGGGTATTTACGACACTGAAGTAAACGTTAAATACCTCAAAAACTGAAGGGGGCGCTAAAAGGGGAAAACTACATAGTGGGGCTTTAACACGTGCTCAGAGTGACCCTAACGTAGCAGCTAACGTAAAATCTAACAAAGAAGCTAGCGCAGCTCATGCTAACAAGCTGTGGCTGAATTTAAATTCTGTAGACGTGACTTCCGGTCTCCGGGCTTTTACAGCTTCCCTTTTAGAAAGTTGAGACACGTCATCATCTCTTTCTTCGCTCCATAATATATAGATATTTTCCATACCATAAAACTGCTCCACACATGTCTTTTATGTAAAAAAATAAATGATAATAAATAGGCTTAGTAAAATAAAATACGCCATTGTGAGTTCACACTGAAGCCACAGCATCATAAATAATAAGGACTTCGTTTCTCGCCCAGTATTAAGACCGTTTCTTAGATTTCGTGGTTAATATACAGGCCGAGGGTCATTGACAGACGAATAAAGCTTCTCCGTGTCTCCGTGACTTCTCCGAGCCGGTTGGATATCACTGCTGGATGTCTTATGAATGAGAAACTAATAATAGCTCTTAACGTGCCAACACCTGCCCAACAGATGTAAGATTCTTAATGAGACTGTAGGCTGAGTGTAAACAGATGGAATGATGATAATAGGTGATAAATGATATCCGTGTCCACCGTAGACCTTTATGCATTATATTACCACCTTGCCTGTGCTGGTTAGGCTCTCCGAGTGTTACCGCATGACTTCATGTTCTCGCAATGCGGCGGGCTTCATCACGAGCGATGACGAGCGCTGACCTCGTCTGCTTTGGACCACGTGCGGCTAATGTGTGTATCGTTATAGTTGGACAATATTCACAATGACGGATCAGGTGTCGGAGAGTTAGACTCGTTGCCCAATCAGGGCTCCGCAGAAAAATATAAAATGATCGGAAGATTCTGAATATTTTTTGGGCCTATTGGATTTGCATTAAATGTAAATTAGTCTTTGGCGCCGGCACTTGCGGGAATGTTTTGGGGTTTTAAAACACATCACTTTTGCTTTGTTTATGCCGAATGTGGACACTACTCTTCCGTTATAGAACCACTAAAAAGAAGAAGTTTGCTGCTGTTGTTTTCCTTCTCCGGGGTTGTATTTTAGTTTGGACGGTGTGAAACGGAGACCTTTGAAAACTACCATTGGCTTCCTGATTGGTTCTAAGGGGTCGTGACCCTTCCTGGAATCGGCGGGGACCAAAACAGAAAGCTGAAAAATGAGAGTGGAGATCGGATTTACAACTTTATTCGGACAAAAAGACAGTTTGAATTCCAATGTTGTTTTTTCAGCTTGATCCAAGTGTCAAAACACTAAATCCATCTCTTCCAAATGTGGTGTGAGGTATGAAACCATTCACACCTCTTTGAATAACAGTTTCAACATTCTGAAGGTGTCGCTGCACTTTCAAATATTTCTCACCAAAAAATTACTCTGTTTTTATATGTTGTTATAGGAAAGAGTTTTTACTGTTGGAAGACTTAAAGTTCTTCTCTCCCCCAAAGTAGAAGTTTTTTTCGAGGGAGTACTTTAGTGCTCTGTAAACCGTAATTCATCCGGTCTCCCTGTAATCGATCATTCCTTTTGCGTACTGCAAGAGGGTATTGTTTTATTCCCCAAAAGCATCCAGCGCCATTCAAACTGAGGAGTTTCTCAAATAGTGATACATGATTACCCCTGCCGGGTCCACTTACAATCAGAACCAGGTTTCAGCATCCAGCTGCGGAGCGTGGGTCTGAGATCCACAATGGAGCTCAGTTAATTTGGGAAGAATCGCAGGTTGCTTCCCCCGCCGCCCCCTCGTTCGCTCTCTGCTTTTGAAATGCTTCACAGGAAAGAAAAGTGTTCACGTGTCACTGATCACGGCGGTCAGTAAAAAGAAGCCATAAATGTTTCTATTGGCACGGACCAGCATGTCAACAGGAGTTTGGCAGAACAAGAAGCCGCCGCCGCCCAACTCAGGCCCGGCCTGTGAGTCCACATACCGGAGGCTCCACGGCGCACCTGACCTGCAGGAGTCGGAGATGGAGGAGGTGAAGGAGTTCTCGGTTTAACTACGACTTTTTTTACGTTTTTTCCTCCTCTTTTTGACATCCAGCCATCACTCTGTGATCCCTGCGGGGAGCAGAGAGGTCGCGGCGAAGCCTTCATTCTGGCTCGGGTTTAGCAACACGCGGTTCTGGCCTCCAGAAGAACTCCTTTTCTCTCTGGCACATGTTGAGGCTCTCTATCATCTCTCTCTCTTTCTTTTGCTCTCCCCACCCACCCCTCCCACTTTCCCTCCTGTCAGATCTGTCTTCACAGGGGCTTGTAAAATGACCTGGCAAGAACAACTCAACGCACTGGACAGGACCGATGTCCCCGGCGACCCACAAACTCTTCCAAACCTTTTTTTTCTTCCCTCCCTTTCATTAAAAGAGTTCACTGAAAAGAGGTCCCCTCTGTGTGCCAGAGGGTCAAGTATTACTGAATTTGTTGCAAAATTGCAAGCTCGATATAAATACATGAATCCAATTCCAAACCTTTTGTCAAACAATAGCTATTACATTTAATGTACTGAACATGTTGAAGCCATTGTGGCCAAATGGGGGTTGCATTTTTATTTCCTGTTCTTGGACCGGATCGCCGCTTCACCTTGGATTCTGACAAACATGGAAGGGTTGCACCGTTTGGGTAATTGTTCCCACAGTGTTCCCGAAAAGGATGACGATCCAGTTTGAGCAATTAGCGTTTGAACTTTAGTCCAACACACAGACTGTTTATGAGAAGTGGACGTACTCACCATGATGTCATGAAGCCTCCACTTTGCCATTAAGGATTTTGCAACTAGATTCAAGATGGCTGCCACGGTGTTTTGGTGCTCATTGTTTTGTGTTGTTTTGGTGGTAAAACTGTTTTCAGCTGAGCTCATGAACATCAAGGGAACAACTCCGGAGGACTTATTTCCAACTTGTATTGCAACTTCTGCTAAATTACTGGACATTCTCGACTACAGGCCCGTCGCCCTGACCTCTGTGGGAATCTTTTGAACGTCTGGACCCCCTGCAGTTCGCCAACAGATCCGACAGGTCTGTTCGCGACGCCATCAATATGGCCCTTCACTTCATCCTCCGGCAGGAACCTACACCAAGATCGATTCCACCTGCAGGTGGATTATAGACTTCCTGTCTGACAGGAAGCAGCACGTGAGGCTGGGAAAACATGTGTCAGATTCTCGGTCCATCAGCACCGGTTCCCCCCCAAGGCTGCGTTCTTTCCCCTCTGCTCCTCTCCCCGTACACCAACAGCTTCACCATCCGTCAAGCTCCTGAGGTTTTCGGATGACACCACTCTCGTTGGACTCATCTCTGGTGGGGATGCGTCCGCCTACAGGTAGGAGACGGACCATCTGGTCTGAACAGCTTAGAGCTCAACGCAGTGGAGATGGTTGTGGATTTCAGGAAGAACGTAGCCCCTACCACTCCCACCCGCCCCCATCACCCTGTGTGACTCCCCTGTTGACGCGGTGGAGTCCTCCCGTTTCCTGGGCTCCACCCTAACCCAGGACCTCAAGTGGGAGCTGAGCATCAGCTCCATCACTCAGAAGGCTCAGCAGAGGATGTTCTTCCTGAGGCAGCTGAAGAAATTCAACCTGCCAAAGACAATGATGGTGCATTTCTTGTAATGCACTTAAATACACAAAACTCTTGTCTTGAAATACACTTGTCACTTTAAACTTAATTACACTGGTTAAAGAAATGAAACCTGCCTGTAGACTTCATATCATATTTATATTCTTAATTACCTTCGCATTGAAAATGCGGAAGGTTATGTTTTGATCGCTGTGTATATATTTATTTATTTGTATGCGTGTTATTCGCAGAACTCAAAAAGTATTGAAACGAATCGCATGGAATTTGGTGGGATGATTGGTTATTATCCGGGGACCAGTTGATTAGATTTTTGGATCAATCGGGTCAAAGGTCAAGGTCAAAGGTCATGAACAGGTCAAATCTTCTTGAATGGCATGACATTTGGTGGGATGATTGGTTATTATCCGGGGACCATTTGATTAGATTTTGGGATCAATCGGGTCAAAGGTCAAGGTCAAGGTCATGGAAAGGTCAAAATCTTTTTTGTACCATAGCACGATACATTTGTGTCCAATTGGCATGCAACTAATGCCAACATGTTCATAATTCAATGCCCAATCTTGTAATATGCGAAGGTATGTGCTCTACCGAGTACCCATTCTAGTTCTCACTGTGTTGATTGTTGTTGCTATTGTCTACTGTTGGACCACCCGCAATGACAAATTCCTTGTATGTGAGAGCATTCGTGGCAATAAAAGGCTTTGATTCTGAATTGACAGGAGAGGGTGGAACTAAACCGAACCGAACACAGAATGTGACATTTTTAGGCCTCCAAGACATTACAATTAACTTTCATGAAGTGAAAATACACCATGAAAGAGTAAAATATACAAGGCGGTACAACGGTAGGAACCGGTCCATCACAAAGTAATCCTGTCCTAAAGCATAGAACACTTTATGGTCTATTTTCCTCAATAATTTAATAAATGATGACATCATGCTGTATTGAAAAAGACTAGAAACTGTAGATTGAGACATAAACTCATGTTTACAATGTTTACTGAGGGAATAAATGAAGAGAGAAGTAGAGTCATTTTATAGACTTCTATACAACCAGAGGGGTCGGCCCCTGGTGGTCAGTAGATATAATGTAGCTTTAACACATGAAGCATAGACTTCTATACAACCAGACTTCTTTTTGCCACTAGAGGAGTCGGTTCCTGATGACCACGGTCATTTAACCCTTGTGTTGCCTTAGGGTCATTTTTTTATCATCACACCTCCCCTCTCCCTCCTCCTTACTTTTTGACCCCCGATTCAATCTCATTCTCCTGTTACCTTTATATTTATTTTATAATTTTAAGTTTTATTTGTTCAATTTGATTGACGCCAGCAATTAACCTCCAGAAAATTATATTAGAATTAATTTTTTTTCAAGTTTAATGTGAGAGTTGTGTTTGTTTTGTTTTGTTGACTACCGAAGAACAACATTGAATGGATTTGAATAATAAATTAATCCTAAGGCGGGGGATTGACATCAAAAAAATGATAGATAACTATGTTTTTGGTCTCTAACAACTCCTGAGACAAAAGTGCATACGTCTTCCAACTAAAAAATAATCCTACACAGACGTTTTAAAATGTATTTGACAAACACATTTCTTTACGCCAAATCAGTCGTTGTCAAAACGACATAAATCCAAAGACACTCTCCGACGTTGTATTGAAGCTCCTTCAAGGCGCTAGAGGGCAGTGTTGTATCAGAGCTAGAGTAAAAGACACACGAGGCCCTCCACTATGTCGATGTCTTTGTGTTCTTCTCCTCTGGTCCTTCAGCTGTCCTCGAGTTGAAACAGGCCTCACACAGATTTAGATTGATGTGTCACAGAGACCTTCAGACCACAATGTCAGATGCAGCTGGTCGGCTGTATGAAAGTCATGCATGTGTTGTGAATCTGCAACAAATCGACTGAAATGTAAATTAAAGGGAATGTGAAAGAAAAACAACGGATTACATTTACTTGTAATTTATCAGGGTTAGAAGTTAAATGTATACAGTCAGGCATTTAAACCAGACAATAATCTGACGAAGTCTTTTACAAGCAATCTTTTCAGACATTTTTTCTTGCTGCTGGTTTTGTACCTAAAAAGATGAAATTCCACCGGAAGCTTGAACACTTTCCTTCCCCTTAAATAACAGACGCACGGAAGGGAGTCAGGAATTTAGCAGAAACTATAAAACAATTCACAGACAAAGGACAACAGAATAAATCTTTCTGTTTAATGTCTTCTTTTGTTATACAGTCGAAAAAACATGTAACATGTCAATGTGTTGTGTCATTTTAATCTCACATTCATTCATCAGTTTGAAACATGGCCACATTAGCTCGTTCTTTTATTGCTCACATCCATTACGATGCTTGCACTTTGGAAACAAAAACGTGAGGTTTTATTTAAGAGGCATCATTAAAATGTCATAAAGGGTTCTAAAGTTATTTTGCATTGTAAAATTCTCACATTTCCGCCGTAAAAAAATGTGGTGAAAAAAGACGGAGAGAAAGAGGGAGAGAGAGAGAGAGAGACATTCGAAGACATTGAGTGACATTTTGAATGCCTGGCTCGAGAAGAGTGAGTTCAGGAAACAAAACAGTGAGGATGATTAGCGCAAATGTCTTTGGCAGTCGGCGTATACGCGGCATCGGATTCCCACAGACTTGTTTAGCAGTTGTCTCTCATTTGGTGGTTGCGAAACATCCCGGAGGGAGAGAGGAAGGCCCATCGGGAGCCTCGCGGTCAGATTAGATACGCAGCAGAGCCACCCAGGCTTCGTCAACACATGAGAGAGCTCGCAGCCGGCAGAGTCTGGATCGGATCAATTCAAAGTGAAAGTGATGGGGACCAAGAGGGCTGTTGTATGGAGGGGTATCTGGGTGGTGGTGGTGGTGGTGGTGGTGGGGGGGGGGAGTTGAGTGTGGTTAAAGCCCAGCCATGGGAAAAAGAACAGGGAAAACATTTTTGGGGGGCGGGGGGGAATGGAGCATGTCCACCCACAGAGGTGAACATGCAAACTGAGCAGGACTTTGGAGGACAGGGTGATGATTTTGGAAAACCACGATCTAAAAATCAGTTTTTTACCCGCGAACACACGTAACGGTCAGCAGGCAGATTGTAACGCAGAAGGGAACATGTACCTGGCCTCAGTTCCATCGAAATAACCGTCAAATCAAACCTGTTGCAGTAAACAGATGAAAAAGATGCCCGAAACAACCACATGATGATGAACACGTGTAACAAAATATGAATTCATGTATTCTCGGGTCCGCCCGCACGACAGGAAGCAAGCAACTTTTAAAGCGTTTGTTTTCTGAATGGAGTTTGGTTTGATCTGGGCTATGCTAAGCTAACAATGTAGCGTCTCCATCAACGACTAAAAAAACGTCATCTCAGCATAATTACACTTGTGGGGTTATTTATTTCACAAAAAGGATACGGTTGATCCAAATACGTTCATACACAGAGTCTGGTCCGGTTTCTGTTTAAATGTTTTATATTTACTTTGTATTTATTATTTTTAAGTATGAGTATCACAAGGTCAAAGGTACTCATGATATAATGTACAGAGTGCAGAGTATATTATTAATGCCACTGCCACATATATTATTGAGTATTATTAATATACATAATTTATAGTATTATTACAGCAACATTTGTTATTCAAGTTCAGGTTGTGTCTGGTGTAACTTCATTTGCAATCTTGCACACTCACACTGACACAGTTTGATTAACATTAACACTGCATCGTTCACGATGTAGCAGAAAAATATGTGGGCACAAATGTTGGTTTGCGGCTGTTTTTCATGGTGAAAGTTCAGCCCAGTGCAGCAGCAGGTTCTGTGGTGCTCTTTTCTGTTCTCTTTATTTAAAAAACAAATGTTGTATTACTTTTCACAATTGTTTTTTATCTCGCCAGGGAAGAGAATACACAACATATATTTCACTTCATTGTCGTGTTACAGGCGACAAAATATAGACATTCAGATAAACTCAGGTGATGGACAGACAATCAAAAGGTTGCATTAAACGGTCGAACAACGAAGTAAAGTAAATAAATAACAAAGAAATGATGCTCTTTTGCCGTGACAATGGCTTCATGCACAAAACCACCAAATAAATAGTTTGATCAGTTTGGTCTCGTAGCCATAAGCCCCCTACACACACTGGGTTTAATGTGCGGGGTCTACATACATTTATCCACAGAAAGTATTCTCTAAGCTCATCATATGTTTTTCAGGTACATCTTTTGTAAGGTGGAGTAAAAAAATACATTATTGGTCTCTGGAATTTGCAAGAAATTGCAGCTCAAGATTGGGATGCAGTATCACAGTCGTATGCCCATCCCTTTCATTGCAAGAAACACACACACACACACACACACACACTCGCTACGGATCCAGGGAGGTAGCGCAGGGACACGCTCAAACATTACACACCTTCATCTTCCTCTTCACTTCCACCCCGTCACATGACCAGCGTGTTCTGAGGAGAGCTTGATTGAGGGGCTTCCGAGAATTCTCCTTCTTTGTTGTGCAGCTTCCCCGGCGCAGCAGCCGGAGGTAATGGCTTTACCAGGGGCAGGTACACAAAGCTCCAGTGGCCACAAACCGGAGCTGGACAAACTTTACTGTTGACATCTGGAATTTCTTTCCTCCCTTTTTTTTTATTTAAAAAAAAAAAACATTTTCTTCCTCCTCGTCTTTTTGTTGTTGTTGGGTGATTGAGGGCTGACTCACTCTGTTCAGTGTCCATCATCGTTAACAAACAAAAAAAGCGCCAGCCAGCTAAATATAGATAGTTTTGTTTTTCTTGTGCCTGCTCTGGCCTTGCATATTTCAAACCACACATGATATCTCGCCCTCCTCTGACCGCGCACTGAACCTCGATAGAGTTTCACGTGCACACGGGGTAATTATCATAATGGGAGGCTGTCAGGGGCAATTAATCTCACGTCACAGATCACTGTGGGTCTCATCGTTCCCTCGCCTGCCGTGGCTTTGACGGTGCATTGACCCCGGCATTACTCTGACTACACGAAGAATGTCGTGCTCACACATTGTCATGACAGAGTGGATCATTTCCATATATGCTTTGACTTGTCTGGGCTGAATATGCTGCTCCTGTTATTGCACTGCAGTGGTTGTGTCTGTAATTGAGTCTCTTATCTCAGAATATGAAGATGTTATTGTGTTGCTGAAGTCGTGCGTGTTGTGTGTTTGCTGCCTCGTTGAAATGCTGGTTGCTTTCCACCAAAAAAGATGAGCAGCCAATCGGGGAAAAGGCCTCCAGCGAAATACAAACGGGGTGAGTGTGCGAGTACAGATTACATGTTACAGGATGTCAGGTAGCTGGTTGTCATATGAACGGTCTGGAAAAAATGAGTGGACCTTTGATCTGGGATTGGTTTATTTAAATCTGCATGTAGAGATAATCCCAGTTTGAAGCAATTTCACATAATTTAAATGAGTTTTGGTTGATATTGTAACACCCTGTTCTGTTTCTCCTGTGTTCCGTGTCTCCTGTGTCTCCTCTGTGTCTTAATTGTTTAATTCCCTGCACCTGCCCTCAGCCACTCTTGTCTCGTTACTGTCTGATGTCGTACACCTGTTTCCCCCCCTATATATTGTGTCAGTCTTTCACATCTCTCCTGTTGGATTGTCGTCTATAGTTCCGTGTCCTTTTCCTGTCGTCCTGTCCGTGTTCCTGGTTCTGCCTGTTGACCCTGCCTGCCCTGAACCTGAATTCTCTGCCTGCCCCTTTTGGACCTTATTTTTTTGTAAACTGTTTTGCCTCATTCAAGAGTGCTTTTTTGTTATTTATATTGCGTCCAGCCTGTCTCTCTGGGCCTGAGCCTCACCCCGTCACAAGAACCTGACAGATATTGTTTGGAAATGATTGTAATCTCACAACTAAAGGAGACTTTTAAATAACTGAGACACAAATACACCACAGACCTGCATGTGTCGAGTACTTAAAGGTGCAAGAGCCGAAATGGGGGGCATTTCCATCGCCTCTCGTCGGCGCGCATGCACACACACACACACAATAATAATAATGTACACTTTTATCGATCCAACAGTAGGGACATTCTGCTTTTGATCCGTCCTGAGTTATTAAACAGCAGTAGGCTGCAGTGAAGCGCCCGGGGATCAACTGGGGGTTCAGTGCCTTGCTCAAGGACACTTCGACATTATCCCCGCTCTATCAAACCGAGAACCTTGTGGTTGCGGGACGACGACTCTCCTCATGAGCTTCAGCCAACCCTACACACACACGGTCACGTACACACACACGGTCACACACACGGTCACATACACAACTCACAAGCACAAATGAAAATCTCCTCACAGAGGCAAACAGGATGCAGAGTCAAGTTGAGAGTCAAGACTCCTGTGTGGTTCTCCTGCCTCCCTCCCTCCCTCCATCCTTCCCTCCCTCCTTTTACAGGCATCACATGAGGAAAGATAAACACTCAGATCACGACATCTTTACTGGTAAAAATGCATCACTGCCGCCAAAAGGAAGGGATGCGCAGTGAAATGATTTGTGTGGCTGTTACGACTCCCATTATGTTCCTTTCCTTTCCTGTTACATGTGTGGGTGTTTGCTTCGAGGATTCTTCCTTTATGTGTGTGTGTGTGTGTGTGTGTGTGTTCTTACATACGTATAGATAGTTCAGCTACCTATCCATAGTTTGAGTATTATTACCACGGATGGGGACGTCAGGGGAACGTATTTTGGCCACTTTAAAAAAGGCCCCACCAAAAAGAGTAATATCAAGTGTTTGCAGACTTGAGAATATGCCGGATTATTTTTTACGGATTACTATTTCTGACGAGGGAACTGAAGCCAGTGTGTCCAGCAGCAGACCAGCAACCTGTTGCTTTTAGTAATACTCTGACTATGTGTAACTATCCCTTTAATGCCCATTGCCAGGGTTGGGCAACAGCAATAAATTGATCAAATTGAATTATAAAAATGATCGGCAACAATTGTCAGTATTGATTCCTTGAGTCTAAATTTCTAAAACACAGTGACGGAGAGCCGTCATTTCAAGAGTCAAAAATATTTATTTTAAACATTGCCCATGAAAGAAAAAAGGCTTGAATGGTGTTTTCAGCTAGCTGGCTAACGCCCATGGTTGCTAACGTAAGTTTAGTAAAGCTAATTAGCACAACCAGGTAGCCAATCACACTTCACAATGACAACAATGAAATGATTTAGCTCTTTCAACGTGTTATTTGCGGAACTGTGTAGATAAGTGAGCACGAACAAGTTGCATTGTTCGGAGGATGTCATATATATGTCTGTATATATAATATATATATATATATAAATAATTGGAGCGTGTTGTATGCACTTGGCTTCTGGGTAACTGGCCTTTACATAAGCTATTATTATCCGAAACAACAATACATTTATTCGGTTTTATGTAAATTGTGCGTTACTGCATATCCTAACTGTATCTCATTTCAGAAAGAAAACAACTTGTTTTGAAAGATAGCATCCTAAACGTATTCCACTTTATTTTAAAAACAAGCCCATGTTGTCCAGCTTACATTTAGGTCAGTCATTCGTGGTCATATTTCTATTAATGTATATATTTTTTAACGTAATCCGATTGATCTCTATAATAATAACGGACAGATTGAAGGTAGTAGTTGTTGGTTGTCCTGTGTGGTGCGGACACGTCTTCTTCCCGTCGTCGTTGCGTGTGATCGCCTCCATTCTTCTGCACGGCTCAAAGTCTCCACGCCGAGCTTCAGGGAGGCGCTGCCCCGGGGCCTCGGGAGGCGCAGACCCCAAAGACCCCGTTCAGTGATTGAGGAAATGTTTGGCCCGGCGACTTCGCTCCCTTCTGAGGTGTTTGTTGGCCGAGGCGGATCCTGACCGCCCTCCAGGGAGCGCGCTCAGTAGGCCTCTTCAAAGAGCCCCAGCTCCCAAAGCAGGAAGTCCAGCCCTGCTGCACTCCTTGGAAACAAGATGAGACAGGAAGGAAGGTAATCCATGAACACGCACTAGTGCTACTGTCCACACACACACACACACACACACACACACACACACACAGGGGGAACACGATCAGTGCCTCCTGACACCCACAAAAACATGGGTATTCCTTTGGACCCCACAGACATTTAGCTTGACTTATCTTGTGTTTGGTGCTGTTGAGTTTTCAAGGTGATCACCGGCAGCTCGGAGTGGATGATTCCAGTTTCCTGTAGTGCAGCTTTTGTTTCTCCTGCGTGCGTGCAACATACTCTTAAAGATCACCGCTCAGAGCATTTCTCACCGCAAAAGCAGCAGGGCAGATTCTTGCCTGACATGTGAATGGTCTTTGGTCGGCGCTATCAAACATTGATGGATGGGAGGTTTTGGGTTTGGAGCCGGATTGATTCATTTGTCTCCGGCCAAAAAGTGCAAATACACATCAGTTGCACATTATTGAAAGCAAGTGAATGTATCCAACTGTCCCTCATGGCAGGCACGCTGCCTCCTGCTAAGCTGTTGCTAACAACACATCCCCTTCAGAAGAAGAAAAAGATTGATGACGAGATTTATACGGATGAATAAGACAAACAGCCAGGATTTAAGATGTTTTTATCGAATACATGTGGAAATTATGAAAGCCACTTATCCAGTCGTTGTCTTAAATTGACCACTGACAGTTTGTCCTGAAGGAAGCTCTTCTGAGCGTGAAGGTTTGGGCTGTTCCGACCGAAAACCACCAGAGAGCAGTCTTCAGTTGATTTTCCATGAGCGTATGAACTGGATGTGGCACAGCTGAGAGAGAATGTGGCGATGATGTGATGTTGTTGCCAATGAAATCCGGAGCATGGCTTTCCAGTCTGGTGCTGCTCATATGTTAGTTTGTGGTAATATTGTGGAAGCGGGTAGATTAAATGGTGTAGTGTCGGTGAGGTGGAGATTAGCTTGTTTTCATAGGACATGACTCAACACGCCGTAGCTGCAGACCTAGACGTCAAGACAACATGTTGGGTGCATCGAAACATTTCACTTGTTATTTGCAGTGCAAGAAGAGCAGTTTGTTCTTAAAACATAACGCTTTTTAATGAGCTCTCCCTTCATTCAACTATTTCATATGGTCAAAAATGTAGTTTTTCGTTAAAAAAAAATATTATTTTTTTACATGTATACCTTCCCAGATGTTGTATTTACATATTTAATATATATATATCAAAAGTATAATAAAAAAATACATATATTGTTTTTAATTATAATTTATATATATATACATATATATATAATTTATATATATATATATTTATACATATATATATATAATTTATATATATATATTAGCGGACCATACATTCATACTTTGCACAAACTCAGGTTACCGTTTCACGAGAAGACATCATCTTCCTTTCTGTCCCTCGTAAACTATGTGTTCTCCCAATGGCGTCTCAGTGAAACACCATTTTGATGAGTTGATTTCCCTGAAATAAAACCGGTGTCAGTATGTTTCACAGCTTCTCCCAGAGGTCAAGTTGTCTGTCAAAGACCGAGTTGGAGTACAAACAAGAAAAGCGGCTCAATTTCATAACTTCTGCAAAGCAGTTGCCAAATGTGGCAATAATCAATATTGGTCTATTGCCAATGGATCGCATGACTGCAACTCTGCAGTTTCTCTCTATTTCTCTCTAGTTTCTTCTCTATTTATGTGTTCTCTCGATGCAGCGTGTTAGTGTCTTTCAGCTTGACGTAAACATAGTGGAGCTTTTAGCAGCTGAAGAGACGGTTGTTTTTCTAAAGTCGGTGGAGAGCAGAGAGAAGAGTGAATATTGGATTTACTTTCATGCACACAAACTTGGCTTTTCATGAACGCTCATTTGTTGCTAAACGTTTGCTAACACGTTGCTAACAGGTTTGTGTTGACAGCTCGTCTCCATCAAAGTGGCCAATGAGTCAGTTATTGCGACTTTAAATCAGTTTTTGGGTAACACAAGTATACAAATTGTCTTTCTCTGACCGTCATTTTCCCTTTCAGAATGATCCAAAGCTCCTTCACTCAGATATGCTGCGCCGTAAACTGTCTTCAACCTGGTGGGATAGGACTCTGTGAAATCTGACTGTGGAAAAAATGCTAAACAACTTTACAATGGGGAGATGATGAGAGCCTCAGAGAGCTATACGATTCCCTTCACAATAGCAAGAAACTGTTGCCAACACCTGATTCCAATCATATGTGATCATATGTGATTATCAGCACCTGTGTGCCCCCCCCCACATATAAATGCTGTAATGCTAGTAGATAATACAGTTTCAAGCCCAATCAGCAGATATTTAGCAGATTACTCTATCGTGCTGGTGTAATACCGGGAGAAAAGTAGTTCTGATGAGGGATCGGTCAGACATCCAGACATTTCTATAAATCTCTGAGCCGATTTTCATTGCACCAGAACTATTGGTGGCTGTTGTGGCCAAGCATTGCATTGCTTTAGAGGAGCATCATTGTTTGGTGTTTTTTGTATGTAAATACAGAATGTTTGCACTATTTTCTGGCTTGGCAAACCTTTTCATTTATTCAGGCCGTAAACACTCCTGCTTTTTAAGTTTTCATCTGGCAGCGTCTCTACGGGCGGAGCCGCCTCTAAAATCCAGTCCATTTGTCAAAGAGCATCACTTCGCCAACATTGCTAATGACTTCAGGTTTTACCGTTGGCAAACAAAGCACCACAATACACACCATCCATTTCACCCATGTCTCTCAATGCCTGAAGCCTTTTGTGCGTCATCGATTGTGATTGAAACAGGTTGAGCATGAGTAACCACTTCCAGCTACTCCTCAGTTTTTCCTTGTTTAAAGTTCACCCTCATGAAAGAAACAAGAATTGTGGTTCACATAAACATTACACATGTCATTGTACATACGGTTGAATTGAGTATGAGGATTGACGGTTATTGGACTGCTTACATTTGCAGTATTATGTGCATGAAAAAAACTGACATCAGTATTAAATGTGTGTGTAAATTAATGGTACAGATAATTAATCTGACTACAATGTCACACACCTACCATAAATCATCATTTTTAAAAGGTCACACTGATGTTGTTTTTCATTTAGTAGCTACTAACTTTAGCTCCAGTTGTAAACTATCATGATTTAGTTAAATATGCAATATTCTTTAACAGGCTAAGAATTATGTTCTCGTTCCTTTAAGGGCCATTGTTACTAATAATAATGATAAAACTGTGAAATCATCCGTGAAAATCCCAAACTGCTACAACCTTAATTGTCCAATATAACACGTTATTCATAGCTTTGTAGTCATAAAAATACATTATTTGGCTCAAATGCAGATTCACTGAATATTAAGGTTTTACGTGTCTAAAAAGGATCTTTTAAATATGTGATTAGCTAGTAGCTGCACATTGTGCGAAGCATCGTTTATCTCCCGGTACTCGAGTGCCTCCTTTGTGCTCCGGGTCGCACAGAAGCTGCTCGGATTTGGTTCTCGGCCGAAAACCAGCAGGAGAGAAGAGAAACCGGCGGCCTTGTTTATTGGCTCCCGGCCATCCGTCAGCTGGGCAGCAGACTCCGAGGCACGAATGTGGAGCGAATTACCCAAAGACGAAGGCCGCGGAGCGAGGGAGGCATTTATAAACGTTTGCTTATTACGTTGCATTTATATAAATGTGTCTCTTTGCTTCTCCTTCATATTTGCCTTATCCCATTCTCTTCTTCTCATACCCCCCCCCCCCCCTCCAGGACAGTAGCAGAGATAAGGGGGCTCCCACAGTCCAGTAAATCCCGGGTTAACGTGGGGTCGCGGGGGGTCACGCTGTCAAACACAAGAGACGGATGGAGATCCTTAATCCTGCCAGAGTCACGAAGATGGATCAGATGAACACAGGCACACGCACACACACACACACACACACACACACATACTTGCACTCACACACGGTGACACACACACATTCACGAACAAATATTCTCAAAGCATTAAATTGGGCAAATATGTCTGCACAGATTACAAAACAATCTCTTACTCATTTTGTTCCTCTATCCCACACTTTTACTCTCTCACACACACACACACACACACACACACACACACACACTAGACTGACAGTAACAGGTTGCCGGCAGGGTGAGGGGAGATGTGACTCATGTCCAGCTCATTTATCTGCAACCCGTGGTGTGGATGACTGAGTGAGAGTTCACAGGCTCCCCGGTTTCTCCCACAAAACACAAAACACTCAAAAGTGGCTTTTTTTAATCTTGCGATTGATTTTAAAAAGGCCATGTTTTCTTTTTCACTGGTCAAGGTTGAATCTTTCTGAGCGAACACTGTGGAGAACATATCCAAAACGTGCACCACGGACTAAAGAGGCTCCGTGGTACTTTTAGCGCATACCAGATCCACTCTTTCCATTCTGAATTTTCACAATAAAAGCCCGAGACAAAAACACTAACTGTTTACCGGAGAGAACTCATTAGTATTTCACTAAAAGACAGCTCAATGGAAAAGTTTGTACTAGTTTAATCTCTACAACAGTTAAACTCAGACATACCGATGGATGCTGAATGGTCCTGCTCGTTGTCTGTACAAAACTATTCAAGTCTTTTATTAATAAGGTGCTGCAACTGTTACAAATTTGATTTACTGTCGTTATAAAATGTTTTGGTGCAAAGTATTCGCAGCATTTTACATTTTTGTGTCATTTATTTGTCACATCACCGTACACAGGTATAGCTGCATACAATTTGCAGCATACTGAGAAAGATCTTGTTTATGATTTTAAACAAAATACCGTTAATTACACTTGTTAGAGAATAAGGCTCACGTCTCTCAATACTTCCTGACTCCTCCCCCTGTTTGCGGAATCCCGCCATTGTTGTTTCGAACAAACAGTCGCTGCTCTGCGTAATGCGGCGCTGCTAAGCCACGCCCCCTAGCTGCCAGTAGCGCCTCACGGGGTGCTGATTGGTCCGTGATCTGGTTTATCGGACACACACATACTATCGAAGCCTGATGGGATTTATTTTTTGTGTGATATGAGATCTTGAGATATCGCAAGAATCCGGGCGTCGTGAAATGTAAACTTTCTGGTGTCAAAAAGCTTTTAACCTTTAACAATGTCCAAAAACTTCACTTCAAGATTACACAACATATACTTTATTGTCCACAAAGGGAAACTTTGCTCGGGCAATGGTGCTGCACACAGCTGCAATCACCCTAAACTTCACATAGACAGTACAGTGTGAGACAGGAAGTAGAAAGATTAGAAAAAATATATATGTATATATATATACATATATACAGTATATATATATAAATACATAAAATCAGAAGAAAATAATACAATTAAAACAAACTGTTCACTGGTCAAAAGCCTCATGACTCCATTTGAGCTTTATTTTGGTAAAATAGAAATACTCTGTGACACATGAAGTACTGACCATATATGAAGACAACAAACCAACTTGTCATGTATTTGGACAAACAAAGTTTCCGCCTGACAAGACAAACCTTCTGCCTCGTAGTGTTTGAGACGCGGGGGGAGAAAGCGTTTTGTTTTTTCCATTCTTTGGCTCTGAACTGACGGGTTTCTTTGGAATTGTGTGTGAATGTCTGACAACAATTCTCTCATAGACCGGGTGTGAAGTGACGGATGCTCTTTCTCTCCTATCACTTTCATTTCAACACCCACTGCCTCTTTTAGAGAGACGCACGCACACACATACTCACTGACGTATATTTTTACAACACACACACACACGCTCTAATTTATAGTGACACACAGATGGCCCCTGCTCCGACCACAAATGCAGTGTAACCTCTGCTCCCTGCGGTGCGGCCGGAGCTCGGGCTGCCAGTAAAAGCGAGGGGATGCTTCATGGCTCAACAATTCGCTGGGTAAATGGAAAGGGTTTGTTGCGCGACCTCAAACACTCTCTGACTCTCTCTCTCTCTCAATCTGACGTTTTCTATTTTTCTTTCATTTCGAACCGCCCTCTGTTGGCTTTCACTTAATCTAAATGGTCCTCTTTTTTTTTTTTGTCTCTGCGGCAGAAGATTTCCTTTTTTTAAATATCTTTAAATACCCTTTTTCCCCCTCTTGTCTTTTTCTTAAATGGTTTTGTGGCAGCTGAACGCATTACGTGTGCATGCTTAGTCATTTTAGCTAACGTTGGTCACCAGCCGGTCTGAGGTGCACTCTTTATCTCAGTTGTTCCTCCTTCTTTCTCCTCTAATGGCCTTTTATCTCTGAATCTTTCCTTCTCCTCTCGATGGAGGTCTGATCCCCCCCCGCCCCCCTTCCATTCTCCCCCCATCTGTCTGAGAGGTCAGGAGCAAAGTGAGGTCACGGGAGGAAGAAGGCAAACCTCAGCTCACAATTATGAGCAGCATGATCAGAAACTGCATTTCTGTAGCGTGTGGTTCAGCGGGTTGACTGGGTAACGGATACGCTGAAATGGAGTCGAGATGTTGGTATAGCCCAGAAAGGTTTTAATGGTATTAGAGACATTACTTCATGGGGAAGTGGCTTCTGCACAGATTCCAAATCAGTGATCAGAAAATCGCGTCGGCGTCGGTCCAAATGCGGCGAGTCCACATGCGATCGCCATCGCGCACAATTGCTCCTGCTGCTTCATATTTAGTCGTCAGGAGCAATGAGGGCTCCACGCGGAGACCACGCAGGAAGAAAGGATTCGCAAAGAAGAAAAATATTCGCTTGTGTTTTTGACATGTGGCTCTGAAATTTCATATCGTGTTTCACGAAAGGGAGAAAACCTCGGGGAGGTGTGAGAGCATGCACGGCCAATATCAAAACCCAGTCGCTCTATCACCTCCCCGTGAAGGAAGTACAGCCAGGTGGATTTGGGTGTGTAGCATTAATGCACAGACACACACACACACACACACACACTCACACACACACTCAGAGAAAGTCATAAAAACAAGAAAGGAAGAAAATACTTTTCAGATTGGAGAGGACAGGCGGGGATCAGGGGTGCAGAGGGAGAGGCTGAGGGTTAACTTTCCTCCAAAGGGTGTCAGAAAAGGAACTAAATTGGGTGTCAGAAAGCGCTAAGGAGCTGAAATAAGTCGGGGGGTCCCCAGCTCTCATGTGGGTGGGTGCTCACTTTATATTTTACAGACAATGTCCCTTTAAAAAGCTCCGCGTCTGGAAAGCCCATTAGATGTGCGTATAAAATGTCCCCACCGTGATTAATAGTTGATGAGGCCGGGTTGGTCGGAGGGTACGACCAACATGTGGCTGGCGGGGCTCCTCCTCCGCAATCTCACGTTACACTCCATAAACTTGCCACTCTTTCCCACCTATATGTTCGAAAAAGGAGGAGGGCTCTACTCGTCAAGAATGCCTTAGAAGAGTTGTGAAAACAGCCAGCCCGAGGAGGGGAGGCGTGCAGTTGCGGATGCGGCTCTCCAGTCAGGGAGAGAGGGTGTGTGAGAGCAAGACAGCGAGGAGGAAAGTGTGTGAGAGTGTGTCAGGACCGGAGGCTCCAGAGGACGTCATACACACACACACACACACACACAGAGAGAGAGAGAGGGGGAAGCCCGCTGTCACAGGAAGGCGTCTATCCTCGCGCGTTCTCTGCCGAGGACGAGTCGACAGATTCTGACAGAACTGAGTGGATGCAGCGAGACGATGATGTGCACTTAGCCGGCTGAAGTGGACGTTTCTCAAGACCGACAGACAAACAGATTTACAGTCCTTCCTGTAGACGGGTGGTGGTGGTGGTGGTGTTGGGCAACGGAGGGGGGGTTTCCAACTCCTCTGCAAGCGAAAGACTTGTAATAACACGTTGATTAAGAGCGTGGGATTCTTGCGTCGTCATGGATCAGCCAGCCAGCAGCTGCATGCGGAGCGCTCACCCCAGCAGCCCCATCTGGGGCTGCATGAGGAACCCCCACTCGGGGGCCAATCTGCAGTCTCCCTACCAGCAGGCCCCTTTCTCCCTCCACCAGAAGCCCGACTTCCTGGCCTACACGGACTTCTCCAGCTCCTGCCTGGTGCCGACGGCGCCGCACGCCGCCTACCCGCGCGACGACAGACAGTACCAGGAGAGCCAGAGCGTTTACCAGAGGGCCGACTGGCAGTTCAACCCTTGCGAGACGCGGGCGAGGGCGCCCGAGGCCTGCCCGGCCACCGTCACACCTGTAGGCGGTGCCACCGGAGGGGGGCCCGAGCCGGACAGTGTAGGTGGAGACCACCTCCCGGGGTCCGTGCCCGGCTGCCTGGAGGGAGAGTACTCGCCTCAGAGCGTGGCGTCGGCCGACTCCGACAAGAAGAGCTCCAACAAGAGGAAGAGAGATGTCACAGGTGAGTCGCTGGGACGGATGGGAGTCAGCTGGGGTGCGTTTGGGTTTTACGGGGAAAGAGGAGCATCCAAAGACTCACAGGAGGGCTTGAGAGAAGGAAGACGTGCAGTAATGAAATGCACATGTGGGGGGATTAAAAATGACAGTGCGCATTCCTTCTTTTTTATCTGCCACTAAATATATTAAGAAAAGATGAGAGGGAAACAGAAGCAAAGAATACAAATTAGAGACGATGTTGTGATCCCATGATTCATCTTCAAAGAACCCCGGCACACAGGTGTGAAACAAAATGCCGCGGCAAGCGTGGCGAATGTGGAGTACCTCGAGGTTAAGAATGTCTCCCCTGCCCCGTGTCACAGCTGGCAGCGACGCAAATGCTCCCTCTCGTTTCCTCATCAACTCGCCCTTAAAGGCGGCGCCCTCAGCAGATCGCTATGTGAAAGGTGAGGAGGTGACGGGACCTTTGTGTTCACTGGGAGGAGCAGTTGCATCCTCGTATTGTTCAAAAAGGGCTGAAATGATTAACGGGTGAATGTGAACGTTTCATTGCACTCCTGCATCTGTTGGAAACGGGCCATTGTTTGATAACCGAGTGGCAAAATTCAAGATGATGTTAAAAAAAAAAGAGAATTACAAGAAAATGAGACTCCTGTGATTTCAGGCATCGCAGGTGCTTCTGACGGGTTTTTTTTACGATTCATTATAGTTCCAAGTCTCAAAAGTGGATTTCATTCCTACAAAATCCTGCTGTGGCTGGGGTTTTTTTAAAGCTTTTTTACCGAAAACTATAAAAAGAAGAAAAATGTATCCTGTTAAAACACTTTTCAGCTGCCAAAATAAGATAATACTTTATTGCATGCTATACTTTCAGCAAAGCGCTCTGCTTTTTTTCTTCTTCTTCTTCCCACAAATGACCTTACATCTGCCATAGCGGTAAGACATGAAATAGTACCATTGTGTGCTTTTGGATTATAGCACAATTTATTCCCCCCTATCATATTTCACACTTGCTAATAGGAAGCAAATGTAATCGATACCCACGGCAAACTAATTCCTCAAAAATGGCACACGTGACACGTTAACGACGAGCGTGACGGATTAAAGCAGACGTGTGTGTTTAAGCTGAATCTGAAAGGTGTAAAAGTTGTAATGTGCATAATTACTACCTGGCAGGCAAATCCACGGCCGGCACATCTGGAACGCTCTCTTTTTAATCTGTGAAAAACCACTTGGGGAGAAACCTTTTAAAACCGTTTCCCTCACGGAGATGATGATTTATGCCACTGAGACGGACATTTGCACGTCCACACCTAATAAGTAAAAAAAATAATTCAGCATTAAATATTCCAAAATGGGAACTTTGGAGAAATGCGTGTATTCTCTTGTTAAACTTTAATCTTGGAGAGAGTTTTTTTGGCTCTTGGGGGTGACTCAGTATTTAATGTCTTAATGTTTACGCGAGTCCACTTATACCAGCAGGGTGGAGAAGTCACACTTCAAGTGATCGTCATCGACCGCCTCGCTGTGATTATCTTTTCTGATCCAAACATAACAAACCGTGTCTGATTATAAAGAGCAGCGGTAATTATTTGGAAGAAGAAAAAAAAAAACGACATGACCGTTGTCTATACAACAGCCTAATTGAAGGGCTTATGGTGTGTGTAGGGGGGGGGAGTACAGACCCTCCTCCCCCTCCTCCCCTGCTATACCACCCACCACCCCCACTCCCTCCCTTTCTTACCGTATTGTAACCTCCACTCACCACTGAAAACATGCCAGACCACGTCTGGTAAAATCACTTTGCCTGCGAGCCCACGTTTTACATTCTCATGCATTGACATTTTCCCGTCGTTAAGCCGTAACACAATCTCCCACTGAGTGCATGCAACATGTCTGACCACTGCATCGGCTCTTGGTTCCAGAAAAAAGAGCCCAAATATATATATATATATTAGGAAAATGCCCCGAAGGCATTCACATTACAGGCTATGTGTGTGTGTGTGTGTGTGTGTGTGTGTGTGTGTGTGTGTGTGTGTGTGTGTGTGTGTGTGTGTGTGTGTGTGTGTGTGTGTGTGTGTGTGTGTGTGTGTGGGTGTGGGTGTGTATTAATACAGATTTGGACCTAAAACTCCAGCTGGTGTCTGATATCGACTTTACTCCCAAAGTTTGATGATTTGTTTTCTACGGCCGTGATATAAAACATGAACATCGGCATAAACACATCATTGTGAATTGTTCCTAAAAAAGAAGAAAAAAAACAGTTTCATTATAAAAGCAAACAATATCGATACTGAACATTTATTAACACAATATTAAGACGTAATAAAATGTTTGATAACACACTACAACAAATATAGCATAGACAATTACTTTTTTTAAATGATTATTTGGCTATAGAGACATATTTGAATGTTTATTAATGTATTGTCGCTAAACTAATGCCTATAACAAAGGTGCATTATTACACGTTGAGTTATAAAGCATATATTAACTGTTTGTCACATCTACAAATCATTCACGTGTGGGTTTAAAAGTGTTAATAAATAACATTGATGACAGTTCATAATATATAATGTATGTTGCAGAGCAACCTGTTTATTCACATTAATAAACACTTTAAAATATCCTTTTATTGCCTTACAAATACATTAGAATGTGTTATAACCCATTTAGTCAAGTTACAAATGATAGATGAGGAGGTTTTAATTAAGTTTTACCAATAAAACATCCTGATTCCCGCTTTTAAACCCGCAAATCCCACCTGCAATTTTCACTTGCGTTTTTATTATTTAAACCGATCACTAGCAGCTGTAAATCCGCCCCTCGTGAAGTCAAACTAATTTTGCACCATCCCACCCTGAAAAAAAAAAAAAAGGTCACCAAATGCTGTTTGTATTTGGGACCCTGCTGGGCACAGAAGCCTTCGCCCTGCAAGTTTACGGTCTCTGGCTGTGAGGGTCTTTATTGGGGGCCTGTTCACTGGGAACCAGTGTGTGCCCCGCCAGGTGTTCAGGTCTAACGAAACCTGCTTCACGCAGACCCAGACCAGACCCGGACCAGACCCGGACCAGACCCGGACCAGACCCGACGCGGCCGGGCAGCGTTTGCCGCACTCAACAAAAAGAAGGCTTTTTTTTTTTTGGCATGCCACACTGATATTCCAGCACACACACACACACACACATCAGACGTTTGCACACACATGTCCCAGTCTGCCCAGTCACATCTGGCCCCAGGTACAGCGGTCCATTTCACATCCTGGCCCGCTGCCTCTGGCACGCGCCGACCACAACTTCTCACTTTAGACAAATTAGATCCATTTTCTAGAGATTACATCAGCTGGGAGTGTCGCTACCTGTGCATAATTATCACCCCCCCAAAAATACAAGTTTCCCTTTTAATGCACAAGAGAGGTTTTACTGGGAGCTTTCACTTGAATTGTATCCCGGGGAATGAGGTTTAACATTTTAACATTTCCGCAGAAATACGAAGTCAGGGATCTATAAAGCCGGGTGATAAAGCGTGACTTCTGTCTTGTGAGAATCAAGTGAAACTGATGTCAGCGGAGTTCAAACCGCATTTACTGGTCGCCCCCTTTACAGCTGACCGCCACCTTCACGGAGATATCTCTGTCCTGATGCATTCGCTGTCATGTTGAGATGAGTTAATGAGAATCTGCTCCAGAGGGAAATCTCCCCTGACACACACACACACACACACACCGAGCGGCAGTGAGATCTGGACACATCCGCACCTTTGTTCTTTTGTTGGAGTCTTTAACGATGTTCCGCTGCATTCCTGCCCTAACTCAGTCCCTCTGTGGCTGGTTTGGTGGGCCCGGCCCGGCCCTGTGCAGACAATGCTCTCACACTCGCCATGAATCTGTGCTCACAGGCATCAGTTTGTCCTAAAAAAACAAGTGTCAACAAACAAATAAAGGCACGGGGGTGTGCGTCGGCGTGCGTGACGTGCACATGCACACTCGCTGCAGGTGAACGGGACTCGTATAAGTGCGTCATGGTGGTCTCTTTTTAAAGTGCTGGTTTTTGGTGTTTACTATATGAGGGGCCTCCCAGTAAAGAGTCTTTGGAGTTGTGGTTTGTTGGTTGGAAAGGTCCTTCAGGTCTGTTTAATAGTCCATGAGAGGCTGGTCACAGATCTAACAGGCTTGCTTGACTTTAGTGCTGCATTTGATGTAATTGATCATGACATTATGATTACAAAACTTGAAAGTTATGGATTCAGCAGAACTGCACTCTCTTGGATGGTTAGCTATCTCTCTGAGAGATCTCAAAGAGTCTTTTATAATGGTAGTTTATCAGACTGTAGACATGTCAGCTGCGGGGTTCCACAGGGGAGCTGCTTGGGCCCTTTACTCTTTTCCATTTTCACAAATGATCTCCCTTTGTCAATTAAAAATTCCAACATGGTAATGACACAACACTGTACAGCAATTCTTCAAACAAACTGGAACTTGCCACCATTCTGAATCAGTATCTGGAGAGAGTGTCTGATTGGGTGAAAGTGAATAAGCTAGCCCTGAACATTTCTAAAACTAAATACATTGTGTTTGGCTCTAGGAATACACTTAACGGTGACACACAGCTTCACCTGTCGATGTCAGGTTCAGCGATAGAACTACTGGGTGTAGTGTTGGATGAACAGTTGTCGTGGTCTGAGCACATCGACAGCATTGTCACTAAGATGGGAAGGGGTATAGCTATGACCAGAAAGTGCTTTGCTTATTTAACTCTCCCTATTGTTTGTCAGGTGTTACACTCCCTGGTCTTTTGTCATCTGATGTACTGTCTATTCATATGGGCAGTGGCTGCTAAGAAGGACATACATAAACTACAAATGGTTCAAAACAGAGCTGCCAGATTAGCACTCCAGTGTTCAATTAGAACTAATACTGCATATATGCACTCTCGCCTGTCATGGTTCTCAGTTGAAACTCAACTTCACTTTTGTCTTCTCATGTTTTTCAGGAAAGTAGTATTTAATCAGACACCGGTATATTTCTTCAATCAGTCACAATACACATTTAACAGACATAACCATAACACAAGGAATGCTAGTTTAGGTCAATTGATACCGCCAACCCCAAGAACTAACCTCCTCAAACGTACTGTTATCTATCGTGCAATTACCGCTTGGAACTTACTACCTCCTCGTTTAACTCACATGAGTAATAATTTGTCATTCAAAAAACAATTAAAGGCGCACCTAAGAACATTCACCACTTGACGTATTCTATTTCTTTTTAGTCATCTGATTTTCTTTTTCTTTGTATGAATTAAGTTGAATTGCATAACATATATCTTATCCTTCAAATGTACTGAGCATCTGACTGCACTATTTTTTTACTTTGTTGTACTATTTTTAACTGTTGGTTTCACGATATGTTTCGTATGTTTTTGTATGTATTGTATTTTGTCCTTTCTGTGGACCCCAGGAAGATTAGCGGTCGCTAAGGCGTCAGCTAATGGGGATCCAATAAATAAACAAATAAACAAACTTGACTCTTTTTTTAAAATTTAAAGCAGAAAAAAATATAACGCAGAGAATTTGTTTATTTAGAAGCGAGCAGCCTTCAGGGGAAGTAGGAAGAAGGACGCGAGCCTCGAGCTGCATGACATGCATTTCCTTTCTGTGTCCCTCCAGATTTCCAGGAGTCCGGTTTTAAGGTGGACTCCAGCTGCAAGGCCCGGAAAGAGCGCACGGCGTTCACCAAGGAGCAGCTGAGGGAGCTGGAGGCCGAGTTCACCCACCACAACTACCTGACCCGGCTGCGCCGCTACGAGATCGCCGTGAACCTGGACCTCACAGAGAGACAGGTACGGCTCATCATGTGACACACACGTCATGTTTGGATTGTTGTCACTCCGTATGAATTATTAGTTAAATGTCTTAAGGAGGAAATGTGTTTTGTTTGATTGTTATTTCGAATGTAATTCATTTAGATTTTTACAAAAAAAATCTGATTTCTTGACGTTCTTTATGAAAGAATCCTCGGAATTACACCCCAAAAATATAAAATCTAGCAAAAAGGTGTATGGTAAAAATACTTGGAAATACATATGTTTCTAAAAGTAAATAATTGACCAATTACTTTTATTTTCTATTTCTAATTTCGTACTTTTCCAGCCGCAAAAGTCTAAAAAAAACAGGAAAATAAAATAACAAAAAATAATAAAACAAATGAGGTTATCATTACTTATTTAAAGTGGGCGGTACCCACAATATTCTAGATATCTCTTCTTCCGCAGTACAATATTAATGCATACGCACAGATGCATTTAGATTATAATGAACCGTTTTTTCCACCATATTTTGTCCGTGCTGCGGTTCGAGCAGAATGACATGCGGCTTTAATGAGTGGGCGGCAGCTCCAGACTCGACGAAATCGGGCGAACATGTGTCGATGCTGCTGGATGAAACCTCAGTCTGTCTGTCAGGCCCGATGTCCCAGCTCCTCCTAATGAGGCCACGGTGCCACGGTGACCACACATACTGCCGTCTGCTCCTTCAATCTATTCCCCAGACCTCCAGAAGAAGAAAAAACACACACACTTACACACACACACACACATATATATATATATATAGATATACACTTCTGAACGGACGGACACACTCGCACACGGCCGGGTTCCATCTCTACTCAGAGGTCCCACTGCAACTGGTCCGCTTTTTCCAACTCATCCTACAAGCTTTGGCGCTTTCACCGTCCTTGTCAGTCAGCCGCGACGTGAAGGAAAAGAGGCTTTCGTTTGTGGCAGCGGATTCATGCGCCGAGGGGAGAGGGGAGGGGGGAGGAGGGGGGTGCAGAGGTTAACTCACACTTCCTCGACCTGAGATTCATCTTAGAATTTAAACTCAATTAAACCGCGACTCTCAAAAATGTCAACTGATTCACGAACTGAGACGAAGAGCTTGGAGTTCAGGCTTTTTTGGCCCAGTGCAACTGTTTTTAATGGGTTGTATAAGCTAAAAAGATATGGCTGGAGATATTTTATATATCCCATTTTAAAGGCCAAACCCAACAAGAAATCCGTCAAGCTAACAAACCATTAACAACTTGTGTGTGTGTGTCCAGAGCCCGATACATCTCCCTGCTCCGTGCCTGAGAGCTCCATTGTTGTTCAAACACATTGAAATCACCTCCACAGCCTCGGCGTGGCTCCGGGTGAGCCGTCCCACCATCGGTCCTGGAGTTCCATTTAAATTAATCCTACGTACACCGCACACGGCTGCAGTAAATACTCGAGCGCCACATTATGAACCGCTGCTGACGAGGGTCTCCAATAAAAGCACCATTTCCTCTTTAGGAAGGAGCAGATGTTGGGAAAGTGTGAACTAATGGACATATCGTTGTTTTTGGTCTTTTCATGGGATTTGTTGACAGTTAAAAAACCCATAATTTTTTTATTTTTTATTCTCAGTTAACAATGAGACATTCATATCAGTACGACCCAAGCCCCAGATTAATGTCGGCATTTATTGTCTTTATTTCTAAATCTTGAGTGAACGTCAATCACACACAGACTTCAACCCCCCCCCCAATTCATATCACTTCATCTGTGCCATCCAACATGACTCAAGTATGACGTACGACACAAGCCTAAGATCAATGTTGGCATTTATTGTCTTTATTTCTAAAATCTTGAGTGAACGTCAATCACACACAGACTCCCCCCCCCCTCCCCCCCATCATTCATTGCAGGAAGTGCATGTTTGCGCTGCTATTCTTGGCCGGGACAGTTGGAGCATGATATCATTCACATTTCAGAGCGGCGCGGTGACACAGATGAGCAAGCGTGCACACTGTAAACTCACATCCTGCGTAGGCCGACATCCTGACAGTTGACCCCCCCCGACCCCGCCGTCCATACGATACTCTCCGCCGGCATTCGCAGACATTTTCTGAGCCAGAAAGCTTCGCGCCGACGGTCGGCGCTCCTCGCGAGGCCAACGCAAACTGAGCCAGTTCACTCGCTGCGTTGGGAGATTTGTGGGGGATTATTTGTCTGTTTTTCCGCTGACCGTGTTGGACATTTTTGCACAACAAATTGCAACAGAGAGGAAAAATCCACAGAGATCCTGTTACAAGTTCGGATTTGGTGGAATAATTCTGCTGTGTCTGCGTCAGTTTTATCTAGAATAGATTATTATTGTTTTAACTCCTTATGCCTTTATTTAATTTAATGATTAATCTGTTTAAATGCTTAAATATTTAATGTCATAACTTTATTAAATTGTATCTTAGTCTAGTGTACTCATAACATACCTTTACTTTTCCTTTGCACTTGTCTTTTTAATTGCTCTCGTATAGTTTCTACTTTTACTTCTGTTCTTATTTTAGTTTTATATTCATTATTTATCTTTTACTTTTCCTACTTAACTGTGTTTATTTGTTCTTGTGCTGCTGCAATAACTGAACTTCTCCTCTGGGGATCAATAAAGCCTTTTATCATCCTACAATATCGTAAAAAGACAGAAAAAAATAATTGTTTTTTGATTTAAACAGTCCAAAACCCCAAAATGTTGTTTTTAACCAGTGGATTTTTTTTGGGAGGATCAGAATAATAGTTGCAGATACATTTTCTGTGCATCCATTAATCAATAGAGCAATAACATTGATCTTAAATTATGACAAAAGGGGGAAAACACCATTATTTTATGCTGTTATGATCTTTCATCCCGAACACACTTTAAACTCCAGCATTTTCTGTATTTCTGTGACAGGTGAAAGTGTGGTTCCAGAACAGGAGGATGAAGTGGAAGAGAGTGAAGGGAGGACAGTCGTCTTCGCCCAACGACCTGGAAAACGACGACATAGACTCGGCGGCTTCGCCCAGCTCTGAATGAACAAAAATAAAATAAAAAGGGGGGGATGGCGTTCTGAAAAAGAGGAGACGACACAGAGAGACTTTGGGGTCAACTGGACGCCAACGCAGGACAATGCAACCTTCTACTCACTTCTTTGGAATTGAATTGAATTTTCTTTATATCCAGGAAGAAATCAACAAGCGTTTCCTTTGCTGTTGTAAATAGTCCACGATGAACTGCATTTTGATATATTACTCCGTTCAAGAGGCATTGACTGTGTTAAATGTTTGAGGTGATGCTTGTGGTCATTGTAGATCAGTGACAGAGTCCAGATTGCAGCTTTAAGGCCGGTGATGACACATCAGACCGTGATTGTGTTTCAGAGCATCTCCTTTGGTTCCAGGGTTGTAATCTTAGCCTTTTGACGCTTGACTACAACCACCTGGGAAAACTCAGACTGCACAAGTGTTGCCAAGCCATAAGTGCCTCAGAATCAGATGACTTTCGCTTCATTTTGTCAGTTTATTTTTCCTAGAATATATAGTTTATTTCTTATCTTTTTTTTAATACTATTCTTTTTTGATTTTTTTTTATACATGTTGAATGTTATTGATAAAACACAGATGTTGCCTGTTTCTGCAAATAGAATAAATCATCTCCTGCAAAATGATGGGAAAAATATCTCGATAATTTCTTCCACCTGCCGACGACAATGGATCGGACAGAAGGTGCATGTGTGCGCCTGACGGGCCGGTGGGCTCGTAGGTAAGACGTTATAAGTGCTACCAATCCATTCTTCGCTGCTCGCTGTTTCACCCCGGTTGGAAAAAACAAACAACCAATCAGAGCAGTGTGGGCGTGTTTAAGAATGGCAACGTCATCTTTCTGTGCCAGAGAAACGGCGTCAAAACATCGAGAAATGACAACACAACAGACATTAAAGCTGCACTCATACATTTATTTATACAAACAAAGGATCAGATGACTATGTGTGATGTCAAAGCAGTCGCTCGTCATGGTTTATCGTCTTTAAGGTCATTGTTTTGGCATTTAGCACCCAGAGACCGAAACAGAACTAATAGAGGGGGGGGTGTATTATTATATATGACTTACAGGTTACCAGGCTCTAAATTCACGATAATGTTTTATATGTGAATAGAAACGTACATTTTTGCAATATTAACTTTTAACACGGGCTGTAATGTTCATAGCTAGTTCCGCTGACAACAAATGGCACAACAACAAATATCCATTAATAGAGTTTCAAGCTCGTCAATTTCTTTGCCAAATTTCACGGTGAGCCCAGCAGATGTGCTGGCAAGGCGCTTCAGAAGTTCCAAAACTACCGGTCAGTCGGTCACACTATGACACATTCGATGGCACCACTCGGATGAGCCGGTCACCGTGGCGACGGGACAGAGCCAAACTGCTTTCATGCTGCCTTCAGACTCAAGAGCACAACGGGATGAAGCAACAAGGAACAATGCATACATTTGAATGCATTATTTTATTCTAATTTATTTTGAGATAAATACATAAAAGATGTTTATAACCTGTAGCCTTTTGGGAAAGTGTTCGTTTTTTTTTAATGATAATAGTTTGCCAAAGTTAACGGGGCAGATGCTCCTTCAGTCCCCTGTGTGAGGAGAGTCCTTCTACATGTGCTGCTGCCGCCGCCGCCGCCACCGCGTGACTAAAGTCTGTCTGCACAGTTGGAATAAGACACAGCGTGCAGACACGTACATTAACATGAAAGCATTTATTTCTTGCACCGATGTAAAAGCCACCAGCTACAGCGCCACACTTGTTTTCATACTTTTCTTTTTACTATTTTCTTTTCGTCTCGGGAGGGGTTGGGATCAAAATGTTGGGATCAAAATGTCACCTTTTCACCCCCGATGTTTTAAGTAACTGAACGACACGAGTCCGCTCGATATGCCACTTGTACGGGGGCAACATAACAGCCCATCCCCCCCACCACCGCATACACATATCAGACATTGGCATGAACACGATGCCGGACTCCGTGTGAACTACAAGGCCGTCCCGTCTGGTCGGACCAGCAGCTTCATGCAGGTCACCCACTTCAGTGAAGTCTTCCTGTCTGGGGGCCGCAGCAGCACAACCTTATCAGGGGGGATTAGGCGGCCCCTTAATGTGCGGTACGGGTGTTCAGTGAGAGCTTAACACAAAATCCCTTCCGATGATGCCCGTGATTATCTTCATTAATATCTGGCGTGGAGGTCTGATATTTCTGAGGTCAGATCGTAATCAGCCCTCTGGATCCCCGTCTGCTGCGCCGTGATCCTCAAGAATGTTTTCATAACGGCAAAGTGGTCTCCTGCAGACCCCGCTCAGATCTTCCGGATTGGTCTGAAGTGACCTGACAAGCACTGACAGAGCTATAAGTGTGTGTGTGTGTGTGTGTGTGTACATTGACTTTTCGCACACCGCCGCTGTCGCTCCAGTCCGCTCACAAAGGGCCCGTTAACCTGACGAGGTGGAGTCGGGCTCCCAGAAAGTATTTTTTGGCCCCGGCGTACTATTTTCAACGGAAGCATCTGGATGGGGCCAATTTGATCTCAACCTGAGGGGAACCGAGACAAACCCACGCACGGGTTCCCCCCCCCGGGACCAGAAGAAGAAGAACAACGAAAGAAAGAAAGAAAAAAAACCTCTCTGGCTGACCACTTGCGTATGATGGAAAAGGGAAATAATAGGTGGGTATGGGTGAAAAGACGGCTTCTCAAGTACAGGATGTTGTTGTAGCAGGTAGCCAGTCATCCAATTTCCTGCTTCCCAAAGAAAACAAGAGCTGGAGCATAGGAGTCCCCTGACTTACAATGGCGAGCCTTATGCTCAGACTCCGGCCAACCAAACAAAGCCTTCAGAGGTTACTGCCCTTTTTTCTGCTGGTCTGCAGGGACCGCGGTTTGGCGGGAGGGCGGGGACGGTTGTTCCACGCACACACACAGACTCGGGGTCAAGTGTTACTGTACGTCTGACCTCTGGGCCCCTGCTGCAGCTGCTGGGGGTGGAACAACTCCAAGTCGATCCTGTCCCCCAACCCCTCCAATCCGCCCCCTCGCTCAGCCTCTATTAGGCTCTATTATTGTATTAGTAGTAATAGTAGTCAAAATAAACCATGTCCAACTGTAATGATAGTATTAATATCAGCAGTGTAAACTAATGAAGCTGGAATGTTGTTCTTCCACCATAGAGTTTCCTTTTAAAAGCGCAGGGGTGGCCAAATTTATGGATTATATTTAATTGGCGGTGTTGTGATTGTGGGATGTTCGACGATGCCAAAACACCTGAAGAGAACGTGTAGGTTTCCCTTTCACTTTTTTTTTTTTTTTTTTACCCCACAATTAGCTGTGAACACTTCTTTTCTATTTTAGTTATTGATTCAGGGTGAATTGATTTCGAGAGGCAACACGTTCCCAGTAACATCTTTACAAACGCAGATTCAGCCACAGGAAACATTCATGGAATAACTCCTCTTCTTTGAAAAAGAACCTTCTCTGTGGGCAAAGAGCAATAAGAAAACATTTGGCCCGTGACTTCACCCCTCAGCACTCAACGGGAATATTCTCTAAAACAAGCTTTCAGCACACGGGAGGTGTTGCCACTAAAAGCACAGATTACCGGAGAATTTTGTCCAAAAGCGAGCGCCGCGCGTCACCGGCGCAATGCTAAAAAAGAAATCCTTTTTTTTAACATGAGCAGCTGCGCTACGGCGTTTCCATTTTTAAAAACATTTCCAGTTGTGACTCACTCATCTGGATGGAAGAGTATTAATTAAAAATGTGGTGTTCCTCCAGTTAACCTCAGAGCATTCAAACATATCGTAGTTGACACCACGGCCTATATGCAGGTAATGATTCATTTCACCATAAGCATCGTGCCAAATGCATCATTAGCGGTGAGTTTTTAAACATTACAAGCAACGCTGTAGTTTTAACATGTATTTATAGTCACGGTAACTTAAAAAAACAGTTTTCTATGCAATTATAAATAATTTGCATTTAAAAAAGAAAAATATTTATTAAATATCAGAGTTTAAGTTCTTCTATGTTGATGGGACACAAGTAATTTAAAAAGTATACTTTACTAAAACAACAAGACACAATCATGTGTATGTATTTGGGAACATTATCCTTTCGTAATAGTGGATATGTGGATGAGTTAACTGTATTTTAGTCTATATTTTATTAAGCAACACAATGAAAAGTTAATATATGATATATAATATATAAGCTAATATGCTGATTGTGTAACATATAGTTCATGGATAGTAGTTTATACGTCTTCAATAATAATTTACGACATTCAGAGCGTTAATATAACATCAAATAGCTCGTGTTTCAGTAGCATGTTTGTCGTTTGTACCGTTAGCTACGAGCCGCTAGTTCAGGCGTCGCCATGTTGAGAGCCATAGAGAGGCAATCCCAATGTACCCAATCTGGTGTTATGCAGCTCGAACGAAATAGTTCACAAAACTGGGTAAACATGCCATTGAACTTTTAGCTCTAATACATTCATATTTAAAGCAAAGGAAGAAAGAGTTGTGCAAACGGAGATGACAGAGGTTTCCAGACGAATGAATGGACCAGTTTACTGCGTACACAGAGCTATGTGAAAACATGGAAAAGTATATATGTATGTATATATATTAAAATTAACTTTTAAAATCACTTTTTTGAGAAGAGAAGTAGATTTTCTTTACTTCAAAAGAATAACACACTTTGAATGTTGCCTTTGCACGTTCACCTGCTCTCCCACCAGACATTTATTTTGAAAATCCAGAGAACTCTGCTTTGCCTCCAGCTGGTCTTGGCGGGAGAATATCTTGATGGATCGCCGGAGGTGTGAGGGTCAGCTCTACAAGAGTCGACCGTATAAATTAAACCATGGCCTTCTCCTACCGGGGGCCCTCATGCGCTCTGAACTCCATCTGCACGCTGTTATTGTGTTCAGGCAGCTCGTCGGTCACATCAAAGACTCACCGGCTCGCCGATATGGAAGGACACCGCTGTGAAAACGTTAGATAGCGAGAGTTAAGATAACATCGTAATGGGATAATATTGTGGGTGTGTTTGAAGGAGGAAGAGGGGAGGGGGGGGGGGAGTTGTGAGAATGTGGCATACAACACTCTTTTTCTTTTTCTTTTTTAACCGACATGACCATGGGAACAGAAAAGCCTTGAGACTCGGCCTCCTTCTAAATCCGACGGTACGAGTCTGTCCCGGACATGTCGGTCTCACCCCGCCGTCGCTGGACGGTCGCTGGATTTTGTCAAGTGAAATGGACCCAGGAGCAGCTCAACTTTACAGGACAGCTTAAAGTGGACACACACACACACACACACATCCCCTCTTTCTTTTCATCCTTATTGTTATTTTAGGCCACCTGCAAATCCATCTCTCTGTTTTAGCCGCTCTGTGTTAGTGCGTCTGTTTTCAGCCTCTCACACATGCAAGATGGGGGGGGGGGGGGGGGAGGAAGTATGCGATATCTTCCACACATCCTCCCAAGACGGCCGTTGTGTTGAGGGAGGCGTACAAGGAGCGCGTGTTTTGCATGTGTGCGAGCCGGTCTGTGGCAAGTAAGCCCGATGGTAGACAGTCAGAGGCAGTCGGAGCTGGACCCTCATGCAGCCCGCCTCTGCTCATCCTCAACCCCCCACACACACACGCAAAGCCTCTCGTCTCCGGTGATTGGTGACTCCTCCAGGAGTTATAAATCTTCAATTTCCATTGCACAATCAGTCAAGACAAGCCAACGTTGAGGAGCTGCACAACATTAAATTATCTGAGACTTCCTGCGAAGGCTCCGTTGGATGTTGCGTCTCAAGCGAAGATCAGAACCTCAGGCCATGGGAGTCTGCTCCATCACTCCCTCTGGTTGGTGCTTCTGCCCCGCCTGCTGTGGAGCCAGGAAATCCAGCAGCAATCGGACTCCGCGAATCATCACACAGAGGACCACTCAATCACGTTGCTCGGCCGAACAGAGTGAACATAGAGGGCCTTGTTCGCCAGAAGGAGTTCACGCAGCCTGAACGCTGGAGGGCGAAGCTCCACTGACTGGCTCCAAGACGTTAGCAGACCTAAAGAAGAGGAAGAAAACACGTCGTACATCGCACTTTTGTCCACATCAGCATCTGACACAATGCATTCAACTGCTCCTTTTGTTATGATTGAGGCCCATTGTGTGTCACATGATCCCGCAATACCAAGCGTGGCCACTATGCTCGGTTGGGGCGAACATAGAATCACGGCAAAAATACTGCAGCTGTCAAAGTAGTGCGAGGAAATTTGACCAAACACGTTGTTTATACCCCTTGAGTGAATTCTGAAGCTTTCTTTAAAATTGTCCCCAATCATGCCATTACACAGCACTCGTTCACAATAATCCAAAATATCAATGGAATGCTAACTTCCTTCCTTGTCGTTTGTATTCAGTTCATCAAACATTACAGCGGTGTTTGTTGTGGACACACCTGGTTGAGATCATCCCTCCACTGGGTGCACTTTTCTAGTTTTACCTGCATTTTGCCAAGAGAAATTGTTCATCAATTTGAAATATCCCCAAAAATAGATAACGTGCCATTATACGTATGTAAAGGATTCAGATGTCACGGGGGCAAACCAGCTTCCAAGAACGTGGACTGAGTGGGATTACATTTTTTGGAAGTTTCTGCAAGTTTCAGAACTGCATCCCGCTCGTATCAACGTAACATATAAGGATCATAAACCTGATCTCTAATGTATTCTTATTGATTGTCACAGCATTGCCGAAAAGTCTTCAGAACAGGAACAAAAACACATGAATCAGACACGTCAGCAACTTCTCTCTCTCTCTCTGTTGAACAATGGACTTTGTCCTCACAGTAAACCAATCCAACATCTAGAACCTCTAACCCTCTGGTCCGACCAGCCGCCCCTCCCTCACACACAGCATCTCTTTCAGCCATTGTGACCAGGTCTTCGCTCACCCTCCCACCTGCAGGTCTCCTGTCCAAACAGCCCACGGCTTGAAGAACGCTGGGGAAATGGTCCTGGAGGCGTTGGCGTCAGGCAGCAGAGGGATCATCCATCAACACCCGGGGCTCCCAGCGTGCACCGAGATCAGACTGCTGTCATAAAGGTGTCATGGCTGCCAGACAGCCGAACCTGTAGGATAACAAAGACTCCCGTATCTCCTGACTGTCGGGCTCCAAACGGGAGTCTGGCTGCTGGAGTCTGGTTGCATCTGAAGAATAAGGCTACTGTGAGGCTAACATGCACATTGAGGTCCCAGGTAAGGTGTCTGGAGACCACACAGCACCTCATTTTCATCACGTTGATCCCGCTGCATTGATAAGATTGCAGTCATGTAGAACTCAAAGCAATCAAAAGTATTGAGACTTTCCACTGGTGTAAGAAATTGTGGAGGAAAATACGAGAACTTTAAAACTTCACTCGTCAATATTTCTACATTAGGAATGGATCAAATATCTTAAATGTAAAAGGCGTCTTTTTTAGCATCTTTCAGCTCATTGTTTGAGTTGTTCTGGCATTCAGGAAGTTGGTGAACACCAACAACGGATAAAAGGAGAGTGAATATTAGACTTTGATTTGTTGGGTGGTACAAATGGCTTCAATGTTTCTGCGTGTCTTCTAGTTGTAAAAACTGTTTATTAACACACTCACCAAAAAAACTTCATGATATGATAATATGCAGTTGTGTTTTCTGCTTGTTTTGCTCCCCTTTTGTGGCAAAAAAAATCCAATAATGCAGCTTTAATATCAGGATATTTGGAGAACTATTCCATCATATTGTTGCCAAGGTCTTCAAAACTCTCTGTGCTGTCAGATAAACTGAGAGAAAACTACGCGTGTTGTGTCGCTGCATCTGTGGGAACGTTAGCTGACTAACAGCGGCAACAATTCAGCCTTTTAAAAGCAATTTGTATTTCCGTAAATTTGTAAGCTTATCAAATAGCACCTAAAAATAGATATAAATATAACTAACGTTGTGTATTACTGAATAAATAAATGTTTTATTTAATCAAATCATTTGACAGTACCTCCACGGCCGCCGGTTGAGAATAACTGCAGAAACGTTAAACTATAATTGTAATGATATATGGGATTTCTGTGTCCATATATTATGTCAGAAGCAGGACGTGACTTCCAAGGAGTCTCAGTGTGTTACCGTGAAAGAGTAGAAGTTTAACACTCACTGGGTGATCAATAAATAACCGGGTTACTGAGCATCAGCCGCACATTTTACTGCCCCCAATAAATTCCAGGGATTTGGGTTTCCATACAAAGTTTTAGACGCAAGATGGCAGAGACTTTCACGTACAGGTGTCATCATAAAATATGATGACAAAGATCTAACAATGAGGAGCCGGACTGAGGTAATGCCATCAAAAAGGGGACGGTGGGGGGATGGTGGGGGGACGGTGGGTGGGTGGGGGGGGTTTGAACAAGGTGTTATTTAAAGTGTAAAAGTCAGTGCTTCTCAGTTTCCGTGTATAGTAAACACAGTTTAGTCATGGGAACCCTTTTTAGAAACCAGATTCACTCGTGGCTGCTGCCTGACTTAATAAATGACAGCGCCGTGAAAAATGTAAAATGTAAATAAATGTGGACTCAAGTAGCGGAAAACATCTGTTAGCATCAGTTACGTTGCTGACCACATGTTAATGCTAAATTCATTTTCAAATACTGTGAAATTTCCATCTGGTTCTCGGAGCCGAAAAAAATAAAATAAAAATCTACCCAAATATTGTCAAATAGTATTTCATCCAGGTCTGCGGACGAATTCAGCAAATGCAGATGCAGCCACACATTGAGTCCAACTCCAAAATATACACACTCCACCAGTTCTATCCTCTCCCATGCTTTAACGATCTGTGAGTCGAGAGTGTGAGTGCCTTCACCTGTGCCAGCACACTCGGCCTGGCCCGCGTCCAAAGCCTTGAGCAGAACCAGGAATGGACTCGAACCGGCATGAACCGGGATTCTTTAAATCTTCTCATCCAGCACCGTGCATCCTGCTACCCATCCCTCCACCCACCCCCACGCTCCAACTCCCACTGGCCCTGCAGTCTGCAGCCTGTAGCCTATGTGTGTGTGCGATTGTCTGCCTTGTGCGCGTGATACCTGCATGGATATAGGGTGGCTGCATCGCCGCTCTGCAGGTGTGTGTGTGTGTGTGTGTGTGTGTGTAGTGCACGGTGTCAAGGAGCCTGGTGTTTGTTATTCTCTCTGCAGTCACACTGTCTTTCATCAGGCCCCGTCCTGCAGCCCACAGACTCTCGGTATACGGTTTCATCGTCTGGAGCCCCCGTCTGCAGCAGCACGTGGGTGGATGATTTCTAACACATGGGAATCTCGGGAGCCCACGCAATGCTGGAACAATAGAGGACCTGTCAGTATCGGGGCACTGGAAGAGGACGAGACGGCAGGCGGTGATGATGTCAGAATCATTCACACCCACCCACGCTACTTGGCTCTCAGTCACAGGGATGCATGTACACAAGTGCAAAAGAAGAAGGGGAAAAAAGACTTATTGCACGATAGTTCAGACAAATCTCCCTTAATCTCATTCTTGGCTCCTACTGTACATCTGCATTATAGAAAAAGACCCATGAACCTCTTTCCTCTTCCTCCCAATTGAAGGATGGTTCCAGCTTTATTAGAACTCAGGTTTTATTTTGTGTCTGTTTTAGGGATGGCAAAGTCAGCTGGTCAGTTTCCCACTTGGGTCCAGACTGAAATATTCCCAACAATTATTGCAGGGATTAATACAAACTTTGGTACATTCATGGTTCATAGAAAAAGTATCCTCTGGACTTTGAGGGTGCCTTGTCTTTTTATCTAGCCCCAACATGAGGTTTTTGAGTGAAATGGCTTGTCACCTATCGGGTTTGCATGAAATATATAGTTAAACTTCAAAATGAGTGTTATCATGATAGCTAAAACCAGGGAGGATCAGAAGCTACATTTTCCTTCATTCTTTTTGGGAGACCAGAAGCTAAAATGTGGTGCAGAAAGTCAGATATTTGGGTCACATCATCAGGAACGACCTCAGTGATGATGACGATGTGCAGCGGCAGTGTTGCAAACTTTATGCACAAGCCAACATGCTGGCACATAAATTTAATATGCATACAGAAGATGTTAAAACTGCTCTGTTTAGAGCCTACTGTACTCCTCTGTATACAGCCCACCTGTGGTGCAGTTACAGTAAAGGAAAAATGACAAAGATTCAGGTGGCATTTAATGATGCCTTCAGAATCCTGCTCAAGCTTCCGAGATGGACAAGTACAAGTCAGATGTTTGTGAACTGGAATGTTCCCACTTTTCATGCTGTTTTGAGGAATTTTATATATAAATTTAAATGTTGACTGAGTGTCTCAGAGAATTTAGTTATAAAAGCCTTGGCTGATCCAGCACTGAGTGATACCAGGTATTTGTCTTGTTTCTAGAAGCAATGGAACAAGTGTTTGTATGTTTTTTAACCACGAGTGTGTAACACCCTGTTCTGTTTCTCCTGTGTTCCGTGTCTCCTCTGTGTCTCCTCTGTGTCTTAATTGTTTAATTCCCTGCACCTGCCCTCAGCCACTCTTGTCTCGTTACTGTCTGATGTCGTACACCTGTTTCCCCCCCTATATATTGTGTCAGTCTTTCCCTTGTCTGCTGTCGGATTGTCGTCTCTAGTTCCGTGTCCTTTTCCCATCGTCCTGTCCGTGTTCCTGGTTCTGCCTGTTGACCCTGCCTGCCCCTTTTGGACCTTATTTTTCTGTAAACTGTTTTGCCGCATTAAAGAGTGCTTTTTTTTTTGAGGAACAAATGTTTTTACTTGAAACCAGACTAGTCATGAGTGAATTGACAAGAAGGGCAAAACACACAACAATCTGGCAGGGAACAAAGCAAAGACTGGGAGAATATATAAGGTGGGGAAACACAGGTGTACGACATCAGACAGTAACGAGACAAGAGTGGCTGAGGGCAGGTGCAGGGAATTAAACAATTAAGACACAGAGGAGACACAGGAGAAATGGAACAGGGTGTTACAGAGTGACTTTTTAGCTGCAGTGGTTGGACCTGTGTCCTTGTATTTTTTATATTGTTGTTTTATGGACCTATGAGTCTGGAATAAAGAAATATATAAGATAATTATTTTGATCTTTCAACTTTTCAACTCATGAACAATCAACCTGCATGGATTTAAGATTAATTGGTTGACTATTTAGTCTATAAAGGCTGAAAACTGCATTTACTACCATTGTTGCATGAAAAATAGGGATTTATTGGCAGAAATGGAATATATTTATTCCTGATAGTTATCATTAGAGTGTAATCAACGGACACTAAGAATCCTTGTGTTCGTGTTACCTTCGAAGGAGCGCTTCATATCAACACAGGGAGCAGTTTCTCTTCACCGAGTCCATCTGGTTGCACCACCATGTTGCCCAGAACAGTCAAACCACTCACTGGCTCCAGAGAGAGTCTTTCACATGTTTACGCTACCTGAAGGCCACCATGGTTGCTAGGAAATGGAGAAGCGAACAGAGGGATGAAGAGCGGGGTTTTCAGTTGGTGGCAATCTGCAACCGCACACTGTTCCAGATTTATTGATTATCAATTTAGTTTGCAATTATTTTTCTTTAGATTGACAAATCGATTAGTAACCTATTATTGAAGCTCTATTTTCAAAATCTGCAAAACTTAAGACAACTTAACTCAAATTCTCATTATTACTATTCTAATTTCTTTCGATTTATTTTTATACATACTTTCATGTAGAATTTTTTTTTTAAATAGCTTTTTATATGGGAGGAAGTGATCCTATTTTTCAGGTCTGCCAGCATGATTCATGTTTATGTCTGAATACAGGCCTAAGTGTATGCGTGTGTGTGTGTGTGTGTGTTTGTGTGTGTGTGTGCGCACCCCCTGTATGTCCAAAATCCCACTCAAAGCCCAGAGGATTAGCCCTCTCAGAGCAGCCGTTCTCCAGCTGTAGACCTCTTGCACGCCCGGTGGATAGCAATCTGACTTCCTGTGACACCTCCGCCTCCCTGAAAGTGAGAACACACACTCCAGCTGTATGTGGGCTCGTGGATGGTCTCCATGTTAGCAAGTCGGCGGAACGTCCACAGGATTATGTTGGTTTTATGTCGTACACTATTTGTCTGGCTGGGCAGGATGTGCGCTTGTGCACATATGCGTACGACAATATGCAGTTACTGTTAACCCTTCTCGTTACAGTAGTGACATCGGCTTAATCCCTCCTCCTTTGTCTGGAAAGGAGCAGAAATTAAAAATGAACGGGCAGTACGATATGGCCGAGAGGCAACGAGGGAATGTGAGCTCCAGGTTATGAGTGGAGTTGCCGACGGTTCCCAGCGGTCCACTGGAGTCCGGCGAGGCCACGGCGCACGCCGAGCACCGAGAGTGAGGAAAGCCATCCATCAGAGGAGGCCCACGGGAGGAAAAGAAAAGGGGAGGGGGCGCAACACTGGGCCAAATCATAACGTGTGTGTGTGTGTGGCCATTGTTAGACGGTCAGGGTCATTGTGTGTGGCTGGCAGCATCCACACCCTCCGGTTTCAGTGGGAGTCAGTGCCTTCAGACTATCCCAAGAGGGGAGCCGGGGCGACCTGTGGGAATGTACTAACATTGCTTTTACATGCTACACACACAAACACGACAAGCAGCGGGAATGTCCTATTTGAAGTGTCCTATTGTGATGCTTTCTCTTTTTACCAGCAACTCTGAATATCATTCACAAACTGTGGCAGTAATCATAATCCTTATGCAAATGCTCAGTGTTTCTATATTTGACTTACCTTTCTCACTTCTCACTCCTCGTAGTGTGTAGGCCTCTTTGTGTAAATGTATTGGCTCTCTTCGTCTGCTCATGCTCTCTGATGATTCATAACCCTGCATTTGAATACATGTACTGTATGTACATTTAGGAGTTCCTCCTGGCAGCAGCCTGGGCCCCCTACAGATCCGCTGATGTATTTTAAATAAAATATGTTGACTGATTTATTGATTGCTATGTTTTAATCCAGTAGTTTTACATCCAGTCTTGCCCTCACATTATTCTTTAATGTGAATGTTTCATGTTTTAGTTTTGAAGACAGATTTTTTATGCATTTTACTTTTTTATGGGAAAGCATTAAAGTTCACTTTAATTTCTTTGAATGTAAAATACCACATTAACAATAAAACATGATTGTAATGATTATTATGATCATCATTAGAACTTGGTCGATCAAAAACAGTGTGAGTTGAACAGAAACAACGGTCTCTGAAACGTCATGTGATCCTGAAATACACTGACAGGTTGTTATGTCAGTCGGCGGGCTATCTGGGCCTAAACTAAACAACTATGGGATTACCTCCATGTTTGTTTGACTGTTTACTCTGGGCCAGGTTAGCCCCTCCCCACCGACAGCAACACGAGCCATTAGTGCAGACCATCTGTGGACACGGGTCAATGTTGACCCAGCGCTCTCTAAACACCATTCAGCTGCATCCAGTGGGAATCAGTCAGATTCCCACTGGATGCAGCAACAACAATACGACCAGTAAGAAATCAAAGGGGTCGTCTGTACTGTTCAGACCCAAGCACTCTTTTATCAAGCTGTATTTTAAAAAATGACGCGGCACATTCTGATTTGACTGGACTATTTAATAGATTGATACCATGATTTAAAATGTATACCAATAATGTATTGATTGTTTCAGAAATTATTCCATGCACCAAACATAAAAAGTACAATGTTGAGTTCATTCAAAAATAACAAAAATGTATAAAAACGTCATTTTACCTTCTGAATTAACAGAAAATAACTGTAAAAGAAATGCTCAGAATATCGTGTCATTATTTTGTTGCAAAAAAATTTATATATATATATACTTATATATACTTATCCACTACCGGATTGAGTAGTTCAAGCTTTCCTTTTGTTTATTCTGCGCCTCACTGATTTCTTTCTTGTTTCATCCACTCTCGTGAACCTTTATCGTGACCTCTGTGCCTGTGTGTTGGGTTCAAGCGTTACAGTGAGTGTTCAGACTGAATCAGCCTTGCTGCTGCATTGCATTATGGGCAGATTTCTTAATGTACTGGTAATATGATCCAGGAAGTCCAATTTGAGTAATAGATCCAGTGCTTCGGCTGATCAGACTCCAAAACACTGCGCGGCAGTTTATCATACACTTAAACAAACTCTGGAAAGATATAAAAATAAAAATAAATGAGTCTTCTGGTCGCAGAGATTGCCGGGTAAACTTTTTTTTCTTTTTTTGTCGTCGAATCAGACAGAGCCGATGTCTGTCTGAGAGCAGCCTTAACTCTTTTTTACTTTTATTTTGTTCTCAAGCTACACGATCATCCCTTTGAAGAAAATCTGTTGGGGACCTGAGCGTTGTAAAAGAAGAAATGCATCTGAGGAAGTCTTCAGGACAGCATGTTGATTCTGTAGCTATGGCTTGGAATTAATCTCTTTGGGCCTCAACACTTCCTACTGTCAGACAACCCCGAATATTATGGCCATTTAACACCACATCAAAAAGAACGCCAGATAAACCAAATACACGCTATTCAATCGCGGGGCACCAGCTGGCGTGTCGCCAAACCGCCTGGGTCCCACCGAAGACAGGAACTCTCACGGAGACTTGGTCCTTGAAAAAAAAAAAAAACTCCACAACACCTGGCGAAGCCGACGGCCAAGAGTCCCACCTCCCCGCTATACATCATCATCACCGGCGTTAGCGACCGCGTGGCCGCTCTTCATCTCTCCGTCCTCTTCCATCATCTAGTTTCCGTGGCCCCCCGACTCGCCGCAGGTCTGCGAACACAAAACGTTCGTAGACAGGAAAGCTACCCTTACACCGATTACATTTAAGCTTGAGGGGGGGGGGGATGTGTGTGTGGAGGAGGGGGGGGGGGGGTCTCAGCATCCAAAAGCTGGAAACCAACTCCTGCCAGACTATCACCTTTCACCCCCCACACACACACACACACTCCCTGAGTTATTGCAGCGCGGCTGCCCAGCACTGAGCAGTCAGCCCCCCCGCCTCTCCAACATAACAGTTTGTGCTGAGGGCTTCCGCCGCAGGTGTCTGAAACGTTCCTCTCCTCCTCCTGTCAATCTCTCTCCTCTTTGACGCAAGCTTTAATTCCCTTATCCTCTCGCTGCCTCGCTCCCCTCCTCCCTTCCCTCCCTCCTTTCACTCACTCCTTTCTCTCACCCTCTCTTTCTTTTCTGGGCTGGTCGGCTCACACAGATTGTTCTCGTTTAGTCTGCAGGGCTCCCTATCTCGCTGCAGACCTCGGAGCCTGCCTGCATGCTGTCCGTCTCTCTCTGTCACACACACACACACACACATACCTTTCTTCATCAATCCTTCTGTTGGTTTTACAAGTACGAGCAGCTGGTTCGGCCACTAAATCTCCGGGGATTTGGGATAGTTAAAAAGATAAAGCTTGAGGAAGAGGTGACAGAGGGAAAGTTCAAGGCTCAACACCAAAGGCACATTACAAAGGTTGGTTTTGAGGGTTTGTGTGTGTGTGTGTGTGTGTGTGTGTGTGTGCTGTTGGATGGACATTTTGAAGGAAAGTGAGACTTGTTCCCACCTCCTGCTCTGCCCTATATGACCCTCTCCTCCGCTTTAGCACCAGGTCTGTGTCCACAGTTAGCCGGCTCATTACAAGTCACGTCTTCATGGCCGAAGGCCTCCGTCCACATTGAGATGGAGCTACATCCACCCCACTGCATTTTTTTTAAACAGAAATAATCTCCGTCCATACTTCCAAGTGGACCATGCACATGCTCGGACAAAAGCTTGCCTCCTTTCACATGTAGTTTTGTCATAAAATACAGAATTTAAGTGCAGAACAGCTGCTGGCATAGAAGACAATGTCATCAGCGCTTGTTATTCACTATTCATGTTTAAATCCACTGTTGGAGGCTGATGTCGTTTAAGACATAGGTGATGGGGGCGTGGCCAATCAGGGAGGGCCACGTCATGACCGATAAGACCCAATCAAGAAGCGTTTGTTGGTGTTTCTGCATCATTGTTTCCAATGGTCTCCGAACTGGCCTTCCTGGATCGAGTTTCACCAACGCATTTATGCTAACGCAATGCCGCATGTTGTGGTCCTGCAGACAGCTCGGTGCCATAAAATGTGTGTTCCCATACAACGAGACTGTATTGTTACATTACATTTTCGAGGGTGATTGTATTTTTGTCTGGATTGTGTTTGTTTGTATGTGTGTTTGTGCAAACCCTCCTCTTGTTCCAGAGGACTGATGAGTGTGTGCAGCTTGACACCAGGACTTGCACCCAGGAGGCCGCTGTCCGAGTCCTGTGTGAAACCATTGTTCACTTGTTTTAATTCGCCACTTAAATTGCGTAACAAACGTACTTGTACGTGAATTTGTACGAAACCTAACATTTTTATGTGTTTTTTTTTAGACACAATCCTTTTCCAAACTTCCAACAAGTTTTGCTATTGTTGCCTATCCTCAAAGATACACTTTTATTGTTTTGACTTGAATTAAATGTTAAATTACCAACCGTTTGCCCAGCGATGGGGTCAGGACGTACTCTCAGACTGCAAAGGTTTCTTTTTCACTGTGATTTGCAGGACATTCATATTGCAATAAAAACCATTACAGACTTCAAAATGTTATTAAAAGGATTTTTATGTGCGTGCAGTTTTCAAGCCAGATTCTAATTTTCTAAACACCAGCTGTGGCACCGCAGACGACCGTGAAGTCCCTTAAGCTCGGTATAATTTCCCTCCGACACATTCGACAGAAAGTGAGAAAGTGAGAATCGGTCCAACACGGTAGCACCACCTCTCCCTCAGCACCACCTCTCCCTCAGCTGTCCCGCCGAGTGGGAGGCCATGTTGTTTGTGTTGTGTAACGACCGCCGGTGAACCAAAGCGCCGGCCACTAGCGGGATATTTACCGTAGACTAACCTGACCGTGGTTTATGTCATCCTCTCTCTGCCAGCGGACGGAACCGGACGTCGTTCTTTGACCTCTCAGTGAAAACCCGGAGACACTTGTGACGGAAACCCGATCGGCAACGACAACAAGTGAAGTCAGATCTCTATTTGAGGTCGTCAGCAGGGGCACAGATCTGTGATATGCAGAGGAGAGGAGACAAGAGGGGGAGGAGGTGTGGGGGGGGAGTCCTCCCTCGCTCTCTCCCTCCCTCCCTCCCTCCCTCCCTCCCTCCATCCTTTTCTCCTCTGAGTTGTTTTCTGAATTCCTGCCAGGAAAGTTTAATGGCTGTGGAATTTTGGACAGGAAAAAAGCGGCGCTGGAAGTTTCAGAGGAAGTGGAGATTTGGTGCCTCACGAAGGCAGCACCTCTGTTTGTGTTCTCCCAGCCGGGAGTGAGGCAGACAGACAGGCAGACAGACAGACAGACAGACAGACAAACAGTCAAACAGACAGACAGGCAGACAGACAGACAGGCAAACAGTCAAACAGACAAACAGTCAAACAGACAAACAGTCAAACAGACCGACAGACAGAAAGACAGACAAACAGACAGACAGAAAGATAGATAGGCAGGCAGACAGACAGACAGAAAGATAGATAGGCAGGCAGGCAGACAGACAGACAGACAGACAGAAAGATAGATAGGCAGACAGACAGACAGACAAACAGACAGACAGACAGAAAGATAGGCAGACAGACACACAGACAAACAGACAGACAGACAAACAGACAGACACACAGACAAATAGACAGACAGACAGACAGACAGACAGACAGAAAGATAGGCAGCAGGCAGACACAGGGAATGAGAGACTGAGGAAGAGCGTCAGAGAGCTTTTCCAAAACGACCAGCGGGCCTCTGGGGGAGGCCGACCTCAGACGGGCCGTGATCATTTAACCTCTCATATATGCAGCACATGACCATGCATAGAACAATACACACACACACACACAGCCGAGGCCCTGATCACACTCACACACACTCGCACACACACGTCCTCACGAGCCGAGGCCCTGAACACACTCACCTACATACATCCAGGTCTCTGCAGACACGCTCACCGCTGCGACCGCAAACGTACACATTACAGGCGGCCGCACACACCATCGCACACCATTTACATCTTTCCCCCGGAGCTGAAACCAGATCTCCAGTTCAACGCACACTCACGCCGAGCCTCGGCCCAGCTGTTTCTCACTGCCACTTCAGACGGTAGGAGACAGATGCTGCGCCCGCAAACCCGCTCGGTTTCAAGGTGTTTAGATTCACGAAAGGACCAGTTGAGAGTTAAATGTGATGGCGGTTGATTTAGGGGAATGTTTGAATTGCAAGTTTGAAGGGTCAGTTCACTAAATATAGGATAACATTGCATTTACACTTACAGCGGTATTGCTAGCCATGCACAAGAGGTATTTTTGGTTTCTGAGATCTCTTCCTCCACCTCAATTCACTGGAGGTTGAACGGTTTGATTGCAACAAAACAGCTTTCCAGAACTAATGTTCTGCCTCCTCTGGATAATATGCAATATTCTTTGGAGATAAACAGCTTTATACTCAAGGACAACTTGTCAAAACTGTTGACAGTAGCAGTATTTTCTTTCACGTGTTTGTGATGTGCATCAGAAAAGATGTGGTAAACGGCAAAATTATACAACAAAATTGCTGCAATTGATTTTTGGAATCATTGAAAAAGTAACTATTGTGACGGATCGTCTTCCTGAATGCATAATCATAATGTATTGTCTCTGGACAACATGAAACATGTTGGATAACAGCTGAAATTGAAGGATAATTAAAAACGTGCCCTTTGTTGGTCTACTCTGACAACGCGTATACAACACAAATTATAGATACATTGAAACATGTAAAATAAATACATATAAATAAATGTTTCTGTTCTGGATGTTTTTGCCCTCCAGGTTCACTATCTCTATGTAATCCGTGGCTCTTTCTTCCCACAGGTTCCCAGACCCATGTCACCGCTTAATGGCTGCACATCTGCCCGGCTCCCCATCCTTCAGCCACACCTCTCCGGGCCGAGCCCAGAGACAGATGGGGAGACATGGGGACAGACGGGCCAGGCGCCCCCATCCAGACCAGCCAACCAGTCCTATAAAGACGGCACTGATGCTGGAGACCACTGTATCTATTACACACACACACACACACTGTAGCATTAGCGAGGGGATTCCTCAACACTCACACAAATGTACAGACACACACATTAACACATACTCACACATGGGCACTCCTCCGAGCAGCCATGGAGTGGCGTCGGAGTAGACGGGGACGCGTCCGCCTCTCATCACTCTGAGATGTTCTCGGAAAGCCACCAGGCCGAGCATATAAAGAGTTTTTATCAGAGGATAAACTGCAGCACATGTCTGGTTGAATGACTGTGATGTTTTCATCCATTACAAATCTGTATTTAAAAGGCCTCTTTTTGCTGATTTTGATCATGAGGGTCCGTTTGCCATCATGTCAGAGTACCGCTGCGCCTGAGAAAACAGTTGTATAATTTATTCTGTGTCTCCGAGGGGAATTTATACAGTCTGAGATCATAAATGTCATCAGGGTTACAAAAAACGTACACCTGGAGTTGGAAAGATGTGGTTATCACCAGGGAAAGTCTAACAAAAGATAGTGTGTTGAGTTGCATTGTGGGCGATGTAGGATTCAGAACTTTTAGCGATTGACCCCTAGGGACCAAAGGTCAAGATATCTTCGCCTGGATTGCAGACTTTAAAAAGTCATGTCTCTGGCTAGTGCAATATTCTCACTGGACTTCCCCTTTAAAGGATACTTTTACTGCTATTTTCAGCCTTTATTAGAATAAATGTAATATAATATTTCTTTGGTGTACAATCACATGACCCTTAGAATCGATGTGATACCTTTGGCTTAGAATGATCCCTTTAAGTAGAACGGACACCGGCTCTGAAGAGGGCCTTTCATTGTGACGTTACCTGAAGACCATCGTAGTTCTCCGTAGTTCTTGGAGGAAACTGCTGTCACGTGAACCACAGAGCGCAAAACCGTGGTGCCGCCTGCCCTCCGTTGCTCCTAAAGTAGTGTTATTATGGTAAAGATGGCCTCCGAGCGAACCGGAATTATGAATCCCATTGCTTTTCTTGGCAAGATTGGCCCTGAGTGAGTCAGAGATGATTGGTTAAGGTTGGGCTTTGATCTGGAGTGGTTAAGATCAGAACTGCCCATTGGTCAGGGGTACAGGACCTGAACAAATCGGGTTACCGCGACCTCGGCGAGGCCTAGATGCCCAGCCAATCCTGGCTCTCGAATGCAGCATTGGCCCTTGCCAAGAACAGCTAAAGAGAGTTTTGCTCTCTTGTTAAGGGATGTTCAGCAATCTGCAACCTTGACCTAAACGCTCGACCACGGCACACTGTCCCTTTAAATTAGTCTCATAACTGATAGAAATGATGACCAAATCCTAAAGATTTGTTTGACAGTTTTAATAATAAACTGGGATTAAATGTGTACACTCCGGCTGTTTTTTATCCCACTGTGACCTCACAAAGAAGAAATCCACAATTACGTAAATATTCTGCCGCAATAATGTAATGACACAAATGACACGATTAAAGCTTGTCAAATGAGGTAATGTAGCGTGTTAGCTGCGCCGCTCTCCAGCTGCTGCACACACTGTTGTGAGGGGTTGCACGGTGTTACGAGCAACACTTTGAAAGACAAACACACCCAACAGAGGAAATGCGTATCAACAAATGGCCCCAGAAGTGAAGGGACCACTTTATGGCGTCCCCTCACCTGTGAAATAGTGAGAGTCAGAGTTGTTAAATCCAGCTCGGGGGGGGCTGTTGGTGGAGAAAGCTCCCCTGCAGGGTCTGGAACATCACATTTGACACTTTTGGCACCGGGGTCCGTCCTAAACAAACTGGGAGCTCGGGCCGGACACAAGTGGAAGGCACATTCGCGATGAGTAACGGAAACGGCGTCCAAGTCGGGAGGAATTTGTCTTTATCACAGATTATATTTGACACGCGGTATTCCTCGACGCGGAAAGTATTTTGGGGTTCTGGTCGCTCTGGGAGCGACTAAATGAAGCTGTTCTGAATTCCATACGCCGGCTGGCAAATGACGTTGTTTTCTACCTGCCAGCGTCGTCCAGGTATCGGTTTCGATGAGCCGATCTGCAGGTGCACGGGGGGGTCAACGGATCAATCTCCAAACCCGCTGCCAAAGAAAAAGGGAAGTCTGTGTGAGAATCTGGCATTGCTCATATAGTGGATATCTTTGCACAAGTAACCAGACAATATTCACCCCCCAAAAATTCATATGGCTTCCATAAACCCTTCACCTGAAGTTTATGAGATTCTAAGAATGTTTTTTAAGAGAAAAGCACTGGTTTATTTATGGTTGGTGCTTATTACTCGTAATTACCAAATCCTTTTCGTCTGAATAAGAAATATATTTATAATTGCACTAAACTTGGATTGAGACACAGCCTGTTTATGTAACTGATGCTAAAGGAGTCCATCTTTGCTAGCGTGGCTTCTTTTAAATATTGAATCGGGTCAAAATGACCCGAAGGCAACACAAGGGTTAAGTTTTGTATACATCGCCCTCAAACAATAGCCTTTCATTACTTTTTCTTTTTTGTGTGCAGAATTCTCTATCTACTCACTCATTGCATGCATTTAAACATGTAAGAAAGTCATACATCTGCAGCCACGGCATGTTTTAGTCTCCCATGAACTGCTGGGCCATAAGGAGCCAATGTGTGTACACGTGTGTGTGTGCGCCACACAAGTTTAGGGAAAGGGTGAGTACCAGGAGGGTTTTCCCGAGGATGCTTTCTCCTTCACCTGCTGACACCCAGATGACGTTTCTTTGGATCTCTTACACAAGTCATGATATATATGGAGACCTTGTCGGTGATAAGAGCAGCGCAGCAAAGTCCTGACAGATCTCGTGAGTTGCTACCTGCGGTGGGGGTTCCCCGTCGACCCACCTCGGGCCTGCAGGATCGTGGCAGCGGGGTGGAACAGCGGCTGGGCCTGTTTACTCAGCTGTGGGGCTCCCCAGGTCCAGGGGAAAGAGAGGACGTGTTCAGGGCCTCATTAATCATGGCTGCTTCGGAAGAGATAAACAGGCAAGGCCCAGCAGGGATGCTGCAGCTCCTGCCGCTGGTGGGGGGAAGGGACAGAGGAGAGGTGGAGGGGAAAGGAGGAGGTGTAGTGGGGTATGTGGAAAGGCCAGAGGGGCGCGAGGAGAGGAGACGGTGGACTGGCACTCCAGGGGATACACCATAACACTTGCTCTTTGGTTCCACATCTGCATGGCTGCACGGGCTTGTAAATCTACATTCTTTGTCCGGCCGGATGCAAACAGAGCGCCCGATGCAAGTGCATGAACTCCAAAACCATTTTCATCCACTGTGTTGTGCATTTTAAAAGTTGATGGCGAGTTATGTGCACGTTCATGAGCATGGATCAACCCATTTCTCTTCTTGAGACGACATGCTCGGTCATCGGCCCGGCGCTTGAACGAAGTATCACTCTGATAGTTTTACCTGTACCAATTTACATGTGGTACACGCCTCATCTTTTCTACTTCACAAGAAACAACTTGGCTCGGTTTAGGTAAAGATTGTGGTTTGTGGTCAAATAGGTATGTTTGCTATGTATTTAAGTGGGCTACTCAACATTAGCGGTTACTTAATGCTACATCACTTTAAATAGGTCTACGTTAAGTTTTGGTTTCAGAAAAAGTGTTGTGTCGAGCTGGGAAGCAGCAATTTGTGGAAAATGTTGACTTGACCCGAGTACTGTATGTAATGTGGACACTACCTTTTCTACACTCTACCACAAAGAAACAAAATATTATTACAAAGAGACCAAAGGAACTACGAAGAGATGCAAAACAGCTTCAAAGAGACACAAAGTCTAAATATAAAAAGACAAAAACAACTCTAAAGACCTGGAAAACTACTGCAAAGAGACAAAGATTCTCACAATGACTAAAAAAGGTGACAAAACAATCTCAAGGAGATGCAAAACAACGACAGAGGCACAGAATGACTACAGAACAACCACACATAGAGGCAAAATTAGTACAAATAGACACTAAATGAGTACAAATAGATACAAAACAACCTCAAAGAGACACAAAACAGCCACAAAGAGATACAAAAGTATTATAAATAGACACAAAAATACTTCAAAGAGACACAAAACAACCACAAAGAGAAACACAATGATTACAAATAGACACACAGCAACTACAAAGAAACACAGAAAGAGACACAAAACAACTACAAAGAGACACAAAACAACTACAAAGAGACACAAAACAACTACAAAGAAAAACAGAAAGAGACACACAACAACTTCAAAGAAACACAGAAAGAGACACAAAACAACTACAAAGAGACACAAAACAACTACAAAGAAACACAGAAAGAGACACAAAACAACTACAAAGAAACACAAAACCAACGAGAGTATGTACACCAACTACAAAGAGACATAACAAAGCAACAAAAGAGGCTAAACAGCGATAACGTTTCTGAGTCTCCCTCCCAGCAGAGGCCGTGGGGCCTTCTGCATGTCTGTCCATTGTCTCATAATCCGCCCATAATTGCAGACGCAGTCTACGAATCCGACCAGACACTCAGTGTCATCGACTTGGCAGTCAGCACATGTATATGATTGTGTGTTCATACACTCACATCCATCTCAGTCTGCTCAGCAGTGATTGTTACGATACGCTGCAGACAAAGCGCTGAGTCTGTTTTATTTATTAATGGGAAATTCTCTTCTCCAAAACTCCTAACCACAAACACTGGGCTCATTTGAAGTGAATGAAATGTGCTCTCCACTGTTCCAGTTAACTGGACTCTGCTGGCTCGAGTCCCAGCAGATCTTTTCCTTGTCTGTATCCCTTTCAAACGTCATGCTCACTTTCTCATTAAAAAGAGAAGAACGCATGAGAGATTTGTATTTAGCTGTGAAAAAAAAGAAGAGGAATAGCGTTTCTGTCCATCTGTCATGTGGACGAGACACCTGGTCACCGCGCTGGTGTTATTCTACACCCTCAGACTCCGAGGGAGAAAAAATGAGGACCTGCTCCAAAAACCACCAATTATTACCTGCTTCTCCTCTCCGCTCCACGGCCCGCCGACGTCCTTCCAGACCTCTCTTATAACAACCTCTGTTGGTCGGAGAGCAGGCAGGATTTCACTCATCTCCTGCACAATATTTCATCCGTCTGCAGAAGAGGAAAAAAAAAAAAAAGTCCAATCAGCTTGAAGAGACCTGACAAATGCAATAAGCCAAAGGTTTATTTCAGTGCTCCCCCTAAATGGGTTTTAAAGATATTGTATTACTCTGTTTATTCAAGTCTATTTCTTAATTATGGTGTGCGTACGTGCGTGTTCAACGTGTGTTTACGCGTATCTGTCTGCTCCCGTGTGCACGTGTCCTTCCCGCCGTACACTAATTGGTCTTGATGGGCTCGGAAAAGTGACATCATTACCAGATTGTCTGGATTTCCCCCCCAGAGGTCAAACGAGTGGGCAAGATTGAAATGCGGTGAAAGGAAACGGATCCATGAGGCAAAAAGATATGCGCTCTCCACCGCCACCGTGATAACTCCATCACTGGTGAATGTAACTGACACGGCGGAGGACTGGGAGCAGTGCTTATTGCATTTCACTTGTTTTTTAATCTGGAAACCTCCACAGTTTGATGGATCTTTCTTTCTTTTTCTTTTTGCAAAGTCTTCAAAAAAGTAATGTAAAACATCTGAACGACGAGAAAGAGAGAGAGAGAGAGAGAGAGAGAGAGACGGCGAATCCATCTTCAGCTCCCGTTTGATCGCTTGCTCCCGGCTGAATGGCGAGGATGTCGCCATCTTGATGTGACAACATAGAAATGGATGAAAGCGTCCGACGACGCTGCCGCCATGTAAAAGTCGTCTCCAGTGAGACCTTCATGGGGAGGAGATCACATGCCTCAAAGTTTCTCATCTTTCAACTGGTTTCCTGTGACTTTAAAACACAATGTTTGCTTTATGCTTCATGGTTTCTGATGTCGTCGATGTCTTTATGCGCCACGTGTCAACGCTTCGTCTGCTGCAACTCTCACTTCTTCAAACTTGTAGACTTCTTATGATTAAACTGTAGCTGTTTACTCTTTTTTTCCAGCTATTTTAATTGCTCGTTATACTTTTTTTTATGTCTCTTTACATTGTTTTATGTTCTTTTTGTATCTTGGCTGAAGCCCTTTTACTTATTTTATTTAGCCTTTTATTTACCAAGTGTGTCCCATTGATCTGAAAGATCTCTTCTACGAGGGACACCAGACCAAGAATAGTAGCAACACCAGAGTTTCATAAACACATTAACATAAATAATTAAAATAAAAAGAATTGAGAGACAATAAAATGCAAGAGAAAAGTCATTGAGATTATAATCATGATTCATATGTACAAGAGAAGGTAAGTAGGTCAGACTTTGACCGAGACTCTGTGGTTTCAAGCACGTTGGAGTGACTTTTGGTTGAAAGGTGCCGTATAAACAAAGTGGCCTTGTCTTTATTTACAGGAAAAGAGACGTCTCATCCGACCGTGTCCTTAAATGGCCTCAATAATAAAAATATGCACGTGGCAGGTCGGTGATGAACACTCATTCCTGTTGAATGCACACGAGAAATCACTGGGCCAAAAATGTGGGCGTGATAACTTAACATAAAAACGACCATATCCCTGTTGAGATCCCTGACTGTTTATAACATGTGTCTCCTTTGCAGTTTTACCATTAAAATGAACGATAGCATGTAATGTACATAAAACGTGAGCTTTTTGGGTCAAAATAATCTTTTTTTTGTGAAACGGCATCTTAGTAAATAACACTAATTGTTACATTTTTGATTTGGTATTTTTATTATTCACTATAAACACCGTAACACCTGGTGTGTTGTTGTTTGTGTGTCAAATCTGTTATTGTGTTATTAAATGTGTCTGCATATTGATTACAAATAATCAAAAGTTGACATTTTACTTCAGCCACTAAAACATTAAAATGTTATTCTTTTAAATGTTTGCTGAGATGTTGAACTGTTACTTGTTTTAATCTTTTTTTATAACATGATGGCTTCACAAAGTCAAAGGCCGGTGGGTTTCGAGCTGACTTTAAAAATACAGCAGCTGGTGTTTGGCTCCACCTGGCGGTCAGTTACCCTCACTGCTCCTCGCGGATGGACGAGCCACCTGACCTGAGAACAGTGTTTTAATTGTTCCGTAAAGTCTTCACTCATATTCAGTTATTGATTACTGAGACATTTTCCATTTGGCTTTCATGTTGTTAGTAATGATGATCATGATCATCCCCAAAATTGTTTGGTAGTTTATTAAGTTACATATCACAATACAAACTATTGTAAAATAACTTCATGTGATCCTGATGAGAATATAAAGAAAAGCTAAAATCAATATTAAATGTACAAAAACCATGGTGTTAACAACATTAATGGTGGACCAGTCATATTAAAGTACCACGTATGGCGTGACAGTAAGTTGCTGATGGAACATATATTTAATGTATTTTTCATAATTTATGGAGCTTTTAATTTGCATTCCAAGATAAAAACGTTTTACTTTAATCCATGTATTGGTTCCGTTGATTTTAAAATGATAAAACATAATGCATTATTATAATTTGCATACCATGCATTTTATTTGGCTTCCCAAGTTGTGCATGGATCCGATTGGGGTTGACATCTAGTCCCCCAATAAGAATGATGCAGTTTTACCTTGTCTTGCAAAAAATACAAAATAACACAAAAGCCGATGAAGTCCCCAGCGACCTTTTGCATTGCTCCATTTCTTTTGGATATAAGTACAATTTAAGTACAATTTTGAAGACATGACTTTTACTTTGCTTCCTTAGAGAGCTCGCAGCCAGAACACAAGGAACCCCAAAACCGAAGCAGCTAAATGCAATACAAGCCTCCTCAAAAATATTATTTAGACCTGTACTTTTCCACACTGTGACATGTCAAAGTGTCTTTAGCGAACCTTCATTTCAGTTTCTTCTGCTTGAACACAGGCCTGTTTTATTTGAGATGTTTTTTCTTCTTGTTCTTGGACCTGACAGTGACAATAAACACAAGAGAGCTGTTTTGTTTCTGCTGCAGTCACAGAAGTGCAAACACAGCCGACACACGAAGCACTTTAGTATCCATTACCGGTTATTAACTGGCCTGTTATTTTGTATTTAATCATCTATGAAGTGTTATGCTGTGACGCTGCAAAAGGTCTGAATGTTTCATCTGTGTTTTGATTCATAAATGAGTTTCCAATTGGTTGACCTTTGCTCGAAACATTAGACAAACACTGCAAAAGATGTTCTGCTCTACCAGAGGTGACCTCATGGTGGCGCCTGTGACTAAAACATGATCACTGAATCACGGTTTCAGGTCTTTAACACCCCCCCCCCCCCCATCCTTTCCTTTCAAGAGGTCATTACTGGAAACACTAAGCACACAAACACATTATAGAAGTGCTGAATACATAGTTCCTCTCCTTCATGACCGGCGGCTCTTGATATGACAGACGAGTCACGCGGTTGCCGCCATTCACCTTCCACAATATTTACTCAAACCAAACAAGACTGCGTTGCCCAGGGACGTCAACCATAAACCTTATCGTCCCCTCTCGGTGCATCGCCTCGGCCATCTGCTTACACTTACAGGCTCAGGTGAGATACGATAAGTGATCACTATGTTGTTTCATCCACACGGTTTCCACTTCACTCCATGGTACTCTGAGCAATACAAGGTTCAAAGGTAACACAGATGAACAACAGCTGAGCTGGGTTTTTTTTTTTTTACAAATGAGACCTTTTTACAACTAAATTAATTGAATTAAATGTATCAAGATCAGACAACAAGAAAAACTTTGTTTCTTTTTAAACGAACATTCCCCACAAAAATATTTACGTTACGACGAGAAAGTTTCATTGTGTCTTGATTCTAGCGCTCCCTGTGGACAAAGGTGGTAGTGCACCTGAGTTCTGGTGCACATTCATGATGTCATCTGGTTTTATCAGAAACAGACCATCTTCTTGCTGATGGTTTCGTTTAATGATGGAGGTCTTCGAGAGGATCAGGTTTCATAACCAGTTAAAAGTTCCTTTCAGTAACTTAAGTAAGAAGTGATCGTAGCGTTGCATAAACACGTCTTGTTCTCACAGTGAGGATACGGTGAAGTTAATAAAACCACAACTTGCCCTTTTTACTCTTCAGGTTTTGACCAGAATAAACAGAAGTAGATATGACCTGTTATCGTGTGACCTTCAGAAGTGCTGCTAGGTGTGTTTTTTTTAAACTTTTGGACCGCTGTGCCCCCTTGTTGTCAGTATTTACTCTAAGCTAAGCTAACATGGCAGCATTACCGTGCACATAAGTGCATATCTCATAATGTTCAGCTATTTTCGAATCCGAGAGTTCTTAGGTTTACCAACTGTACCACCCTTACCAGACACATTGGTACCGTTGAAAAATATTTTTGATTTAATAAACTGTCAATTGGATTAGATTATGGCCCACAAAAGTCATATAAAACTCTCGGATTTATTATTTCGGTGTTTTTTGTATGTTACATTCAATGCTCTCTGAACCGAGTCAATCTATCTGTCTATCTTTATCAAACCATCCATTCCCAGTGAAACTAGACTCCCAAGTCGGATCCATCGGCGTGACTGTCAAAACAGCTCCTGCAAAGATCTTAAATAACAAGTGGCTGGATGACCTATTCAGGGTCACTTGTGATTATGCAATGCTATGTGTAACTGAATATCGTGAGGAAAACGTTTTCACTAAATCGGACCCGCCCGTATCGGATGTGCTCTGTGTCGTAACATGACGTTGTTAGCTTCAGGCTTGAATTAACGTTTTTTTTATTTATTTGTACTGCAGTACGCTGGATTTTAGCATGAAAGGTCACTTTTAACATTAGTTTGTAAAGCTATCTGCACGGCTCCATGGCTTTGGGTGTTGAACCTTTTCCATTAGGGAACAGGCTTCTGTGTGTTTTGAGGGACATGTTCAGTATTCTTTCATTTATCTGTGCTGGAATGCATCTGTTATGTATTATTTGTGTTCTAACAAGACTACGAGTCGACACCGAGCAACTCTGTCAGCTCAATTTGAGATCAATGCTAACATCAGCATGCTAACATCAGCATGCTAACACCTGCATGCTAACACCTGTACGCTAACACCTGCACGCTAACATCAGAACACTAACATTAGCATGCTCACATCAGCATGCTGACGTCAGCGTGCTGATGTTAGCTCACGTGCTGATAGCGGTCACAAAGTTCACAACCTGAGTTTAGTATGTTAGCATGCTTATTAGCTCTGAACAGATGGTGGCGCTAGATTTTAAAAAGTCAGAGAAGTTTTTGCAATTCATGAAGTTTTGATAGCAATCCATCTAATAGTTACCTTCGCATTGAAAATGCCGGAAGGTTATGTTTTGATCGCCGTGTATTTATTTATTTATTTATTTATTTATTACCTTCGCATTGAAAATGCCGGAAGGTTATGTTTTGATCGCCGTGTATTTATTTATTTATTTATTTATTTATTACCTTCGCATTGAAAATGCCGGAAGGTTATGTTTTGATCGCCGTGTATTTATTTATTTATTTATTTATTTATTACCTTCACATTGAAAATGCCGGAAGGTTATGTTTTGATCGCCGTGTATTTATTTATTTATTTATTTGTATGCGTGTTATTCGCAAAACTCAAAAAGTATTGAACCGAATCGCATGAAATTTGGTGGGATGATTGTTTATTATCCGGGGACCAGTTGATTAGATTTTGGGATCGATCGGGTCAACGGTCAAGGTCAAAGGTCATGAACAGGTCAAAATATTTCGCAGAACTCAAAAAGTATTGAACCGAATCGCATGAAATTTGGTGGGATGATTGTTTATTATCCGGGGACCAGTTGATTAGATTTTGGGATCGATCGGGTCAAAGGTCATGAACAGGTCAAATCTTCTTGAATCACATGGAATTTGGTGGGATGATTGGTTATTATCCGGGGACCATTTGATTAGATTTTGGGATCAATCGGGTCAAAGGTCAAGGTCAAGGTCATGGAAAGGTAAAAAAACAATTTTTACCATAGCACGATACATTTTTGGCCAATTGGCATGCAACTAATGCCAACATGTTCATAATTCAATGCCCAATCTTGTGATATGCGAAGGTATGCGCTCTACCGAGTGCCCGTTCTAGTTCAAACTGTTCTTATCTAGAGTAAAATGTGAACACTTGATCAGGACGTGACTCACACCACAACAGCTAATGTTAACAAGAAAACATTTTCCATTCACTGGATGAAGATCTCGCCACAATTCTGTATGTGAAGCAGAAAAAGGGGAACATGTTTAGTTCAAGTTCTAGTTCATTAAAATGATTCTATCCCAGCGTGACAACACGGTGAGTAGAGATTGGATATCTTCACATTTCTGCTCCAGCGAACATAATTCAGGGCACAACTGCATTTGATTTAATTGAATTGACATGGGTCCTGATGTGCCAAATGATTGGAGTCCCCACATGATGACAGTATTTTAACAGCTGGAAGGCAGAACTGTACTGTGATGTTGTTTTCTGCTGTACAAGCAAAATAATGGAGATCATTTAAGAGTATTTTTCTTTTCTCTTGTCTTTATTTGCACTTTTGGTATCGAGGTAATCCAAAAGGAACGGAGATCAAACGTGTTATGTTACTTTAATATTGCGATGCATTATTTTTTTTTTACAGTGAATAGTCTTTTTTTGCCACACATTTTTAAAGTAACCCTCCCAACGCAGCATCTCAACCACATCTCCCCAAGAACGTCACAGGAAGGACACGTGATACACCTGCTCTCAGCCCGAGAGAATCCTCTTGTCTGGGGCATGTATAGGACAGGAATGTGTGGGAAGCATGTTCAGCCAAAGGTATAAACAATACCAAAACCAAACTTTTGTATCACCTGCCAAGAAATAAACCTGTTTGAAAACATTGTCAATTAATGACTTCCGCTGAGGAGATATAACATCTCGAGGTGAAAGGTTCACCTTGTAAACAGACTGTATCCTGTAACTATGTGTGAGATCTCTGTGCATTCCTTCCCCAGTGTTGCCAGTAAGGTGATTACTGAGTATCATTTCCTCTGGCTTTGGAAACCCATTTTCTGGGTCAGTGGACCCCACCAAAGGACTGATTGAGTCTTAAATGGGGCTCCTTCAAGCATACGTTTGCGCCCCTTGTAGCCGAGACAATGAGCCCAACGGCAGCAAAGCAAGGCGGCAACGCCCTCACGACATTACTGGGAAATGTTGTAACATCAGAAGAATAGAGCGCTTCAGTCAACAACACGTCTTAGACAGGCTCCACGGTCGAAAGGGTGGAAGAAATACCATGAGTCGTTGATCAAAATGAAGGGATTCATGTTTTATTTAAATGTTTTTGTTTTGTTTTGTTCTTGGGGAAAAACAATCTGTGCTGTGGTGAACAAGCCAGACTTATTTTTCAAAATATTTCCTTACTAAAATGCATCGGTTTTAAATAAATGGGTTAGTGTGCATACACACATACATATAAATCTGCCCTCATCTATGTGTTTGATTCTTTGATTTAAAAATGGCTCAGATACACACACACTCACTCACTCACACACACACACACACACACACACACACACCACACACACACACACACACACACCATTCTCCAATACTCTGACTTTATGATGTTTTGTCCACTGTTTTGTCATCCTCTAGGTATTATGTCTATGTATTGTCTTTTCTCTTAGAATAAAAAATAATAATAATGAAATAAATAGGTAAATCTGAATAACAATAATATGACAATAATAATAATAATAATTTGTACAGCGCTTTAAAAGGTACTCAAGACACTTTACATGGTAAAAACAGAACAAACAATAGAAGTAATTACAATGTAAACAAGATAAATGAGCCAGTCAACACAGAAAGAGGGAGATGCAATATGGTTTAAAATGAGAGAATTATGAAAAACGTTCTAACGTTGAGGAACTTAAGAGTCTGCAGCCACGCCTCTGTGAGGCGGTTCTGCTGCTCTTTAAGCCGAATGCTAATGTGATGACAACGCTAATAACACATTTGCTCATAAGAACTAAACAAAGTTCAGCTGAGGCCGATGGCGATGTCACTGGTTTTGCAGGTTATTTAGTCGTAAACCAGTAAAGGGCAAAATAAAATCTCCACAAACCAGGATGTTTGTTTTTGAGTCGACATCTTTTGAGGTGTTACATTTTTAAATCTTTTATCATTTGTTTCTGCTTCATCTGCTCATCATTTGGCCTCGGAATTGCTCGTGCGTGGCATCAGTGATGGAGGAGTTGAAGAGAGGAGGAGGAAGAGGGGGATGAGGAAGGAGTGATCTGTTGCTCCCTGTGTAACGAGATTCCCAGCTAATCAGTGACTTTCCTGCCTTATCTCTGCCATCAGGACACTCGGGAGGCCGAGTAACCCAGGATGAGCTGATGTCATGCAGAGATGGGTAAGAGGGTGGAGGAGAGTGTGTGTGTGTGTGTGTGTGTGTGTGTGTGTGTGTAGTCCTGTTTGTTTGTAAGGAACCAGTGTGAGTGTTTTGTTTCATGTTGTTTGTTACAGTATATGCACTCAGAGGTATACTGTGCATTGTTCCTCTGTATGTCAGTTACTACATGTGTTTTGTACACTAACATATATGCATGTCCTGTGTGCATGTGTGTGTGTCTGTGGGTCAGTGTGTGTGTGTGTGTGTGTGTGTTTGTCAAAGAAAGCTCTTCAGGGGTCTTTGCAGTGGATGTCAGTCAGAATACCAAAATATATCATGATATATCTTCTTCTTTTCTTAAAGGTTCTGCAAAGAGAAGACGGTTCAAATGTATTGGATTAAAAAACTCTTTGACATTTTGAGAGATATACTCATTTGCTTTCTTGCTTCTTGATTGTACGTCATGTGCCGAGCTGCAGCCAAGAGGCGATGAGCTTAGCATAAAGATGCTCAGTATAGGCCACTTTACTTATTCATGATTATCACGATAAAACAATACACTGCGCAGTAAAGTGGCATGTGAACGTTATTTAATGATAAAGACGTGAGAGCAAGACAGGATTCTCCACCATGGCTCCTGGCGTTGGAAGAGCTTTGCAGCGGGACCCCATTGATCTGTGAGTTTCATTCATCAGACCCTTTGCATTCGTATTAAATGTGCTTTCATTTAGATTCCCAGTATAAGTTTAGGGGACCTGTATTTTAATTCAGTCTCCATACCGAATATGGAAGGATAGGTCCATAAATAAAGGGCAACAGTAGAACTAAAGGAAGGAAAATCAGGTGTTTTGGACGGTTGGTGCACAAGACAAGCGGAATGAAAGCAGATAGACGGGCAGGTCGATAGACAGACAGGCAAGCAGGCAGACAAGCAGCATCTCCCTGATTGCCACAAGAGGTGTCCCTTACACTGCCCCACTCTGCAGTCAATGGAAAAATGATCTCACCCCTTTCAAACACCACTGACTTCATCCCCCTGGTGTTGAGGGGGCTGACATCAGTGCAGCTTCACCTGAGCACAGCAGCACCAGAGGAGAGTGTTTCGCTCGCCGTTGCCCCGCGCTACGGGTCCAAGTTTTCTCAATGGAATAATGTTTTTATTCCGTCATGCTGCGCGCCGCTTTCCCCTCAAAACATGTGGCGAGGAGGAAGAAAACAAGGGGGCATGAAGCTGCCTACACCCTGTTTCCACTTCCCTGAGGTCTGAGCTACGCGGGGGCAGAAGATCATTTCACTTTATTTCAACACGGGCCATGTTTTCTCAGTTTCCCCAGTCAGTTCTAACTTTCTGTTAAGATAACCAGAGTCATTATAAAGTAAAATGGGCAGTGATGGAGGACGTATGTCAATACTTTATTCAAGTAAGAGTACTAATACCACAATGTAAAATATGGGACATGAGAATTTTTTTAAAGTGAGACACACAACGATTCCTATGATATCTCACAAAAAGTACATTTTCCAAACCCCTGCAGTGACAAACCAGTTTAGGAAAAACAACTACTAAGTTAGATTTTGATATAGAATATATATATATTTTTTAATTACTGAATAACTTAAGTAATGAGGTAACGTAACAAATGAGTTAACTTGGGACATGAACAGTAGTTATCTGGGTGAAAGTCATATGTTTTATGACCCAGCGGCCACTCCGACCTCCTCTCTGCACCTTATCGCTTTTTCATGGGTTACATACAATTAATAATGTGTGGGTTATATATAAATTATCGTAAATGTTCTTCCGTAGATACATGTACGAACAGTGTATTGAGAACAGCCGGAAATTATACATACGTAAAAGTCGTAAATATAGTGGAGTAAAAAGTCAAATATTTACCTCTGAATTGTGTATTAGAAGTATAAAGAGGCCTTAGAAGTAAATACTCATACTAAAGTACAAATACCTTACATTTGTACACAGTACCTGAGTAATGTTACTTTCCACCTCAACCAATGGTGCAAGAAGCACAAGAGATACTCATGCATACACAGCTATGGTGAGGCAGAAGGTCCAAATTCAACCAGGAAATAGCAAACTGTGATGGAAAACTGACTTTTGATCATGAATTTACTATTTGCTTTTGTTTTCAGTTGTGAATATATATACATGTATGTTTCTATTACCCTATGGGATCGTCTGCTCACTCGTCCTTTCTTGTGTTTCTTGTCAGCAGCTCTAAACTCAACGTTAGGTATCAGAATTGTAATAAAAAGGGCATTGCTGGGTAAATATAAGAGGTTTGATTGCGTCAGTCGGCATGTGTTGATAAATACCTCGGTTTAAAGTCTTATCCGGCCTATCTTTGGAAACCACTTTATAAGTAAGACACCTATTTCCAGGAACTGTGTCACTGCTCCTGAAATGTGCTGTAAACACGTTTCAGGAATCCACAGCACTTGTTTATTGTTTGTTTTACGGTTGCACAGCATATCCCCCATCCCCAAATCCACCCCCACCGCCATTGAAAAAGTCCTCTCAATCAGTCCATGACAGCTCAGGCCCCTCCCACTGTGAAATCGACAAGTGCTTAAAGGGGGCCCTTCTTTGTGTTTTGGGGCCCTCCGTGCGTAATTTGTGCGAGAGGCATTTACCCATAACTCATCGCTTCATTGTGTGTGAGTGTTCATTTTGAGTTTATGTGACGCTTCATTGTTTCTGGTCAAATCCAAGGTACTTGTACTTTACGTGAGTATTACCATTTGAAGCAACGTTATACTTCTACTACATCTCACATTTAAATATTGTACTTTTTAAATGGATCTGACATCCCCTTCCTGTCCAGAGAAAACCACATGTTTATGATAAACTGAAGGATGAAGTGTTTCCTATGTGTTGAGAAAATCCTCTTATTACCTTCGCATTGAAAATGCGGAAGGTTATGTTTTGATCGCCGTGTATTTATTTATTTATTTATGTGTATGCATGTTACTCGCAGAACTCAAAAGGTGTTTAACCGAATCGCATGAAATTTGGTGGAATGATTGGTTATTATCCAGGGACCATTTGATTAGATTTTGGGATCGATCGGGTCAAAGGTCAATGTCAAGGTCATGAAAAGGTCAACATCTTCTTTTGACCATAGCATGGTCAATTTGTATCCAATTGGCATGCAACTAATGCCAAAATGTTCATAATTCAATGCCCAATCTGGTGATATGCGAAGGTATGCGCTCTACCGAGTGCCCATTCTAGTTTCTTATTTAAATTAACTCTTTTTAAAGGCTTTTTGGATCAGCTTGATAAATGTGACTTTTTAGAGAGACGTAGTTCTCACAGGACACACATATGATGCTCTCAAGAATATGTAAAGGAGTTATACAAAATTATCTTCAGCTCTAAAATGCAGAATATGCATTGATGCAGCAGTTAAATTATTAACAATCCAGAAAACTCATATAATCGTAAAACACAGAGAACATTTTACTGCAGTTAGTACTTTGTGCTTTTCATAATTTAAGCAAATTTTTTTTATGCATAGTTTTACTTAAAGCTACTAGGATGAACTTTTATGTTGTATTGATTGTGTCGGCCCCGGTGGACATAAGTGGAAGTGTTTCTGAGCACCAGAATCCAATTTTTTTTTAAACACAAATGCTACTGTCACAGTGGCAGTTGTTCCCGGTCCTGGTTCTCCCGTGCCCCCCACCCCCCTCCCTCCAGCGGGCCCAGCAATACGGCCTTTATTACGCCGGTGTACGTACATGTATTGAAGCTGAGGATCTGAACGCTTCCTGCATCGCTGGGTGTGGATTTATTTTTTCGCACTAAGTGGAAGCTTGTTGTTTGACATCCGTCCAAGCCGCCTGTGATGAGACTTTCAAATATCACACAGCTCCGCACACAAGTACGTGCTCATATCGAGGTGCCAGCCTCCGCTAAAAGGAATCCGCAATTACCATAAATGTAGTGCTAATATCCCCGAGAGGCATCCAGTGTCAGTCAAAGGATGCCATTCATTAAGGGCCACGTCGCAGAGGCCCCGCTGGCATTAGCACCCACCGGGACACGGCTTACGCTAATAGCCCTTTAAACCACGTCCTCGTCGCCATCATTACCCCCATACGGTGAATGCTCCTCCATCAAGGGGGCGGTCGTGCACATTCCCGGCCCGGTGAAGTCTCAGATGTATGACGGTCTCACCCCCCCCCCCCCCTCACCCCGCTGTTGGCTCACTTCAAAGGGCAGAGAGCTGCCGGGCATTTCCGTGCGTGTTGGGCATTAGCCGGTACGCACAGGTGCGCACGGTTGCCTTTTATCTGTCGCTTCTCTTGTTTTGATTGCGTGCGTCTGTGCGGTCGAGGGGGGCCCGCCGTGTGGCGATGGATTTATTCAGATGGCGTGTCGGTATGGACAGCATGTGTTCCGTGTAATAGCACCCACCATCTCTCAATCCATTTATTGTACACCGTAATCTTCTTCATTGTGTCTGAATAAACTTTATTTAGATATTCATGGTTCCCGGAGGATGAATAACGTAGGCTTTTAATCTAAACTCACATTTCTAATACTCCAATACTTCTACAATAACATCTACAAAACTGGTTTGACTGCCATCCGCCTCAATTGTACATTGTATGAAGTGCTATGCAACTCTTTTTCTCTGTTGCTATTGGAGGATTACAAAAACAATAACAAAGTAAATCTAAAAAACATTTTGTTTTCAACCCAAAAAAAAAAGAAGAAAAAAAAGTCATACTCCAAGAGATAATCGGGCAAAGCTGTTAAGGCAGGTTCATCTATAACCTTCACACACAATTAAAGTCACCGTCACCCACGGTGGGACATCTGCAGTCAGGCCGAGCAGACCTTGAGCTATCGGGTCTCCTAGTACCGGATAAACCCAGAACCAAACACAGACGCCCACTCGTCGTCTCGGGCCTCCGAACTGGCCCGTGTGCTGTTTTGGTGGAAATATCTGGAGGCATCGCTTAAACCACAGAGTTTACAAGGATTGAGAGTCATTACAAGCAGGAATCCAACAAAATTAGACAAGCTGCCTTGTGAAATCACTCACAATACGGGGGTTTTACGACAAACACCCCCCCCCTCCCTCCCCGACCCCCCTCAAAGCAAAAGTAAAACAGAGCTCAGAAAAGCTCAAATAACTTGTTTTTAATCTGGATTTTGTTTGATTTCAAACTCAATAGTGAGTATCCCTTTATGTTAAATTCATAAGAGACGTCTTTATCGTCAGTATGCCCAACAGTCCCGCCCTCTACATATCCCGCCTTTGATTGGACAGAGGCTGTTTTGTAGAGGCTGGGGCCCGAGGCTGGTTTTCCACTTGTGTGGACAGATAAACCAGCTGCATCACTATAAATGACATAACATGTTTGTTTTTTTCATGTCCACCCCTCTTCCTCTCCCACCAAAATTAGCATGGAAATGAAGTGGGAAAATGGGATATAAATGGAAATGTGGGTGAAGAGGGGGCTGGTGGCAACAATAGGCGGGTTGACACAAAACCAGCGTTATGTGGGCAGCGAACATCAACAAGGCTCCTCTGTGTCTCCTTCGAGTCGTTCTGCTTTTAGAACAAAACAAAGTCTCCACCACACTCTTTGGTCTGCACCATGCGCCTCCAGCTGGTCACACACAGAGACGTTTTTTACGGCCTGAACGTGTGAATACGCGTGAATGTGAATACATGCGTATTTCGGGTGTCTTTAGCAATGTTAACTCCATTTGAAGAAAAAACATTATTGAATGTAGCAAACTCCAAAAGTGTGTTTTAAAATAGATTTGTATGAATAGATTCTTCTTCTTTTTTTGTGAGACACCCCAGGCGAAAACATAATTGCTCATGCACTGGGGATTATTTAGATTTTTGGATAGTTTGCTCAGAAATCCACATTTAGGTGTTTTTATTTTTCTACATTGTCTATTTGATAATGCCTCATTTATATATTTAAACATAACATTTTAGAAAACTTGTAATAAAAAAATACATTGTCTTATTGTGAGTAATTAACTGGGGAAATTTCATGTTGATGCCCAATTTTTTTTGTAGTGTCTTAAAAATGTCAAAATGTATGTGATTTTACAAAACACAAAACATATATTTAAAGGCTGAATATGAATATAATATATACAGGACTGTCTCAGAAAATTAGAATATTGTGATAAAGTTCTTTATTTTCTGTAATGCAATTAAAAAAACAAAAATGTCATGCATTCTGGATTCATTACAAATCAACTGAAATATTGCAAGCCTTTTATTCTTTTAATATTGCTGATTATGGCTTACAGCTTAAGAAAACTCTAAAATCCTATCTCATAAAATTTTAATATTTCCTCAGACCAAGTAAAAAAAAAGATTTATAACAGCTGAGTGTTTGTCAAGGCTCAGGAAACCCTTGCAGGTGTTTCGAGTTAATTAGACAATTCAAGTGATTTGTTTAATACCCTACTAGTATACTTTTTCATGATATTCTAATATTTAGAGATAGGATATTTGAGTTTTCTTAAGCTGTAAGCCATAATCAGCAATAAATCAGAATAAAAGGCTTGCAATATTTCAGTTGATTTGTAATGAATCCAGAATGCATGACATTTTTGTTTTTTTAATTGCATTACAGAAAATAAAGAACTTCATCACAATATTCTAATTTTCTGAGACAGTCCTGTATATATATAATATAATATATATATATATTATATACTGTATATACACTACCGTTCAAAAGTTTGGGATCACCCAGACAATTTTGTGTTTTCCATGAAAACTCACACTTTTATTTATCAAATGAGTTGCAAAATGTATAGAAAATATAGTCAAGACATTGACAAGGTTAGAAATAATGATTTGTATTTGAAGTATTAATTTTTTTCTTCAAACTTTGCTTTCGTCAAAGAATGCTCCTTTTGCAGCAATTACAGCATTGCAGACCTTTGGCATTCTAGCTGTTAATTTGTTGAGGTAATCTGTTGAAATGTCACCCCACGCTTCCTGAAGCACCTGCCACAAGTTGGATTGGCTTGATGGGCACTTCTTGCAGACCATACGGTCAAGCTGCTCCCACAACAGCTCAATGGGGTTGAGATCTGGTGACTGTGCTGGCCACTCCATTACAGACAGCATACCAGCTGCCTGCTTCTTCCCTAAATAGTTATTGCACAATTTGGAGGTGTGCTTTGGGTCATTGTCCTGTTGGAGGAGGAAATTGGCTCCAATCAAGCGCTGCCCACAGGGTATGGCATGGCGTTACAAAATGGAGTGATAGCCTTCCTTATTTAAAATCCCTTTTACCTGGTACAAATCTCCCACTTTACCAGCACCAAAGCAGCCCCAGACCATCACATTACCTCCACCATGCTTGACAGATGGTGTCAGGCACTCTTCCAGCATCTTTTCACCTGTTCTGCATCTCACAAATGTTCTTCTGTGTGATCCAAACACCTCAAACTTGGATTCATTTGTCCATAACACCTTTTTCCAATCTTCCTCTGTCCAATGCCTGTGTTCTTTTGCCCATACCAATCTTTTCTTTTTATTGGCCAGTCTCAGATATGGCTTTTCTTTGCCACTCTGCCTAGAAGGCCAGCATCCCGGAGTCGCCTCTTCACTGTCGACGTTGACACTGGCGTTTTGCGGGTACCATTTAAAGAAGCTGCCAGTTGAGGACCTGTGAGGCGTCTATTTCTCAAACTAGAGACTCTAATGTACTTGTCTTCAAGCTGAGTTGTGCACTGGGGCCTCCCACTTCTCTTTCTGCTCTGGTTAGAGCCCGTTTGTGCTGTTCTCTGAAGGGAGTAGTACACACCGCTGTAGGACATTTTCAGTTTCTTTGCAATTTCTCGCATGGAATAGCCTTCATTTCTAAGAACAAGAATAGACTGGCGAGTTTCACAGGAAACTTATTTTTTTCTGGCCATTTTGAGAGTCTTATCGAACCCACAAATGTGATGCTCCCGATGATCAACTAGCTCAAAGGAAGGCCAGTTTTATAGCTTCTCTCATCAGCAAAACTGTTTTCAGCTGTTCTAACATAATTGCACAAGGGTTTTCAAGGGTTTTCTAATCAGACATTAGTCTTCTAAGGCGATTAGCAAACACAATGTACCATTAGAACACTGGAGTGATAGTTGCTGGAAATGGGCCTCTATACACCTCTGGAGATATTTCATTAAAAACAAGACGTTTCCACCTAGAATAGTCATTTACCACATTAACAATGTATAGAGTGTATTTCTGATTGATTTAATGTTATCTTCATTGAAAAAAACAGTGCTTTTCTTTGAAAAATAAGGACATTTCTAAGTGATCCCAAACTTTTGAACGGTAGTGTATATATATATATATATAATATATATATATGTATTATATATTTTTATTTTTATTTTTTATTACCCTGTTCACTTTGGCGGTCTCTCCTTAAAGGATAAGGACTGTGTTTTATATTCATATTACCCTCCACAAATCCCATGAAAAGACCAAATCAAACTTATTAATGATGTGTTATTCCTAGAAACCATAAAGCTCTATTAAAACACAGCTACACTGGATAAAATGTCCCTTTATTGCATTAACAGAGACATCGTTGTATATTTTTAATATATAAATGACATGTAATGTAATGTAATGTCATGTCATATTTTGATGCCACAAATGCATCAAATGTGACTTCATCCACAGCTAAAACGTAGCAGGATGGTCTGAGGGCCACAATTAAAATAAAATAAAGATTAAAATGAAACCTTTTGAACATGCTGAGAAGTTTAAATTCCCACATATCGCCTCCTGGTTTGCAGCGTTCAGTCAGCTTTATGCTGCATGTCTGGCAGCTCAGCTGGACCGGTGCAGCTGCATGGCAGCTCCTTCTCTTCGGGGCTTGCCAGTCCAAAAAACACCCCTATAAATGCTATTGTGCTCACCTGATTGATCTTTCACAGGCCCAGAGCAGCCAGACAGGCCGACTTTGGAGGGGAATGGCGGGCAATGCTCGGCGAAACAAACAAGCGAGCCAGTGTCCGCGGCGGAGGAGGTTGGGCCGCAGGTGGCTAGGAGGCACGCTTGGGTTGGCGCGCTGGCCCTCGTCAGATGCCAACAGTGACATTTCCTGACTATGGCTCTACACAAGCAGGCATCCCAGCAACGGCGCGGTGTCCTGGGGGAATGGAGGACGGGGGCGGATTTTACAGCACACACGAGCAAAAGAGAAGTGAGGGGGGGAGCGTATGCATTAAACATGACGCACTTTCTCATAAACACGCTAATAAAGATCTCTTTCTGTCTGTTTCTTCACACACACACACACACACAAACACACTCACACTGAAGCTCATCTGTTGCGGAGAGCGGGCCCGGTCTCGACTGTGCTGACTGAACATCACTGCCAGGAATTCTACAGGGGTGTGAAATCATTCGGCGCACCACTCGGGGGTCTAAACACAGGCAGGCAGTGGCCATCCCCCCCCTTCACCAGCCTCAGGAGCAGTAAATCAAAAATCATGTAACATTTCCGCTCTGACAGCCGAGCATGTCCTCCGAAAATCTCACTTTTAGCCTTTTAGCTCTACAGTATGCTCAGTGTTCAGGCCTCCCCTTCAATATCAAGGCCCTCATCGGGCATCAACCTCCGGTTCTGAAGAGTGAAGCCAATGCAGAAGTGCCTTAAACTTGCATTCTGCATAATGACCAGCGGGGGGGTGAATATGTCAGATTGTATAGAAGTCTATGAGAAGATGACTCTACTTCTCTCTTGATTTATTCCCTCAGTAAACATTGTAAACATGAGTTTATGTCTCAATGTCTAGTTTCAAGTCTTCTTTATTACAGCATAATGCTCATTTCGTAAAAGATGCTCCATTAAGGGTCAAATAGACCATAAAGCAGTGTATACTTTAGGGGCGGGGCTACAGTCATGATTGACAACGCACTTCTTACATACAGTCTTACAGCAAAGCAGCTCTCCGAGAGCAACATGATATAAATGACTTTAATGCCCCCCAAACGAGGGGATCTTTCCAGGAAGGTTGCAGGTTCAAAGACTCCAGCTCGACCTTTTTGAAAAGGAAGTGCTCCTTGCAACACGCAACAAACATCGCTGGCTCTGTTTTGTCTGGAGTGATCTTCCGTGATGTATTGTTTGCCGAGGAAAATATTCTCCTGGGTGTAAATCAGGCGCTTTTGCACAAGGACACGATACAGGTGGTGGTGGCGGTGGGGTGTGTGTGTGATTGTGTGTGTGTGTGTGTGGGGGGGGGGGGGGGGGTCTAGATTTTGGCAATGTGGCACAGTAAGGATGTGAGATGAATCAGATAAACATACGCAGAGTTTAATTTATTTTTGGTCACCGTGGAAGAGAAACCGGAGGATGAAGTTTGTCTCTGGGCACACACATGCAAGCAAGTAACAAGGCCATGAGAAACACACACACACACACAGACACACACAAAGACTGCCCTGTGTTTCACACGATGAGTGTTTGCATTGGGAATCATTTTTCAGTTGGCGTGGCACGTGAGAGAGGCCGCTCGTCCTCGGAAGCGCGATCCACACTCCAAACAAACCGGGGCTCCCCGGCGGCCGGCGGCCTGAGAGCCGAGTCCTGTTTGTTTTAAGGCTCACAATGAGAGCCGATGCACGGCCGGGCACAGAGAGGCTCCTGTCTTATCTCTCCTCTCGTGCAACGCACGTACGTACAGGACTTTCTGTCACCTCCCCGACGGCCCTCGACATGGCCAACGCAAAACCACGAGCAGTGATTACCTGAAGGGGGGGGGGGGGAGGTAACCAGCGGTGCACGCTCACGCGCACTTAGAGTCGGCCGGACATGTCAACAAGGCCCAGAGAAGCTCTTATAACAACACACACAAAGGGTGGAAACCCCTCCGCCATATGTTTACTGATAAACACAATATTGTTTGGTGCTTTGTTAATACTCTGGATTCCATATGTTGCACTTTTATGTATGATTTAAAGCAGCTGGGGGACATTTTTATACCAGTAATAGTTTGAGTGAACTATTACTGGTATTAGTTTCACTGTGTGAAAGCTGAATGATCATTCTGCTAAATTCAATTCAGTTTATTTTGTATCGCACAATATCACAAATTTCAAATTTGCCTAAGAGGGCTTTCTAATTTGTACACATACGACATCCCTGACCTTTGACCTCACATCGGATCAGGAAAAACTCCCAAAAAATAGAAAAAAAAACGTTCACAGGGAAAAAGGGAAAGAAACCTTCAGGAGAGCAACAGAGGATCCTCTCCAGGATGGACAGAAGAATAGACGTCATGTGTACAGATATGAGATATGTGATCATGATATCATCGCCCAGACCGTCACCGGGAGAGACCGGCTGGTGAACATCGAGGAGCATTTAGCAGCTACACAGACAGATATTCCTCTCTGGAGTTGGTGAAGAGCTAAAACTGCCGTTCACCAGAAACCATCGACATTTGCCGCTCCCCCAAAATAAAATCCATAAATCTCTAAAATCTCAATTTGATCAATTCTTGAGCGATATAATAACACTTAAATGTATCACCGAATAATAATAACCCAGTAAAGTGAGCACGGGGACTGGTCGTTACCTACTTCCATCCTAATGTTCCCGTTTACACTTTCACAATTTATTTTATTCAGGTTATTATTCATTTTATTTATTTATTTGTCCATTTTTTATTGCTCATTCATAAGCTCCCTCCTCAAAACATTACAAAACCAGACATTTGAACTTCTATCCCACGACGACCGGACGCCCTTCAGGTGCCGGTAAAGATCACGTGATGCCGTCAAAAGCTCCACAACAACTGTTTCACAAAACAATAATTTGGTTTGCGGTTACATCAACATAAATAAACCCAAAATAGACGCTGGAAAAGAACAACGTTGGACTGGTTTTGATGCTGCACGTCGCTTCCAGTCGGCCCCTGTGTGATGTCCTTGTTTTACCCACATGTACTCGCTATCAGCCACCATCATCCTTATCAGGGCCGAGGGAGGAGCAGGAGGGACGAGGGAGGAAGGAGAAGCTCCAGAGAGAGGAAAGACGGAGAGGTGTTGCTGACAAGCCCCCCCCAACAGACGCCTGCTCCTTCTGTTTTTCTCCGTCTCACCACATCCTCTTTTTCTTTCCCTCCACTCTTTCTTTAATCTTCTTTTAATATCCCTGTCGAACGTATTTTCACTCGGCCCCGTCTCCCTCCACTCTCGACACATCTCACTCTGCCTCTCAATATCAGCTGAGGCTATAATAACATTTCACCCATCCATCAAGCACCGCCAGCTTTGATCAATAAGCACTTTGAGTCCACTCCACATGCACTGAACTTAAAATGTCTCCCCTCTGTCTCCGTCAGTACTTATCTCTCTGCTGACCAAGCGGTATTAGACTCAGGGGTGGATGACTAGTACAGTAGATTTCACAATGCATTGTGTGTGTCTGGGTGTGTGTGTGTGTGTGTGGGGGGGGGGGATCCATGTCAGCTGCTTATGTTCTTTACAATTTCAATTCATCCTGAAGGATCTAAAGAAGTTGTAAATCCTGTGACCGTGACATGAATCACTGTTAAAGCCGCTGTCCTTTTATCTTTCTTCAATTGACATCACAATTTATTTTTAGACAAACACTTTTTAACTTTAGTTTTTTATTTTTTCAGTCCGAAATCACAAGATTTAGTTTTGACTTTAAAATGTGATGTACATGTGGACGAAATCTGACGAGAACATTTGTTTAATTCACTTGTTAAATAAATCATGTGTTCAGTTCAGGCATGTTCAGAAAAAGGTTACGTTTGTGTCACAAAAGCTCACATGCTTTGATGCCACACGCGGGTGTGTGTGTGTGGGGGGGGGGGGGGTTTCACGTGATGCTTTTATGGCTTTTTTTTGCAAGGTCGGGAATTTGCCAATAATCTTGTGGTAACGAACAACGCAACAATGCTGAGTCATGCAGTAATATCTGGGATGTTCATGTGTCTGTAGTTTAGCAACTTTGACCCGTAAGCGTTAACATCGGCACGCTAACGCGCTCACGGTGGCACGGCGCCGTTTACCCGTTTCCTCTCTTCTCTGTTCCTCGTGGTGAAGTTCCCAAACAACTGGCGGAGGGATATCATTTCCACCTCGGAGCCATGTCACCACCGGTGGGGCCTGACCTTTGAGGCCACATGTCTCCATCGTTGGTATCAGCGGAATAATGTCAAGTCGTGCTTCGTCATCTGGGAGACTAGTGAGGTTGCGCAATACAAAGTGTCACCCTTAGCACAAATGCTGTTTATCTTTATCTCTCGGTTCATATGAGAGATGGAAGTCTGGGTCCAGTTGTGACCCCACGTGACCGGTTAGTGGAGTTCAACTCGATCTACTTGTTTCCCATGAAGAGGTGAAGTTAACAGGTATTTAACCAAAGAAAGAACAAGAAGCTACGTTTAGTGTAACCGGTTTCCTCCTTCATCCTTTTCTCTTTTGACAGAGGAGGTGAAGAGGGTAAACTTTTGAAGTAATGAATATCAAAATGAAACCTCCCCATAATTACTTACATTAAGACAATTATTTTTTGTGTTATAAGTTTTCTGAAATTGTATATTTAAAAGTGGATGTGATACATTATCGTATTAATGATGTGATTCATGGACATAAATCTGAACATTGGATGAAGCCAGGTTAAAATGTCTTTTATTTTATTTAATTGTTTGATTTATTAGAGTCAAAGGTTTTGAATATCTATTGTTATCACTCCGTATATCAGAAAATACTGTTTGGTGTATGTAAGATCTGCTGAAGTGAACATTTCTGTATCAGAGCCTGAAAAGAAACTAATTTATAGATACATAACAATATAAGACACTTCAGTTGAATATAGGGTTTAAAAAGAAAAAACAAATAGATATGACCATGAAACTAACTGAGTTGATAACTGACATCAAGACAATTATTATTTGATTTTCTTAAATGTTACGTTTTCTTAAATGTTACGTTCAAATAGTCAAACAAGGCTTTTTCTCACGCTAACCGTAGGGGAATTTATGGTAAATCTACAGCAGGGCTATTCAACTTCAGTAGCAAGTGGGCCGAATAAGAAAATCACGGGGGGTGTGAGGGCCGCACAGAATATTGATAAAATAATGGCTAAAAATGAAAAACAGTAATATATATTTCCACAGGTAAACAGTCACACACGAAAATGCGTCGGTATTGTGTGGCAAAAGTGTTGCGAACAAGCATCACTATAAACATGTTTCAAAGTGTAAATATCCGCTCAAGGTAACCAGTTGTTTCAGATCGCTTCAACCAAACTGTTCCCATGAAAACATAATAAATGTGACTTAATGCATCAATATATAAATTACTTGAGCTGAAACTAATATCTGGTGGCGCAGCGCACAGACTGCATGTCTTTGAGCGCAGACTCCTTTTGCGTGAAAGGGATCGAAACCAGGTCGGGCGATCTTTTTATTTTTATTTTTTCGAAAATGTATTTCTTCATCCGTGGCTGTGATGCGCTGCTCACTTATACAATCGTAATCACCGAAATGGATATGAACGGTGGCTTAAAGATCTCCAGCAATATGTTTGTGAATGTGTGACGAATCTGGTGAGCGAGACAGAGCCCAGCTGCAGATGTGAAGAGAACACAACACACGCACTGGTAGGGAAACCAGTAGGTTTGAAAACCAGTAGGGGTGTAACACCGGCAACCAACACGGGTGCGTAACATAAAGATGTAACCATACAGGTTTGGTTGAGGCAACAGTGAAACTCAATGGCTCTGGGTTAGATGTCTCAATGTATAAAAGAGGCGTGTCCGTCAGTTTTATTTTTTCTTACCAAGCTATACTGATTTGCAGGCAGTCTTGCGGGCCAGAGTTAAACTCAAACGGGCCGTATCCGGCCCGCGGGCCGCTAGTTGAATAGGCCTGATCTACAGACTTAAATAGAAAAATAAGTTACATTTGTATTCTGGATGTTTTCTCTCCTCTTTTGTGTGTTATGGAAGCAAAATATCTCCAAATCTCCAAACGGACCTGTGTCTTTGGGAGCACGTCTTCAGATCCACTGTGGCATGCGGTCTGGGAGCCACTGCTCTCCAGCCCCATGGTTGTTGGAGAGTTTACAGAGTGGCTTGAATTGAATAAAACAACCATAATGTTTACTTGTGTAATATCCTTGAGGCCATCTCTGTGGTGAAGCTGATGTCACTTTTATAGCCTGTCGTGCTCATCCGAGCGTGCATCTAAATATCATCCAGCAGGAAATAACATGCACGGTATAACCTGTTATGGAGATTTAATTAGATATCAACAAGGGCTAGAGGGGAGGGAGAGGAATGCTCTCAAACGACTGGTCGTGCGTTCATCTCTGAACTCGAAGCTCAAATCCCATCAGAACGTTGTTTCCTGTCTCCCGGCTGCCAACTCCTTTTATTTATGTTTTTTAAAAACAGCTTTTGTGGCTTCAGTTTGGGCCGTTTAGTTTCAATAAGCAGCGAGCATTTCACCATTCTGTGTACACAGCTTTCCAGAGGAGAGCTTTAAATCCTTGTGGTCTTCTTGTGGCGCAGACTCTAAAAAACCACAAGAATGTAAGAATGCATCACCCTGAGCTGATTTACGTCAGGTTTTTTTTATGCTCATTTTAATGCACAGGGCTCCTAGAGGTGCTGCCACTTCCTCCTGCCTGTCTGTGATCACTTAGTGGCATACATGTAGGGTGGTGGGGGGGGGCGCTGAGAGCCTGAGACACATGAGAGGAAGTCAACAAAGTCAGCTTCTTTTAGTTTGTAACTAAAGAAAAAAAAACACGTCAGGACTTTCGTGCCGGGGCAAGTTTTTATGAATGGAAGTTTTTTCTTCTTCTTTCTTCTTCCTAACTTTCCCTCTCTCTCTCTCTCTTTCTCTCTCTCTGTCTTTTTTGTGAATGAAAAAAACAACTGGAAAATCTAGTATAAAAAGCCCGCAGTCTGCAGCGAGGTGATTGGCTGCTGGGGGGCGCGAAGCTCCGCCCTCGGTTGCTAGGAATCCGACTGACGGGGCTTCCGATTGGCTCACGCGGGGAACCGAGACTTCATTCATAAGTCAGAGTGTATTCAACCGGACAAAGGCAAGAAACTCGAGCCCTTGAAGGAGGAAATGGACCAATCACGAGCCTCGTCTGGCCCGAGCGAGAAAAGCAAGTCTCCCCAAAATCATGTCTGTTACACTAATGACAGCACAGCTGGGCTCAAAAGTCACCTCGCTTCAACATAAAGAGTGTTACAACTCACTCTAGCTGCTTTTATTACATATGTACCGTCAAATTGGTTTATGTTTGGTTGCTTTGACTCCACTTATTTTTTTTTAAAAACACAAAAAACACACACACACGCTACATCTGTTTCCCGTCACAGTTGCAGCGCTGGACTGTTTCCTAAAGAAACTGGAGCCATGGCAATCTGGGCAGACGTGGCAAGAAGCCCGAGGAAAGCGGCTCCTCAATAACACTAATAATTCATGCACGCTGGAGGCCTACGTCTGACGTGCCTTTAAATCACTCACGGCACAAATAAACAAAAACACACAAAAAACTGCTTTATTCAGCCCCAATTTTTTTTTAAATAACGTGAAAAAAAGAGTTGCTTGAAGTGTAAAAAATGAACTTTACCTGAACTTAAAGGTAACGTAGGGTGCTGTCTGTCACACAAACACACACGCACAAAAAGAGATTTGTAAAGAGGGCTGCAGCCCGTTGGGTAATCACTCGCCATCACTTCCCCTCGGCATTTTTTTGTGAATGGAGCTCATTATGCATGCAGCCTCCACGCAGCTCCATTCACTAGCAGCGCTCCCTCCTCTCTCTCTGCAGGCTGCGTGGATCTCACTCAACTCAGCCCAAATGACCTCAAACGGTTAACGGATGGATTATAATATGGATGGATATTTGGATCAGCAAGTGCCTTACACTTTAGCAAATGTACGTATGGATGAAATCTCTTAAGTTACTGTTAATGCTCGTGTTTTTGGACTCGGCTACCGGGCTTTATCTCTCTCTCTCTCTCTCTCGCGTCTGCACGAGTTTTGGCTGAAGCAGTTGTGTGCGCGCTTTACAACAACAAAAAACTACTTCTCACCCCGCTTAAAACTAACACAACACATATATTTTTTATATTTTTTATATATCCGCAAACTTGAGCAAAGCAAGTGCTGCAGTTTCGGGATGTCGGTCCGCGGGGCTCTGACGGTGGAGACGTGGGCTGGAGAGCGCGTGCCAAATGGTCACTTTCTTCAGACAGCGCGTTTGTTTCCCCCGGATCGCCTCCACGACTCAGAAATGTGTTGTTTTCTGAAGAGCTCCATGTTCACCGACAGCTGCCGTATAGACTCTCACTCGTATAGCTCGTTATGAATGATTATTAATGTCTTCTTTATTCTTCTCTTTGTCAAATGTGTCTCCTTTTGGACTTCACTTGCACGCCACTTTTTTTTTAAACATGTCATTTTGACACCGATGTGGCCCCCCCTCAAAGCTTGAGTGTCTCACTTCTCGTGTTCACGTGTGTGGCTTTTGCAGAAGTCGCATGGAAATGGGCCCCTAAATAGACTGTTGATGGCAGCGAAAAGGAAATACATGGACACAGAATTACCCCCTCAGGAATCTGAAGGTAAAGTAGTGGAAGTCTCTCTGTACGTGACGCATGTTGACATCATATCAACCCCAGACAGGCAGTGTCAGTCTGAGGCTTGGATGCATTTCAAAGGATAAGACGAATAATGTAGTGTAACTTGGTAGCGTGACATTCTGTACTGATTATTCACTCTTTTTTCTTGTCTTTTTTAAATCTTTCTGCTCAGACCTCTTCCAGGATTTAAGCCAGCTCCAAGAGACATGGCTCACAGAAGGTGAGATTTGCCTGCAGTCTGCTTTTCTTCTTCATTTGTACTTATTCCTGTTACGAGTCTCTCATTAGTGACAGTCGGGAAGGTTGATAGCGTGTCTGTCGGTTTAAAGATTGCCCAAAATCAACCCAGAAAATATACACTTTTCCATTTCATGCAACTCTCTGGGGGATTATATGTCACTTTCCATCGACGGTTGAAAGCATTTCATCACAGGTTGCTTCCAGGTTTCCTCTGTCTATACAACAAACACTTATTCATGCACTTTTTATTGAAATGCTTTCATAAAACCTCGATGAAAAAGACAACCCTCTAAGCTGCCTTGAGCTGCCGTCCCAAACTGTCTGATGCAACACACATGCTCATAAACCATACAACACTTTAAGAGAGAGAGAGAGAGAGAGAGAGAAAAAAAGGCCAGAGAGAACACAGATGGGACATTATTAGCTTTGAGCATGTCCTATTTTGGCCATGTGGCATGCGTGCCAGCCCGCGGCCAAAGCAAACAAACAAGCTCTTTGGCTTGTGTCACTCAGAGGGACATAGCGATGAAATGAGGCCCGGCCAGAGGCAATTGTCAGCTAGTAGACTTAATAAGTGCCACGATGATGTGAGTGCTAATAGAGTCATTATAATATGTCGAGAGGGGGGGAAAAACAACACAAGCTGTGAGTCACCGGGCCTGTTTTGGGGTGCACAACACCAGTGGCCTGGACAGTGAGTGTGAATGTGAGAAGTGCAACACGAGGTGTGAACTCAGTTTGTGTCGGTGGCTTTAACGTGGAGGTTTAAAGAGGTAATGCCACTCGTGTTTGGACGTATCATGTGACCCACATCCACCTGATGAAACCTGCTTTTAGTTGCTCATTTTCACTTTGATGGATGGTTTTTACTCTCGTGTTTAGAAGTTACAGCAAAGTCACCTTTCAGGGAGAGGAGAACATATCGGACACATTTTAAATTTAAGTACTTTCTCTACGCCTGGAAGTTAGATTGCATATTCTGTGTAATGAGTCAGGTAATGCTTATAATAACAACATTATTTATATAGCGCCTTTTAAAGTCAAAGTGCTTTGATAGACAAAGCAAAGGCAAAGCAGTATAACAGCAGAGGAGTACAACAAGATGCACTCTAACAGTACATTAGGTATAATAAAAACTATTAAGACTAATAAAATAAAATGTATCTGCAATGTGTGGTATACGGTGCTCCATATTTTACGTATGAAGCCGAATTTCTACGTAATTTTCCTCACAATTCAGAGGAATATTATGTGGCTTCAAAGCAGCACAAGGAGCTTGGTGTTGACTTTGAGCCACTCGGTCTGCAGCAGACACGGTTGTGTCACTTCTAGAGGGCCAGACATTTAAATAGAGCCCTGCTGCTGTTTATGGGAAACAATGCGGTATCCTATGTTAGCTTTCTCACCTTTTCTCATGCAGTGTAAAAAAACAAACACACACACACACACCAGCGTCTCACGCAGACAAAGACCAGAAGCAGAGCCCCATAAAACTGCAACAATGGGTGTCGCTTCAAAGTTGGAGCCTTATTTGTTTTCGCAGGTTTTCACTGTAAAAAAAGACCGCCCCCTTTTTAAAAGTTCAGGTTTTCTCACAATGCAGTGTGTATATATATATATATATATACACTACCGTTCAAAAGTTTGGGGTCATCCAGACAATTTTGTGTCTTCCATGAAAACTCACTTTTATTTTTCAAATGAATTGAAAATTGAATAGAAAATATAGTCAAGACATTGACGAGGTTAGAAATAATGATTAATATTTGAAGTATTAATTTTGTTCTACAAACTTCAAGCTCAAAGGAAGGCCAGTTTTATAGCTTATATCACCAGCATAACTGTTTTCAGCTGTGCTAACATAATTGCACAAGGGTTTTCTAATCAGACATTAGTCTTCTAAGGCGATTAGCAAACACAATGTACCATTAGAACACTGGAGTGATATTTGATGGAAATGGGCCTCTATACACCTATGGAGATATTTCATTAGAAACCAGATGTTTCCACCTAGAATAGTCATTTACCACATTAACAATGTATAGTGTGTATTTTTGATTAATGTTATCTTTATTGAAAAAACAGTGCTTTTCTTTGAAAAATAAAGACATTTCTAAGTGACCCCAAACTTTTGAACGGTAGTGTATATATATATATATCGAATTTAGGTTGTGGTGCTGAACAACAAATCAAAACACCTCTTTTCAGACGCATCTCTGAGTCACAGAACTTTCCCTGTGATCGCCGTTTTTATCTATTAAAACAGATGACAACAAGTCCCGTGAGGGATCATAAATAGTAAAGAAAAAGAGCTGTCTGTTGGTATTTGTACAGGTATAAGCAGCAAGTTATATTCACCACAATGTTATTGAGGTGGAACGGATATTTAAAAACCTGTGCAAATTAAACCAACCGTATATGTCTGCGTAGATACCACTATAAGGCAAATAAGGCAGTATGTTTATGTATTTTGTATCTATAAATTGGGCGGTATCTTGTTGTTGAGTCACACAGAAGAAGAAGAAGGGGGGAAAAAGGCAGGACAGAAAGATGGAAGTGTAACTTTAAGTGTTATTTAAGCTTTAAGTACCGGCTTGTTTTCAGCTTCCCCGGCTAAGACCTCTCCTTTCCTGTTGCATTAATTAAAGACCTTATCATGACTGATTGCAGTTGTGAGGGATTCACCACCAAGACTGCAAAAGCTGCGTCTAGCTGGAGGGACTTTTGTTTCCGCCAACAGCAAAGCGGAGCGGAAGCGAGAGGGTGAAGCTCTGAATGGCAAGAGTTCAGGAGCTTGTCACATCTTGTCTCATTTTGGCCTTTAGGTTTATATGACTGGGGCTGCGTAGCTCCTCCCAGGATCTCCCACTGAGAGAGAGAGAGAGAGAGAGAGAGAGGATCGGGGAGAACATGCGTCTGCGCTCGTGTAAACACACTTTCCTCCTTGTGCTGACTTGCATCTCAAAGCCCCTGACGAGGTGTTCCTGGAAACAAATCAGATGTCCGTGCACGTGCAAGTGCAAGCGCTCGTGCATCGGGGTTACCATAATGCCTGGTGCTCGTCCTCCCCTGTGTGTCTCTCTCTCTCTCTCCTGCCTCTTTATGAGGTCCAGCATGTTCCGCTGTGGACACGATGAGACCGGAGCGGGTGATTGATCGTCGGCTCTGCAAAACTAAATATCGGCCCCTGCTCTGTCTCACACAGCAGCTTTATCCCCCCCCCCCCCTCCTCCTCGATCCCTCAGGGCCGACAGGCTGAAAAAGTTAAAAGGAGGGTAATATTATTATGGTATAGTGAGCCACAGGATGCGGTGTGGTATAAGAAATCGATTTGATTCATCTGAACATGCTCCAAGACGCCGTCTTCCTGTTGCCTCTGAACAGGAAGGAGGAGTGTGACGACAAGAAAGTGGATTTGAATTTCTTATTTCCTCTTTTTGTCCTCTGTCTCTTTCTCTTTCTCTTTTTGGTTTCTAGAAACCATAATTGCGGGGTGAAGTGAGAGAGAAGAGGCTGTTTGAGGTCAGATTTAAGGATCTTGGGTGAGATTCCGTTCACATGCATTGGTGCAAAACTTTAAAGGGGAGGAGGAAAAAAAGAGATGGATCGACCAGAAAATTCTAATATTTGCGTCTCTTTGTCCATTTCTAGTTGATGTATCCATAACATGGCATCACTTTGTTTTGAGGCCCATCTGATTTAATTCATGATATTTAGTGACAGCCATCAACTTTTCCCCACCAGTGAGCTCGTACCGTGATATAAGTGTGAGGCCCGAGCTATGGAAACACTTCTTTCTTTTTTTAAACCTAGAAACTTGTGGAGGCTGGAGCGTTGCCAGATTAGAAAGGTTGCTCGCCCTGGTCCTGCTCTAGGTTTTGGACGAGGTCATTCATTCAGAGTTCGGGGGAACAGAAAACGCCATCACGCTCATGTGGGTGAATTTGACCTCCTCACCCCGAGCAGGGTGTTGCCAGTCGAATGATTTGAGCTGTTTGTGTGACTAAAGCTCCAGAGAGACAATTGTGAATGGGTTTGAATTCCTAAAAAAAGGAGCCGTACAATAGTGTCTGTCTGTAGCTCGGCTGCACCTGGGCTTGGCATCCCTGGCAGGCTTTTTTTATAATTAGATCCTAGATGAGATTCATTATGAGAGAGTGACTCGTTCAAACTGAAATCTTACACCGACGCAAGTGATTATAGATCAGATGGAGATATCGCACGTAACTCATCACCGTATCGACGGGTCTATTTTTACATACAGCTTTGAGTCGGTCCCGGCGCTGCAAACATTATGACAAAGGTGTTTCTCAACAGAAAAGGTAGGGTGTGATTTCAATATTAGTGCCCGTAATGTTTTTTTATATATACTTGCACATGTAAGTAAGAAAGTCTATGTTTTAAATTAATACATAAGAAGTATATGGTAATTAATAAGGGATATTCTGAAGATTATTCTGAAGAATGTATTAGGAAATCATAGGAGAAAGTCACTGTCACTGTTTAAGTATGATCACTGTATAAGTATTATCACTGTATGATAATTAATTAGGGATATTATAAAGAATGTATTGGGAAAATATAGGAGAAAGTCACTGTATAAGTATTATTATTGTAACTATATGTTGATTATAACATGTTTTATGGTTATTTATGGCTATGAGATGACTCTGGTATGAATGAAATGTATTGATTATGGGAGGCAATCAAATCAAAATCAAATCAAAATTAGAAAAACAGCAGTTTCAAGCCGGAAGAAGATTTTTATTTTGAAACCATCTTATTTTGAAAAAGTCGGAAGTAGTTTTGCGAAAACAGGAAGTGGGAGAAAAACTAGCACATGTTTTGTGAGGGAAGCCTCTCCTCCGCGTAGCGATGAGTGAATAACAGCAAGTGTTGCCTAAAACGAACCAATGGTGGCCTTAAGTCCAGCGGAAGGGAGAATTTAACCAACGCGGGACATTTATACAGGTGAAGACATTTATACAGTGAAGACATTTATACAGGTGAAGACATTAATACAGGTGAAGACATTTATACAGGTGAAGACATTTATACAGGCGAAGACATTTATACAGGTGAAGACATTTATACAGGTGAAGACATTTATACAGGTGAAGACATTTATACAGGTGAAGACATTTATACAGGCGAAGACATTCAGGTGAAGACATTTATACAGGTGAAGACATTTATACAGGCGAAGACATTTATACAGGTGAAGACATTTATACAGGTGAAGACATTTATACAGGTGAAGACATTCAGGCAAAGACATTTATACAGGTGAAGACATTTATACAGGTGAAGACATTTATACAGGCGAAGACATTTATACAGGTGAAGACATTTATACAGGTGAAGACATTTATACAGTGAAGACATTTATACAGGTGAAGACATTTATACAGACGAAGACATTTATACAGGTGAAGACATTTATACAGTGAAGACATTTATACAGTGAAGACATTTATACAGGTGAAGACATTTATACAGTGAAGACATTTATACAGACAAAGACATTTATACAGGTGAAGACATTTATACAGGTGAAGACATTTATACAGGTGAAGACATTTATACATGTGAAGACATTTATACAGGTGAAGACATTTATACAGTGAAGACATTTATACAGGTGAAGACATTTATACATGTGAAGACATTTATACAGGTGAAGACATTTATACAGGTGAAGACATTTATACAGGTGAAGACATTTATACATGTGAAGACATTTATACAGGTGAAGACATTTATACAGTGAAGACATTTATACAGGCAAAGAAATGTATACAGGTGAAGACATTTATACAGGTGAAGACATTCAGGTGAAGACATTTATACAGGTGAAGACATTTATTCAGACGAAGACATTTATACGGACAAAGACATTTATACAGTGAAGACATTTATACAGGTGAATCGCGACAGTACTGTTGGCTGATAGCTAGGAGGCAACTGGGTCCACGTGATTCGTCGGCCGAGAATATATGTGCTCACGATTCTTTTACTTTTATATTAAATACTTTTTATTATATATCTCTGGATTCGGGACCTCTTCTTTCACTCACAGAATTTCATTGTTTAAGCTTCGGCCTTCTTGATTTGAGTCTGGTTTCCGGGTCTTGACTGAGAGCGATGCGTCGTCCAAGCGCAGCAGATGAAATCCAGACCCCCCCCCCCCTCCATCGTTAGATGAGTGAAGTTGACTCTGAAGCTGGTTCGTCGCAGCGCTTGACAGATCTCCTCACTCGTTTAGCCGGAACAGCCTGTTTAGGATGTCTGGATTTCTACAGTGGAAAAAGAAAGAAAACGGTGATCAGCTGGTTGTAGAAACCTGATTACTTTATGTGTTAGTGAAGGACCTCTTTAATGATTGGATATCAACCTGCCATCAGTGGGTTTGCCCTCTTAGTCTTGATTTACAGACAAAGGTTATGTGATTTATGGGATTGTGAAATCCAAACAATTACCTCCAATAAAAGCTTATATTGTGAAACGTTGCAGGGTGGAATACCATTTCTTACAACAAGATTGAAGATTATTGGATTATTTCGCATTTTGTTTGTGTTTCTTCGTTCCTGTATTGAGCGCTTTACATTAAGGCCATCATCGTAAATCAAAGGGAACCAGGCCGCCCGGTTAACATCATGCCATTCAGGAGCTCCGTGTTCTCGCATATTGATCCACGTGATGAGCAAAACGCTGACATGCGGCAAAAGAACTCCTGCTGAATGAAGCCCAGCCGGGCTCAGATTCCGATTTCGAGGGAAAAAAATAAAACCGAATGAGGGAGGAAAGGAGAGACGGAGAAAGGTCACATTTTGTCCAAAGTATAATAATAATAATGTTAAATTTATGGTTGCTTTTTTCTTCTCCCTGTCTAATTTCAGCTCAGGTTCCTGACAGCGATGAGCAGTTTGTTCCTGATTTCCATTCTGAGAACTGTGAGTACTTTCACTTTCCGTGTCCTCTGAATGTATGCGTCGAAAATCTGATATTCGGACCGTATATTGCAGAGACAGATTCTTTTTTTTTCATCATTGTTTATTCAATCAGGCATCGACCCATGCAGCATACGTAGAGCTGTGGACTGTCTCGAGCCTCTTTTAGACTCGTCCGGTCGGCCTGATCCTGTGATTGCAGCTTAAAGTTTGCAAGTGAGGACGAAAAGTCAACTAGCTGATGCTACAGTAATGTCTCTGCAGAAACAGAAGGCCTAATGAGCCGGCCACCGTGAGGGGAATTCGGGTGCCGGCCTGAAACGCGCCGCTATCGTTCATTTGCATGCCTTTGAAAAGCTGAATGGGTACAGCCCAGGAAACCAGTAGGGAAAAAAAGAACCGGGCCCCAGGTACAAAGATGGACTTTTGTGTGTATCGGAAGGTGTAAAATGGAAAAGCAAATTCCTTGGCTGCACAACTGAGCGGCTATTTGAATGAGTTTCCCTTTCTGGTTGTGTGTCTTAACAATGGCGATTCAGGGTCAGGGTGGGAATACGTGTCACTCTGCAAACAGAGGGCTTTTTTTTTCTTCTTTTCGTTTTTTTCCTGTTCCATTCAAAGCACTGCGGAGCGTCTCCATCTCTAGCAATGACACTGAAACGCCTAAAGAATAGGAATAAGAAGAATAATCTCATCTGACAGCTTTCCGTCCCAGTCAAAGGCGCTTCCTCCCCGTCGGAGCCCATGTGTCTTTTGTGTGTAAACACCGAGCGCTCTCACCGGCTCCCAGTCACCGGCGCTCGGCCCCTCGGTGACACATGCCCTGTGCAACATTGTCGCTGTCTGTTGGACCAACAATGCGCAGCAGGAAGTGCAGATGAACCCAGGGGCACGCTGGGGGTCGTGTCTACTTAACCCCGTGACCTGCCAGCCAATCAGCTGTCAGGCCTCTGCTAACGCTTGACCAGGGTAAGATTTGCAGGGTCACGGGGGCTTCGGTTTGACGGGCAGCTCACTTATTCGTAGCGGAGACACTCCCGCGTTGACAGACAGTGTCCCTGCTGGTCACAGTCAATAGCAGCGGAGTCCACTTCGAGCCATTCAGCTTTCATTGATGGAAAAATGAAGCGACTATAAATGTATTCATCTTTTGTGTGTGTTCTAGATTGCGCATGTGGTCTATTTAAAGCATTAAAAGGGCCGTCTTATTCCCCATACTGAGCTGCAAGGCGATCTCAGAGTCTGGTGTACTTCTAAAAAAAAAAAAAAACTGGTGTGACTCACCTGTTTTGGGAAATCCCAGGTGACTGGAAAAAAAACATAATTGATGCTTGCAATGAAAACGGCGCCCGGGTCAAATAAAAACATCTTTGTTTACTGAGTCAGGTTGTTACCTGCATGGGTGTGGTGTTTAGACGGAGAGAGAGACAGAGAGAGAGAGAGAGAGAGAGAGAGAGGCAAAAAACACAAGCAACAAGTAGGAATGCCAGATTGGGGAAGAGGAGGGGGGTTGCAGGGGGGTTGGGGGAGGGGGGATTGTGCAATACCTGCACATCTGGTAAATCTATCTCATCTGGTCCAATCTCCCTCAGTTCACAGCTAACAAGCGTGCTCTGTCTGCAGGCTGCCATTGAGGGAAGGTTATGCAAACATGCAACTTGTATGTACTTACTGACCTGTGTGTGTGTGTGTGCGTGCGCGCTTAAAGGTAATAGAGCCATTGGTGATAACAGCGCGCCCTGGTTTTCCCCGTTGAACTAATGTGATCGGCCTCAAAAAGCAGGATGTGATTTTTATCCGGCGCTCATCAAAAGGAGATGAGGATTAATGTTTCATTTTTTGCCGTCGACGGCGCCTTCGGGGGGTTCTCCTCGCCCCGACCCCGGGCTGTCGGGGGGCTTCCTTTGTCTGTTCACTGCCCGCGGGGGGGGGGGGGGGAGAAACACATGGAGGTGTCAGTCAATTTGATGGTGTGGAGACTTCATTAAAATAGTTTGAACATGTCGCTGTGTTTAGTCTTTTCTTTGTGTGTGTGTGTGTGTGTGTGTGTGTGTTTGTGTGTGTGTGTGTGTTAAAAGCACCAAAAGGCCGGCGTTGGAGCGTTGGAGCGTTTGCCGAGGCCGAGCTCGTTCGTCTTTGTCCTCGTATGTTGTTTACACTTGGAGCAGCTCGAGAGATGTGACCCATTCATAAATTTTCTTCCCTGTGTGCGTAAGAGGAAGTGTGCCTCTCCCTCCCCCCTTTCTCTCTCTCTCTCTTTCTCCCTCCCTCTCTCGCTCCTCCACTGCTCTCTCCTTTGGTCTTCATTCATAAAAAAGCCCTACAGTACTACAGATCCCCCCCCCCCCCTCTCTCTCTGACGCCCCCTCCTCTCCAAGTGGATACTCCAAACCCCTCCTTCCCTTCCTGTGTCTGTACAAACTAAGTCGAATTTAAAAATCTGGATGCCCCCCTTTCTCCCCTCCCCACACACACAACCCCCCCTTTCCCCTCTCTCGCTCTCTCTCTCTCTCTCTCTCTACACACACATTGAGTGTTCCAAGATGTGAACTAATCCAGCGATTTTGGAGCTGTGTGGGACGATTGTTTAGTTTTGTGCCTTGCAGTAATTATATAGGAAGTTGTGGCCATAGAATGCCGTTACAGCTCCTCAGAAGTCAAGTTTAGCAAAAGGAGAGGAAATGCACGAAAAGAGGAGAGGAAAGAGGAAAGGAAAGAGGAGAGGAAAGAAGCTAAATTCCAAAATCTCCCTCTTCCCTTTTGATTAAATTTTTTTCTTGTATCAAAAAGGAGTCGAATGATTGTTTGATAATCCCCAAAAGTTGCATGAACCAAAAGAGAAAAAAATAAATAAGGGAACGAGGAACAAAGGAAGAGAGCGAGGGGAGGAAAAGGCTCCAGTAACCAAACCCCCGCAGCAGCGCGTCTCTGTGTTCTGCTTTGTCATGACTTCACAGCCTTCCTCTTGTGTTGGGTTGTTTTTCTGGGACCAGAACCGGCCCGATCGGGCCCCTGTGTTTGGAGCATGGGGCGATGGGCGAGAACGGAGCCCCTCCCTCCCTCCCTCCCCCTCTCCCCGAGAGACAAACATGCAGCTCTGTGTTCTCCGCTTTCCAAAATACAGCTGCTATGCAACAAAATGTGCAAAAAAAACAGTCAGGTGCCTGCATGGATACCTCTCTCTCTCTCTCTCTCTCTCTCTCTCTCTCTCTCCCTTTCTCTCTCTCTGCGTTTTTGTTTTGCTTACGAGCAAAATGGTTGATTTCTTCTACGTGAACAGATGATTTCTTTTGACGGCCTCTCATTCACTTACTCGTGCACACGTTAACACAGTTGGCCTGGTGAACACACACACACCCACACACACACACACACACACAAGCGCGAACACACAAACTTCAGCCCTGCAGTTTTATGAATGGGTTGGTTGTGAAAGACCGGCTGAGGCAGCACATTGAGTTTAGGGGAGTGAACCTTCATTCACAGCATTGGGGAGGGAGGGGGGGGGGGTCATGCCACCACTAACAACACCTATGAGAGGTGCAGGCCTATATTTGTTTTGTTTTACTGTTGTAAAACAAAACAACCTCTTTTGGGGAGAATCCAGTCGGTTTTATCTGTAAAGATTCATGCGTTTCACTTCTTTTTTCTTTTCCATCTTGAGAGTCCCCCCCCCCCTGTTAAGGATCCTAAGAAGGACCCGAAAGCTTCTGTAAGTTTACAACATCATTTGGTCGTCTTTAGTCGATCCAATCCAGCGAAAACGAGTTGGCGAGGCCCATGCGTGTCGAGTAACCGGCGTTTAACGGCTTCCAGTCGGAAGGAAAAGCCGTTCTGCAGCGTGTTGATTCAGAACAGCCTGTCAGAGCTGCGGGGCCGGGGGCCGCGGGGCCACGGGGGTTTGAGCCAGGCAGCACAGCCGAGTGTCAGCGGCGGAGCTTTGTGAATGGACGGCAGTGTGTGTTTTATTACAGGGCAGCGAGGTGTGTGTGTGTGTGTGTGTGTCAGTACATCCCAAAAAAAAATCCCTGTGATGCTCACACATAGGAATTTTTTCTCTTTATGAAAGCGAGCAAAGAGACACGGGTGAGGTCATAAACAACAACAACAACAACAGCTGTTGAACTTGAAGTGGCCCTCAATGAGAAGATGGTGGTTGTTGTGGCCATTCCTCTTTATTTGTTGTCGGAGAGAGAGAGAGATCTGGAAATGAAGAGATGGGGCGAGAAAGGTCAAGACAGGTCAGCCAAACTTACGTGGAAGAGAAAATAGCGTAGAGTTAATTTATAGGCAAGTTTTCCTCATTAAATTGTGACTTGTTCGAGCCCAGGTCTCTTGTGCAATGAGGGATTATGTGCGCCATCGGTTGAGTTCACTCGTGGTTTCACATCCCAAATAAAATGGTGAAGATAATCCCGCGAAATGCTTTCTCTGTATGCTTCAAATCAAAAGGGCTCGGGACTTTCCTCCCCCTGAACGCCTTTTTTTCCGATGGCCAAATTGCGGGTTTGAGCTCGACATTAGGCGTAACGACTTCAGGCATCGGCTTCGCCAGGTGTGCAGAGCTCCAGGTGCAGCTGATGGCTTTTTTGGGATCGTGGGCCGAATACAGAACGATAGTCACGGTGCAGCTCTCAACCGAGAAGACGTGTGTGTCCAGACCAGGAGATCCCGGCGTGGGACAGATGTTTGAGTTTCATCGTTGTTATACTCTTTCAACCGAGGTCAATGTTGTCATCGACCAGTCGTCACTGTAGGTTTAAAAAGGAGTTCAAAATGGCGGTTTGCATTTCATTAGAAGCCATATTTTTACTTTGAGGAGTTCACCTGAAGGCCTTTCTATGTTCTTAGCAGATTTTAACTTTTGGGTGGTATTACACATTTTGTGTGTGCGCTCTTATCCCCATTTGAAGAACGATTGCGTCTCGTCCGTCTCCATGGCGACAGGGCTTTCAACCTTTCCACCTAAATCCAGTTCCTCATCTCGAGAGTCTTCATAACCCTGAAAGATTACGGCCAAGACAATTAAAACATGACACACACACACACTGTGATGGACCTTATAGTAACCTGCTGACACAGACCGGTAGGTGTGTGGAGCGAGCTGAGAGCCGGCGTGCGGCCGTATCGATTCCCTCGCCGATGGCGGGGAGGAGATGGAGCGGGTTGATGGACGGCTTGAGAAAGATAAAGCGCAGATAAATCAGCATGAAGGCAGATATAGAGGGAAGGAGAGGGGTAAGAGCAGGTCAAACGTGCCGTCAAGAATAACGGTCCCGATCGAGAAACGGAGAGAGGGTGAAAGTGTGTGTGTGTCAGTGTGTGTGTGTGTGTGTGTGTGTGTCGATAACTTCAAGCAAGGTGTCCCGACCTTTCTCTCTGTGTGTTATCTCCTTCTGATAAGACAGATTTTGCCTTGAAACACCGGCTGGAAACACACACACACACGTACAGGTATGCATTGCCACAAAGTAGAACAAACAAAAGAAACACTGCACACACACACACACACACACATACAGCACTGCCTCACGTCCATGATGCCCTGGTGGGCAGTGGGAGTTCATTATATCATTTCAGTAACAGTGTGTGTGTGTGTGTGTGTGTGTGTGGATCGATGGCTACATTAAACATTAAGAGGGGACAGCTATATTGGGGGTTGAGGGATTGAGAGAGAGAGGAGTCAATATTGTGCCACATTAATTACATCCACCCCTGGACTGTGACGGATGTCCCTCTCGCTGCACACGTCCCGGGACAGGGACGTATTGTATCGGCGATGGAGCGGCCAGATTTATGTCTGGTCAATGGCCATTTATAAAGAAAGCCGACGCAGCACAATTGAAAGGGAAGTGGACGACGGGGGAATGGTGGGGATGTCAGAAGATGCAATTAACACCGTGGACATTTGAGGTTTATTGTTATATATCTTTGGTGTAAAGACACTGTAAACACTGGATATTTTCCTCCTCGATCTCCTCCTCTGGAAAAGCCCAGTTTAAGTATCCCCAGCGCTCCTAACGGGGTAGATGTGTGCTCTTAGTCCACGGCTGACATCCCACACCAAGGAAGACTGATATCCAGTTGATTGGGAAGACACACAGCTCAAGGCGCGGCGGGGGTTCTTCTGGGGAGGGAAATAAAGCACTTGTTACCACGAGAACATCCATTCAGATAAATACTGCAATCGATTCCCAGTCTACTTCCTGTTAGCCAACACCAACACGATGCCCCGCGGAGCGCTTCAACGGACAACACAGTCACGCGTTCGATGTTTAAGAAAGAGAAAAATAGCTCGTTTGTGAGCCGCGCCGTCTCGGCCAATCGTCCCGTCTCGCTGATCGTGCTTTCCTTCAATCTCGTAAGGCTCGTCGGGCAGGTATCTGACAACCATTCTTTGAATATTCAAGGAGCCCGAGCCATTATCAGACGGGAGAGGACGACCTGTAAATCAGATAGAGCGGATACTAATGGACCCGTCACTCCTGGGCGCCCCGAGCAGACAGATACTGAAGCCACTCTCGGGCCTGTTGGCTCCGACAGAGACGAGGACCAGTTTGTCAGTGCTGGCCAGGCTGCTTCTCTCTCTCTCTCTCTCTCTCTCTCTCTCTCTCTCTCTCTCTCTCTGTGTCTTCCTGATTGTGCAGTGACCTGAGACGTGCACACACATGTCCAGCACATGTTTCCATGCATCAGTGGAATGACTGGATACACTCTGCAGTCGAAACGGTCTGTATCGTATTGTATCTCCTCGCTTCCGCTTCCTCCTCCCCCCCCCCCCCCCCTCTCTCTCTCTTTCTCTGAACCCACAAAGCCAAAACACATGAATACATGTTTCATTAAAACAGAGTGAACACCTGAATCTGTTATTTGTTACACAATATAAAAAATACTGATATGCAACATAATTGATATAGATGTATTTTTTTATTCGCATAATTATTTTTTGTTGAACTTCATAACATAAAGACTAAAGTAAAGTTACATTATACATCACAATTAAGTACAGTACATTATTGTCCTTCGATAACGTTCGGTCAACTTCCGGCTTCAGTGGAATGAAAATTAAAGTCACATGACTTTTTGTCGTGAAGTTAACTTTTTATCCCACCTCCAAAGCTAAATTTATTAAATCTTAGTTTCTTTTTAATATATTGATTTCTTTATTTGTACGTATGCCGCTGATTTTAGGGGTTAAATGATAAAGCCTTAAAGACGACGTCAACGTTTTATTTCTCGCTTTTCAGGCTGAAAACTTTTGACCTTTTTCTTCTTGTGAAGTTAGAATTGGTCACGCTCTCCATGTGAAGCTCAGGAAATGTGATGATTTCGCTTTTTATTCCCATCCAAATGTTTATTGACCATAACAACAAAGCCTGAAGCTTAGAAATATCACAAAAACTTGGTCTGACAAAGTAAAATAAAGACTTCATAATGCCCACGAAGGCACATCAAACTAATATAATGCATGTTTTGACAGTCAAATACTTTCCCCTATCGCTCCTCCCTCTCACCACAATAGTCATGAATTCATCTCACGTCATTCTCAAGCCACGTGTGAATCAATAGCTTCCTTTTTTTAAACCTTTAAAAAAAAAACATTGTGGCATAATTGAAATTCTTGCTTGTATTGATCCGTCCCCACATAAGGGATCAATTGGCAGGAGTAGTGGAACCAGGTGTAGCCTGTCGCATGCTTCCAGCTTGCTTTTTGCACGCGCGTTTATGTGTGTGTGTGTGTGTGTGTGTGTGTGATGCATACTGAGGCCTTGAACCGCTTCCACTGCACATGCACAACACATATATAACACGAGAGAAGAACCAGACCTCCAGATAGCCCCGAGATGGTTCCTGTAAGAGCGCAATTTGAAATTGCATTTGTGTGATTGGACCCATTAAGTGAGTATTTACGTTACGCTCACGTGTTCTTCTGTTCAGCAGGATCCAGTCACCCGGTTTGACACCGGGGCTGATGCCCAATGAGTTATTGTGAGCGAGGCTGTCATGTGTTGCAGACTTCCAGAGGCTTAAGACTTGGCCATGTCGCGCATAAACATCCAATGTAAGACTCTCCAGAGCCACCGCCGTCTTCAGATTGGATTTCCCTACACAAGTGCCTTTAATGGTAGGAAATGCACTCGGCCGGGGGAGTTCACAGTGAGGTCTCCTCAAACCGCTTGAAACGGACATTCGCAAGTGACTTTTAAAGTGTTTTTGATTGCTGCGCTTGAGAGTTTAAGCCCCCTGATTCCTGTCTCTTTGAATATCGACCTAGCTTCTTAAAACTCTCGTCAAATTTGTGTTGTTGTAATCTTAATCCGTCATTATTCGTGCTCTAATCAAATCTTTTAGCGCCAGTCGTTATAGTTTATCCCTCTGACGCCACTGTTTGTGTTTCTTTTCGGGAATCCAATAGTGTTTCCTGACATGTCCACACTATCTCCGTATGGCTCAGCTAAGGGGCCCATTATGTAGAGAAGAGTGTGTGTGTGTGTGTGTGTGTGTGTGGGTGTGTGTGTGTAATGACCCCTCTACTTCCTAAAGCACTCAACCATGACCATCACCTTTCACCCTGCATCCTCCCCCTCTAAGAACCAACATTTACATATGTAAAAGTCCATCTCCACCCTGCCCCTTCAGCTTGGGGGGGGGGGGGGTCACCAGAATAGGGAGTGAATGGGAGACGGCAAAGAATACCTCGGAATAAGGCAGGAGGAGATAAGAGGATGAGGTTTGGAGCGATGAAGAGGCCTTTGACCTTATCAGTTGAGGAGGTGCTGGGAAGCACCTATTGCAGCGGGGGCAAAGTGCACGTGAGCGTGCACGGCCGGCCACATGCATAAATACTCATTGGGATTCTTCACCGAACACCGTGCACGCTGTGCACCCTTCTGCGTTATATCCAAACGCTCTGTTTTAAAATACAACGGCCATTGTGTACCGCGTCTGTCTCCTCCTCCTCCAAACAGCTCCCAGCTCTTCACACTCCTTGAGTTCATGAACTGACCCCGAGTGTAAAAAAAAAGAAACTTTGAAATATGAGGATTGCTGCGAAAGGGTGATGTAACATTTCACAAAAGCAGTCGGAGAACGTCTTGTTGCCCCCAAATAAAAGCAGGAAGAGACGGGAACCCGGAGAACATCACTCTCCCCAGGTCCGTTTACGACACACTGCCACCGGCGTGTAAACTCCAGCAGCACATTTTGACATCATTTGGGAAAGTTAGATTAACTATGATATAACAGAGAGTTTGAAAAAGTTGGTGCGGACCAGAGATTTTAAAAAAATATATTATTTATTTATTTAAGGGCTATTCTTGGAAACTGGATGTTTGATTCATTTCCAGATGTTCGACGTCCTCTGACTTTTGATAAGGCTCGCAGAATCAGTAACTTCGTTTAAATAACTTCTTAAAACACATTTTTATAGAACAGCTTTTAAGCGACGTCGTCCTAATACGCAGTTCTTTGGTTCCCCTAATTAAGTTTATCTCTTTATTTTATTTTATATTTGTATCTTACCATTCTATTTGTTTTGCCTTCATTCTACTTAGAGCACTTTGTAAACTTTGTTTTTAAAGGTGCTATATAAATCAAGTTATTATTATTATTATTATTTCCTTTACTGTCCATGGTGGACGTTTGGCCTGCAAGCACAGATATCAACACCAGAATTAAGATTATTGAAGAATTAGGAGCCTGGACGGATGATTTGAGCAAGAGGATGAATGGAAATAACTTTGTTTGGGGGGGGGGCTTACGGCTATGAGCCTTCCCTTTAGCCTCAGCTGTATTAAGGCGAACACGTTGCAGCTGCTAAACATCTGCATGTAGCTTCAGCCTCTCGTGAGCACATTGACAGCGACGTGCATGTCTCGCATCAGGCACGTGCACGGACATTTTGGAGGACAGGTGCTCAAACCCCAAAAAAGGGCACCTATTGCCCAAAATGATTTGTGACAGAGTTGACAAAGGGCACTTTTCTCATCCAGGGCAAAAGGGCAGGTGCTTGAGCACCACTAGGGGGTCTATCTGTGCACGTGCCTGTCTAGCATGTCTGCAGACTCCCGAATATTGTTCAAATTGGTTTTTAATCAAAATCACGAGGCGATTCGGGGGGGGGGGGGGAATCTAAATAACTAAGCGTATGTAAAGTTGGAACATTCTCCCGCTAATTCCTCCTCCACCTCGAGTCGGAGCATCAACCATCTCTCCGTCTAATTGGAAACCGTCCAAATACACAAATACAAAACTCTACCGGAAGCTCATTCACCAGATTAATTAATATCCCAGAAAGGTCGCGCACAGATAGCTCAAACACACACACACACACACACACACACACAGAGAGAGAGAGAGAGAGCTGACGCCGTTCCCAGGCAGGACTGTTTGAAATGGAACATCCTCATAAACCGAGAGCCACATCAAGGGAAATATTCCTGCCGATCGCATTAGTGGCTCCACTTGGCCGCCTCGTGAGAGAACACTCTCCCAGGATATTGTTTGCAGTTCATGACCATGGCAGAGAAAGGAGGAGGGGGGGGCGGGATGTCAATAGACAAACACACTAGTATTATTAGAGCGGTAGTCATGTGCCACCCTCTGTGCACTAGCAGACGGGCTGTCGGAGACTTAAAGGAGGCTGGAATCCCATCGCGTCTGTCTGGGAAATCTGTGTAAATGCTCTCTAATCCCGCTGATCCTCCGCTAAAGCCAACACTTCCTCACCTGCCTGGCTGCCATGGGAGAGTGAGTACAGACGCACGGGGAGGAAGGTTTACGATGATGAGTGTTGGGATCGTTGTTGGACTCAGTTTGTCATTTTGTGCATGTTCCAAGTCGAGGACGGACGAGAATAAAACCGGTGAAATAAACGTCTGAGTAGTAGAAACACCGGATGAAAACACTTTGAGTATTTGAGCACACAAGATTATTTTGGGGTTCATGAATGATAACCCACCGAAGGTGTTTGATCCCATTGTCATCCTGCATGCTCAATTTCAATAACAATTGTAAATGTATTATACAAAATTGAAAAATTTAACTATAGCTGCAGTAAAAGAATAAAGTAGATTTTTAAAAGCTTTTTATTAATAAATTCAATTAATTTCCAGTCTCCTGATTTTTGCTTGTTTTTGTTCAACTAACAAACTCACATTATTACATTTACAATGAACTAAACAACACTTCTTTATATTTGAGAAGCAAGAATCATGTGACTGCATTTCTTTCAACCTTTAAAAAAAAAAAGTTTTATAGATTTATCATAATTTGAACTCTTTTTTAACAACTAATTCTACCCAACTTTGGTGAGTGAGTGCCGATCCTCGAGGCGGTTCATGTTTTATGTCACTATAACCTCTTCTCACTTTTTGGTCACTCTATTTGTCCTCCTTTTGGGTTTTTTCTTCACTTCCTGTCTCTCGCCTCAGTGGAGCAGTCGTCTCTGGTCTTATTCACTTTTCTCCTCCTTCTTAAAACATTTCTGTGAATGGCTGTTGGCGTGTAATTACCTGGGCTGAGCTTTCAGTGTGGCCTGCTCCGGCAGTTCCACACCCACTGCACACACAGATACACACTTAAGCACACACACATTCACCGCGGCGCACATACAGATTCAGGCGAGATTTCTAATACACACACACACACACACACACACATGCACGCTCGTGCGCGCCGCACATAAATACAGGCCTCCCCAGCTGGAGGTGCACAGCTGCTGCTGTTTACCCTGTCGGGACCAGAAAAACATCCTGTACAGTTCTCCGGGTGAAAACCTCCCCTCACATAATAAACACGAGCCCTCGGCACAGTTTGAAGCTCCACTTTGGGTGGTTTCTGTGGCCATCGAGGCAAAGCTCCCCTCCAGCAGTGCAGCTTGATGGACAGGTCGCTGTGCCTGGAGAGTGAATGGATGCCTTTGGGGGGGGGGGAGGGAGGCGGGGGGGGGGGTGATGAAATGGCAGAAATGCTGCTTTTAATGTCTTGGACTTTGACGGTAGACGTGGCTTTATCGGTTCTTCTGGTGCCGGCTGAACTCAAAGGCAAAAAGTGAAGCTCAAAACATCTGGATACCGATAGGAAAGAATACAGGGACACAGAATCTGTGAAGGATGCTGCTCCAACAGAGGTGTGACATTCACTTTCATCAGTCCACAGACCCCTCTCTCTCTCTCTCGCTCTCTCTTTGGCCCGTGGACTTGTTTACTTCAAGCTCAACTGTGGCGGAGGACGTTTTTTTGGCTGCTGTTGTGTCTGGAAGAGTGAAAGAAAAGTGGGCGAGGACACTTTGGGCTTCCCGATGACTGCTGGAATGCAGTCGTGTGTGAGCGTGTGTTGTTTCTGCGTGCGCCTGATCTCCTCAGTGCGTATGCAAGTGTGTGTGTACGTGTCTGTCTGCTGCCCTGTGTCACTGACAGTCACATAAGCATTTTGTCTGGCACGTAAAGGAGATTCCTTTGCAGACAGAAGTATTTGCTTTTGCATTTGAGCTTAACGACAACATAGTATCGGGGCAGGGCTGACGGAGAAAAGAATACATAAAGCCCTTTGTGAGCGTCTGTGTGTGTGTGTGTGTGTGTGTGTGTGTGTGTGTGTGTGTGTGTGTGTGTGTGTGTGTGTGTGTGTGTGTGTGTGTGTGTGTGTGTGTGTGTGTGTGTGTGTACCTTCTCATGTCTGTTGTCTGTGTTCTGTCTCTTGCAGCGGTGGCATTTCACAGCCCTCCAGTCACTATCAAGAAGGAGCCGCAGAGCCCGGGCTCCGACCCCAGCCAGTCCTGTAGCCACAAGCAGAGCTTTAGCTACTCCAGTGGGGAGCAGTGCCTTTATGCCAGGTAACTGCTCACAGAGTACATGTAGTTTGTGGTATTTGGTCCCTCAACCTTTTTCAATTCAATTCAGTTTATTTTGTATATCACAAATTACAAATTTACCTCAGAGGGCTTTACAATCTGTACAAAAAGAGACGGTGTACCCAAACGACAAAACAAAACAAAGCACATGTTCATAGGTTCCTTTCGTGATATCTTTTTAATGTTTTGGGGGAATCATACTTTGAATTCCCATTTCTTTCATCCTTTGTCCCAGTTTTGCTTTCTAAGCACAAAGAAGATTTTTTTGGTCATGTCCTCCTCTTAGTCTATACCAGACTTCCTTCCTTTTTTTTTTTTTAGCTCTTAATTTAAAAAAAAGAAAATCTAAATGTGATTCGGGCACAAAGCCTGATTTATGATCTCTCTGCATATTTATGACATCCTTTCATGAACCAAGTGCAGAACAATTGAAACGATAACTACTTAATTTCTTTATTCGGCCGTTCTTCTTAAAGACCGTCATCCAATGACACAGCACTCCTCGGCTGTCATGCATAAGTCAGCGCATCTAAAAACACTGACCACATGTCACCCCCCACCCAGCTCCCATTAGCTTGTTGTATTGACCCTCCCTGGCACGGCCCTGCTGTTGCATGTGCCTTTCGGCATGTGTGCGCGTGTTCATGAGTGTGTTGGTGTTTTTCAGTGCCTATGAGCAGAAAATGGCTCCAGGAGGAGCCAAGAGCTCCTGCCCAGGGACCCCCATGTCCCCTATGCAGCAGCATTACTCCCCGAAACCTGCCACGGCCGGACGGCCCGATGCCGGCTACATGAACCCCGCTGCCACCTCCCAGCCGCTGCCCAGCAACAGCTACCCCATCAACGCCAGGTGACACGTCACAAGAGTCTCGGCGGCAGCCGTGACTGACATTCAACACACGCACATTACTTTTCTACTACATCCGTGCTTGTATTTCATATTAAATTATTATTTATGAAGCTCCGTGAGATCCTGAAATGAGCTGCGGCCTCTCATCTCTCAGCTCCAGGTACCAGGGCCCCTCAGGAGACCCCATGTGTCCCCAGTTCCCGCCACCAGGCCAGGCCTTCCAGCGCATGCCCTCCGCCCCGGCGGGTCATGGTAGCAGTGGAGCCGGGGGAGGTCCGGGGGGTGGCGGAGGCGGAGGTGGCGCTTACCATCGGCAGCACTCCGACCCCTGTATGCCCTACCTGCAGCAGAGCTTTAAGCAAGAATACCTCGACCCGCTGTATGAGCGGGCGGCTCACATGGCAGGGCCGGGACACGGGCACGGACCCCACCCCCAACAACATCCCCACCCCCACCCGCATCCACACTCACACCCGCACCAACACAGGTTCCCACCAGCCCCCATGATGGTGAAGCAGGAGCCCACAGACTACACCTACGAGCCTGGTGAGTGATTCCGGCTAACGTCACCGCAGTATATGAAAAAATGCACGATGCATCTTTATTTATAAACGCGATTGAAGACGGACAAATGCAGCAAATTCTCTAGTTTAGAGGCTGGAACAAGCAACGGGTCGGCAGCTTTTGATTATTAAATCAGTAACACATCATATTCTGTCGCTGGAGAAATGGATATTCAATAAACTTGAGAGGTTACTGGAGGTTTGGTGCTACAAAAAAGGAAATCTCACGGCAATTTGTGAGTTTCGGATCGTACTGTAGAGACAAAGAGACAAATGGACGGATCAGTTTCCTCTCGTGTGTGTACACAACATCAAATACATTATGTCCCTGAAAACAGTTGAAATGATTTATGAGGAGTGTTTGGCATCGTAAGCTGTCTCAAAATTGAAAAAAAAGACCGACTCCTCCCCAGTGAGCAAAGCTAACTCAAGAACAAAATATCCAAGAGGCAAACAAACTTCCCCACTGTATCTACACCCTCACCCGGCTCACTCCCCGCCTCCAGAACTCCTCCTTTCAACTCTCTGACACTTTGCAAAGAAAAGGAGCAAAGAAAAATGTTCTCCTGCAGCTACACTCCTCCCTCCTTCCCCCACCTCTCCCTCTGTGTGTGTGAGAGAGAGAGAGAGGCAGAGGAATTTCATTGAGAAAATGGAGGGCACTGGAAAGACAAGAGTCCCCGGTGGAGTGCTCCAGGCTCTCAGGTTGCACCAGCGGCTTCCTTTTTCTGCAGGCAGATGAACTCATAATGGAAAAATGAGCGTGGCCGCAGTAACCCGAACCTCTCACTGGCTGGGCTTTGGGAGAGGGTGAGGGGAGGATTTGGGGGGGAGAGGGATGGGGGGTTACAGGGTGGGGTAGCCAGCGCAGGCGCTTTGACAACGAGCTGAACCACTCTGGAGAGCACAGAAAGCAGCTCCTCCACTCGCCTCTCTGAATCCAAAGCAACAGGGAGAGAAATGTAACACTGGGCGTGCAAAGCGTCCTCGGTCACCTGCATCAGAGCTGCTGGAGGGCCGACACGATGCCGTCCAGAGGCCCTCGCAGCTCACACGGGCACACAGAGCGTCATGCTTTAATGCAGAATAAAAAACAGAGAAAAGCAAATTATCAACACTCTCGTGTTTTTATACCTGCACCTTTTCGATAAGGAGATAGGACAATAGGAATCAAGCAGCCTTGAGAGAGAGAGGGGGGTGGGGGGGGGGGGAGTACAAAAGGATGTTTTTCTGTGGATAACGGCTGGGTGGAGGAGAAAGTTGAATTTGGTGGAGTTTCCTCAGAAGGGTCTCAGATATGAGTAAAAGATCAGAGTTTATCGTGTGTTCGTAGACGGCTCCGCCACAATGAGGTAATGAGGTATGAGGTCATACGGGGGGGTGGCTTAAACCTCGAGACGGCTCTCTCAATAAAAAATGTGTCTCATTATGTATGGGGAAAAGAATGCTGCAAAAAAATATATGTATATATATATATATACATTTATGTATATATATACATATATTATATACACTACCGTTCAAAAGTTTGGGGTCACTTAGAAATGTCTTTATTTTTAAAAGAAAAGCACTGTTTTTTCAATAAAGATAACATTAATCAAAAATACACACGATACATTGTTAATGTGGTAAATGACTATTCTAGGTGGAAACGTCTGGTTTCTAATGAAATATCTCCATAGGTGTATAGAGGCCCATTTCCATCAACTATCACTCCAGTGTTCTAATGGTACATTGTGTTTGCTAATCGCCTTAGAAGACTAATGTCTGATTAGAAAACCCTTGTGCAATTATGTTAGCACAGCTGAAAACAGTTATACTGGTGATATAAGCTATACAACTGGCCTTCCTTTGAGCTTGAAGTTTGAAGAACAAAATTAATACTTCAAATATTAATCATTATTTCTAACCTTGTCAATGTCTTGACTATATTTTCTATTCAATTTTCAATTCATTTGATAAATAAAAGTGAGTTTTCATGGAAGACACTAAATTGTCTGGATGACCCCAAACTTTTGAACGGTAGTGTATGTATACAGGACTGTCTCAGAAAATTAGAATATTGTGATAAAGTTATTTATTTTCTGTAATGCAATTAAAAAAACAAAAATGTCATGCATTCTGGATTCATTACAAATCAACTGAAATATTGCAAGCCTTTTATTCTTTTAATATTGCTGATTATGGTTTACAGCTTAAGAAAACTCTAAAATCCTATCTCATAAAATTTGAATATTTCCTCAGACCAAGTAAAAAAAAAGATTTATAACAGCAAAACAAAATCAAACATTTGAAAATGTGTTTCCAGGTGTTTCGAGTTAATTAGACGATTCAAGTGATTTGTTTAATACCCTACTAGTATACTTTTTCATGATATTCTAATATTTAGAGATAGGATATTTGAGTTTTCTTAAGCTGTAAGCCATAATCAGCAATATTAAAAGAATAAAAGGCTTGCAATATTTCAGTTGATTTGTAATGAATCCAGAATGCATGACATTTTTGTTTTTTTAATTGCATTACAGAAAATAAAGAACTTTATCACAATATTCTAATTTTCTGAGACAGTCCTGTATGTACATATACATATATATACATATATAAATATATGTATATATATAACAACATGTATTGATTCCAGGCAACCTTTAAAAAGTTGAGCAGAAAAGCGTCACCATTCTAATGAACTAATGAAAATGTAATTAGCAGTCTAAATATACAATATATAGTTTTGTTCAAGCAGTTAATTGGATTGTTTGTGTCTTTAGATTGTGAATGCACCCGGAAAACAAACCCTTTACTCATGAAGACAGATTACCGAGTTGTTTATTTGCTGGCGATTTATTTTGATTCACAACAACGACAAAAAGAAGCTGTCTCGAGCCGCGAGGTTACGGGCATGACACGGGGAAACGGTACTTGACGTGGATTGACGTAAACGGCTTGTAAAGACAACAACACCGGCGTTTTCTTTCACTGTGAACAATGAGAGCCGAACGCCTTTTAAAGTCTCATGTCCCATTTAGAGAGCCGGCTTGAGGCCGAGACAAGTTCTCACACACAAATTGTCTTAATCACCGCTATTGTGTTGCATATAAAGACCCAGACTGGTCACACCACTCAGTGCACAATTAACCCGCCGCTCTCACACCCAATCTGCCGATCACTCCCTCGTGGGAGTTTGCCGACGCTGGCAGACATATTATTTACAGTGCGATTGAGTGTGTGTGTGTGTGTGTGTGTGGGGGGGGGTAATTATTTTCCCCTGTGGCATCTTATCACAGTCACAGAGCTGCAGCTGCATTCCCCAGGAGTGAGTCACGGCCTGCGCCGGAGGCCCAGAGCTGCACCTTTTCTGTTTTTTATGCTCCCCATTCGTCTATTTCCTACGGTTGACGGACGGCACATGAAAGGGGCGACGGCGTAGAGAAGAATCGATGTCACACCTTTTTAAAATGTTATTCACAGACAGCCAAAGCAACAAAACAAAGCAATAACATGCGAAAGGAGAGCAGCGCAATCTCAGGATGTGGACCACAAAGAAAAGTCTTTGCTCGTAACATTAATACGTGTTCCAGCTCGCAGAGAGTTGTGCCTGAAGGTTCATGAGGAGGAATATGAAATCTATTTCGGTGAATGCGCCTATTTGAGTCGGTCAATAGTGCCCAGATACAGTGCAGACACTGTATACCGTCGCACTTCTCTGGTCTGGTGAGGGCGCTCGGTCATGGCCTAAAAATATCGCCCGAGACAAGAGAGGCGATATGATAAATGCAGCGTTTGTCCTTGCGAATGCTCAAAGGCGATCACTAAATATATATATATATATATATATATGTATATGTATATGTATATATACATATACACTACCGTTCAAAAGTTTGGGATCACCCAGACAATTTCGTGTTTTCCATGAAAACTCACACTTTTATTTATCAAATGAGTTGCAAAATGTATAGAAAATATAGTCAAGACATTGACAAGGTTAGAAATAATGATTTGTATTTGAAGTATTAATTTTTTTCTTCAAACTTTGCTTTCGTCAAAGAATGCTCCTTTTGCAGCAATGACAGCATTGCAGACCTTTGGCATTCTAGCTGTTAATTTGTAGAGGTAATCTGTTGAAATGTCACCCCACGCTTCCTGAAGCACCTGCCACAAGTTGGATTGGCTTGATGGGCACTTCTTGCGGACCATACGGTCAAGCTGCTCCCACAACAGCTCAATGGGGTTGAGATCTGGTGACTGTGCTGGCCACTCCATTACAGACAGCATACCAGCTGCCTGCTTCTTCCCTAAATAGTTCTTGCACAATGTGGAGGTGTGCTTTGGGTCATTGTCCTGTTGGAGGACGAAATTGGCTCCAATCAAGCGCTGCCCACAGGGTATGGCATGGCGTTGCAAAATGGAGTGATAGCCTTCCTTATTTAAAATCCCTTTTACCTGGTACAAATCTCCACTTTACCAGCACCAAAGCAGCCCCAGACCATCACATTACCTCCACCATGCTTGACAGATGGTGTCAGGCACTCTTCCAGCATCTTTTCACCTGTTCTGCATCTCACAAATGTTCTTCTGTGTGATCCAAACACCTCAAACTTGGATTCATCTGTCCATAACACCTTTTTCCAATCTTCCTCTGTCCAATGCCTGTGTTCTTTTGCCCATACCAATCTTTTCTTTTTATTGGCCAGTCTCAGATATGGCTTTTTCTTTGCCACTCTGCCTAGAAGGCCAGCATCCCGGAGTCGCCTCTTCACTGTCGACGTTGACACTGGCGTTTTGCGGTTACCATTTAAAGAAGCTGCCAGTTGAGGACCTGTGAGGTGTCTATTTCTCAAACTAGAGACTCTAATGTTTCAAGATTCAAGATTCAAGATGTTTTATTTGTCACATACACACACAGGGTGTGCAGTGAAATGAAAGTGGCAATGCTCAGCAGGAATGTGCAAGGGCAACAAGTACACACTATTTACAATAAAAAACAACACAATATTTACAGTAAGTGTGTGTGTGTGTGTGTGTGTGTGCCTAAGAGGGGCAGTTGTGTGGGTCTATGTGGGGGTCCTGGTGAGGTCGGAGTTCACAGTCCTGATGGCCTGAGGAAAGAAACTCCGTCTCAGTCTCTCTGTTCTTGCAGCGTGACTACGGAGGCGCCTGCCTGACCGCAGCAGCTGAAACAGTCTGTTGTTGGGGTGGTGAGGATCCTTCATGATCCTGCGGCTCTGGTTCTGCACCTCCTGGTGTACAAGTCCTGCAGGGTGGGAGTGTAGTTCAATAGTGCTTTCAGCCGAACACTACTCTCTGCAGAGCCTTCCTGTCCTGGCGGAGCAGTTGCCAAACCAGGCTGTGATGCTTCCTGTCAGGACGCTCTCTACAGCTCCAGAGTAGAAGGACTGAAGGATCCTCTGGGAAACTTTAAATTTCCTCAGCTGCCTGAGGTGGTAGAGGCGCTGCCTTGCCTTTCTCACCAGAGTGTCTGTGTTCGTTGACCATGTCAGATCCTCGGTGATGTGGACTCCCAGGTATTTATACCGCTCACCCTCTCCACAGTAGTCCCGTTAATCCCCAGTGGTGAGTACGTCCTCTGTTGTTGTACCCTCCTAAAGTCCACAATCAGCTCCTTAGTTTTGGTGACATTCATGATGAGGCTGTTGTCCCGGCACCAGAGTGACAGATCAGCAACTTCCTCCAGGTAGGCCTTCTCGGTTGTCGGAGATCAGGCCCACCACCACTGTGTCATCCATAAACTTGATGATGGTGTTGAGCTCAACCTGGCCACACAGTCATGTGTGTACAGGAGTACAGTAGGGGCTGAGGACGCAACCCTGGGGATCCTGTGTTCAGGGTGAGGGGTTTGAGGTGTGTCTGCCCACCCTGACCACCTGTGGCCTGGCGGTCAGGAAGTCCAGGATCCAAGCACACAGGGGTGTTCAGTCCCAGCTCAATCAGCTTGCCGGCCAGTCTGGAGGGACTATGGTGTTGAAAGCTGAACTATAATCAATGAACAGCAGTCTCACATAGCCCCCCTCTGGCTGTCCAGATGAGAGAGTGTGGTGTGCAGTACCTGGGAGACAGCATCATCCGTGGATCTGTTTGGGCGATAAGCAAACTGCAGCGGGTCCATGGAGGAAGGGAGGAAGGCGCAGATGTAGTCCTTTATCAGCCTCTCAAAGCATTTCATGACCACCGAGGTGAGGGCCACCGGTCGGTAGTCATTCATACATGCTGGAGAAGCATTCTTGGGCACAGGGACAATAGTGGATCTCTTGAAGCAGGCGGGGACCACGGACTCAGCCAGGAGAGGTTGAATATTGTGGTGAACACTGGAGCTAGCTGGTTGCACAGGTCTTCAGTACTGCCCAGATATGCCATCTGGACCTGCAGCTTTCCTGGTGTTCACCCTCAACAGAGCCCTCCTCACACTGTGCTCGGTCACAGAGTGTGTGTTCATCCCCAGCGGTAGAACTCACCTCGGCTACGCTAACGGTGTTGTTGTTAGCGGCGAGCTAGCGCTGTTGTTGCTAGCCTCAAACCGTGCATAAAATGAGTTCAGGTCGTCCGCTAGGGATGCGTCGGCACTCACCATTGCTGGGTCTGCTCTGGTAGTCTGTGATAGTCCGTAGCCCCTGCCATAGGCGCCTGGTGTCGCGCTGCTCCATCTGTGATTCCACTCTGTCTCGGTACCTCCTCTTGGCCTTCTTCACCGCCTCCTCAGTCCATAGACCGCTGCCTTGTACTCGTCCATGTTGCCGGATACAAGACCGGAGTTATAGGCAGCAGGACGGGCGTTCACAGCTTCACGGATGGGTCTATCAACCCACGGCTTTTGGTTAGGAAAGACCCTAACTTTTACCGTGGGGACGAAGGTGTCCGCTAAGCGTTGCTATGAGGCTCATTGCTACTTCCGCCAAACCGCTGGCGTCACTGGAACTGGATTGGATCATGTCCCAGTCGGCGACCAGGCGTCCTGTAGCTCAGCCTCTGATTGGTCAGACCACCGCTTACGTTCCTCGTCACTACCGCTTCCGCGCGATCTTTTGCGGTACTCGGAAGCAAGAAAATGGCGGCATGGTCGATTTGCGAGCGGAGGAGAGAGACAGCCTTGTAGCCTCTCTTGAATGGCGTATAGCAGTGGTCCAACGTTCTTTCCTCTGGTAGCACACGTAATGTGCTGGTGAAAGTTCGGCATGACTTTTTAGGTTTGCCCTATTAAAGTCCCCAGCCACCACCACAGCCGCGGGATACTTGTTCTGATGCCGACATAACACATCATGTAGGTCCGATAGTGCTACGTCGGTGTCCGCTTGTGGTGGTATGTAGCGGCTGTGGTGATGACCGAGCTGAACTCCGGGGAAGGTAGAATGGACGGCATGAGATCGTCAGATGTTCCAGGTTCGGCGAGCAGGAACGAGAAAGAGTCTTAATGTTCTTGGGGTGCACCACATGTTGTTCGTCATGAAGCAAACCTCCACCCTTAGATTTACCAGACTCTTCCGTTCTGTCTGCACGGAAAACAGAGAAGGACTCGGTTGGGCATATGACTCGATCCGGCACCAGCGGGTCAGCCATGTTTCCGTCAGACAAAAGATGTTACAGTCCTCATGTCCCGTTGGAATCTGATCCTTGCCCTAACATCATCCATCTTATTTTCCAGAGACTGGACGTTAGCAAGAAGGATGCTGGGCAGAGGTGGACGGTGGGCTTGAACTCTCAGTCTGTTCAATTCCGCTCCGTTTCCTCGATGTTTTCGTCTCCCGTAAGCGGCTCCACTGTTGTTGTTGTGGTTCGCTCGCGATCTCCGCCGCCACGCTGGATCGATGGAAAAAGTGGACAAAACCCTTGTTTTGCGCAAAGTTTATGTCCAAAAGTGTGCGGTGCGTATGCTGTTAGTGCCGATGTGTTTGTGGCAAAGAAAATATTTAAAAAAAACACAAAAACTAAAAAGCGCACAATCTCCAGTTGAGGACCTGTGACGGCGTCTGGACACATTTCTCAAACTAGAGACCCATAAGTGTACTTGTCTTCTTGCTGAGTTGTGCACGGGCCTCCCACTTCTCTTTCTGCTCTGGTTAGAACCCGTTTGTGCTGTTCTCTGAAGGGAGTAGTACACACCGCTGTAGGAAATTTTCAGTTTCTTTGCAATTTCTCGCATGGAATAGCCTTCATTTCTAAGAACAAGAATAGACTGGCGAGTTTCACATGAAAGTTCTTTTTTTCTGGCCATTTTGAGAGTCTTATCGAACCCACACATGTGATGCTCCAGATAATCAACTAGCTCAAAGGAAGGCCAGTTGTATAGCTTATATCTCCAGCATAACTGTTTTCAGCTGTGCTAACATAATTGCACAAGGGTTTTCAAGGGTTTTCTAATCATCCATTAGTCTTCTAAGGCGATTAGCAAACACAATGTACCATTAGAACACTGGAGTGATAGTTGATGGAAATGGGCCTCTATACACCTATGGAGATATTTCATTAGAAACCAGACGTTTCCACCTAGAATAGTCATTTACCACATTAACAATGTATAGAGTGTATTTCTGATTGATTTAATGTTATCTTCATTGAAAAAAACAATGCTTTTCTTTGAAAAATAAGGACATTTCTAAGTGATCCCAAACTTTTGAACGGTAGTGTATATATATATATATATATACTGTATATATATATATATATAATATACACGCTTTCTCAAGCTGATATTGGCTGAGTAAGCAGTAAGTTTTTTTTTGTTTTGTTTACTGGAATCTCCAAAAGGGATTATTCTCTGACGATCAACCCCTCGTCAGCACTTTACGCTCCAGCAAATTAAATGCATGCTTGATAAAACACAAAGGCTAAAAACGTCAACTTTTTCTTTCACTGTGGAAATTTGTGAAAGACGATTAACTGATTTTAAATCAATAAAAATGTGACCTATAGTTGTTTGTGTTCCGTTACAGATGTGCCTGGCTGTCCCTCTATATACCACCACAACGAGGGCTACCCAAACCCCCAGCACAGCAATGAAGGTAATGGGACTTTTATTGTGAAAAAACATTCATATTTGGATTGGATTCAATCTATTGTCATTGTACAGGTACAGAGGCAACTCAATGAATTCTCTACATTTAACCCATCCTTAGTCATTAAGGAGCAGTGGGCTGCAGTGAAGTGCCCGGGGAGCAACTGGGGGTTCAGTGACTTGCTCAAGGACACTTTGACTTGCAACTAATGGGGAGAGCGGGGATCAAACCGATGACCTTGGGGTTGCAGGACGACCCCCTTACCCCACTGAGCTACAGCCGCCCCCATATTCCACCCACCATGGGACTTTTATTGTAAAAAACATTCATATTCCACCAACTGTGGGGCTTTTATTGTGAAAAAATTCATATTCCACCCACCATGGGACTTTTATTGTGAAAAACATTCATATTCCACCAACCTTGCGGCTTTTATTGTGAAGAAATTCATATTCCACCCACCATGGGACTTTTATTGTGAAAAACATTCATATTCCACCAACCGTGGGGCTTTTATTGTGAAAACATTCATATTCCACCCACCATGGGACTTTTATTGTGAAAACATTCATATTTCACCCACCATGGGACTTTTATTGTGAAAACATTCATATTCCACCAACCGTGGGACTTTTATCGTGAAAACATACATATTCCACCAACCGTGGGACTTTTATTGTGAAAACATTCATATTTCACCCACCATGGGACTTTTATTGTGAAAAACATTCCTATTCCACCAACCATAGGACTTTTAATGTGAAAACATTCATATTTCACCCACCATAGGACTTTTAATGTGAAAACATTCATATTTCACCCACCATGGGACTTTTATTGTGAAAACATTCATATTTCACCGACCTTGGTTCGTGGTTTTCCAGTTTGCGGACTCGTCGTGATGTCAGTATTTCAGTTGCATGTTTCCAATCTGCTCTGCGATGCTTTATCTTCCTTGGTTAGAGCTCTGCGGTCATTGGCTAACCGGCGCCGAGTGTCCGTGTTTCCATTGGCTAACCAGCGCCGTGTGTATGTTTCCATTGGCAATGGCTCTTGCCTCACCGCCCCCCCGCCTCAAGAATCCCTGAATAAACATTACTCCTGGGGAAAAAAACACAGTATTTCCTCTACCAAAAAAAAAGAAAACAATCTTTCCCTTCACTCTCATTTTGTGTAATTCCACTTCTTCTCGTTCACCAGCCGACTTCGTGACTCCTAAATCTGTCACGATAATAACGGCCCTGAAAACGGGAGCAAAAGAAGTCGATTTTTAGAACGTTTCCAAACATAAAATTCTTTCCCTGTGACTAAAAGTGCTATTTTCTACTTTATTTTTGAAACAGAAAGCAAAAAGCCAAGCACACACTCCTCGGCTCAACGTTCCTCGGTGCGTGACCGGAGCCTCGTGGCGTTTCTTTCGGATCTTGGCCCGGATCCCGAATGAACAACCTCGCGGTGCTGAGTTCGAGGCCCCTTGAAACTAACACAACTCTCCCTTTGTCTCCCAGGCTATCTATTTGAAAATGACTCCCGTGTGGTTCCAGAGAAGTTTGAAGGTGAGCCAGCTGCACCCATACCCCCCCCCCCCCCCCCACTTGCATTCACTCAGAATGTAATTTGCCCACCGCAACCCACTTGGCGAGGTGTTGCTCAGGTGTCTCGAGTTTCTCTCCCACCGTGGTCCCGTGGGAGACGGCTGCACGGGGCCCTCGAGTCCCCGGCAGCTCGGTTAAGAGGGCTTCGACTCCCGTGTCACGGTGGGAAGAGAGACCCCCCCCCCCACACACACACACACACACACGACCCAACCCCCGTGTGGTGGAGGTGTTGCTGGTGATTGACGCCAGATTGGGAGTAGAGCCCGAGGGCGTCGGCGCCGGCGGTGACCAGCGAAGTGTGCGAGTTCTTTGAGGACCAGCAGCGTTAAGTAACCGAGCTGAGCGTCTCACGTTCCGTCACTCGTGTACCACGGATCCGGTGGCGGGTAAACAACCCACAACCAATCAGTGTCCACTTACCTGCAGGAGGCAATCGCTCGGTTTTATTTTCATCACAGTATTTTTTTAAATATTTCCTATGTCCTATTTCCATGCCCTTTTTTTATCGGTCCATTTGATAAGCGGTAGTTAATAACCATTTGATTCGGTTTACGTCACTATATGCAAACATGAGCGATCCAGATTAGAGGAGCTCACGATGTTTTGGCCCCACTGAGGCAGAGAGTTCCTCCAGCTGGTCAAAATGTCCTCGTTGGTCAAATAAGAAGCGTTTTAACCCCGATGTAAAGACGCAGATTGAAGTGCACAACACGTATCCAACAATAACTTTGTGTCAACGACAAGTGAAGCTCCAGAGACGCTCGAGTCCATCTCGACATTCGTGATCACGTGTTCCATGAAATGACGTCCGGCCTCGTCTCCTCCTCCCAGGTGAGGTGAAGCAGGAAGGGGGAGGAGTTTTTCGCGAGGGCGCACCTTACCAGCGCCGTGGCTCTTTGCAGCTCTGGCAGTTCCTGGTGGCCCTGCTGGACGACCCGGGTAACGTCCACTTCATCGCCTGGACCGGCCGCGGCATGGAGTTCAAGCTCATCGAGCCGGAAGAGGTTAGTCCGGAAACCATCTTTTAAGTGTAAATTTTTTTGGATTTGAGAAATGTAGACTTTCTTTGATTAATCACAGCATTTAACTTTTATGGAGACTTTTTAATGTGACTTCTGAAGCGGGCGTCTTTAGGCCCGGGTGCATGTGTGTCGTGTCCAACAACATAACGTTAATCTTCAGCCTCTTTTTATCAAACCTGTCTTCCCATCATCTCAGAGGGACGGCGCTTTAAAAAGCACCGGCACCCCTGAAGTGTCGATAGAGATCACGACGTCGATATGAATCTGACGAGGGAGTTGTTCTTCGAATGATTTTGACGTTAGCCGGCTTTTTAGGCGCTACCTAGATTAGAAGAAGAGATTTAGAAGTGAGATTCGGCCACTTTCCTCTCGGGTGTATTCTGTTATCCGTATTCCATTAGTCCCACATTCATTATTCAACACGGCAAACGCTGGCTTGATAAATGAAGGACGAGCGCATTGCACCATCACCCTGAACCCCCCCCCCCCCGTTGTCCCCCGCCTCTTCACGTTGTCGTTGAGTCATTTTTATACATATATATTGTTGTTTTCTCTCGGCGACGTTTAAATCAAGCAACTTGATTGGACGAAGCAAACAGCGTCCGTTTGGGTGGGTCCTCGCCCGGAGAGGTCTATACTGTGTTTTCCATTATCTTCTCACTGTACATTAAAAATGAATGAGGGGTAAGAGTTTTACAAGAGCAATTAGGGCTGAGAGCACACTCAGAGATCAAACAGGGCTGCTGGCTGGATGGCCACAGTGGGATACAACCTGTCTCCTCCTGAGTCATGAATCTCAGTGCCCCCCCCCCCCACCCCTCTCTCCCCTCCCCGCTTTACGCTTCCCTCCACCATCTGGGATGTTTGTCAACACGAAGCCGGTTCCCTGTTTGATTGACTTCCCTTTTCGGCGCTCGTCTCCCATCAAGAGTTCGAGGCCCCCGTCGTCACGCCGAGAGTTCAACGTCGGGTCGCGAGTGTGTTTCACGACGACCAGCCGCGCCTCTGAGTTCCCCGTGAACACTGTGGGACACTGGTTGCATTCAAGTGGTCATGGGTTACATAAAAATGAAGTGAATCCACATGTGGGGGGAGGGGGGGGGGGGACTCACCCCTAGATGTTGGCGTGTTGACGCCGTGGAGTTGAGAGCCAGAGAGAGGAGGCGTTGGCTTGCCACAGACGACCCCCTAGTGGTCACGCAGGGGAAATACACACAAGCTGTCTAAAATGTGATTTCTTTGGGGGTGGGGGGATATTCAATTCTGGATTTTAAAATGCTGACGGCGACGCTTTTCTTTTGTTGACGTGTCATATGAGAAGGGCTGTGTCCGAAAGCCCTTCAAACGCATGCAAATCACCACTCTCCTTTAAAAGACAAAATGAGCCTCACCAAAGCTGGACTGAGCCAGGAGTGTAACCACAGACATTTCCTCCCCCCCCCCCCCGGCTCAGGTTGCCCGGCTGTGGGGCATGCAGAAGAACCGTCCGGCCATGAACTACGACAAGCTCAGTCGCTCCCTGCGCTACTACTATGAGAAGGGAATCATGCAGAAGGTACAACACGCAACAATCATGTGTCCTTGTTCTGAGATGATGTCATCTTAAAGTTGTGCAGATGTTAGGGGCCATGCTATGTCTTTCCTGTGTGTGTTTATAATAACTGTAGCAGGTTCACTTCAAATGTGTTTTTAAAGGATAAATTGCTAAAGTCATCTTCCATATGTATTCATAGTATCATAACTAGATAACTGGTACCACTTTAGTATAGCATGCTTTTCTAAAGAGTATATATATATATATATATCTGTAACTAATGGCTTTTAGTCATTTACTCATCAGTTATAAGTCATTTTGGGTTTCCTGGTTGTAAATTATCCATTTGGTGAAGTGTTGGCACAGCTGGGTATTTACAGCAACGCACCAAGAATATAAATGTCTGCCATAAAAGTGTAGTATATATACAAAAAGGTGCGATAAAAGTCTTATTGTATAGTATGCCATTATCGTTATAATTATTAGTATTAGTCCTATTATTAGTATTATATATAACGCCATATTATTATCATTATTATATATAAAGCCATATAATAATTATTATTATTATATATAAAGCTGTATTATTATTATTATATATATAAAGCCATATTATTATTTTACACCTTTATTTAACCAGGTGAATCCCTTTAAGATAAAAAACACAAGAAACACATAGGAACAAAAAAATAAAAACAGACCAAATTAAAAGAAACTAAAAGACATAAAGAGACATAACTACGTTTATTTAAGAAATATTGTCATTTTTGGGAACCAGCCTCCATTTCTTTCATAGTAAAGTGCTTATAAGCAACTGTAAGAGACACAGCGCTAAATGCACTTGTTCATATATTCATTCATATATATATATATATATGTATTCCCTGTGACTCCAGCCGCTCCCTCTCCCTCTCCAGGTGGCCGGTGAACGCTACGTTTACAAGTTTGTGTGCGAGCCCGAGGCGCTCATCTCTCTGGCCTTCCCCGACAATCAGCGGCCCAGCCTGAAGGCCGAGTTCGAGCGCTACGTCAACGAGGAGGACACGGTGCCCCTGTCCCACCTGGACGAAGGCGGGCCCTACGCCACGGAACAAGCCCCCCAAAACATGGGCCCCCAGCCCTACTCCAAAGGCTACATGTACTAAAGCCACCCCCCCCTCCCTCCCCCTTCCTTCCCTCCTTCCTTTCTTCCACCTTCAGAAAATCTTCCCGTCGTACTGACCCATCATCATACACACCCTGAAAGCCCATGCACCTCTTGCACATGCCCACCCCATCCACTTGTATATAAGGCTATGGCGTTTTTTTGTTTTAAATTAATCTCATCATTTGGGATTTTTTGTTTTGTTTTGTTATGTTTTTAAGAGCTGCATTCTACTCACATCGGAGGCCTATTTGATCCATAAACATGACTGTGGTTGGAGAGATTGCGTAATAAATACCCATAATAATACACACATGGAAATCGAGCCTATTCTTTCCTGTTTTTATGTGATGAGGCACTAAAAGGTTTTCTATAAACAATACATTCTTTATACCATACTAAGTTGAGAAAATGTCATTGTATAGTTTGTATAGTATATAATTTATAGTATTTCTAAAAAGTTCTGTATACTATGTCTAAAAAAAATGGCTGTAGTATATTAAATTAATGAATGCAGAAAAGAATCATAGTATTGTATGTATTAAAAAAAAGTGTTGGGTGTTTACGGCATAAAAAGTCATAACATGGTTCGTCCAAAAAGTCACTTTATGGTATTTCAAAAGAAAAGAACAAAAGGCGAATAGTAGAATAAATGTTCCCTAAATTTATTTATAAAAAGTAGATTTTTGATGGGCCAAATGTAAACATGTACACTACCGTTCAAAAGTTTGGGATCACCCAGACAATTTCGTGTCTTCCATGAAAAATCACACTTTTATTTATCAAATGAATATAAAATATAGTCAAGACATTGACAAGGTTAAAAATAATGATTAATATTTGAAGTATTAATTTTGTTCTACAAACTTCAAGCTCAAAGGAAGGCCAGTTGTATAGCTTATATCACCAGCATAACTGTTTTCAGCTGTGCTAACATAATTGCACAAGGGTTTTCTAATCAGATATTAGTCTTCTAAGGCAGGGATTCCCAAAGTGTGGTGCGCGCACCCCTGGGGGTGCGCGAGCTGTCTCTAGGGGGTGCGCGAGAGGAAAAATGTAATGGCGGTCTAATGGTGTAATAATTAATATTAAACATTCTCAGGGCTCTCAAGTGTCACGCATTGAGCGTGAGACTCAGTGGCGTCCCTAGGCTAAAATTAGCCCCGAATGTTAATTTAAAATAAAAAAGATTTGGCACACAAGTGGTTAACACCTCCAGGTCGCACGTGACGTCATTCACCCAAAGCAGCGGAGTCAGACTGGCAGCAGGCGCACGTAACAGCAAGCTTCTGTCTGAGAGTGTTTCTATGTCTACAAATTTCGCTGCTTCACTCCTCTGGGCTAAGCCCAGCGCCGCCGCTCCCATAACGCGCATCGCTCTGCCGTGTTACGCGCTGACACATCCGCGCACACAGGTGAGCACACTCTCACTAGCACCCCCCCCTCCCCCGTCAACAACTCTTCTCGGAGCGGAAAAAAAGAAAAAGTGTGGGGGATTGGGGGTGCGTGAACCCGGTCGGGATGTAGAAGGGGGTGCGTGGCCTAAAAAGTTTGAGAACCCCTGTTCTAAGGCGATGATCAAACACAATGTACCATTAGAACACTGGAGTGATAGTTGATGGAAATGGGCCTCGATACACCTATGGAGATATTTCATTAGAAACCAGACACTTCCACCTAGAATAGTCATTTACCACATTAACAATGTAGAGTGTATTTCTGATTAATTTAATGTTATCTTTATTGAAAAAAAGTGCTTTTCTTTGAAAAATAGTCATTTCTAAGTGATCCCAAACTTTTGAACGGTAGTGTAAATAACTACAGCAAAAACAAAACTGTGGCCTTACCTGGATGAAAATGTCGTATTTAGTTTATCATTGAAAATTCCCCCAAATAAACAAAACCTCTTTGTCCTCTAACTGCAAACCACAAACCTTAGAGCCCTTTTTGTTTTTGCATTAAAGTACCAAATTTAAATACGGAAATACATTATTGTACTTTCATGATCAGTGTTTGCTTTGATTGGCATGAGTAGTTTTTATGATATTTTATAAGCTGCTCATTATTCCCTCTCTAACATCACACTGCTGGGGAATCATCCCCTTCAAATTGTCTATTTAAGTTTGCAGCCATTGCTTAAAAATACAGAGCGTCAATTTCTGAGTTTCTTCAGTCGATGCTCGTTTCCCGTAAATCATCATTTCTTTAACGCTTAGCACACACATTGAATCAATACTCCATTAGGAGGCAGCAACGAATAAAAACGCATACAGAGTTTATCGGCAATCACGAAAAACTATTCTTTATCATTACAAAATATGTGGAATATATTCAGTCGACATAACAAGGCCGGAAAACGGATTACTCTAGAATATCACATGTCAAAAAACAAATAGATGGAGGTTGAAGCGGATCATCCAGGTTTGGCCAAACAACCAAATGAAATGTCTCGGTCGCTCTTCCCAGTTGGCCCAGTACGGCCGACCGGTCCACCAGACCGTCAGCGGCGCCTGAACGCGCGGGAGATCCTCCAGGCGTTGGGCTCCTCGTAGCGGTTGTAGAGCGGCTCCAGTTTCTGCTGCCGCTTCTGCCGGCTGAGGCGCGTCGGGTCGCCGACTCGGTAGAAGGCCGGCGCGAACTCCACCAGCCAGCGCGGGTCGATGGTGGTCACCTCCCGCATGTACTCCTTGGTGGTCAGCACCAGCTCGTGGTACACCAGCCTGAGGGACCAGGGAAACACAGCCGTGAAGCATCGGGACCGCCTGCCGCTCATTGGGCCACCATCACGCCGCGTCTCCTGCTTCTTCTCTTGATACTGAATATATTTTGGGGTCTGGACTGTTTAAAAAATCCACGAGGGCTCTTGTGTTGCCCAGAAAGATAATACAGTTTCCTAGAGAACATTTAATGGATTTAATAGAGCAGGTTCTCAATTTATTTTTGTGATGTCAACCGTGAAATATTTGTATTTATTTCTTCTTCTTCTTAATTATTATAATTATTATTATTATAATTATTATTATAAAAATAATAATAATAATTATTATTAATTATTTTACCCCTGACCAGTGCAAAGCATTTTGGGTTGAAACAAAGATTTAATACACAGCATTTTTAATATAATATATAATATATACAATTCAGTTTATGAACTTTCATTTATATTTTATTGAATATTTATTAAATAACTATTTTCAAAGGCTTTTTTAATGGATGCTCATTTTGAATATACCTAAAACAAATCTCACGTACCCCCTAGAGGGCCTTCACGTACCCCCATTTGAGAACCAGTGTATTAGAGTGTAACGAGCAGAATATTCAGTGCTACTTATGCAGTTCTAGTCACAAATTACTTTCAGGATTTAAAAGTCAAAACATAGTAAAAAGTGCCCATCGCAGTTCAGAACCCAAACATGTTATAACTACAATAAATGCTCAAATTATTGTTGCAACATTTTGAAGTTTTACTTCATATTCTGTACATCAATTGAAGAAGCCTCACCACTCGGGCTGCCGGTTGAAGAGCGTGCTGGACGGGTGGAGGTACACCACCTGCTGGTCGATCAGGGTGCGGTACCCGTCGTGCGGGTGCTTCCTGGCTGAGTTCCTGAAGAAGCCGCTGCAGATGGCCTTCTGGACCCGCATCGTCGCGGGGCCGCAAGTCAACACGTCCAGCTTGTGTCTGGAGGAATAATTAGTGTCGTTAAATTATGTCAGCCTCAACTCAAAATGTGTTTCCCCCCCCCCCCACTAGACATCATGTTGGCCTCAAGTTAAATGCTGTGTGTGTTTCTCCTTCGGCTCTGGCCCACATGTACACACATTGCTTCAGATGTTTACGGCTCCAGTGATTCCTCCGAGGTCAGCGTGACACGTGTTTTCATTCTCAACAATTGCAACAAGGGCAACGCGGTGGAGCTTCACGCGTCCTACCTGTCCATGATGCTCAGCATCTGCTTGCGGATGTCCTGAGCTCTCTTCAGGGAGCGGGCCTGGATGAAGTTCTCGAAACACCAGGGGTTGGAGAACTTGTTGTTCTTCCAGGAGTTGTACACCGCCAGCAGCGTCAGGTGGTCGCCCTCCGGCTGGAAGAACTTTGTCTTCTTCTGGTCCGCCAAAGTCTGTTTGTCCTGAGCGACGGAAGAGGAGCGTTGCATCTCGCGTCTCTTGTCGGTTCACAGAAGGTTTAACCGAGGTGTCGCTGTGCGCCACAAACCTTGGGCCTGTAGAAGATGTTCTGCACCGACAGCATGGACACGATGGTCAGCATCTCCTCGCTGCAGCCCAGGTGGACGGACATGATCAGCATCTTGCACAACATGGGCTCCAGGGGGAACTCGGCCATCTGAACCACGCAGACGGGTGCGAGTCAGACGCGAATCGGACGAACACGGCGAAGGTCAGAACACACGGTGCACAGATCATACGAGTAAAGGAAGCCGCGGCGTGCACCGGGCGTCCCCGTCCTCCTCACCCTTCTGCCCAGCCGCGTGAGCAGGCCTTCGTCGTCCAGGGAGCCCAGAGTGTAGAGCTGCTCCATGGCGATGATCAGGGTCTCCATGGGAGGGGCGTCCATGAAGTCGAAGGACAGCAGGTCGTTGATGCCCATCGCCTGCGTGGAAAAGAAAACAAATTGTCTAGAAAAACTACACAAACTAGAACGGGCACTCGGTAGAGCGCATACCTTCGCATATCACAAGATTGGGCATTGAATTATGAACATTTTGGCATTAGTTGCATGCCAATTGGATAAAAATTGACCGCGCTAGCTATGGTAAAAAGAAGATTTTGACCTTTTCATGACTTTGACCTTGACCTTTGACCCGGTCGATCCCAAAATCTAATCAAATGGTCCCCGGATAATAACCAATCGTCCCACCAAATTTCATGCGATTCGGTTTAATACTTTTTGACTTGTGTGAATAACACGCACGCATACAAATACACGGCGATCAAAACATTACCTTCCGCATTTTCAATGCGAAGGTAATAACCGGACAATGAAGGCGTGATTTAAATCTTCCACGTCGTCACGTACCGCGGGGCGAGGCCCTCGCAGCCAGAGAGACTCCGGGAGTCGGTGCGTTACCTTCAGGGACAGCACGGTGCTGGCCAGGCTGGTCCTCTGGATCTCGGGCACGTTGGTGGTCAACATCTCGTCCCTGTAGGCCCTCTCCGTGTAGAGCCGGTAACACTTCCCGGGGCCCGTTCGGCCGGCTCGACCGGCCCTCTGCTTGGCCTGGGCCTGAAAAGGCGTTCCGGGAGGACCCTTTGTGTTAGGGCGGGTCGTACGATGGGCAGTGGAGGAACTCTTGCATTCTGATATGTTGCGTTCACTAAAACAGGAGATCCGGTCTCGTTTGTGTCTGAGACATCAAAGCCTCATCTCATCTTATAGCAAAAACAATGCCAGTGTTTCAACTCCCATTATATCAGGGGGGCTATTTTTTGTTTTCAGCGATCACATTTAAAGCCTGACAGTTCAGGTATTTGCGGGTCAAGACAGACATCCGCAACAGGCTGCAAGGAGACCATCTTGGCGGATCTCAATGAATGGGCCAGATGTTTTCCGACTTCCCATATCGAGAGACTTTGGACGTGTTCCATGAAAAGCCAAGAACAATCCACTGCAGGGACAAAACGTGCACACTTTGTGGTCGCCCCCCCCCCTCTGAAGCTGTAAACCTCGGGGGGAGACACTGAATGTCCATCCCAACGTTGAGGCTACCTGTGATATGGGCGTCACCACCAGCTGGTCGATGCCCGTCTTGTTGTTATACACGATCTGTTTCACGAAGCCGGGGTCCACCACGTAGTAGACGCCGTTGATGGTGAGCGACGTCTCGGCAATGTTGGTGGCGATGATGACCTGGTGGCGCCCGAGAGGATCAGACATGTATCAACCCTTTTTAGATCTAATTAAAACGAATTGAAAGAAGAAGAATCTCAACAACAACAAAAAAAGGTAAATATATTTAAATCATATCGAAGAGCGGCTCGCCACCTTTCTGCTGCCCGGGGGCGCCGGGTCGAAGATCCTGGTCTGCATCTCGCTGGGCAGGGCGGAGTAAACCGGCAGAATGATGAGTTCAGGGACATCCGGCCCCAGCGACTTCATCCTGTCGTACAGGATCTCACAGGCCGTGTCGATCTCTTCCTGGCCCGTCAGGAACACCAAGACGTCACCTGCACACACACACACACACACACGGGGGCATTTGGTCACATGCGAGATCATTTCAATCACTCCCCCCCCCACAGAGACACGTGTTGAGGTTTCTTGTACACCAGCGTACCCGGAGGCTCGGTCAGGTGGATCTGCATGACCGTGATGAGGCCGGCGTCCAGGTAGTCCGTCTCGGGCTCTTTGCAGTACAGGACCTCCACTGGGAAAGCTCTCCCTGGGATGGTGAAGATGGGCGCCTCGCAGAAATACTGGGAGAACTTCACGGCGTCCAGCGTGGCCGAGGACACGATCAGCTTCATGTCTTTGCGCTTCTGTATCGTCTAAAAGGAGACAGAGGAAGTTACGGTGTGTGGAGAAAAAAAAAAGCGTCGTTCATATTCCTCAAAGGGGATGGCGTGAAATAAATAACATAATTTTAAAAACCTTCTTGAGAAGTCCGAAGAGCACGTCGGTGTGGATGGTCCTCTCGTGGGCCTCATCGAGCATGATGAGGGAATAGAGGCTCATGTCGGCGTCCAGCAGACACTCCCTCTGCAGCATCCCGTGCGTCATGTACTTGATCACCGTCTCGGTGCTGGTGCAGTCCTCGAAGCGGATGGTGTAACCCACCTGAAGTTTTTTAAAAAAGAAAGAAGATCCAACGCACGTTACAGGAAGGAGGGAGGACAGGTTTTGGATTCTCTCTGGTCCAGATGAAGGAGATCCCTCACCTCTTGACCCAGACGGCAGCCGTACTCCTCGGCGACTCGCTTGGCCACGGACATGGCGGCCACGCGGCGGGGCTGCGTGCAGCCGATCTTCCCCCTGGCGGTGTAGCCCGCCTCCGCCAGGTACTGAGTGATCTGAGTGGTCTTACCGGACCCCGTCTCTCCCACGACGATCAAGATCTGGTTGTCGTGGACGGCCTGCGGAGAGAGAACGGATTCGTTGGAGACGGAGATCTGCAGCTCTATCGGCACCTTCAAAAATAATCTCAATCTCAGTTAACAGCTGGTCACCGGTGTACTTAAGGAGCAACATTATTACGGCTCGTATTACTTACTTTTAATGTTTTTATTCCTTACTTTTAAAGTGCTGTACTGTAGCTTTGCATTGTGTGTATTTCTTACCACATGTACTGTTAAAGTGCCTCTTATCCTGTACTGTTTGTTATTGTTTTATGTTTGTTATGGTTTTATATTTGTTATTGTTTCTCAAGGGACTACAGATGCAAATTAGCTGTAGCTACAATCTGTGACATTTATGTTTTAACTGTACATGGACCCTAATAATAATAATAATAATAATAATAACAACAATAAATGACGGGACGTTAAAGTGTGTTGATGGACATGATGGAGGCTGTGACGCGGGTCGGTGTCCGTCTGGAGAAGTGAGTCGGGTTCATTCAAAGCCTCGCAGAGATTTCACCTGATCTGAGTTTTCGTCTTAAATATTATAATTTAAAGAAGAAAAGACCTTTTGATGTTATTGATGTGGAAAATATAAGTACAGATTTTTATATTGTTATTGATGCTTTGCATTCTATGCATCATATCGTTATTTACAAATTTAGTGTGTTTACTTATTAAAGACTTTTTTTTAAATTGGACTTCTTTCCCAGTTTGTAATGCTCCTTCTGCGTCTATTTCCATATCATAAAGCAGATTGTGTTGCCTTTCATGTACGAAAAGTGGTAAACAAATAGTGTGTTATTTATTATAATAAATATATTATTTGTTATCATTACATTCCCAACATTGACCGTAAAGGGAAACACTTCAGGAGAAAAGCGAAAACATTAGATTAATAAATATCACGATGAAACTTCCCACAGTTGAGCTACTTACATTAAAACAATTATTTTTGTATTACAAGTTTTCTGAAATTGTATATTTAAATATGCAAAAGAGGCATTATCTGATGCTACCTTTTAGTGAATTAAGGAGAAATCTAAAATATCTATAAATCTCTACAAAGCAGTGGAGCAAACAGCTCAATGTGTAATCTGGATGTTTCTTTCCCCCACGAGTCTTCAAAACAGACGTGTTACAAATGAAAAACATCCCAAAACTGACCCGTGAGTGTCTTCGTGCCACGGACTGTACCTGAACCAGCTGGTCCTTGAGCTTGAAAATGGGCAACATCTCTCTCTGCTGCAGGATGGAGAGTTCGGTCCTCTGGCCGTACGACGCCTGGTTCCCTCCGAAGGCGGACCGTTTCCACGCCGGCAGATCGGCCGGCAAGGCGCCGAGGCCCCTCAGGTTGGCGGCAATCTGCCTCCCTTCATCTGCACGACAGAGGAACAGGACCGGCGTTAGGCTTCCTGCAAGATCCCCTCCGATTAGTTTGAATCGAGATGAACTGCGGCAATAACGAGTCCGTTATCCCGAGGAGCCGTTGTCGTGTCGCGCTCGGAGTCGGGAGGTCGCGAACTTGTAAAAACCTCCCGCCATCCCCTCGGGCCGCGGAAGGCCGAGTCCCATTGCATTACGAGTCAGCCTGCCGGGGCGACCTCATGGGGAAGCGAGATAACCATCTCCAGCCGTGCCCACGGTAACAATGTAACAGTGTAATGGGCCTGGCACAAGCCCGGCGGTTCCATTTCATTTTAAATCTCTGACACGTGACATATTGATTGATTTTGCCCTTGAATTGAGTTTCCGGGTGAACGATTGTTCCGGCCGACGCGGCGCACGGCCGAGCGGGTCCCTTACAGTCGGGCATCGGGTCGATCCAGTTCTTGTGGATCCCGGTGGGGATGGAGTCCATCTCGACTGCACGGGCCGTCTGCTTCAGCTCCCTCCTCTCCTTGGACAGGGCGCTCTGCATCATGGCGGCTTGGGAGAGCGAGCCGTCTGGGTTCTGATGGGCAGAGGGAAAACAGCTGTAGAAACAAATGTTACCAAAGTTCTTCTACGGAACTATATCTGAACCTAATGCATCCATTTTGGGGATTATTTTTGGCTGCGTTAATGCCGATGACATTATTTTAACAAAATAAAAAAATGGAAGGATGTAATGTAATAATAAGTCTATAATAAACGGCCAAAACACAAACTCTCAAACTGTTACGCACAAACATTTCCCTATTAAAACCCAAATTGTTCTAAACCCGCGGCCATTATCAGAATAAATTGATGCATTCTAATACATTAGGCTTCAAACTGAGAGCCGTGGCTTCAAAATTTTATTTATTACTATTTTACTCCATATTGAGACATCTTCTCATTTGCCCTATAAAAATTCCATTTAAAATCAATGCTTTCTATAATGAGTCCCAAACTGTATCCCCCCCCCCTCCACACACACACACACACACACACACACACACACACACACACACACACACACACACACACACACACACACACACACACACACACACACACACACACACACACACACACACACACACACACACACACACACACACACACAAAAGGGGCTAAGTCCATTGATATCTTAGCGTGCTATTGAGGTGTTATGCTGGTTATTATAAGATGCAACTCATTCATATATTGTTTGACATGTATTGAATACCTTCACGATCTTCACCGGGCTCATGTTGGTGCTGAACTTGGTCTGTCCCCTCAGGAACGGCGGCTCCTCTTCGACCAGATCGATCTCCAACTCTTCATCTGTGGAGCGGACCGTTAGCGAGGAGGCGTCCCTCTGCAGCGCCGCGTTCACGGAGAAGCGTGAGAAAAGGGGGAGAGCTTTACCTTCATCGTCATCCATCTTGGGAAGGATTCCCGTCTGCTCGTCGAATTCTGGGAACTCTTCTTTGGGGAGCACGTTGGCGGCGATCATCTAAACGGGACGGCATTTATTTATTTTGAAACTGCCACGGAAGACGTCACTAGTCACACCTAATCGACACCTCGGATGAATGAATACCTGTTTGATTTCCCATTTTTCGAGGTCGGTGATCTTGGCGAGCCGTTTGCGCTCCAGCGGGTTCTCCTCTACTTCCACCAAGCTGGCTTCAACGGGGCGGTCCGGGTTCCTCATGGCTTCCTCTCCGGTGTCCAGGTTCCTCCTCCGGTTGGGGTTCAGGTCCTCCCCCGTCTCCTGGTCCACATCCTGGCAACGTGTACACCAGTGATCACTTATTTCTGGCCAAAATGTAAAGGAAACTAAATACCATATTAGATGCGATTCAAAGTGCTTTCTGCTATTTCATGTGTGCATTAGTTTAACGGTGACATGAGTTGTGCTTTTTAACTTCTTATTGCCGAAAAAAAAGGGAACAGTGCATCATTTACGATTCACCTTCGTGACGAACTCATGACCAGCGAGTCATTCGGTATCGTGTACCAACCGTTTCCTTCACGGTGAACCATTCCTCAGGATTCCTGAAGGTGAAGCGTACAAACCACATTTCCCTCTGACCTTTTATACGAAACTCACCTTCATGCTGAGGCTGGCTTTGGTTCCGGTGAAGGACAGAACTTTGACCTTCACCTTCTGGCCTTTGGTGACCACGTCCGCCACGTTTGCTATGCGGCCTTCTTTGCGTAACTCGGAGATGTGCACCAGGCCCTCGAAGCGCTTCCTGCGGACAGTTGGCACACTAAAGGTCAGCATCCAGATGCAATCACCATAACAACGTGACAGGCTGGAAGAATAACTCATCTGAATGCAGCACATCATGCATTCTAGTGGATGACAATTGACGTTTAACAACAGGGAGACCTGCAGCCATTCTCTCCGTCCATTATGAGTATCCACGCGAAGAAGAAGCAGGATTTAAAGAAACATCCCTCTCATTGCAAAGACTCCCTGAGCGGACTGACCTGAGGCCCTCCAGCTGCACAAAACAGCCAAACTGCATCAGGCTGCTGATCTTGCCGTTGTAGACGTCGCCCACGACGGGCTCCTCCGGCGGAGGCCGATCCACAAGTCGATCCCGCCGGCGGTCAGAGTCTCTCTCATCCTTCTTGTTGTCGTTGTCGGTGGTGCTGTGGTTGTTGTTGGCGGCGTTGTTGGCGTCTCTGCGAGGGCTCGGTGGATGGTCGCTCCAGCGTGACACCCGTTTCTTGTTGTCGTTGTCGGGGTTGTTATTGTTGTTGGTGGCGTTATTGTTGCCGCCGTCTCTGCGAGGGCTTGGCGGATGGTCGCTCCAGCGCGACACCCGTTTCCTTTTGTGCGCGGGGTTCGTGTCTCCGTCTCGATCTCTTGATCTGGAGCGAGAGCGACTTCGCCGGCGTCCGGTCTGTCTGTCTGCGTCTCGACTTCTGGGACCGTCCAAATTCCTGGCGGCCCTGAGGAGCAGACGAGGAGAGAAAAGAGTTATAAAGAGACGATTCGATTACAAATATATCATAAACTTTAACATTTTCCAAACAACAGTCACACTTTTCGAACAAAACGTGTACCCATCATCAGAGCTCGTTCCACAGAAATTAGGCATCAGCATCTCCAGCTCCTTCATGGCTGCTGCTGCCACCTGCGCGTCGTCTTTTTCTGGGTGGCATGGTGGAATCTGAAGGAGGGGATAATAATGAGTTACAACCGCTCCATAACGCCTGAAATATTATGTATTTCTGACGAGTTCCATTTTCTGTTATAGAGAATACTAATAACAATGTCTTACTCTCCACGCAGGATCATCTGGTTTACATAAAGCTGGGTACTTGTCTTTCAGTAGGTCCTTTCCACTCTTTGGCTTCACCTCTGACTCATGAGCAGCAGAGAAGGTAACGTTTAACAGAATATATATAGTTGTTGTACAGTGTATTAGTATATAAACATATCAGAAAGGTTACCTGTAATTGTGGATGCTGAGGGTCGCATAGTATTAATAAGTCTGAATAGATTACCAATAAAGGTGTCCTGAAACAAGAAATGTGGATTTAAATGCAAAGCAGTAATAATAAACACGTACATTAGGTGTGTGACGCAGCTCACTTACCGTAAAGTCGGCTCCATTCTCAGAAAGAGTCGCTTTGAATCCATCACACGTTGGGTGCCTCTCGGCCAGATTGATGATGAATTCAGCTGCAAAACATCAACCGGCGTTACGTTACTCGCGCTGACAGCAAAACAACCCTGACGTCAGTGGAGGAAAAAGTGACGTCACATTACCCAGATCCTTCTCGCTAAATCCCAGGTGATTCTCCAGCTCCGTGCACACCTTCGACACCAGGGATAAATACTCGAGACGTTGTATTTCTTCCGAATCAGCCATTTCTCTCGTTTGTTGTTTTCTTACCAGGAAGTGGTTTCTACTTCTCCTTCTTCCGTTGGAGCTGTGAACGCGCGTGTTGCAGCGCTGCTGCCCCCTGGCGGTCAGCAGGCAGATGACAGTAATACAGGTGAGAACCGTTAGTGGAGTGGAACTTGTACACCCGGCTAAGTACTGTGCAATACAAGGTTTTTGTACTTCCCCCTATAATGCGACAATAAACTTCCACTCCACATTTATTTAATTAATATTGTATTATTTTCATCGATTATGAAGCATTATTATGGATTTAGCTGGGTATCTTAGAATTTTGTAATTTCAGAATTCTGATTCTTGTATTCCCGTATACAAGAATCAGGATACCCGTATTCTGAAACGGGCCATTGTGCATGAGTGCGTTGTGAATACTTTTGCATGCATGACATTTTCTCATAACAGGTTTTATTTATACATTTTGAATGCAGGACAAAGTATCTCTTCAATGTGGTGCTGCTGTCTTAGATATTTTAACTAAGTGCATCTTCCACCAGAACAACCCAAACATTCTACATTATCCCCCTTCAACAAGCAGCAACATTAAAAGGGGCTTAATAATCCAAACGGGGACATCTTTCTCTTTCGTGAATGCTTTGAGCTGTGAACTTTTGAAGTAGTATTCATTTAGCTCAGACTTACTCAACAGGCGGCCCGCGGGCCGCATCCGGCCCGCGGACGCTTATTTTGTGGCCCCCGACATGCCTGGTTATAAATGCATAATAATTATCATTAGCCAACCAAAATCGTGTGAAAATTAGGTAGTGCGCCTTTAATTTAACCCTCTGAAAACGAAGCCCGCTACAGTGCGTTTTGACAGCTTTACGTTTTTAAAATCTGTATATCTCCGCGACAATACGTCGCCGAGATACGTTTAAAATACTGGATGAATCCGGAGGATTTCCTCTTCCGTTCATTTCTCTACCGTAAGCTCCTCTGCGATTCACAGAGAAAGATAGGGGGACGAACGTGTCGGGTGACGCGGCACCGAGTACTGTGATTTGCCAATGCGGTTGTCCGTCAACATTTTGCGGAGAAGAACAACCAATGAACACCCAAGAAATCACAAGGACCTACCCACCTCCCAGGTGGAGCTCATTAGCAGTCTGTCAGTCAGAGAAGCCAGAGAACACGGCGCGAACGGACTTCACAACAAGGAAGCAGCTGCAGCGACTTTGGCGAGCAGCGCGGAGCCTCAGAGGAGCTGCAGAGCCACGAGGAGGAACACGCAGCCAGAAGAGATCCACTTGGACCGGGTAAGAGTCTTCACTAAACGTTGCGTGTCGGGACGTGTCTGTTATGTGTCTCGTCACGGTGTCTGTTACGTGTGGCGGTGCTGACTAGTATTATATTTTACAGAGAGGATTCACCAGCACCTGCAGTGCAGCCTGCAGATCCACCTGCAGCCCCACCTGCAGCTCTACCTGTCCGGCCAGCAATGGTCTCGTGCCCCGGAGGACCATGACACGATGACATGATGCCATTATAGTGAAGCCATTTTGTAAATATTCTGTATCAATATTTGTGTTCTGTTTTCTATTTCTCAACATGAATATTATGGAGAATATGTTCACTTTTTGTAATGTATAATACATTTATTTGAAGAAGAAAAATGTAAATGGTCATTTTTTATTTGCACACCCCATGAAACTTCATCTGCAATATTAAGTCATTTCTCAGTCCCATCTTTATCATTTTGGTGCATGTGTGACGGACCACATCATTTCTACTCAAAACGATAATACAAAATTGGGTTTTTGACATCTTTACATGTATCTAGCATTGTATTCAGATATTTCACTGCTTTTGTGAACCCATGACCTTTGGTAAACCAATTTTAAACACAAACAGTTGGTTCACATGAGTAAAACAGTTGTTTGTGATAGTTATTAATATGTGAAATGCACTCAGCTCTCAATAGGAAAAGTAGCAATTGCAAACTTTATCAATGTCATCAATGCAAAGCTATTCACTCGTTAATAAAACATCAGCTTGACCAACACTTGTCATCCTTGGAAACGCAGTCGCTACACATTTGTTCCTGAAATTGAGAATATTTGTTAAATATTCCATGATTTGGAATGCATTAAAAATGACTAGCAAGACAGCATATTAAACAGCAGTAGTAAATACAGTGAATAAAATGGTACAAATGTTAATAATTTGTGGCCCTTTGCACCTGTTGTGGTTTAAATGTGGCCCTCTTGGCTAAATTTTAGCTGATAATACCTTGAAATGTAATGAAGTGATCCATTTCCTTTTCTTTTTGTGCAGCTTGACCAACACCACATTCTCAGATTGATAAACTCAAATTAATAATGTCAGTATCTACGGCACCTTTCCTTCCATTTAAAAAGTTCACAACAAAAACAAAATCCATGGTTAAAAAAGATTATTGTATTTAATGAGGACATTTGGTCCCGGGTTCAGCAGAGCAGCAAACAGACGAGTGACAGTTGTCCAAACTATCGTACAAAACCTATCAAACATACGCCGCTCAATGTTAATGACCACCGGGACGAGTGAAGCAGAAAGACTCCATTACAAACGGGTCTTATTTGGGCATAACATTACGCCATTTGCAGTTTAGTCAAAATAAAGTCCACTGTCTTGAAGAAATCTCATCCCATAAGATGAACTTTTAAACTTCACCTGTGGACATTTTTTTTGATATATTCCATCACATTAGTGCTATGAAAATATTAGTTCCACGTTTCCTAAAATAATGACACTAAAATTCCGACCTAGACCGATTAACGCTGGAGCTTCTGGGGGAAAATGTACAACATATATAAAAAAAAGTGAACTTTGAAGTCGTGAGTAGTGGTGCATGTCGACCCAGCTGACTCATCATCATCATGGAAACATTTTTTGTTTTCCGCATTCGTGACGTCACGCACGTCAACGGCGCCGAAAGGCCCGCGAGATCCTCCAGGCGTTGGGCTCCTCGTAGCGGTTGTAGAGCGGCTCCAGGCGCTGCTGCTTCTTCTGCTTGCTGAGGCGCGTCGGGTCGGACACTTTGAAGAAGGCCGGAGAAAACTCCACCAGCCAGCGCGGGTCGATGGTGGTCACCTCCCGCATGTACTCCTTGGTGGTCAGCACCAGCTCGTGGTACACCACCCTGCGGGACCAGAGAGGCGGGACGTCACACATTTGGAAAAAATATCAAGAAAAAGAAGAAAACGGTCATTTATTCGACGCGTCGCCGTACCACTCGGGCTGCCGGTTGAACAGAGCGCTCGAGGGGTGGATGTACACCACCTGCTGGTCGATCAGGGTGCGGTAGCCCTCCTGGGGGTCCTTTTTGGCTGCGTTCCTGAAGAAGCCACTGCAGATGGCCTTCTGGACCCGTACGGTCGCTTTGCCACAAGACACCACGTCCAGCTTGTGTCTGGGGAGAAGAGAAGAGCGCATGTTGGAGGCTCCTGGGAAGCGAGGCAGATGTTAAGATCGGTATTAAATTATGGAGTTGCTCAGAGTCCTACCTGTCCATGATACCCAGCATCTGCTTGCGGATGTCCTGGGCTCTGCGCAGGGAGCGGGCCTGGATGAAGTTCTCGTAACACCAGGGGTTGGAGAACTTGTTGTTCTTCCAGGAGTTGTACACCGCCAGCAGCGTCAGGTGGTCGCCCTCCGGCTGGTGAAACTTTGCCTTTTTCTGGTCCGCCAAAGCCTGTTTGTCCTTTAACGCAAGAAAAAAGAGAAAGAAGAGAAGAAGTTTGTGTTTTGTTCCATCTGACCAATTAAACTATTTTGGAACCAATATTGTCCGATTAACCGGCGCACTATAACTTAAGGAAAATTAAGGCCAAATAATGAGGACAACACTTTATTTAAAGTTAACTAGTAAACAGAACTTGAGGAAATTATATAAACACACATTTTATTGGTCTACAAACAAAACAAGCATGAGCTAAATTGTCAATAATTTAGATAATTTATCAGTTTCCATGGAGAGTAAAACATGATTACAATAAATGTTGATCTTGGTTTGCAAATAGAGCCCAAACATAAATGCAGCGAGTCCTATTGACACGCGGCGTGGTGGTGAGGTACCTTGGGCCTGTAGAAGACGTTCTGCACCGACAGCATGGACACGATGGTCAGCATCTCCTCGCTGCAGCCCAGGTGGACGGACATGATCAGCATCTTACACAACATGGGCTCCAGGGGGAACTCGGCCATCTGGAAGGGAAAGAGGAACATATTTAGGATTATAATAAGAATAATTGGGATTGCAATGCGAACAATTAAGACAAGAGGGAAGTGACGGTCATTATAGAACAGAAGAACACACGTAGCGTTATATATACACACAGTTTGTTTCTTCAAACGACAAAGTGCATCGATGAAGATGTATTCTGCAGTCGGAGTCCTCCTCACCCTTCTGCCCAGCCGCGTGAGCAGGCCTTCGTCATCCAGAGCGCCCAGAGTGTAGAGCTGCTCCATGGCGGTGATCAGGGTCTCCATGGGAGGGGCGTCCATGAAGTCGAAGGACAGCAGGTCGTTGATGCCCATGGCCTTCAGGGACAGCACGGTGCTGGCCAGGTTGGTCCTCTGGATCTCGGGCACGTTGGTGGTCAGCATCTCGTCCCTGTAGGCCCTCTCTGTGTAGAGCCGGTACGTCTTCCCGGGGCCCGTTCGGCCGGCTCGACCGGCCCTCTGCTTGGCCTGGGCCTGGAATTCAAAAACAGATATATATAAATAGATTTAAAAAATATATATATACAATTCAGTAATTGCTAAAATATCAGGAAACATCGATGTTTTCTAAATATACGGCACCTGTGAGATGGGAGTCACCACCAGCTGGTCGATGCCCGTCTTTGAGTTGTACACTTTTTGCTTGACAAAGCCGGGATCCACGACATAATAGATTCCATCGATGGTCAGAGACGTCTCTGCGATGTTGGTGGCGATGACGACCTGACGGGAGGAACGTATTATTCAAAAGTGTCACGAAAAAAACTCTCGTCTCGTTTCATCGGACCCCGTTGTTTTAGAGAGGTCACTGAAGGGGCTTTTATAAAACGATAAGGGATAGAAAACGTACACTCAATAAATAACACTCCTATCAGTTTAAGATCCAATGAGACATTACAACGGACTAGTTACTGAATATTATTATTTAAAAGACCATTTATACAAGCAAAAAGATAAGATGAAAATTGTTTCCTACGACGTGGATATATTTCATCGATAAACCGGCGACCAGATGTAACGGAGCTGTACCGTCATTAAGACGACAGATTTGTGTGTTTATAATCATTTATATAACATTTGGGTTCATGTAAATACACAAGTCCAAAAAATATATACAACATAGGTCTTGTCATTTTGAGGCATTTTAATGCGGAAGAGTATTGCAGTTTAATAATAGATAGGTATGTTTCCTCTACGTTTGAAAGATTGCTGTTAAATAAGAGCGGCTCGCCACCTTTCTGCTGCCCAGGGGCGCCGGGTCAAAGATCCTGGTCTGCATCTCGCTGGGCAGGGCGGAGTAAACCGGCAGAATGATGAGTTCAGGGACATCCGGCCCCAGCGACTTCATCCTGTCGTACAGGATCTCACAGGCCGTGTCGATCTCTTCCTGTCCCGTCAGGAACACCAGGACGTCACCTGCACAGACACACACACACACACACACACACACACAGGGATGTTGGATTCTGACTGGCGCCGATGTTTGGCTCAACTGGGGGGAAAGAACGCCGTCTACACCCAACCTACCCGGAGGCTCGGTCAGGTGGATCTGCATGACCGTGATGAGGCTGGCGTCCAGGTAGTCCGTCTCGGGCTCTTTGGTGTACAGGACCTCCACCGGGTACGTTCTTCCTGGGATGGTGAAGATGGGCGCCTCGTAGAAATACTGGGAGAACTTCACGGCGTCCAGCGTGGCCGACGTTACGATCAGCTTCATGTCCGTGCGCTTCATTACAGTCTGAGGGCGACAAAGACAACACTCGGCGTCTCTTCCACACGCCTCTCGCCTCTCATTCCCCTCCGTGTGTGAACACAGAAGCTCCGCCCGCTCACCTTCTTGAGCAGCCCAAAGAGCACATCGGTGTGGATCGTCCTCTCGTGAGCTTCGTCCAACATGATGATGGCGTACTGGCCCAGCTCGGAGTCGATCAGACACTCTCTGAGCAGCATCCCGTCCGTCATGTACTTGATCACCGTCTCGGGGCTGGTGCAGTCCTCAAACCGGATGGTGTAACCCACCTACAGCAAATACACACACATTCATATGAGCCATCTTGGGGTTTAACCAAGCCGTTAAACGCGTCGATGGATCCCTCACCTCTTGACCCAGACAGCAGCCGTACTCCTCGGAGACTCGCTTGGCCACGGACATGGCGGCCACGCGGCGGGGCTGCGTGCAGCCGATCTTCCCCCTGGCGGTGTAGCCCGCCTCCGCCAGGTACTGAGTGATCTGCGTGGTCTTACCGGACCCCGTCTCTCCAATCACAATCAGGATCTGGTTGTCGTGAACCGCCTGTGGCACATTGAACCACAGCAAACGTTACTAATTGGCACTATGGTGGCAGCCGTTTCCTCCGTTTGCATTATATGTCCGTTTTAAAAAGTATAAAGTGCACGCGGGTTAAAGAAGGTAATGATACTAGACGTAGCCACCACCTGCACTGTGGCATTGGTACTGAACCTTTTTCTTTCAGCCATGTTTCCAGTCAACACAACACACAGCATAAACGTATTTAAGACTCATTTACGAACTCCCCCGTGAAGCATCCAACTCAAAGCGGAGAGAAGTGTCCCGTTATTAAATGTATCTTTATTAAACTGACGAACCTGAACGAGCTGCTCCTTCAGCTTGTAGATGGGCAGACTCTCCCTCTGCTCCAGGAGGGAGAGCTGCGTCTTCTTTCCGTAGGAGGCCTTGTTGCCTCCAAAAGCATGCTTCTTCCACTCGGGGATGTCGTTGGGCATCATGCCAATGCCTCTCATGTTCGCCGCAATCTGCCGACCATCCACTGTAAGAGAGGAGTGGAAGTGCGCTCGATGATGAAGGAAAAGCTGAGTCTAGAAATCGCATGGGATGCGGTCTGCGTGGTCTGGGCCCCGCGACGGGGACACGACACTGAACCGCGGCGATGCGGTTCCATCCGGCCAGATCTGGGGCTGCAGGAAGCCAGATAATCATCTCCAGTACCGGCGGGCCTGAGGGATGCTGCCTGCCGCCAAGGAGCAGGTAAGACTCAAGACTGTTGTTTCGGTAAAGCAAAGCGCTGCTTTGAGACTTTATTCAGAAACGGATTGAGCAAAAACTACACATCTATTTTACTAAAACCTTAAAAGGTAGAGGGTTAGATAATCAATATGCACGTTTCAAGCTGGCAGATGGTTTTTCGGCTACCCGGGGATTTGATGAATCAATCTTCAAAACTTCGGAAATCACTTAATGTGCACATCTAATGGATTTCTTACCGTCTGGCAGCGGGTCGACCCAGTGTTTATTCAGCCCCATGGGGATGGAGTCCATCTCTGCCTCTCGTGCAGCCTGCTTCAGCTCTCTTCTCTCTTTCGCCAGAGCGCTCTGCATCATGGCGGCTTGAGACAGAGAGCCATCTGGATTCTATGGCCAGAGGGGAGAGACGGGACCGCATCACTCAGGCGCACAGGCCACAGACGCCATGTGTGTTTAGACTCCTCGGAAATGTATGTTGAACAGCGCTGTCGGATGTACAAATTATCTTCCTCAGACAAGAACTCTCTTCTAATCATTTTTCAGACTAGATATTTCCCAGAATCCAGAGCTGTCAGATGAATCAGAAGTCTAAACTTAACTTGCGCTGTAGTCTCCCCTGAACGACATGTGATACAACATCTCCAGACATGCGATACAACATCTCCAGACATGTGCAGTACCTTGACAATCTTGACCGGGCTCATGTCCATGCTTTGTTTGGTGTGTCCTCTCAGGAACGGGGGTTCCTCTTCAACCAGCTCAATTTCCAAATCTTCATCTGAATGGCAGAGAACACGATCAATGAGCAACTTCCCCAAAAGTCTTTTATATCTTAAAGAAAGAGGCGGTACTTTGACACTGTGGCGCTTCAAGCTAAACGCCAACACCAGCAGGCTGACACGCGGATGTTCAGCGGGTATCATTTTCACTTTGTTTGGCGTGGTAGCAAAGCATCGTTTGCTAAGCACTAAACACAGAGGACTGAGGCTTCTTACCCTCTTCATCGTCGACTTTAGGAAGGATCCCGGTCTCGTCGTCGAAATCAGGGAACTCTTCTTTGGACAAGACGTTGGCAGCAATCATCTGAGGGAAGACACAGTGCACAAGTGTAAAAAAAGAGAAGGTAAAGAGAAGTTCAGTGGCGTTATCAAAGCAGCTTAAGTGTGTGCAGAAAGCCAAGCTGTATAAAGACCCACCTGTTTGATTTCCCACTTCTCTGGGTCGGAGATCTTGGTGAGCCTCTTGCGCTCCAGGGTGTCATCCTGCTCCAGCTCCGGGAGCTGGCCCAGGTTGATGTTGCTCGGCCGGTCGGGGTTTCTCATGGAGATCTCATCCCCATCCGGGCCGACGTTCCTCCTCCTGTTGGGGTTCAGGTCCTCTCCCGTCTCCTGCTCCACATCCTGGAAAAGAGGAGGAAAAAAATCAAGACAATAAGGGGCTAATATGAGAGAAGATCCCATGATGATAGCTAGGGATGCACCGATCTGATCGGCGCCGATCCATATCGGCCGATATTCCCATTATCGGTTTTGATCGGCGTTCTCAAAACGGCCGATCAGATGATGTAACATCTGCGAGAACGATCAGACGTTTCAATCGCCGCGCACCGCAACGGAGACGATGCGCCCGGCGAGGGCCGCAGAGTGAGAGGTCAGAGGGGATCCTCACCACCGAGCGGCGTCCCCGTCCCCCGAGTTGAATCTCTGGGTCAACTCAGCCGACTCTCACATGTCTGCCCCTAGAGACTGATGTTGACGGTAAACGCATTCGATCGGAAGCGCGAGGGTTTTGATAACGTTAGCGGAAGGATTTAAGTGACAACATCCGGTTTTGCAAAGTTAGCGGAAAGAACCACGTGAAACAACATCCGTTTATCAAAATAAGATGTCGACAAATCATACACTAGCATATAAAAGTAAACAATTAACTGATTTTGTATCTTTATAGATCGTTTCTGAGATTTAGCTTAAATTATGCTAACATTAAAACATGTTTACTGGACCAAGGAAGAGTTTATAAAAATAAGTCAGACTTTTGGATGTTAAGAAAAGTCCTGTATATAGATTTCCCCAAGAGTTCCAGGAAATGAATGATGCAGATGTGTTCCATACATATCTGAAATCCCCTACAATAGCAATCAAACAATTTTAATGTATCAATTAGGACATTTTTCAAAGTAAAAGTCCTAAATGTTTAAAGAAATCGGTAATTTCTTTTATGTTTGAGTTGCTTTATATATGTATTTCCTCATAGTCCTAGGCAATAATGCTACACAATAAATAGAATGCGTCAATCGACACGGTGATCGGTATTATCGGATCGGCAGATACTGATTTCAGTGATCGTGATCGGCACCAAAAACCTGATCGGTGCATCTCTAATGATAGCATTTCACAATATAGTCTCCAAATATCTCATGAGGAATTCACTTAGCAGCTTAATCACTTAAATCACTAAATGATAATGACTCCCTCGAACAATTATCTGGTCGGTTATAAAGGGAATATGAGATTAAATTAAAAACAAGCGCGAACATAATCTAGAAATCATTGACGCACTAATGCTGCAATCAAGAGCTCAATTTTCACACAAAGAAATCTCCACACAATTAATGTATTCTACTTCAGATATCACAGAAATCTGTTCCACAAGTCATTGTCTGATGTTCTCACCTTCATACTGAGGCTGGTCTTGGAGCCGGTGAACGAGAGCACCTTGATCTTCACTCGTTGGCCTTTGTTGACGACGTCAGCGACGTTAGCCACGCGTCCTTCTCTGCGCAGCTCGGAAATGTGAACCAAACCCTCCCATCGTTTCCTAGGAACAGAGAACACCGTGGTTTACTTAGAATAACAGACCGAAAGCTGCAGCACGTCCCTGGTGACTTTTGCTCCCCGAGTTCACCTCCACACATCATAGGAATGCATCTGCAATTCAATTTACTGACGTGATGTTATTTGTAACCGGAAGGCTGCTCTGAAGTTAAGCCAATGTTGTATTAACGGCCCTTGTGAATCAACACTCGGGCTGTACTGAATGTCTTTCATTCATTTTACGAGGTTGAAGCTTTTAAATCCTATTTTATCACCGTAACAAATTGAAAAATGTGTTTTGTTTATATGGCGCTGTTAGATTGCTCCGTTAATACGAGTGTGTGATCTTTTTGTGTGCAGCAAAGTGAAAATGTTGTTTTTGAATGGCTGAACTCCCAAAGATATGTCTTTCCAAAAAATAGGATCGGAATTTAACTTTTTTTGAATTTTTACTATAGACTATGTAATAAGTCAGAAACAATCATACCCAGACATCCAATTCTACAAATGGTATAATACTAATTATATTAGTGTAGCCTAATATTCAAATGTGGCGGGTTTACACAGAAGGAAAAGATAAGAAAAATATAGACAGTTGGTTCAGTCCTACTTAATACTGACCGTAATCCCTCCAGCTGAACAAAGCATCCAAACTGCATGATGCTGGTGATTTTGCCGTTGTAAATGTCACCAACAGACGGCTCTTCCGGTGGCGGGCGGTCCACATGTTTGTCCTTCCAGCGATCAGAGTCTTGGTCTTTGTCTAGGTCTTTGTCTTTTTTGGGACTAGGTGAGCGCTCAGACCAGCGGGAAGATTTGTCTCTTCTTTTGCTGCGTTCTCTGTCTCTGTCGCCATCTCTGTGCCGATCCGCATCTCTTGAGGGAGACCTGGAGCGATGACGATTTTTCCTATCCTCTCGATCTCTGTCTCCGTTTCGGTCTCTATCTCTGTCTCCGTTTCGGTATCGATCTCTATCTCTGCTTCGGTCTCTGCTTCGGTCTCCGTCTCTGCTTCGGTCTCCGTCTCTGCTTCGGTCTCGGTCTCTGCTTCGGTCTCCGTCTCTGCTTCGGTCTCCGTCTCTACTTCGGTCTCCGTCTCTACTTCGGTCTCTTTCACTGTGTCTGTCTCTTTCTCTGTGTCTGTCTCTTTCTCTGCTTCTGCTGCGACTTCGGCTGTGGCGTCGCCCCTTTTCTGACCTGCTAGAATAAGTGGGCATAGTACATAAAAGTACACATCAGTTATTGTAGGAATGCATATTTACTGGTTGTCATTGTTATCCTATATTCAACAAAGCCAACATTCCTCACATGTAAAATGTATTTTTCAAAAGGCGTAGAAATGCTACCAGCGTTAGTCGTCTTACCTGCTTTTAGGGTCCGTCCCACTGACACTGGGCAGAAACATCTCCAGCTCTTTCATGACATCAGCTGCTATCTTCACATCATCTTCATCTTCATCTAGTAGCTTCTGAGAAAGTCAGTCAAACAAAACAATTAGGCCCACAGAGGCACAGTACCTTTACTGCTCGTCGTATAGATTTACTTTTAAATTCACTTCTGGCATTATTATATGTTAATACAAGTTAGCCATCCTGGTACGTGACTGCCTTTACTAACTTTTAAAATGCACACAAAGCGAGGAGCAGTCTGGTGTAGGAATAAAAATGTCACATAGCTCTACTCCAGATCATTTGCCAAACACGTCAGCCACTCAGAGTATCCAAGGTGGTTCATTATTATGTTTAATAGAGTTTATAGCCTTTTGCCCAACAAATCACGCGTTGCATTATCAGTAATAAACAGATACCAGGTACCTTCTGTGGCAGCTCATCTGCTCTACACAGTGCAGGAAACAACTCCTTCAGCTTGTCCCTCTCAGTCTTCGGCTTGACCACAGCCTCATAGGCTGGAAATGTAAAGTTATTCGTTAAATGTAGTTTTGATTATTCCCATGGGAGAAATACATACATGTATAAATGGCAACCCCATATGGCATAGCACAAGGGAACCACAAAGATGTCGCAGTTACGATACAGATAAAATACTAGTAAATATTACACAAAAAAGCTTTTCACCAGAGCTATCTTGTTATCTTTTTCTGTGACGTTATTCAGAGTCAACGTGTTACAGTATATTAATACTTTGGAAGCTCCGTTGTTAAATGTACCATTAGTCGTAGAGGACAGGGGTGGAGGTCGCATCGTCTGGATGAGCCGGAGCAAATTACCGACGAGAGAATCCTACAGCGAACACAACAGTCGAGAAACCCCCATTAGTTAAGGTTAGAGTTAACCAAGTTAGCGTGAGTTAGCTCCTTGGCTGTGTCGGCTTGAGCCAGCTTCTGACTGTTAGCTCAAGGTGGCGTTGAACTTACTGTGAATTCGGCTCCATTTTGAAGCAAAAGAGCTTTGAATCCATCGAAGCTCGGTTGTTTCTCAGCGAGGTCGATGACAAACTCAGCTGCGACACAATTAGACAACACAATAAACAAGACACTCAGAGCTAGTTTAGCTAGCTCTTGCTAGGTCAGTTAGAATAGAATATACACTTTTATTAATCCCCAAGGGGAAATTAGTTCTCTGCATTTAACCCATCCTTAGTTACTAAGGAGCAGTGGGCTGCGGTGAAGCGCCCGGGAAGCAACTGGGGGTTCAGTGCCTTGCTCAAGGACACTTCGACTTGCAACTAATGGGGAGAGCGGGGATCGAACCCACAACCCTGCGGTTGCAGGACGGCCCTCTTACCCCACTGAGCTAAAGCCGCCCAAAACGTCGCAAGACGTTGGGATCGATCGTAATGCTGAGACGTAATTGGACTGCAAGCCCACAGTTTCAGTTACGCTTTCAGTGGCAACCCTCCAGGGTAGAAACACAACGGTCAGTTTGACATCAACACTGTGGCGAGCTAACAGCAGCTAGCTAACCTAACGTTAACTACTTAGCTCAAGCTAGCTAGCTATCCGGGATTCTTCTTCGTCGCCACAAAACCACTCACCTAAATCTTTGTCACTTATTCCCAGATGGTTGTCGAGCTCCGTGCAGACCTTTGACACCAAAGACAGATATTCGAGCTGCGATAGCTCGTCGACTCCAACGTCTACCATTTCTTTTCCTCGAGCCGTGTTTTGTTTCAGCGACGGCAGACACGAGCAGACATTATCGAACGTAGTCGACTTCCAGTGACGTCTTTCTACGTAAAGTACGTAAAGTCTGACGTTGACAGTCACGCCAGTACTTGCCGCACGATAGCGCTAAAATTCCTAACAATAAACATTAAACCTTACTGTACTTTGCACGTGCAAGGATTTTTACTTGGTGAAAGTTGCATAACAAATAATGAAAACGATAAAAGAGGCATACATTAAAGATAGATATGGTAAACAAACAGATAACAGTACTTTGAAACAAGTATGTTTTATAAAGTAAAAGTGGCAAGTGTATTTTAATAAAATAAATTGTCCTGGGGATGTAAGAGTTAGTCAGTTGGGTTCCTGGTCTTTGTTGATGAACCCGACTGCAGCTGTAAAGAAATTGGTCCTGATGGACTGCAGCCTCCTGCCAGAGGGAAGGGACTCGAACCTGTGTGTCCAGGGTGAGAGCGGCAAATATATGCGATAAGATATACTTTATTGTCATTTGGGGGGGATTTGTTTTGAGCTCCCAGCGGCTGCATAACACAACACACTTGCCAGCAACGTCATTAAGCACATAAAATAACAGATCGCATACACACACAGACACAAACATGAATTCACACTGATAAATGGATGTGCTTCTCTCTGTTATGGTCCTTGTCTTATGAATAGTTTATGGCTTGTGTAAATGTATGATGCACATTTCAACAGATTTAGGCAAAGGTATGATAGCGTGCAACATCTTATAAGAACGCACACAACTCATTAGGTGGGTTAAGTTTTATGATCTGTTGGCCTAAAACGAATCCAGCGTTGGCCCTCGCGGTGCATAGCAAGAGCTGCATTATGTCTGGCGAGGCCTTGTTGTCTCAGTAATTAGTCACAGTGCAATGAAGAATTTACTAACTGATGGGTCTAAGATATTTCAGACATGTTGCTCTTTACATTTTGCTCAGATGGGACATAAGACGGCCTTATAGGACCATAAGTATGTGGACGTGTGAGCTGATTTTCATTATTTTCGATCATTTGAGTGACATGAAAGTGGAACATCTTAATGATACCGCATACAGGGATATTCTAGACACTGTGCTTCCAACGTTTGGCCCTTTCCTGTTTCAACATACACAAAACGAGTTCCATGAAGAAAGGCTTTATTTCCCCCCAGCTGGACCTCCATCCTATCCAACCCCATAGGGGATGAATTGTACCCCAATTAATCCACACTTTACTAATCTCTGCAACCATCTAAAATTGTCTCAGAACCGCGGAGGCCGCACTGTGTTATGCTCAATCAATCACATCTGGGTTTAATTTTAGGGAGTAATTATACCGTGTATTAAATTATTACTCCCGAGTCACAACAAAACTGAATTATTAAGACATATATGGACTCGACACTGCATAGTTTATAGCGATTAATTGCACACGGACAATGTTAGAACACTCAGCTCAGGCTACCACTGCGGCTTTATCTCTGTTTCTATCTTGGCCGCCACGCAGAGTGTCACTGCATGCAGTCATGATTCATGGTTTTGCACTCACGAACAGCATTTTGAATCATGGAGACTCTGGTGTATGGTGTTTATGTTGGGAGTAGACGCCGGTATGCAGGACACGGGAGACATCCTTCCTCCCTCTCGCCCTGGGATGACCCTCCGTATACCTCCCAGCACATCCTCACCTCCATTACCTCATCCTATGGACCGGTCTGACACCTCTGTGTCGAGATGGCGCGCTCCTCTCGTCTCCTTTTCATATTTAATCCCCATTCTCCAGTCAGAAACATGCCACTTGTTTAGCATAACAGACCACTGCTTGATTCCTGATCTCTTGTATGACTTCATGCTCACACAACCTCGGATATTTCATCATTTTAAGGAGTCAACCTATGAGATGATGTCTGCATGCGTCTCGCTGCAGTTAGTTACGCCAGATAAACTCTGATCCTCTGTAATCTTTTGGTTAATTATTTTTGCTTGACTTGCCATATTTCACATCGCCACTCCTGCATCTTTAAAAGCAAACATTTTACATTCGTACGTCTTTTTATGTGAACTCAGGTAGAAAAGATGAGGAGGTGCAGTTCAATTGTCACTTTCAAAGCTCACCTGAAAGGACAGTTAGTCAATATCATCATCATTTCCATTTTCAGTAGGGTACCTGGGGGCGGGGGCGCATGACGATACCTCTGGGCCTCTGGCCCCTGTAAACAGGTTCTCAGGCTCATTTTTTTTTTTTTTTTTTTTTTTTTATTTTATATATTATTTATATTTCATTGTTTTGTTCTATTATTATATATTGTTATATTGTTATATTGTTACAAGGGACTGGAGACTGTAAAAATAAAAAAGCTATAAAAAGTGCACATCTATCTTTTCTCTTCGGAGACTAATGTTTTTTTGTACGTTGTCCCTGAAATAAACTTCTAAAATAAAAAAAGTTTATGGATTCTCTCGGAGAAGCTTCCAGGTCGCTTTCCTCAGAAGTCCCACATGATCTTTTTACACTCAATGCATTTGTCATTTTCAGAAGTATTTTCTGCCCCATGTGTTCTGTAAAATGAATAAATAAATACAACCTTGAATTTGTTCAGCTGTTTGGCGTTTGGGTAACGTCTGCTATAATTCATGAGCTCATCTCAAATTTAGTCAATCGGTCGGCAGTCAAGATTAATAAAAAAAATGATTGCGAAACCTTCAGAGCGTGTACACGACAATGTCGACTCTTGAAGGATCAGCGCTACATCTCATGGTCTGTGCTCATCTATCAGAGTGTGTTGGAGAACTACGGTGGCCTGCAGGTAACGTACTAAAAGCAAAAGGCCCTCTCTATAGAGCCAAGGTTTGGTTAGTCCGTTCTGTGCTCCTGTAGAAACATGGCGGTGCAACATGGCGGACTTCGGGACGAGGACCAGCTGTGTTGATGTGACGGTTTAATAAAAGCTAACCAACAACGTGTCTTCATACGACGACTTACTCGTTTTTCATTGTGTTTTCCTATGAAAAACCTGCAACACGTGTCAATTTCCGCTCGTTATATAAGTAGTCTTTTAAAAATAGAGAAAGATCGCACCTCTCCCGCCCGTTATTCAAGATTACGTGGATACAATATGAAGGACATGTTCAGACAAGTTCCTCCACATCAAACTGGAGGTAAAAAGCTGCCTCTGTTGAACTGTGCTTTGTGTACAATAAGACGATCACCCGTAACTCAAAACCTACACATTAGATACCTTTAACCCCTGTTGCTACGGCGATGAATCCAGCTTTAAAAGTGCAAGTAGTATACGTGCTTCTGCGAGGATAACTGCATCCCGGTCTAGACTTTATGCTAAACTAAGATAATCCCTGGCAGTAGCTCCATATATCTCTCTCAAATGTGTTCTTCTTTTGAAGAATTATTCTTTAAAAGAGTGTTCACAGTCTTTTGGCCACAAAGGGTACACGAAAGTGGACAACATGTCCATTGATGTAAACATGATGTTGAATCAGGTGTGACCATGCAACCGTTAGATCTCTCTCACACACATTTATATAGGTTGCCGCCATTGTTGCAGACAAATTCCCCTCAAAGAACCCCTCCATCCTCTATTGTTTGTCCTCCCCGATGTGGTATCCGCCTCCAGGACCATGTGTACGTTCTCCCCCGGCGGGGCAGTCTGAGGGCCGTCCTCACCTGACCTGATTTGAGAGGAAGCATAGGAGGGAGGGAGGGGGGATGTATGGGCACACGGCAGGGGGGGGCGGAGTGGGCTCACGCTTACATAAGAGGCCTCCGATGCACGCTCGATGCTCTGCGCCGAGCGCTGACGAAACAAAGGAGAGACGGGAGGATTAGAAGAGATTGAGAAATGAAGATGAGAGGAGGAAGAACAGAGCTCCTGTTGGAGCTGATCCATGTCGGATTCTTTAGAAGCAGGGAGCCTTGTACAAGAGAGTGAAAGAGACGGAGGAGGGAGGAAAGGAAGGGGGGGGGGGGGGGGCATTAGTAGGCCGTCCTGTCTCCCTCGGGCCCCAGTACTCGGATCTGCATTCTTCTGCTCGTTGTCCTGGTAAACGCACACGTTCGTGTTTTGCGCTCGAAGAAGAAGAAAAGAAGAAGAAGAAGAAGACGGCTGCAGACCAATATGCGTGGACCACGTTGGCTCAGTGCACTGTGTACTTTGTGTGTGTGCATGTGTGTGCGCATGTGTGTTAGCTGTGCACTGAGGGTCGCCGGGGTCAGAGGAGAACGGGGCCGTCTGCAAGCGGTCCCGACTCCCGGGGACTCGAGCACATGCTGACATTGACGGCTGTCTGCAATGTTCTTCTGCTGCTGAGTGGAAAATTCCTGCCATGACGGAGCATGAAGTGTGTGAGAGAGAGAGAGGGAGAGGGTGTGCGCATGACACACACATGAGCAGGAGGAGGGGGGAGGGCAATCCGAAGGAGGGTGGTGGTGGGGGTGGGCTATAGTCCAAACAGCTAGCGAGGGGATTGGTTGGCGGAAAAGCTGCCTCCGTGAGATCACAGCCCCCACAACAGCTTCCACCCACACGGAGGACTTGGCGTGAGAGAGACCCACCCAGCCCACAGCAAGTTGACGAGAGAACCGACCCGTGTTCCCCCCCGAGGGCCCCGGCCGTCAGGTCCTTCACATCACCTGCCGCACACTAATAGACCCAATTACACCGACTTCTTGTGCGAGTCCGACCGCAGCGACAGCGGCTCGTTACTCATGCATGTTCCTGAGCGTCGCATGAACCGGTTATGCAGGTCGAGACGAGGCGGTTCAAAAGCCCAGGAAACCATTTAACCTCACGTCATGTAGTGTTGCAGACGCGAGTCGACTCCACTGAGGGCTTCAGCCTCTTCAAGATCGTTGTTTTTTAAACTTCTCTGATTTGATTCTCTCTGAAAACTCGAGACACAGAGCAGCAGGGCCCCGGTCCTCGCACGTGGTTCAACTAAGTCGATGAAATGTCCTGTTAGCCAGCTTACATTAACCCGATGATTGAAATCAGGCTATCTCGGTTTCTCAAAGGCTGATCCGCAATCAATCTATCTGGTTAATTTGAACCAGACTTAGAGTTTTTTGGGCTGTATACAAGTTTTTGCAAGAAAAAAGATGAATATATAATTTGGGCTGTACATAAAATAGACTATTATGAAGCTTATATACTCTCTCTCTCTCTAGATATATATAAATATATATATCAGGCATGAGAATCCCTCACCTTTCGGCGAAATTCGCCGTTTTGAAACTAAAATAGGTGACTTACGTGAATCGTGTAGATCCGAAGAGTTTTTGTTTTGGGGTAGGGGGGGGGTCAATTGGCCGGCCGGCGTTTATGAGATTGAAGTGGGATACGGAGAAAATGTGGAGTGGTGCTCTTCGCAATAAAACATCTTTGATGGGACGTGTCGCGTCTCGGCCAATCAGCGTCAAGATGTCTTCAGCGTTTGGTGGTTTAGGTTAGCTTGTATGTTAGCCGCTACATCTGTTGCTGTCACGCTGCACGGTGTATCGATGCTAACAAAGTACCCGTACGTTAAGAGCGATGTGATTTAGCATATTTTTAGACTCAATACTTCATTAAAAGAGCGCGGGATCAGAGCGCACGCGCTGCTCCGTGTCGAGCTGTCTGCGCACACTGCGCAGCGCTAACAGAGAGGGGCGTTAAGTGGCGGAATTGTCGGCTTTAAAAATAAAAATAAAAAAAGATGCCAGAAGTGAAATGTTTAAGTTCAGTCTGTAAAGTTGTGTAACTCTACAGCTGCTCATCCTGATGAACTCTGTATCCTCTGGTCAGAGACTAACGGCCTCATAGTGTATAATCATTGATCAATGCTATGATGGCTCCATGTAGTTTCATTCATATCTTGCTGTGGGCTAATACTAATATTACTGCCATTTGTTAAGTGTTGAAAAAGTTGGTAAAAAGTGAACCATACAGATATTTTATTTATTACTATTATAGATAAATATACCAGTGTCTTATTTATGGTATACTGTTTTTATGGTATTGTATCAGTATCATGATATTTATGGCAGGTATGGTATAGAAGATCATGACAACCAGGTAGAGGCAGAACAGACTCGAGGAACAGACTCGTGGCTCAGCAGAGCTCAAGACTTGAAGACTTGTTCACGCCAACAACAAAAGGAAGTTTGTTCATGAATGACCATATTATACACAATATTACTATTATTATAGGGCCCGATCACCAGAATGGAGGACCTACAGACAGGGATGGATTAACAAACGGGCCTACCGGGCCCAGGGGCCCATGAGCTCAGGGGGCCCCTGGGCCTGAGCCTCCGCGCGTGACGTCGCTGTTATTAACATTGTATTGATATGAATATGATGATATGACACGATGCGCCGTAGCCGGTATATGCTAGGCTTAAGTCATTCATGTCAGTAACAGGGCCCCAATAGTCCTACTGAGGGATGGATTACCGAACGAGCCTACCGGCACCAGGGGCCCATGAGCTCAGGGGGCCCCTAAGCCAGAGCCTTTGCGTGAAGTCTCTGTTATTAACTTTGTATTGATATGATACGATCCGTAGTTCCATACGGACTGTTTTGTTAGCGATGTGGTTTTTTTTGCGGGGGGGGCCTTGACACATCCAGGCCCAGGGGCCCGTGGTTTCTTAATCCGTCCATGCCTACAGATTATCATACAACGTCCAACATCGATGTTCGTGGAAGTCACCAGCAACCCCCCCCTCCCCCCCCGCGCGCGCACCTATCCTTCTCACCTTTTTCACTCCTGACCCGTTTTCATGCCTGATATAAATATAGAGAGAGATACATGTATATATATATAGGTCATATATATATTTATATATAGGTCATATATATATATATACTTTATATATACTTTATATATACTGTATATATACTGTATATATATATATATATATAGAGATAGAGAGAGGGACATTATTTATTGTTTTATAGCTTTGGGCCAGGAGAATACTTCCTCTTGATTTACAGTCGTACATAAAAATAGTAGTAGTAGTAGTACATAAAAACTACTTTGTAGTTCCTAAAACATAATACATAGCCTGGTGTCAGCCATCGAGGATCCGCCTTGTTTCTACAAGAAGCCGGTGACGGGGAACTCTTCGACCATGAATCGCAATTCATGCGGTACATTTTATGCCTCGTGAGGTTTTTTGGAAAGAAGTAATATACTCCATCTCTGCACCGTGTGAGTTTAAGGCGTCTCAAGGGAGCTGATGGCAGGTTTTCCACAATTTGATAATCCAAATTGCCACTAATTTGCAGCAAAAGCACGGACTCCTGACATGAGGATTTACGAGGTAAAATGCAATTATGTGGATTTATTCCCCCCTCAGCATGTTAGTAGAGCATTATTTATATTTATATATATTTATATAGATATATATATTATTTGGGGGCTAAGCGTGCAGGCCTTCTCTGTGAAGAATCCCTCCGGGTTGTAGGAAGCCATGGGCCGGCTGTCTCAGACCTCGCAGCCCTGATTTGATCCGTCTATAAATCCGACGGGCTGATGAACTGAGCAGCCAGCGGCACCGACTTGACCCGGCGGACCTCGGTGACTCCGATGTTTCGGGCCTCCTCCGTCTTCACGCCCTTTCGCCACGTGCGACTGTAAAAGATTAATTTATTTTCTGCAAATGCTAAACTCCAAGTGGAGGTGCTCGCAGGCAGCCGGCGAACATATAGCTGTCCTCAATCTCCGTGGGATTAAGTGCTCATCTTGGATTATGCTACGGGGGAGGGGTGTTTACATCTATTATTACTGGAGGCAGCTTAGAATATACACTTTTATTAATCCCCAAGGGGAAATTAGTTCTCTGCATTTAACCCATCCTTAGTTATTAAGGAGCAGTGGGCTGCGGTGAAGCGCCCGGGAAGCAACTGGGGGTTCAGTGCCTTGCTCAAGGACACTTCGACTTGCAACTAATGGGGAGAGCGGGGATCGAACCCACAACCCTGCGGTTGCAGGACGGCCCTCTTACCCCACTGAGCTAAAGCCGCCCCCCTTCAGGACTGCAGAGCGAGTCTGAGTGAGGTGCTAAACGTGTCGATGCTGCGATCATCAGAGCATCAGTTCATACGAAAAGATGCACATGAGGCCACCGACTCCAAAGAAATAGGGATCCGCATTTCACCCCGAATAACTGGATCAGCTATAATAAAAAAAAGAGAGAACTGCTGACAGAGCGGGAACGCAAAGTTCAACCAAACTGCTGAGACTGAATGGAAATATGTGCGTTGTCGTATCGTCTTCGTGCTTGACGTGTATTTGGCATCAGGTCAACGCCCTCTGGTCAGACTCTGGTGTCCTTCCTGTCCGCCGGGGTCCAGGTAGACGGGGTCCAAGCCGTTCCTTTTTTTGCCTGAGAGCTTTCACTGTCCTCTCTACACTTCCTCTTCAGGCGGGGAACTTTGAGCTTCTCCTCTTCCTCCTCCATGTCCCTCGCTTTCTGTCAACACATCTTTGACAAGTTACCTACCTGACCGTACCTACCTGCTGGACCCCCCCCCCCCTCTCCACCTGACCTGCCTGCTGGACCCCACCTGCACCTACCTGCTCCCCCTCCTCTCCCCGCTGGACCCTAACTGACCCTGCTGGGCCACACCTGTCCCCCCTGTCTCTCCCCCCACCCATCTCCCCCCCTCCCTGTCTCTCCCCTCCCCAAGCTTTGAGAATGTCTCTTTAAACTAAAATGCTGGCCAGATTGTACACGTTGTTCCTTTTACAACATATCCAGCATCTGGATTGTAGATACAATACAGTCAAGATAGAGAAAGGTCATTTATGATTTATTCTCATGTACAGCAACTTCATCAGTCAACAAGAATGTTATATACAACTGCAAATAACAGAGACAATGAGGTGATAACAAGAACAACTTTTGTTGGGTGTTTTTTTGTGGGTTTAATTTATTAGTCCATTAATGAAAACCCTCCAGCACATGACGTAGCTGGCCCGGAGAACTGAGAGCCAATAATAGCCCAGAGAGCCAGTGAGATGTAAAGTTAGTCACATATTTATTACATAAATGTATAGTAAAATAGACCAGCAACAATTACCATAAAAATATCTTCCTTTATAACCCTGACCATAAACAAAGAATTGAAAATCACACATTGACATTTACAAACACGCTGATTGTCTGGACCTGTCGTGAGCAGCCCACCACAAAAGAAACTGACATCACACCACTGGACTGGGAGGGGGGGTGCCCGGGGGAACAGCAGAGTGTGTGTGTGTGTGGGGGGGGGACAGGTCCAGGTGAGACGGGTTCTCGTTGTGATAGATGTACAGGCGGCGTGAGAGGAGATCACAGTAGATATTCGGAGGTTTCCTGCGTGTGTTTGTGTTTTATTTGAAAGACGGAGCGTCTTCATTCGGCCCAGAGCGTCGCCTGAAGCTCGGGCCGGTTTGAAATGAACCCTAAAACATCCTTCCTTATTTGTTTTTTTTGCATCACCATGTGAGAGAAATGACAGGAACAAAAACCTGGGACTAATATATTATATATATATATATATTATATTTTCAGATGCTTCCCGGTCTGTCTGGTTGAACCTGCACCAGACACCAGGAGGCTGGGGTTCCTGGTATCAGGGAACATTTAAATAGTATCCTGTATGTTGTCAGTCACGGGAACTGAATACACTTTTAAGTGCTTTCTGCTACTTTTTGTATAACCCTGAAAATATTTGACTATCCGGCACATCTGGATAGAGACTGAAGGAGAGATCTCCGCTGCTCGTACAGTGAATGGCCATGTGTTTCCCTGCGTGCTCGGATGCATCTGCAAACTATGTTACACACTGCCAGCCCAATATCTTATTTGACTTTTTTTAAATTCCCCTTGGCTTCTTGTTCTCTCCAGAAATCTCCGCACCTGTAAAATGAAGTCGCTTAAAATTCACGATCAACACTTCACGGGATGCTTTTCCTCTTAGTGACTTATAAGGTGGGAAAACTCTGTGAGAGGAAGGTGACTTCTGACCATGAAATCCTTCTGCACTCAACAGCGTCCACGTATATTAGAAGAGCACACTGGACTCTAAAGATTCACTCAAAATTCCTAATAAAAAGAGTGATACTTTTCCTGGTATGTGAAGGTTAAACAAAGTTGGAGTGGGCGGTCGGCTCCACAAACACAGGACTTTCACCCAGGAGACCGGCGTCATGCCCCATGTGGAACCAAAAAAAGTCAACATCGACGATTTTTTAATTATGTAACGCCTCATATGAAACAAAAACAAATTATTCTAATCCCAATGCACCACGATGCCCTACTGACAAAACGGAAATATAATAACGGGCGAATATCGACAAGTCCCAAAAATGGACACGAGCAAAATTGAGGCCGTAAGTTGAAGAGTGAGAATGTCTTGCTGGGAAACATATTAAAGCAATGCGACTGAATATCACAGTAAACTCCTTTTAGTCTGTCCTGAAACCAACGATGCCTCGCTTTACTGACTTTACAGTACTTTACATTTGGGGGTTTTGTGACTTCAACATATTTATTTTCCACCTTATGAGTCGCTAAGTTTTCCTTCAACATCCGATGAACCGCAGAGTGTTTTTGGGAGAGGTCCGTCCAGGAAATGCGTTCGATCTCTCGCACGTGATACTTCGCCTGGTCTGTAGTTTGTGTGTAGAGCCATGACAACAGGTTGACACAACATAACTGACAAAAACAACTCACTTACTGTCTTTGGCACCTTCCGACTAACCCTGATCCTGAGCCGACAGGTCGTGACCCCTGAGTGTCTGCAGACCACATTGTACTTCGTTTTTTTTCTCTCCAGTAGTCACAGTGAAGCAAGGAACTCTTGGAGGAGTGATAAAAAAGTAAGAAAGGTGGTTGTATTAGCTTTTGTAGTAAGTCTTTTTTATTTATTATTTATTAATTAGCTGATTTGCTTTTCTACTTTATTGTTGTGTAGGTTTTGTTAAACATCTACTGCTGGTTTGAAGTCTTAGAATGTGTGAATAGTCGCAAAATATACGGAGCAGGCTGAACAGGGTCCTTGAGAAAGAAAAAAAAAAGACAATAAAAAAAAGACAATAACAACAACAAAAAATGTCACCCCGAGAGAACGCCGCCTCTTCAGCGAGCTTCTGTGGGTGGAAACATCCGAACACAAGGTTTGAGTTTAAATGCACCGTACGGGCCTTCAGACGGGCATCCTGTGGTTATTCTGAGTCAACTCCTGCACACTGTGAACGCTGACAGCTCGTTCGCCTCCTTGTTCTTGATCGATCGGTAAAATACATTTTTCTTTTATACTATACCGTCCTCGGCGGATCGGAGAATAGTGAACACAGACACAGACAGGTCATAGACATTTGTACAACATAACCCCATCTATAAATAAAACCTGACATGGAAACATCGATGCATACAAGACACAGAACCTGGCACCTGATTTTTTTTGTCTTTAGTTTTAGTGAAACACAGGTCCTGCTGTTGAAGAAACCACTTTGAAGCAAAACGTGTGTTTTTGTTGCGTTAAATGTTTTTTTTTAACAACATACCATAATAAGCATGCTAAGCTCTCTGTACATGCGTCACCGAGTTCTTGTTTCCGGTTGTAAACGCTGTGAGCGGGGGAAAAGGTGTCAAAGGAGACGTTCCCAGTGGTCGTGAAGCCACGACGAGGTGGGTCTCGGTGGTGCTGGTGCTTCATGAAGTGGCTCGGACCTGCTGCAGTTTTTTGTTGTTGAAAAAAATCAAAATCAAAACAGTTTCACAAGTTCAATCCCTTTCCTTTAGGTTTCAACATTAGCTAAGCAGAGAGCATTTACGCTGGTTTTGCATACACCAGTGGGTGTTCTATATGTGCCGAGAGCGGGTGGTGTAGGTGGTGGTGGACTGACAAGGAGGCGCAGAGGAGGGAGGAGGGAGGAGGACGGCAAAGCACCCTTTGAGGCCGGTTCTTCAAACCTGAGCAGTTCTGAACCGATTCAAAACCGTATTTTTCAACCTGAAAAACATTGCATATTTTTCTCCTTCTTCTTATTAACACAGATTCACATAATTCATCCAATCTCAGATCTATGCATCTCCGATTGATAGACTATTTATGACATGAGCTAATTTGCGTACATTCTTAGCTGTCTAGGCATGTGATTTCTCACCCATCTGTATAAAAATAAATCTCACCACCACCTCTTAACTAAGTGCTCTCAGTTCGGTGTTACGATGCAACGGTCTCAGGCGTCCGCTCAAAGGGGGGGGGGGGGGGGGGTTCTCTCGCATCACGATAATACAACGCTCTTATTTACACAATGCCTATCGCAGCGTAGCAGTCGTAATTTAAACTGAACGTTTCAAAGTGTTGGCGGTGCCGCCCAATAAGTCGATTTGGCACTTTGATTATCACTCAGCTCACGGTGTGGGGGAGGGGGCTAAATATTCTCAACTGGTTTCTTGTCTTGCTAATGTGGAGTATCGACGTTGATTCCGCCGTTTAATATTGTGTGTTGCGATGACCTAAAAATCCCTCTCGGGAGTCCTAAAACTGCAACCAGCCTGCAACACTTATTCGCTCCTTACCGGAGATCCCAACGTGCAAGACTTCATAATAAATCCTCCTATTAAACACGGCGTAGAACAATACCGCGGAGGACGAGGGATGCAACGGCGATCAATAAGGGCATCATTTGGAAAGAGAAACACAAATGTGAAAGCCTTGAACTGCAGACACTGATCTGCTCTGGTCTGCCGGCAACAGTCTGGCTTTTGTGTTGTGGGAATCCTCGCAGCTTTCCTTCTGAAATATCACCCGGCACGCTCACAAAGACATGGCGGCCGCCTCCCTCTTGCTCTCCGTTAGCCCGCTGAACACGACGTTAGCTACATTCAAAGAGGAAAATAATGAAAGTCTAAGACAGAACTCTGTTTTACAGACCTTCTGTCATGTACCGCGGACTAAAAAGGTGCTTTTGGGGGAGGGGGGGGGGCAAGGTTGACTGGATATATAAAGGTGTTTGTAGCGAAGCGATCACACACACACACACACACGGCTCTCTCACATGAGCATGGACACCGACATTCACATGCTTGCACCTATACAGGACTGTCTCAGAAAATTAGAATATTGTGATAAAGTTCTTTATTTTCTGTAATGCAATTAAAAAAACAAAAATGTCATGCATTCTGGATTCATTACAAATCAACTGAAATATTGCAAGCCTTTTATTCTTTTAATATTTAATAATTTTTAAATTGCATTACAGAAAATAAAGAACTTTATCACAATATTCTAATTTTCTGAGACAGTCCTGTATACATGCACAGCCGTGGTTTGGGGAAATAGCATTGGCATGCGGACGGAGGAACAAAGACAGCCACCACCCCCCCCCCCCCCCCACACACACACGCACATCAATACACATAAGGGTGGATGGTGCCTGGCTTGGATGGGAACCATGTAGTTCTAGTGGCTGAATTTGGTTTTGTTCACATTCTGGCACGTGTTCATGAAAAAGGTCAAAATGTGATTGGTTTAGGGTCACGTGATCAAGCACGATCGTGGAAGTAAATAACAGGCTGGCTCAAAACATTTAAGATTAAAAAAAAGACTCTTGTGTTGTCACTGTTCAATGGAAGCCCATTCCCACCATAAAGAAGTTAGGGGATGATAAAATCAAAAATATTTTCAATCAAGATTATATCAAACTAATTAATAGGAACACATTCATGGAGGACAATTTATTTTACTTACAATTTGTTTTACTTCAATACAGTCATGATTATGAGATTGAAACTCAATTTTCTTTTACTTTCTTAAACAAGTTCTCATGTGACTTACTGTGAGTGCAGTTATTTTTGTAATCCCTAAATGACTAAGTATGACAAAATCTAAATGTTTTCTTCAATGTGTGCTCCCCTAGACATGTCCGTCTCATCCCTGCTCACGTTAGCTTGCATGTCAAAGGTCACTCCAGATAGCTTGAGAGCAGCTCACTGATATAATATAATAGAAGAAGAGTTGTTCTCCAGAGCGGCGGACGGATATTCAGACTTGGTTCGGCTAACTTTCTGCAAGCGGCGTAGCATCAAAGCGTGGAGGACTTAAACTAGCACGTTAGCCAGCGGTCCGCAAGTTAGATAGCTAGCTTGCTAACTCTAACGGCTCCTTTTTCGCTACAGCCAATCATAGCAGTCTGGTTCTTTTTTCAGGAGCTATTTCTCTCACTTAATCATTAATAACAGACATAATCCTGGATGCACTGGAGCCAAACAAACTCGTTGTGTCTCAGTTTAGCCTCGTGCTTCATTTCCATGTTGATCTTGCCGATGAGAGTGCTGTAAACAATCTGAAAAAAAACCTGTTGTAACTTTAAACCCAGAAGCACAGGAACTCTCTCTCTGTCTTTCTCTCGTTCTTTCCTTGTTCTCTCTTTAACTCAAGCTCCTCTGTGCTGGACCATGAACCACCCTGAGACATCCCGCCCTCTGAGTGCCTCATTACCTTCGCATTGAAAATGCGGAAGGTTATGTTAAATGCGGAAGGTTATGTTTTGATCGCCGTGTATTTATTTATTTGTATGCGTGTTCCTCGCATAACACAAAAAGTTTTAAACCGAATCGCATGAAATTTGGTGGGATGATTGGTTATTATCCGGGGACCATTTGATTAGATTTTGGGATCAATCGGGTCATAGGTCAAGATCAAGGTCATGGAAAGGTCAAAATCTTATTTTTACCATAGCACGGTCAATTTTTATCTAATTGGCATGCAACTAATGCCAACATTTTCATAATTTAATGCCCAATCTTGTGATAAGCGAAGGTATGCGCTCTACCGAGTGCCCATTCTAGTTCCAGATGTTTTGGATTTGGATCGTCATCCTCCGGGATATTCAGCCTCTCTCTCTCTGTTTGGCATGCCGTCCTGATCAGTACCGTTTACGATCTATCTGTAATTCTACTATGTTGGTCTATTTCATACACATCTATTGTGCATGTCTGTGCATCCCCCTTCTGTTATACTTCCTTTTAGGGGAGTGTTATTCCTAAGGATAGAGCATGCTGTAAGAATTGTAAAGATACTGTAAAGATATTTGGCCTTAAATAGATTATTCTTTCCCTGGCGGTCGTGGGCTCACATACAAATGGAAACAAACACGACTCACAGGCACTCCCAAACAAAGCAAACAGACGCAGCGCTCTCCACCTCCACACATGAACACATGTGTTCTCACTCGGGGGGCTAAGAAAGCGATGAGGGCTCGACTCGCCGTGTTTGAGGTAGACTCGGGGATCCAAAATCCGTGAAGTCTACCGGACACTCGTCAAGGAACCGAACACAGGACAGAACAAAAAGGTACATTTTTGATTGTGAATTGAGAAGACAAAGAAAAGATGAGCTAACAATGGGTTTTCATCTAAGGTTCATCATCATTTATTAGAAAATATTCTTTTACCTGAGAGAATCCTTCAATAGCTTCCTTTACCCAGTCACAAAAAGTGGTCTGTGTTTATGTGTGTGAATGTGTGTGTGGAGTGGGTCTAGGCTGATGCTCTCATGGGTGGGGCGCACTTTAAAAGCAATCACGAGATTATTATTTCCCCACAAATACATAATTTAAAAAAAAGGATCTGCGGAGACGAGAAATACGCCGAAAGGTCCACTCATTCACTTATTGCACTTCAATCAAAAAATCTTTGTAAACTTTATAATTAGTCCTTAACGGTCTTTGCCTAAAGGCTACAACTCTTATTTCATAATAAAAAAAATAATAACAACCATTAAATGGCGTAAAAGGCATTTGGCTTGGGTGCAATTTACTTTTTCTTTCTCATTTTGTCGCAATTATTACCACCAAAGATTGTTCCACTTTTCTCGGAATGGTTTGGACCACTCAAAGTGCATTTTAGTTAAGTGCTCAAGGTCAACTAGGGGTCAGCGGGGCGGAGACGCTCATCTCAGATATATATATTTTTTAAAGACTTCTGCTACAAACATCCACCACCCGGAATACCCTTTTAAAGTTACATTAAGTTGGTCGAGGGACATAAAAAAAATAAAAAAAGCTTCACACACATATTGCAGTAAGATTGAATTTAGGGACTTGTCTAGATTTTAATTTGTGGCCTTAAGGCTCAACCCAACGAACACTGAGAGCATCGCATCAAGTAGACATACCCACACTTCCAAACAACACACACACACAGACACACACATGAACACACATACCACTTTCTGAGCAGTTTACAAAAACAAAAAAAACAGCACATCTCGTAAAATCCATATCCTATCCACAACATCCTCAGTGCCCCTCCTACTTGTCCTCCGAGACCCCCGGACTGTCCCGGCCCTTTCGCCCACACAATGAAGCTCGGAGTCTTCGGGTCACGGGAAAAACCTCCGGAACTCACGCCAGGTCGAATTTAATTTCATAGGCAAGATGGGCCTTGTTGTTGTTGTCGTTGCACCGAGCTTGTCTTCTCGGAGTAAGCAGGAGGGAAATTGCATAGACATCTTGCTATTTGCATGTCTTCACAAACTCTACATTTGGCATAAGTGGGGTGGGGGTGGGGGCGAGAACCGAATACAACAATGAAGCCCAAAAAAATTCAAAAATAAACATCACAGACAATATCCACCCTGGTCCAATGTGTCAACATTTGAGAATAAACCGGGATCATAATATCTATGGTGGGTGGGATGGGTTTGGACCACCCCTGCAAAGCCAGCCTCGAAAGGTACTCGCTTCAAGTGGCATTTAGGAGGAAATGGTTTCAGATGCACTCCATCCAGATGTTGAACATATTCTTTACTTTGAGGAAGCTGTGTGTAGCTTCTGCTTTAGGCTCCACCCCCACCCGAGTCTCTTGGACAGAGAGGCACATATGGGGCTTATGGTGCGTTCACACCGGACGCGGCGAAAAAATTCTCGACGCGTCTGACGCAGCAGTCTCGACGCGCGGCGAAAAAAAGTGTGTTCAGACCAGACGCGTCGGGGGCGTGGCTTATCGCTCCCGCTTCTTTACGTGAAAAAGAGTTTTCTTTTTTCCCACTGCGCTTCTCGCTGCTCTCTCTCTCTTCTTCTCTCTTTGATACGTGTCTCTGAGACTTTTCCACCTACGGCGGCAGATCTCCTCTGCCATGAAACACATATGCCGGCGGTTGGTTCATAGTAAAGTACAACAAATAGCGAGAATAAAAGCAAATACATACATTCAAAACTTACCAGGTAGTCCCACGGCTTCTCCGACCTTCTTCCACAATTCATCTTTACAGCTACGGTTTCGGTAAGTAAAAAGAGTCGTGTCATAAAGTTCGGGGTGCCCACAAACGGCGACAATAATCTTATCCTCCATTTGTGCATTGACTTTGCATGTAATCTCGACGCGCGTCGAAATTTCGACGCGTCCGGTGTGAACACACCACTAGTGTCTTAAATCTGCATCTGCATGAAGAAACTTGACATGAGGGGTGCATACGGGGGCCTCTGCCTGATGTCAACTGGTCCAGGTTCACGACAAACTGGTTTTTAGAAATTGAGGTGCGAGATTTTATTTATTCTCCTTTCTTTCAGGCTGGCTTCTCGGGGAGGCAATGGGGTTGGCGGACAAACGGGGAAATCCATTTTGCCCTTTTCAAACATTGACGCGGGTGTGTTGCAGCCACGGTAGCCGACGTTTTACTCTAATTGATAACCATGCCCCCACCCCACCTCCCACCCGACTACACCCTCTCACTGCCCTCTTAACCTTCTGGCCACTGTGGCTGCTGGCGACACCCACATCAATAGTTTGGAAGAATTGAATCTGATTCCATAGGCGAACACACACACATACACACACACACACAGACACACACAGAGCTGTCAGCGTTCATGTGCAGCGTGTGATGTCGTGGTGAGAATACGAGGGGTACGAATCTATCTCTTTGCAAACAACAGGAGGCACAGGGTTCATGATTAATTTCACGGGGCACTTCTGAATATGGATCAACATGCACATGTGAGAGAGTGCACACATACAAATGGATGAAGCATTTACACATTACTTTTTTTTGTTTTTTGTCCCCCCCACCCCCCCACCCTTCCCCTCTCTTACATGGGAGCGGAGGACGGAGAGGCTCAATTAACTTTTGTTGCAATAAATCTCGAGTGTTGTATGTTTTTTCTTTCTTTTTGTATTTACATCCTTGGTTATGGCCCAAAAAAAAAAAAAAAAATCAAAATCAAAAACAGAAAAAAAGAAGACCACAAAAAAAAAACATATAAAAATACACAACATTGCACCTTGCAGACGGGCAATATATATTCTCAGTTTTGTAGTTTTTTTGTAACGTCTATGTGACACCACTATCTTTTCTGCTGGTGTGTGGAAGTTGCGTTGTGGGTGCCGGGCTCAGGTCCAGCCCCCCCCCTCCTGTCAGCTACATTCAATACCATAAAACTTTCAGCCATTACAAAAGTCTTAATCCCTCAGTCTCCGGGCCATTCACATTTTAAATGTATGTCTATAGACTGTGCCTTTAAGTTGGTGAACCGCTCGCAGATGATCTCGAACGTCTCACAACCAAATAAGGTAGAGCACAAAAGCTTGAGGGAAGTGTCCTTTTGTAACTTCTACTGATGCGTACACACAAGAACATATTATCTTTAACATATACATCTTTTTTTAGTCTATATATGCTATCTATATATTTCTGTTGCATTATTTTTCCTGTTTGTGTTTTTTCATAAAAAAAGGATATATATACATATATATATATATGTATATATACATATATATTTTAGAAATTCCTGTTTTGTTGGTTGTAAATTCCTCCTGATAAAAGGGGACGGACAACTGGACAGACACAGACAAACAGATCAGTTGTCTTTTCAACACAAAGTATAGATGTGAAAAAGAAGTGAAATATTTTCTGTTACACTGCACGCATGGTCAAAAAGTGACTACAGCTTGTTTTTTCCCTTTTTTTACACAGAAGCAGAAACAGAAAAATAAGAAAAGCAATGATACAAAATAAAAACATCTCCAATAAATTTTGTTCAGGAGTCTTTTTTTTAAAAGTTTTTTTTTAAAGTCATCTCTTTTCATCTTGTTTCGTGGATTCATAATAATTTCATATATCTTTTTTCTTCTCAATCTAAATCCGACTCAGAAGGTAAAGCAGCATTATAACCCAGACTTTCACACACACACACACACACACACACCCAGTCAGCTCACGAGAACAAAGGACATCAATAGGGTTTATTTTTTTCTTCTTCTTCGTTTTTTCTTTAAATCTCTTTTTCAGTTCTTTTTTTTTTTTAACGCAGACGTTTTAGAAATTCCAAACCTGCACCTCTGGAATGAGGCATCTCTCTTTCTGATCCTCACCACGTGTGAAAGCTGGAGGTTATCCTTTTGGAGGGAGCTGAAGGGGGGGGGGGGGGCATTTGGAGGTGTCAGCTGGCATGGGAGCAGGGGCTCGTACGCGGTTGTCGTGGGAACCGAAGGGGAGGCGGTCGTACGCATCCCTGCGCCGCCGCCTCCTCCCCTTCCTCCGAGTTTTCCTTTACATCGTCTCTCCGACCGGCCACGGCGCCCTCTCTCTCCCACGACGATGATGGCAGTGAGGGAGTCGAGGACCCCTCGGCTTTCTTGTTGTCGTTTGTTGTTTCCCGTCCGCTTTCTTTCCCCTACATCCTCTCGATCTCTCGTTCCTGTCGCTGCTGCTTTGCCGATCACATTCATTCGGTGGCGCCCCTCTAGAAGGCGTTCAGGACCCGCCTCGTCTCACAAGGGAGAGGCCTGCATCCCGTTTGGTGTCAAGGGGGACTTGGGAAGAGGAAAGGAGATGAGATGATGGAGGGGAGGGCTGACGCTACAGGAGGGGTGACGGGAAAATTAGTACCACAAAAATTATTACTGCTCTCCAGCGCGGAGTTGGTCTAAGACTGACTACCGGGTCAGGTTTGGGACTGAGCCCACTGAGACGGCCAGCATCTGTTCCACAGAGCCCCCCAAATCGACGCAGGTTTTGGTTGGTTGGAGAGGGGGTTGGGGGGTGGGGGACGATTGGTTTAATCCAAGGGGCTGAAAGGGAGGACCGCTGCAGTAGTGCAAAAGCTCCCACCAGCCTGGCTGGTTGGGGGCCGTTATAACGGTGGGAGGGGCGCAATTTAGTCTGGAGCTAGGCTCCAGAAAAGGGCTTCGTCATGGGGCTGGAAGTAGGGTAAGGCAGGGCAGGTGATGGAGCTCTGAAAGTGGTGATGGCGCTCAAGAAGCGCGTGGCGGGGGCGGGGGGCGGGGCGTTTCTTCGGGGCGTTCCGGTTCCTCCCTCCTCCCAGCGCCGCTCCAGACGTCGGAGCGGCGAGGCTCGGCCCACTACCCATGATCCCTCTGCCGCACTGCTCTGCTTAGGTACTTCTTCAGGGGTGCAGATCCCCCGTCCTGTACAGGCGCCGAGCGGGAACTACTTTCTTAAAATGTATAAAATAGATTCTTAAGTTCTTTCGTTCTCTTCCCGTGAGAGTGGTGAAGCCCAGTTCGACTCGGCCCCGTCATTGGAACCAACCGACCGGGCGCTTGTCATCGACATTCTGGTCGTTTGGCTCGTACACTCCGATCTCCGCCGTGAGGTATGACCGCGATAGTGGTGAGCAAGTGCACGGGGACTGAAAAGAGCTTTTGAGCTTAACTTCGGTGGAGAGCATTCTACTTTCTTTCTCGTTCCACGCCTGATGCTCAGTCCATGCATGAAAGCTTATTTCCTGTGGAGATCCAACGGCAGCCGCCATGAGTGTGGAAGATCTCCACGATGCAGAAGGAAACTTTTCCCAGCACGCTCATCCAACGGGCGTGGCCACCGAGGGGTTTCTTCTTCTTCTTTCTTTCCGGGTACCATCTCTGCCAATCTGTCCTCCGTCGCTCCCCCGAGTTGCTTTTATCCCCACGAAACTGGAGAATCAAAATGTTCTCCTTCCCCCGGGGGGAAAAAATAATAAAGATACGACACTTGGTCCCGGATAACAAAAAGAGATCCCCCCAATGCCATGGGGACCATTCCCTGGAGTCGGGAACAACAACAAAAATTCTCCGGGGGGGAGATGGCTGGCCCCTCCTGTCTTCAATGGCATTTCAACCAAGTGATAGCACTGAGGGTGTGAGTGAGTGTGTGTGTGTGTGTGTGCGTTCATGACGCAAGTGTTTTTTTTGTGTCTCTCGGTGACACCGGCGTAAATATTATGCACATTTGCGCGTTAACCAGCACATGAAGGGTGTGTGTGTGTGTGCCTGTGAGTCGGCTGTGGGCAGCTGCCCCGTGTCCACAGAGGTGAGGTAGTGCCTGACACCACGTGGGGCAGTCGCGCGGCCCCCAGCCGGAGGGGGGTGTAATCCACTTTTTGAGGTAAATGGTAGCCTTCTTGACGTTTGCCTGCTCTCAGTGACGCCCGTGTATTTTTTTTTTTTTAAGAAAAGAAAAGAAAGGCGAATGCGTATGGAAGCCTGGGAGGGCCACACTGAGCAGAGTCCGTGAGGAGAGGACTCTGTACAGACCCTGCAGGTTCGGGCTGTATATCGACACCGCCGCGCAGTGCATACAGTAAAATGAGGCATTCGCGTTACTCTGAGGTGATGTGTGTTTATGTGTGTGTGTGTGTGTGTGTGTGAGAGAACGACAGAGAGAGAGAAAACGTGTGTGTGTGTGTGTGTGTGTGTGTGAGAGAAAGAGTGTGTAAGATGAGCTCTGCCGTCTGGCTGCGTGCAGGAGATTTATTCTGACTCCCGCTCGGACTTTACAGTTCAGCTGTTAAATCTTGTTTCTTCTCTCTATCTCTGCTCCTCTCGTCCCCTTCCAAGTGTCTCTCCCTTTCTCCCCCCATCCCCCCGCCATATTGATTTCTTACTCCCTGGAGAGAGAGGAGAGCTGAATTGTCATTAACAAGACGGTGGCAGCACGGGCAATGACGAGTCAGCTCATGTACGTGTGTGTGTGTGTGTGTGTGTGTCACAGGAGCCGGTCCAATGACAAAAAACAAGGTAGATATGGAGCCATGTTCTGCACATTTTCAACACAATTTCATAAAAAGTGGAGTAGCCTTGTATAAATATAGCACCGGTTTTCACTGGGTTCTAAGTACGAAGCCCCAAAAGAACACAAGCAGCTGTGAGTAAACGGCTCAGATTGAGTGGAGGAGTTGACAAGAGAGCGAGTCGGGTCGCTCCGCCGCAGCCTTTTGCAATGTTCTCCGACGTGCTGCGTTCGCTGCCCTCCCCCCTGTCCACACTTTCTGAATTACTGCCTGAACACGTATTCAGAAATAATACTGAGAGGTGCTGGCCAGTGTGGAAGCTGGAAACATGGGCTCCAGAAAAGGTGTGTAAATATGTGGCCTTAAAAAAAAAGAGAACCAGAAGGGTCGGGGGGGCGATGGACCCCTGACAATTGCGCTGCTCTGAAGAACTGAGGTGGAACAGGCTGTGTGTGTGTGTGTGTGTGTGTCTTGGCAAATGGCTACAACTCTTACTCGATAAGACATCATGCTCAGTCAGAAGGGCCCCCCCCCGCGCCGGGGTAAGTCAAAGGAGGAGAAAGAGGCGGAGGAGACGGTGTTTCTCCGTCTGCTCCGCTCTCCCGTTGCTGGTGTGTTGTTTCTGCCGTCGGTTCCAGTCGCTTCGTCCTGTAAAATTGCGATGTCGAGAGAAAAATAGAGAGAGAGGGCTCCCTCCATCCCCCCCCCCCTCCCACCCTCTATTCCCCTCCCCCACAAAAAAAGAGAAAAGATGGCCCTTCCCATCTCCGGCTTCTTCGTCCTCGTGCCCTCCCCAAAAAAAAGGCGGCGGCCCAGTGTCACACCTCCTGGTCCTCGAAGACCTCGAGGAAGAGCGGCGGGAAGAGTTCGTTGGGACACTCCACCTTCATGTGCAGGAAGCGGCTGGCGTGGCACGCCCCGATCATCCGCAGGTCGGTCACCTTCATCAGCAGCTTGGGCCAGAAGTGAGGAATGTTGTGCTTGCGGTAGTTGATGTAGTGCTCGAACGCCAGCAGGTAGATCTCCTGGCACTTCTCGATCCGGTCCATGGAGGTCAGGCCCGAACGGTCTGGTGACGGGGGGGGGGGGGGGGAAGAGAGAGGAACAGTCAGTGCGTTTACATGATGGTATAATTCGAATCTTGCTTTAGTTGGACTATGCAAAGACGCAAAGTCCAGTTCCTAATCCAATTCACCGTTACATGGCGCGATAGTCGAATTATCAACCGGATCGGATCGAGTTATCCAGGGGTGTTAATCGGATCGTAGTCGGACCGCACATAGTCGAACAAAGGTGTTTACATGAAACGGATAATTCGATTTCAGTCCGACTAAGCCAGTTATTCGAATGCATGTAAACACGGTCAATGAGTGCATGATAAACAATAAACTGTGTTGGCTTGGTCGCATTTAAAAAGGCGAATTAGGCAATAAACGAGTGTGTCTGTTGAACTCTTCATGATGAAGAGCCTGAAGGCACCGCAATGAATAATTAGAGCAACTTATCCCTGCACATTTCTAAGAGAAAAAAACGAAAATCATCATTGCAACAGACATTAAAATAATATAACTAGAACGGGCACTCGGTAGAGCGCATACCTTCACATATCACAAGATTGGACATTAAATTATGAACATGTTGGCATTAGTTGCATGCCAATTGGATATAAATTGACCGCGCTATGGTAAAAAGAAGATTTTGACCTTTTCATGACCTTGACCATGACCTTTGAACCGATCAATCCCAAAATCTAATCAAATGGTCCCCGGATAATAACCAATCATCCCACCAAATTTCATGCGATTCCGTTTAATACTTTTTGACTTACGCGAATAACACACACGCACGCACACAAATACACGTCGATCAAAACCTTTTTCAATGCGAAGGTAATTAAGACAGTTTTGATCACTACGTGTCATTTTAACAACACAAATCCCACACTCAAACAGCAACTACACTAGCGTCATCAGTTACAATTTTCTTAAAGAGATTTAGGCTGAAAGTCGTCAGAAAGAGCTCGCCGACTCCTTTCAGCTTTCCGTTCCTCAGTCAGCAAACATCGGACACAATTTTTATCACCGAGAGCTAATTATCGGAGGATGTTTTATTTCCCCGGTGCCGACTTTATGGAGGGAATAAGAATTACAGATGTGTCGGAGGGCGTGACGATCAAACCACTTCACCTTCATGCACACATGGCGGAACTAATATTACACACACCCGCTTTCTGATTTGAACCATACCATTTCAAAACTGAGCAATTTATGTGAAGAATCTAAATAAGTAAAAGTCTCATGTTAGGAGTGTCTGCAACGAGCAAACCGGGAGGGAAAAAGTGCTTTTTAATCACATTTAGGATGGAATTTAAAGTCCATTCAACACCGTATGTGGACTTTAATCTTGAAGCCATAATTACATTCTGACCCACGATGTACACAGTGTAATGAATATGGACCGTCATGGAATTGTGTCTCCGAGGGGCACGGGAGACGGAAAAATTAACATTTACATTAAACCGAACTCGCCCTGCGTGCAGTCGTGCAGCGGCGTGGGATTTTTTGTTGTTGTTGTAGAAAGAGGAAGTCAAGGGGAATGTGCAATGTCAACAACAACAACCTGAGCTCATGAGCAGCACGGCCTGCAGCAGCGCCACCTCCGTGTCGTCCAGGTGGAACTGCGCCAGGCTCTTGCCCAGGTCGAAGATGGCGTCCGACACCACGCCCAGCCCGCCGTTCTTCAGCTGCTCGCGCTTCACGGCCATCTCGCCGCTCAGCGTCAGCGTTTCGCTCTCGGGGTCGTAGCGCATGGCGGCTCGCAGAGACATGATCTCCATGCAGCAGCCCTTCAGCAGGATGATCTGGTCTTCACAGGGTAGCTGGAGGGGGAGGGAGGGAGGGAGGGAGGGAGGTTTTAATGCTGGATTATTAAAACACATTTCTCCGTGGATCGGTGTTCACGAGGACACAGAGAATATGGTCTTTGTGGTTGTTTCTTTTATTTTACAGTTGTTGAATCAACAAGTTATGGAACAACGGGAATGGAGGAGGGTCTGGATGGTTATTTATTTCTAGCTTTTTTTTTTGTGCGGCACTTTTCAACAGCTGTGTTCGACATGAATGTTTAAACGTTACACTTAACCCTTGTGTTGCCTTAGGGTCATTTTGACCCGAATCAATATTACACCCTCCCCCCGCTTTAGGATTAATTTGACCCCATTCAATGTTTAATGTCGGTGTTCTTTCGGTAGTCAACAAACAAACATAAAGTGCCTCACACTTAAACTTGGAAAACAATATTAATTCTAATAATTTTCTGGAGGTTTTAATTGCTGGCGTCAAATTGAACCCAAAGGGTAAAATATGTTAGTAAATATAAAGGTAACAGGAGGGTGAAACATTGAATCGGGTCAAAATGACCCAAAGGCAACACAAGGGTTAAATAAAAAATAGAAACCAAAGTGTGTTCCAATTTTGTTTTTAACAGACTTTTGGTTTCCTAAATCATCAGTTGTAAAATATGACGGGTTATTGAGTCGTTTTTTCATGAGATGTTTAGAAAAAGACAAAAGATACATTTTGAGTAGAGTAGATGACCCCCCCCCCCCCACACCCCTCTAAAAGATATAGGGCACACAGGCATAATTAATTTACAAAGAAAAGCCCAAAAAAAGACATGGCCTAAATTATAACAGAACAAACACACACAGACACACAGACACACACACACACACACAGACACACACGCATGTATTTCTGGATATCCTCACACATTCACACGCTGAACGCCATCTTGGTGGAAGTCTGAAGCATCATCACGCACGCTGCAGGCGGAGGGAGGAGTCAGAGGAGGAGCCGGGGGGGCTCAGAATTGTTTTTCCACTGATGAACACACATTATGACTAATACATCCTGATTTACATAGATATTACAATCTCTGGGTAGAGACCCATTTAATTAAATCTACTGCTGAACTCAACTCTCACCTTCAGGCAGCTTGTTTTTATATTTCGCTGCTCTGGACTGACGGGCGGATTGTTTGGCTTGATCTGTCTGGTGGATGTACAGGACTGTCTCAGAAAATTAGAATATTGTGATAAAGTTCTTTATTTTCTGTAATGCAATTAAAAAAACAAAAATGTCATGCATTCTGGATTCATTACAAATCAACTGAAATATTGCAAGCCTTTTATTCTTTTAATATTGCTGATTATGGCTTACAGCTTAAGAAAACTCTAAAATCCTATCTCATAAAATTCTAATATTTCCTCAGACCAAGTAAAAAAAAAGATTTATAACAGCTGAGTGTTTGTCAAGGCTCAGGAAACCCTTGCAGGTGTTTCGAGTTAATTAGACAATTCAAGTGATTTGTTTAATACCCTACTAGTATACTTTCATGATATTCTAATATTTAGAGATAGGATATTTGAGTTTTCTTAAGCTGTAAGCCATAATCAGCAATAAATCAGAATAAAAGGCTTGCAATATTTCAGTTGATTTGTAATGAATCCAGAATGCATGACATTTTTGTTTTTTTAATTGCATTACAGAAAATAAAGAACTTCATCACAATATTCTAATTTTCTGAGACAGTCCTGTATACCTGGAGGGCACGCCTCATTTATTTATTTGTTTCCGTGCGTTCTTATCTCTAATTCACTGCAGTGACACGAACAGGTACATATAATATAATATATTTTATTGTGAATGAACGATAACGTGATAAACGTGACTGATTATGGGCTTCGGGGTCTGAAATACTCAAACTGCGTCCTTATCCGCCGCCATTTGATTGCTTCATCTCTAAAACGAACAGAACGCACAGGGGAGGAATTAAGTCGCGCTCGCGCTCGCCTTTGAACAGCAGCATCCAGAATAATATTAATTATAATAATAACATTTATATAACAACGGAACAATCTGAATGAATTCAGCGTTTTTAAATATGCCACAAAAAAAAAGGAAAATAAAGTGACGAGCGCCCTGAGATTCATGTTCTCAGAAACAACTTTTCATCTCAGACTCTTTCTCTCACACACAGACACACACGCACAGATAATTATCCAATCTAAGGTCTCATTACACGAGCAGAAACAAAAACACATGATTACATGTTGCTAATCAACAAAGGCTTCTGGGTAGGTTTTTTTTACAAGCCAGGCGTAACGTTCAAAGACCCACACGTTCACCTGTGCTTTTGCCCGTTTGCATTCAGAAGGAGACCTGAACTATCCGCCACTCACCTCGGAGAACATGGGCAGTTTTTTGGCAAAGTCGACGACGCGGGTGATGGCAGGAGTGATGATCTTGGTGAACTCGCTGAAGGCCTTCAGGTCCACCTTGTCGCCGTCTGACGTCGGGGTGACCGGGGACTGGCCGATCTTCTCTGGCTACGGCGGGGAAACAAAACGAAGGCCGATTAGAGCGCGGTCGGAAAAAAAGAAAACTACCTGAGACACGAAAGTAAAAGAGCCACTAGACTCGTTTTTATTCTTGTAAACAAATCCAGTGAAAGACCAAAATGGTCATATTAATACATATTGTGTGAGTATTGAAGCCTGACATCTCATCTTCCTCTGAGCCTCAGAGCGCCATTAAAAACACATGAATGAGCAGCACTGTTGTTCCTTCATCACCATGAACACACACACACACACACACACACACACACACACACACACACACACACACACACACACACTTTGACCACATATACTTACTAGAGCACCAAATGTGGATTCATCTACCGCTGAAAATAGTCCCCATCAACTGCCCTAATTTCTCCTCTTTGAATTGAAGATGTTTAAAGTAGTGCTGTGAAAAATAACGCGTTAACTCAGTTAATTCAATTACAGGTTTAACTAGTTATATTTTTTTAACGCATTTAACTCATGCGCAGAATGAGCTTCCAATCTGTCTGTTGTTGGTCGTCGGGACGAAAAAAAAGTCACTTGCAAAATGAGCTTCCAATACACCACTTCAATCTGAACTCTGTCCGCTCTCATGCAGACGGTCTGTTCATCGGTAATGATCCTTCCGCAGGTTCACTTACGGAAACCTTGTTACGACGTTTACTTCCTGAAGATCAGGGGTCTCAACACGTCGATCGCGACCTGCCAGTCGATCGCGGCGTAGTGTTGGTAGATCGCATGACATTAAAAAGATTGGCCCGCCCCCTGACATGTTCTCTATAGCACGTCTTTGTTCTTTTATTAAACTAAACGTCTGTTGTTGATCGTATCTCCACAGCAGCATGTCATCTCTGTCTCTTCGCGTTGCGTTAACACTTATCGATCTCCGTCTGGCGCGACACAGAGCTCCGCTTGGCGCATCACCACCGAGCAAAAAAAAAGTCACTTGTCAATCTGTCCACCTTTAGATTGTATCATGGTGGAGTTAATGGTTGACAAACAAGAGAAAAATGTTCTGTTTAACCCTCCTGTTACCTTTACATTTACGAACATATTTTACCCTCGAGGTCAATTTGACCCCAGCAATTAAAACCTCCAGAAAATTATTAGAATTAATATTGCTTCCCAAGTTTAAGTGTGAGGTACTTTATGTTTGTTTGTTGACTACCTAAATAGCCCTTTAAATAAATAAAAAAGTTGATATTTCTGATATGTTTGACACAGTGAAAAACAGCCTGGGGTCAAATTGACCCCAAAGAACACCGACATTAAACATTGAATGGGGTCAAATTGACCCGAAAGGTAACAGGAGGGTTAAACATTCTGTTTAGGATGAAGATGTATTAATGTTCCATATGGAAGAAAACTGCTAAATAACTGCTGAGTTGCAGCACCATTGTATAGAAGAATGTATAAATGTATATATCCGTCTTTTGTCATAAATCTCTATGTTCTCACAAAATATACCGAGAATATCGGTAATATGTGATTAATCCACAAAAACCTGTGATTAATCCGATTAAAAATTTTAATCGTTTCACAGCCCTAGTTTAAAGTGCTTCCTGAGATTAATTGATCTATCTTATAAAAATTATTTTACAGATGTCTTCAGTGGAAACCAACGGGCTCGGGGGGGGCTTTGTGTCACAGACCGGGGAGGGAAGAAATAAAAGCAAAGTATTAATTTACAGCACACAAAACAAACAAAGTGTACAAAAAGGATCTTTTGACTTGGCTCTGGGTTATTTCGATGCCTTCGAGGTATCGATTACCGATATCCAACACTGGAGACATCTTTTTAGGCGTTGATGACATCACGGAGGAGGCGAGGAGCGCATGTGTGAGCCGAGGAAAGCGAAGGAAAGAACAAAGTGCAAAGGGCAAGAAGAAGAGGAGAGCGCTGCTCCTCGACCACAGAGTGCATTAGAGGAGCGTCAGCTGAGAGTACGGCTGTGTGTCTTAAATTAAAGAGCCCAGAAGATTAGAATAGGACTATATAGAAGGATCAATAATACAGCAGGGGGCACAACACCGTTTTTGTGTGGCCTTCCTACAAAGTGCTCACTTGCCTTTGGGAGACCAATTAAAATCAATTCCCAAGATAAGGAGGGCCGATTGTGCCCCGGGGGAGTGAATGAATGGAGACGCGTCACCCAGCAGATAAGCGCCCACTTAGAGGAGGACGGCCGTGAACGCGTGTGTTCACAGAGTTGATCGAGGATGCTGTTTTCACACCGCGCCGAATAACACGCTCAGAAAAAAAGTCCTTCTTTTTCGGGACCGGGTACGTAGGATTAACCATCAATCAGAATCCAGAGGGGGGCGGGACTTAAGCCAATGCTGTGTGGACGATGTAAACAAGTGTAGGAACAACTTTGACAGACCAAAACAAAAAGCGCTGCTTCCCCCCTGAGTGGAGGTCGGCGTGGGTCAGAGACAAAAAGCAGAGCGAGCAGCCGACGATGTCCAGAGCTGCTCGGACGCATCATGGCTCTGGTGTGATGTGCCGATATTGTTCCGCCTTCTTTCCAAGAGCAGTCTCATGGAGGAACTAGTTTCTTTCCACCGAACTAAATACAATGAGGTGGACCACCCCGGTCAATTGGTCCACAGATTCTGGATGTTTTACATTTTCTTTTTTATATATATATATATATATATTAAAAAATATATATATTCCACGCACCTCCATTGCATCGGTGTGGCTGCAAAGAATCTCAAAACCAGGCCCAAAAAATAAATAAATATATTCTGCCCTCGGAATGTGAGTGATTCCAATTACACCGATCTGTAAATGTGTGTGTAAAGGTCCTTCACGTCTTGCTTTCGGACTAATCCGATTTCCCCGCGGCTGTTGATGTAAGTTTATTGACCGCGTGGCCCGGGTGGGCGGCGTCCGGGGGAACAAACTCGGATGCCCACGCCAAAGAAGCGACGAGGGGATTATTTATGTCTTCGCCGCTGCACGGGGGGGGGGGGGGGGCTAAACATTGTGGGGAGGTATCGTAAAACTCAATGTGGCTTGAGCATTCCTCCAAGAGGCGCTTCTTCAGTCCCGAAGGGGGCTGCCGTTATTTGGACTGGCGTGAACCAACAGCGCACGCTGGGAACTGGCGACCGGGAGGAAACTTATTTTTCCTGCCATCTCATCAGTTACGACCTTCAACGGTTGACCTTTCGTCAGATGGTTGGTTTCAGGAGAGGAATGAGGATGTCCATCTGGCTCCGATGTGCTCTGAACTGATACCCGACGTCATTAATACAAGATAATTGTGTTAAGCGTTTTGTTTTACACCATTGAGCAGAGGGATTAACATATAGATGTGCTTTTGTTCCTGAGAGGGGATTTCAATGTACCGTCCAACACTAATGGCTATAAAAAAATAACCATGACTACTACTGGAGACGTGCACACAGCTGTTAATGAGAGAGAGACAGAGAGAGAGACACACAGAGATAGAAAGAGAGAGAGATAGAGAGACACACAGAGAGAGAGAGAGACAGAGAGAGAGACAGACTGAGAGTGAGAGAGAGAGACAGTGAGAGAGAGAGAGACAGAGACAGAGAGAGAGATGTTCTTGAGGATCTGGAGGCTCGGCCAAATATTAAAATGGGCGAGACACACGAGGTGTCAAAAGAATAATAAAACCGAAGAGCTCTTTAGTGTCGACGAAACGCCGTCTAAGTGCCCAAAACGAGGCGTGAAATCGTTGCTGATGAGCTGCATTCATTCGTGGCCAGCGAGCAGTTTAGATTTGACACTTCATGAGAAGAAAATCAAAGAGCCTGCAGGAACGAGCCAACCCGAAACACGTTCAGATATGAATGCAGAGCTGGAGAATATATATCGATGACGATGATGGTTACGATGAAGATGATGATGATGATGATAACACTAATAATCCACAACATCAATCCAACCGCGGGATGTGTTGACAGTACGTGTGGGGAATGTCTTCTTGCGTCCTTTCGGCACATCTCATAAATTCAATAGATGACATCACAGACGCATCGATACATCAAAGGCGAGGCGAGGACAAGGACGGACGCTCATCGTGCCGTCCTGAAGCCTTCTTCATTATCCCACCACCGAGGCCTGTGAGGGACGCAGTATGCCACAGGAGCATCGACTGTGGCGCTAATCTGTCTTTTAAATCCAGATTCTGAGGTTAATAAGAATTTGTTCCTCGACTCTAAATGCTCCAACGCACAGTGAGAAGTTTGGTAAACACAACAGCCCAGATTCTCCTCCTCCTCCTCCTCGTATAGCTTCCCACCACCTCAACCTTCGTTATCCCTATCGTCCCAACACCCGGCCACGTCCTTCTTGTTGCCTAGCAACTATCTTTGCGGCATCAACCTCTCCCCAGAATTACCCCCCCCCCCCCTCATTTTCTCACATCACCCCAGCGACAGTGAAACAGATCAAGTGGCATAGATTCAGAATATATATATATATATACATATATATATATATATTGACAACAATTGGTCCGTAAGCTCCGGTCCAACGCAGCTGTGAAGTTGTTGACGAGTGTTCTAAACCTTGTAAAGCGCCTCAGATGAAAACACGAGGTCGCTCGATGTTATCTGGGCTCTTGTGTAACGGGGGGGGGGGGGGGGGGGCAGCGGTACTGGATCGGGCTGGTCCAGGATCGATCCGGGCCCAGCGGGGAGTTGGTTAGAGAGAGAGAAACTCTGGACTGCCAACGTCTCGATGAGCGGGGAAAGTGAGGGTGGACGGGGAGAGAGGGAGCATGGACGTGAATACGCAGATGAGAGAGAGTCGAGGTGTGAATGAGAACTATGGAGGGAATTAGTTCTGGTTAAGAGCCCAGAATCCCCCCCCTAAAAAAAAAGAGGAGCGCCGGAGAGAACAGAGGAATAAAGGCAGAGAGACGGGAAACAGGCAGCGGGGAACTAGGCGATAAAGTCGTAAAAAGCTCCTCCGACAGCCTCGGCTCCGCTTTGAGAAACTAAACCTTCTCGTTTCTGAATTAGCGCGAGCATATAATCCACCGGGTCCCGTTGTTGGTTTTTTTGGCACAAAAGAAGCAAGCGGAGACAGTGTACAGTGAGGGATTACACCCCCCCCCGCCCCCACACACACACACACCCCGATTAAGGGGGTTTGTATTTCAAAAAAAGGTGGAGCTGTACTGGATCTAACTGATTCATTTTTCTCCACAAAGACTTCACAAAAAAAGTCCCTCACTTTAAATCTTTCCAGAGATGTTTCTCATGCGTTCATATCCGCATTAAGACGCGACTAAACTAAACTATTCAATTCAATTCAGTTTATTTTATATAGCCCAATATCACAAATTACAAATTATCCTCAGCGGGCTTTACAGTCTGTACACATACGACACCCCTGACCTTTGACCTCACATCGGATCAGGAAAAACTCCCAAGAAATATAAAAAAACCTTTCCCAGGAAAAAAAGCGAGAACCCTTCAGGAAAGCAACAAGGAGGATCCCTCTCCAGGATGGACAGAAGAATAGATGTCATGTGACCAGAAGGAACGAGAGAGGGTGAGTTCATGTTCCTGCCGGGTGCTTCAACATATCAATTGTGTTGATTTGAAGAAAAAAACAATTACCAGGAATTTACGCTTCTGTTTCCACTGCGCGCCCTGAGCGTTGGTGTGCCGGTGGGCCTCCGTCACCAGGTGGATCACCTCCCACTCGCTGTCGGTGGGCTCTGGACGGTTCTGGAGGGTTTTCACCATCTCCTCCTTCTTGCGTCGCTCCCTGTTCTCCTCGATCAGACGCCGCTTAGCCACCCGCTTCGAGTCGTCCAGCACCACTGGGAGGAGGAGGTGGTGGGGGCCGAGAGAGAGAGAGAGAGATAATTAGTTTGCGTGTTGCCTGAAGTCTGCATATACAGGACTGTCTCAGAAAATTAGAATATTGTGATAAAGTTCTTTATTTTCTGTAATGCAATTAAAAAAACAAAAATGTCATGCATTCTGGATTCATTACAAATCAACTGAAATATTGCAAGCCTTTTATTCTTTTAATATTGCTGATTATGGCTTACAGCTTAAGAAAACTCTAAAATCCTATCTCATAAAATTTTAATATTTCCTCAGACCAAGTAAAAAAAGATTTATAACAGCTGAGTGTTTGTCAAGGCTCAGGAAACCCTTGCAGGTGTTTCGAGTTAATTAGACAATTCAAGTGATTTGTTTAATACCCTACTAGTATACTTTTTCATGATATTCTAATATTTAGAGATAGGATATTTGAGTTTTCTTAAGCTGTAAGCCATAATCAGCAATATTAAAAGAATAAAAGGCTTGCAATATTTCAGTTGATTTGTAATGAATCCAGAATGCATGACATTTTTGTTTTTTGAATTGCATTACAGAAAATAAAGAACTTCATCACAATATTCTAATTTTCTGAGACAGTCCTGTATATATACAGGCATATCTATACATATATCTATATATGTATAGATATATGTATATATGTATGTATATATACATATATATATATATATAGGCACATCAGCACACACATTCGTCTACGTTGTCGCCACCTCTTCTTAAAAAAAGATTTTTTTATTTTTGAACCAGCGGCTCAACACACTCACGGTCCATGGCCATGCCCACGGCGATGCACTTCTTGAAGCGGCACAGCTGACACTGGTTGCGGGTGATCTTGTCGATGATGCAGCAGCCATCGTATTTACAGGAGTAGCTCGGGTGGAGGTTCTTTTGAATGGTCCGACGGAAGAAACCCTGTGAGGGGGAGACATGGAGAGAGAGAGAGAGAGAAAGAGAGAGACAGACTTTCAGTCTGCTTGTTTGCTCCAGTGTGACTGACAAACCCGCGCGGAGAGATTTTAATCACCGCCTCCTCTGTGCGATAACACCAATTCAGGGATCAAATCTTGAATCAAATCTGCTCTGCACCCACACTGAACACTCTAAACACACTGAACACTCTAAACACACTGAACACTCTAAACACACTGAACACTCGAAACACACTGAACACTAAACACACTGAACACTCTAAACACACTGAACACTCTAAACACACTGAACACTAAACACACTGAACACTCGAAACACACTGAACACTAAACACACTGAACACTCTCAACACACTGAACACTCTCAACACACTGAACATTCTAAACACACTGAACATTCTAAACACACTGAACACTAAACACACTGAACACTCTCAACACACTGAACACTAAACACACTGAACACTCTCAACACACTGAACACTCTCAACACACTGAACACTCTCAACACACTGAACATTCTAAACACACTGAACACTCTAAACACACTGAACATTCTAAACACACTGAACACTCTAAACACACTGAACACTCTAAACACACTGAACACTCTAAACACACTGAACACTCTAAACACACTGAACATTCTAAACACACTGAACACTCTAAACACACTGAACATTCTAAACACACTGAACACTCTAAACACACTGAACACTCTAAACACACTGAACACTCTAAACACACTGAACACTCTAAACACACTGAACACTCTAAACACACTGAACATTCTAAACACACTGAACACTCTAAACACACTGAACACTCTAAACACACTGAACACTCTAAACACACTAAACACACTGAACACTAAACACACTGAACACTCTAAACACACTGAACACTCTAAACACACTGTGTGTGTGTACCTTGCAGCCCTCGCAGGTAATGCAGCGGTAGTGGTAACCTGTGGCCTTGTCACCACACACCACACATGGCTCATCCTTTTCGAGGTAGCTGGGGATGTACCCTGAGAGGGAGAGGGGCAAAGATAACGTTAAGACAATATTACAATATATATATATATGTATGTGTGGAGAAACGCGACACTATCCATCTCCCCCAAGCCGTGAGCCTCACGAGGTGATGAAAAACAACACTCTCTCGTCGAAGTGTGGTTCTATTGATTTTCTTGGCCCATGAGAAGCTACTACTGAGACCCCGAGAGGGAGGTGATGAAAAAATAATAATCTGGTGATACAATGTTAGTCTTACTTAAAGTTTTCTCTCCTTTCCTGACTCCTCCTGTCTTTCTTTTACAGTGAAAACAATACAAAATAAAGATTACTTTTCTATCTGTGAGAACGCTTTGGCAGATGATTAATCTTTAGCTTTTCTTTTTTTTTCTCCAGGTGAGTTTTCATTTCCCCAAAAGGAACATTGTGCAAGTTATGTAAATTGAAAGTCGCCTGGAAGAAAACTTGCTTTTAGGAATATTTAAAACGTTGCGTCATGGTGCATTTCAGCCTCTTGTGGCCAAAAGGAGTATTACAATAACAAACGCAACTTTTTAAGGAGGCTATATATATATATATTACTCTTATAAAGATTAACCTTCTTAAATCATAAACACAGGCAAGAAAACAATTCAGATCAGACATTAGACCTTTACTTTGTGTACTTCGAGTGAGAAAGCAGTGCAATGGCCATTTGATTGACAGTTGGTGGTGGTAAAGAGCCAAAAAATGCGAAGAAGACGCGGACGTAAACAATGGCCGAAAGATAAGACCTTAAGGAATGCACATGTTTGTGATCAACTCTGAACGTAAACAACGCTTTTGTTTGTTGACCAAAAAAAACAACTTAACAGGCACCTTCAAATTATTATATTATCATTATGTTTTCATTTATTTTTTCAGTAAGTCTTCCCCATTGTCATGGTAACATAAAAGGTATGTATGTAATAATAATAATGAAGTATGTCATAAAATGCTATTTTTTTTAATGGAATTAATCCTCTTCAATCCCAAATATAAACATAATCAATGAGGTCACAACATGACAGATTAGGTCTATAAATGGGTTTAAACTAACTAGGTAATGTAAAGGCCATAATAAACATGTATTATTTGGATTGTTCTCTCTCTCTCTGCACTGGAGATCAGGACTGTTTGTTCTTTTTCCATGCTCTGCCTACAGTGAGAGGGGGGGGGGGAGCACAGACACAGGAAACAGCCGATCTCCAGTCATTTACTGTGATATACGGTGGAGAGACGGAGGGGGGAGGAGTCACAACGTAATACAGAAACATGTGTGTGTGTGAGTCTGAACACACACACACACAGTTGCTCTGTGTGTGTGTGTGTGTGTGTTTTGCATGACATATATGCGAGGCGTGGTAAGAGCTGTGACTGGCAGTGTTTAAAGGAGGAGGGGGAGGAGGGCAAGAAGAGAATGCTGGGTAAGAAAAAAAAGGAGGCAGAAGTGAAATATATATATATATATATTTATATATACATATACATTTATATGTAGATATAGATATACATTTATATGTATATATACTGTACATACATAAACATACATATATAATTGAAAAGCTCTTGAACTCTTTCCATCCAAAACACAGTTAAGATGGAAAGAGAAAGCCTCACACACACACACACACACACGGACCAGTGTCAGCTCCAGTGTGTTGCGGGGCGAGCAGCCAGCCGGCTGAGGTCTGAGGACTATGTTTGGAAGCCAAGTCCAAAATCAATACTGTGGCTAGCAACCCCGCCTATGACGGCCTCTGCAAAATCTCCCATCGACAAAAAAACACACACAAAAACACACACAAAAACACACCAAAAAACAAAACAAACACACAACAGTTTTTGCCGCTGCGGCCCGAGTCAAGTTAAATACGTTGTGCCCCACAGGTTTCTGCCATTGTGTTTCAATCAAAGCCCCCCCCCCCCCCCCCCGAGGTCTTACATGACAACAGTACAGTGAGGTGACATCTGAGACTGTAAACACACACAGGGAGCTGGAAACAACAGCTGTTAAACAGAATCTGCTGCCGCCTTCATCGGCCCTTCACTGACCGGCACTCGACGAGCATATTTTTTTTTTTTTTAAACATCCATCTGTTACCATAAAACGAGTTCAATTACAGAATTAACACATGACTGAAAATGGACTCCAGCTGTATCACGTCAGTTTTCCTCTTAGAATGCCTTCATTCTCTTTTTGAAGGAGCAGAAGTGCAGCCGGTAACGCCGCCGCGTCACAAGTTTATCAACCGGCAGGAAAACATCTTCACTCTGACGTCTTTAATTCAAACTGCTGGTTTCCGTCTGAACAAGCCAAAGGGATTCAATGCACAGTTCCCCGAGACGGTATTAATGTGCAAATGAAGTAGAAAATACCAACGTTTGGCATGCTTCTTTCATAAATTAACTAATTAAATAGCAGATAAATTCATGCTTAAAGCTGAATTCATCGATGTTTGCCACTAGGGGGCAGCAGAACAAGTCGGAGCCGATAAACTTGTTTGTTTACAGTTAGCTAATAAGTTGCCTATTTGCACACCCAGAGACTTTCTTCAGGGACTATATTAGATATTAGTCATTTGCTGCTATATTAATGCTATGGGTGTCGTGAGTCGCCTCTTTAAAGACGCAAAAAGTCAAAGTTTTTAAATATGTCTCAACTGATTCATTCACTTATCATGATTCAGTCGTCTCAGAGTAAACTGGATTTTTTTGCATTCACTTTAATAATCTGTGACATGATTTGAGCTTTCTTTCTTTCTCTGTGCCCGTCGGAGCGTCCGAGGGTCCGCTCCCCCTCAGGGGGGAAGCGCTGATATCATTCACACTGTTTGAAATGCGATCTCACACAAGCAGACACACTGTCGTACTTTCCCGGTGGAAGTGGACAACAGCGGATTAAAATAAAGACGATGGTATACAAATCCACGCAGAGAGGGAGACAACGAGCATGCCGGGAGGGGAAACATGCGGGGAGGCCCCGGGGCTCTAGGGAGATGTGTTCTTACGTGGGTGTTCCTCCCTCCCACCCTACAGCCATCACCACCACTCTCTCTTACCTTCTTTACTCGCTTCTTTCAGCTCGAGGGATTTAGAGCTGTCACTCAGACAACGTGCTGCGTCCAACGAGAAAGCAGACAAAGCACAAGGCTTTCGTTTAGTTGATGACACACGGCGAGAAGTTTTAACAGGTTCAAAGGTGACCGATCGAAAGCGTAATGCACGCACTGTGGTGAGACTGACAGCGGCAAATAAACCTTTACTGAAAATAATTAAAAAGTGCATCAAAATATTGGCTGAACGAAATATAGTTATATCGCGTTTCTAAGGACACTTCCTTCACACTTCAGGTACGAAAGCGAAGGTTTGTTTCCTATATGCCACCTCAGAGGCCCCCCTCCCCCCCATCCCCCCTCTGGCGGTTACTCACCAGTCATACTCTTCAAGGAACATTGGCTGTTCTTCCTCTTCCTTTTCGGGCCATTGAGCCACCTGGAAGAGAAAAACAGAGACAAATAGAGAAAAAGAGATAAGACACACATGTTAAAATGCATGTAAATAGACCCACCGACCGCCGGCGGGTTTGATATCATCATTGGATGATCTCATTTCTGACGGTCCTTGAAGGGAGCATTCGAAACAAAGAAGTGAGACAGAAACTCCTCTGGTTGTTTAGAAGTCTATATAATGACTCTACTTCTCTCTTGATTTATTCCCTCAGTAAACATTGTAAACATGAGTTTATGTCTAAATCTCGAGTTTCAAGTCTTCTTCAATACAGCTTGAAGTTTATTAGTTGGAATGTTTCAGCAGTCCAACTATTGTTCTTCAAATCTTTAAGAAACTTCTTCTTCTTCTATTTCTTCCGTACGTATTTTGGACCCTTTCTCCTCCATCATATATTAAGCTACAGAAACTGTTCAAATATTAAAATATTCAGCATGATTAATATGACTTTTCATATTTCTAACTCTTCAACTGTTCATATTATAATATTGTATGGTTATTCATTTGAATGGGATCACAATGGAGAAAGTCTTCAATTTTAAAAGCTTCTAAGATCTTCATACTTTCAGCTAAATCATTTATTTTTTTAAATGTTGAAATAACCTTCAACTTTTACTGTATATTTTCAAATTTTGTTTATCTTTCCACATTATCAAATGATTAATATTTTTATGGAATACATAATGAATGGTTTCCTATGGAGCAAAGCTTCAAATCCGCTTAAACTTTTTCAACTTTAAAAGCTTACAATGTTGGCATACGTTTAGCTACAGACAACACTGTACGTTTAAAATGTTGAGAAAATCGTGAGCTATAATTTATAATTCAGCTTTTTTTCATAGCTCTTATAGTTATGTAACTGTCCCCGTTTTAGTTTTGTGTGTTTTTCAGCTCGTCTTGCAGTTTTCAATGAGTGTGTGTGGGGAACCTTAGAGCTGTGAAGTCGTCACTAAAGTGCAGTGCAACTTCAGAATCTGGAATTTAAAAAAATATATATTGTCACTATGGCCGCAATTCTTACTCTTTAGGGATTATTTTCTGGTAAAGTAGTAGGGAATCTTGTGCTTGTCGTAGACATGTGACTATGGAATCCAACAGTTTCCCAGATCTTTCTAGAGAAGAATTAACGAGGGAGCAAGTCCACAGTTTGCCCCATAGAGCACCATTACATCTTTCCCTCCAAAAAGATTTCTCACAGACAATCGTACCTGATTTCTAAATCGCCGCTAGAGACACATGTCTTACCCGACAGTCCCACCATTCACACTATCTGTTCATCAAGTCATCCTTCCTCTCAAAAAATATTGGCGTAAGAAATGGAGCTATGGTTATCTGACTTTTTGAGATAGTTTGATAGGAGTTCCGGAGCGTTAACTCCATGGTAATTCTAACAACTGTCTTCCCTTTGAAGAGATCACTATGGCAACGTTTGATGTTTGCAGCACACAGGTGTTCTCATTAGAGCAGTTTAACACAACCAAAGACACAGATTCTCATTTATGATATATAGTGGGGTCCGAGCTGTGGAGGAGGGATAGAAAAGGAAGGCATGCAAGGAAGGAGGCATGGAAGGAAGGAAGGTAGGAAGGAACCAAGGCAATGAGGCAAGGAAGGAAGTAAGGAAAGGAGGCAAGGGAGGAATGAAAGGTAGGAAGGAAGGAGGCATGGAGGCAAGGAAGGAAAGGAGTTAGGAAAGGGAGGAAAGGAGGGAAGGAAGGTAGGTAGGAAAGGAAGGAAAGGATGGAAGGGAGGAAGGAAGCTAGGGAAGGAAAGGAGGAAAGGAAGGTAGGAAAGGAGGCAAGAAAGGAAAGGAAGGTAGAAATGGAATCCAGGCAAGGAGGGAAGGAAGGACACCCTCACCCCGCACTCTCTCTATGCCACACCCCATGCTCTCGCTATGTCTCTTTATGTATTTATCTCTTTTTATCGTGTCTGAATGTTCCCCCTCTCTCATTTCTTGGATTGTGTTTCATATCTTTGAATATGTAGATGATAAAGTTTTGCTTATCTTTTCCAGTTATACATTTCCACTCAATATCTCTGTGCTTCAACACTTTCCCTTTTTGATGTGTTAAGCTGTTCTAAGCTATTTTCAGCCTATTTCAGCTGTTGGCAGCTATGTCCAGCTATTTTCTTTTATATTTCAGCTATTTTCAGACATTAAAAAAAAATATTTCAGCTTCAAGCTTTCAGATGTTAGCATTCAAACGCTTTTTCAGCAGGAAATGCATTTTCTAGTTCATTAAATTATGGTCCATTTATAGCCAAAAAGACTACAAGGAAGGGGAAGCTTTAAGGGCGGGGCTACAAGGTGATTGACAGGTTGCTACCGCAGTGCTGTCCGGTCTTTTTAAACATGATGGCGACGATGAACCAGAGTCTTCAACAAACAACAAACCAAAGGGTGACGCCATGATGATTACGTCCACTTCTAAGACCCGGTCCGCGGGGTGCACATGGAAAACTAACACAACACCAGAACAAACAAAAAGTGCACGAGCTTCACAAGCACGTGCACTCACACACACACACACACACACACACACACACACACACACACACACGCACGCACGCCAACGACCGCACTGACACATGTGAAAGGCATGTACAGCCCAGATGGGAACTGGCTGCTCTGATGGGAACTATGAAAGTGAAGAGACGAAGGAGGGGAGAGACTCAAAAGTAGCGGGGGAGAAGCATTTCTGAGAAGAGAGAGCGAGAGAGTCGGTGAGTCGGTGAGTGCTTGGTCCCAGGAGTCCAGCTCTCTGCTCGCAGACACTCGGTGTAGCCTGCAGCTCTCCTGACACACCGGGGCCCTTTAACCCCGGCTCCAGGAGAGCCAGCGCGGCTCCATTAGCAGCAGAAACAAAGTCGAGCTCCGCTCTGTCCAGAAGCCGCCGCCTGTCGGCTACCTCGGCTTTGAGGAGATGTTGCACTCAGAGACAATGTTTATTCACCGTCAGGAGAAACGAGTTCTCCGCCGGAGTCGAGGTTAGAAGAAACGCCTTCTGTTTCTGAATCAAAGGGCTGAGGATCGAGAGGGTTCAGATTATGAGAAAAATAATAATAATAATACATACAATTTCTATAGCGCTTTTCATAGTACTCAAAGACGCTTGAAAAATATCTCACGACGGCTCGATATCTGAATGCTATAAGGTAGTGACGACAAGTGTACGCTACATCATTTAATTAAACTAATATCTTTATTTTAAATGTCTATTAGCAGTCGTGTGACATGGATAATTCAGTAAATTATATATTAAAGTGTGGAAATAAAAAACTATTTATAAAATATCTCTCCATATTGCTTCCATAGTGCTGTCTGCTGTCACAACATGTATTATGCACAAAGAGGTAATTACGCCTGGTGTGTGTGGCTGGATAATTAATCCACGGCATCTCTGGAAAGAATCAGAATGCACTCACACAGCTCTGAGTCGCTCTTTCACTTCCGCTGCACTTTGCATTCTGGGATAACACACATCCTGCACGCCGACACGTCTGATTACATTCTAATTGGTCACTTCACACTACGTACCGAGGAACTTGGGAGACGGTGGCGTAAAAAAACGAGTCACTCTAGCGCAAAAAACAAATTTTTTATTTCTACGATTTTTTATTTTCATGAAGCGATTTGATTGCAGAGTGACTCCGTTTGGTGAAAACTGACGTAACAGGAAATGGGACCACGGCGTTAGCTAACGATCTCTTCCTCTTCCTCTTCCTTCTGAATTCCGGCAAACTAAAGATGCAAAGGAGGCGCTGAACGCGATGTGTCGTTGCTTCCGGACGGCTCTCAACTTGGCGACGGCTGAGCCGGCAGCTCCAGGGCTAACGGTGTTTACCTGAGGAGGGGGGGGGGGGGATACGCTGCACTAAAAGGCACGACCCCGTGTGTGTAGCACCTCGATATCAACGCCGACGCTTTGGGTCTTTGCAAACGTAAATGCCGGCGAGTGGGATCCGATGTCACGCTCCTCTCACACGGCAGCACGTTTTCTGTTTTTTCTTCCTTTTCTAGCTCACGCTAGCAAACCGTCTCTCTTGGAGACACGACGACACGATTGCCTGTTTAAGTTCAGGAACGGCTGCTCGGAGCAGCGTTTGGTTCTCGGTTATTGTTCCCGCTGCCGCTCTCACAGCACTTCCGATGGCTTAACGGGCAGTAAATTAAACTCTCAAGCAGGTGAGATGAAGCCTGATTGTCCTGATTGGAGCACTTTGTTAGAAACCCCTCGAAAAGACGGGATACCGTGATCCTGCCGGGGTGAGATTTAAGTGTGTGTGTGTGTGTGTGTGTGTGGGGGGACGGGACGAATGGCAGCTGACATGACGGCCGTCTCTTCCTGGGAACAGCGCTTGCCGGCGTACAACAACAACAACAACGCCGCCGAGGTGCATATTTCCCGACGTAAAGCGGTGAGGAATCAGAGCGCCGTTGTTCTTTCCCCAAAGTGAAAAGGTCGGCGGAAAATAAATTTAGATAAACAAAGAATGAAAAGCTGCCGCGGAGGCTTCAGAAGACGAGGCGGGGCTCCCGCTGACTGACACTCACAGGTAAACATTCCCTCTCTCTGCCAATCGGCTGACACAGCGACACGCATCACGCTGACAGCGATGTGACAGTTTGGGCCCCTCCCCCTCCCCCAAGCAACACAACAGCCACACGGCTTGGCACGGCGGGGAGGTAATGTAATGACGAGATAATTACACAAATCACGGCCCTTTAGAATAAAGCTCCGGCACTCACCCTCTTTCGAGATCACTCCCACGAATGGCACTAATAAATAAAATATTAGCAGTGTGGCGGCGAACAAAAGAAAAGAGCTTAGCCTCAGAAGTGCTTTCCACCGCTCCAAGAGCTCTCGGGGGAAAGACTTAAGAGACGCGAGCTGCCAAGTGGCCCGACCGGCTCGTGAGGAGGAAAACGCCGGCGATGAGCGTCTCGCCAAACACGACGGCGGGAAGCACGAGACACACGCGGGACATCCCACTGGGCGCTCATCGTGACAGGAGTTGGACTGGAGGTGAACACGCAGCCGGTGAACACGCAGCCGGTGGACACGCGTGTGGCCCTTCAGCCTCATGCGTCCTTCAATCCTGATCTTTTGATGGAATGTGAGTTTTCTGTTTCTGCAGGTTAGGGCCAGACGCCCTGCCGCGCGGCACAGGCGTACCGCGGAGGAGCGCTTTTCAAATCTCCAGCTGCCCAAAAAAAAAAAAGCCGGGACGGGACAATGATTGCAACACACACACACACACACACACACACGGTCCCACACACTGCACTTCTCTGGGCAACCAGAGACGACCCTTTACAGACGCGTGCACATACTGTACCTTCCACTCAGCATGAAACTAATCTTGATATGTCAGAGCAATACGATTCTGATCGACCCCCCCCCCCCCCCACCCTGAAGTCTGTGCAGAACATTTGCATGTGTTGCACAACACACACACACACACACTCGGCCCACAATTGAACGTGCGATAGGAAGCAGAAGTCAACAACTAGCCAGCCACAAAAAGAGGAACTTACAGCGCTGAGCTGAGGACGCAGTGGGACTGTAGGATATGCATGGCAGCGCTCCTGTGTGGACTCGCTCTCTGTGTGTGTGTGTCTCTCTCTCTCTCTCTCTCTCTCACACCCTGATGTCTGTGCTATGTTGAGCCTGCCAACCCAGTCAAATACAGCCAGCCTTCTCCCTCCCTCTTCCTCTAATCTGTGGGACTTTCTTTCTCTCTGCTGCTGGCACCACCCACCTCCACCACCCCCCTCCACCCTGATTGGACGGCAGCCAGCTGCTCCACCTGCGACTCTGACAGCGGCTGTGGGAGGAGTCTGACATGGACATGTAATTGCCCCCCCGGGCTCCTCAGGTGAGCGAGGGCTAGTCTCGTGAGACTTTGACTATTTTGGAGACGGACGGTTTTTCTTCTTTTTTAAGCTGAAGCAGCAAAACAGGAAACTCACAGCCATATAATCAAATCAAAGTTTAGAAGACAAATACGAATTTGAACCAGAATTTGAAGAATTTGAAGAGGAAGATTAGCACACATGAAGTGCTCTAGAGCAGGGGTCCCCAACCCCCGGGCCGCGGCCCGGTACCGGTCCACGGCTTGGTTGGAACCGGGCCGCGGAAAAAAAGTGAATAAAAAAAGTTTTAATTATTTTTTTAATCAGTCGGAAAAATATATTATTTTGAAAAAGGACCGGATACACCCGTGTGTCGGTCTGAGCCGCGTTCAGGAGTCTTAAAGTTCGGGTTTATCGCTGCAGGCGAGTCTCACGCGCCGAACCCTCTGCTGGCGGCACATTTCAGTGACAAAGAATCTTAAAACATATTCAACCTGCTCCATGAATTCTGTCACTTCAGGGAAATGACAACTGTTTTCAAGTTGGCCGATAAAGTCGCTGCTGTGTGGGCGAGTGAACAGCGGAATATTCTACATGTTTCAGACGTTGACCGGGTGGAAGAGGCTTTTCAAAGAGTTTGAGCGGTACTCCAACCACAAAAGACCCGACTGCAAAAGAATAGACCTGCAACCCATTTGTAAACAAACCCACCCGGTGAATCGAGCCCGTCCGAGCTAGAAGAACATGTGTTCGAGATGCAAATGACGGTGGCCTTAAGGGACATTTCACACAACAACTCTGCCGGTGTTCTAATGACCGCGACCAGAACTCGGTTAGGAGCAGCGGACCAAACACACGTCTGTGTCGCCGTCTCCATCAGCGGCTCGTTGCAGGTAAACAAGCGCACGGCTCACACTCATTCGGCATAATGATGAGTTGTAGTTTTGGCACTTTATGCCCTTCGTATAATTGTATGACGTCATATTTATTACGTCATTTATATTGCCGGTCCGTGAAAATAATTTCTGACACGGAACCGGTCCGTGGCTCAAAAAAGGTTGGGGACCGCTGCTCTAGAGGTTATTGGAGGCGAGCAGGATGGTGGAGGTGGATTGGAGCTGTACGCGTCTCCCTGTGCAGCTCACCGATGTGCTTTCAATAGTCTTTAGACAACAATGGCGCTCGATGCCACAGAGGAATAAGCTGGAGATAAACAGACAACACCTGTTTTGGTCGATTCACGGCATTTGTTTGACAATAAAACTATTTAAAAATGGGATATTACCGGCCTTCTGATTAAAAAGGTAAATTCATCCAGATTACAGAAAGACTTCCTGGAGACGTGTGCAGCGGTGCGCACGGTTTGGGTTTCATGTCTCGTGGTCGGGAGCTTTTCGACCTCGCTGCCTACACAATGCAAGTGGATGGAGTTTCATTTGTGACGCTCAAAACAAGTGCACATTTTACAGCTAATGTTACACCAGAAGGACACCCACGTCTCCATAAGATACATGTTGCTGTTGACTTTGTTTGTTAAATGTCCCTTTCGTTGCTACTTTGGGTACAAGGGGAGGAGCCGGCAATCTCACATTTTCCACCCCCCCCCCCCAAATAAAAAAACTCAGCAAATTAAAAACCAGAACTATCTGCATGGCCGGCCACAGGTGAGAGGTGAGAAGAGACAAATATGTCCAGTATGTGACGTTTTAAGTGAAAAAGACCGAGAGGCACCTGCTCTGAAGCTGAAGCATGAAACAATCTGAACAATACAAAGAGACACCAGTGAAAGAATGATATCCATAACAGGTCTGAAAGAGGCCCCTGTGCGATGTGTGGAGTGCTACAGTGGCCTATTGTTCAGCGGGCATGCTCCAGGCCTCCAGCTGGCCCGCGCTATACGTCCAGTGCTAATGGACACTTTGTTCCCTCGTGTATCCCACCACTGTCTAAATTACAGGCCGAGCCAGAAGGGCGGTAGCCTATAGCATGCCACGGAGTGAAAGCGAGACAACTCCCTCGGTCCACACACACAACTTCACAGCAACCCACACATATGAAGCCATCATAAACATGGAGGCAAACAACTCAAATATATACAGCTCGCTACTTCCGGTGCAATGGAATCTAAAAAAGAAGAAGAAGACCCGAATGGCGACACGCAGGCCTGTGTTTAGCTGCATTTAGTTCACATCAACCTGTTGTATACGTCGCTTCCATGGATGCTACTTCAAGACGTATGCATAACGTTAAATATCGTAATTTGTGTTCATCGCACCGGAGGAAAGAAGTGCGTTTAACCACGCAGCTAAATGTGAATGTTCGAGACAACACATGGAAGAAAAAGGCATTTTTAGGCTTTTTTACAAGCTTAAGTTCAAGTTAAGTTTTTTAACTTAAAGCTGTGGTTCCCTCGCCTGTAAATGCTCTGGGTGTGGGCTCCGCTGCTCCGTGTGACGAGGCAACGTAAACGGCGTGTAGATTAACTATCAACCGGGCGCAGCGGGCGCACCTCAATGCACAGCCGCTTATCTCTGCGTTGCACGTCCGCTTGTTTACCAGCGAGCAAAATCACACACGCACTAAAACAAACAGCGAGGACGCGACACAGAGGCAGCCGCGGTGTTTCTAGCATCGCAGCCTCTTCGTGGTCGTGAACGAGACTCCTCGAGGGACGCGACACAAAATGATTCCAGAGCAACATGAGATCCGAAGCATCAGCCTGAAATAATAAAAAAAAAATTTAAAAGCCCAACCGGCAGTTTCCGGCTGTTAACTTCTTCGTCTTCGTCTTCTTCTTCTTTTTTAAACCTTCAAAACCAAAAACCTTCTGTAAATGTGGTCACAAATGTTTGACACACACACACACAAACACACAGGCACACACAAACACACACACACAAAATAAAAGTGACGAGCTCCATGAGATTCATGTTCTCAGAAACAACTTTACATCTCAGACTCTTTCTTACACACACACACACACGCACGCACGCACGCACACACACACACACACACACACATACGCCCACGCCCCTCGGTTCATGTTCTCCACCTGCTTCATGGTCACATCCATACATGCCGTGTGTTTACCAAAACAAAAGACCTTCATCTCCAGACGGACCATACCGGTAGGTACAGTTTGTCTCTCTCACAGACGCTCAACATTAACATCGCCAACGAGCGTCATCAAAAAAATAATCCATATCAGGAGCCCCACAACGCAAGTGCTCTGAAGGGGAAGAAAGGGGGAAGGATTAAAAAAAGAAGACGCAGAATCATGTTGACTTTTTGCAAGCGAGAGAATAATCTGATCATCAGAGGGAGAGAACACAGCGTGGGGGGGGGGGGGGTAAAGATGCATTCTACATATATGGAGAGGGAGAGGCTCACCGACCCCCCCCCCCCCCCCCTCCTCCACACGTGTGTGAAGATGCATCTCTCCTTGTATGTCTGGCTGCTGATCCCACAGTTATGTTCTCACGTCTGGTGCTTTTTCCAGCCGAGAGGATCAGGTCGTACCTGTGGCGAGCACCAAGGACAGAGCGGTCTAAAGTACAAAGAACATTGTGTTCAAACCATATTACAGTTTTTTTCAGGCGCTACCAAGCGTTTGTCCAAACAGTGGTCACATTTTCAAAACTCTAAACACAATTAGCACAGCATCGGTCTTTTTTGTGGCCGTACCGTTCACACATTTCATGTCGTTTTCAAACGAAATGCAGTCAGTGAACACATTTCCATAATGCTTACATTTTCTTAACAGACAAACTATACCTCCAAACAAAATTATGGATTGTTTTTGTATTATTTACGAATGTTAACACACAACATCCCACAATGGCAAACACAATATTCCAAACCTTAGATACAGTCTAAAAACCTATTCTGCAATGATGTCAGTTATAAAAGAAGATATCTCAGCTGGTAATAAACAAACAATTGATTCCCCATCTCCTCCCGATGGTAGGAGTTTGGAATGTTTTTGAGAAATATGTTTTAGCAAGTTTTGGATTAGAATTAACCTGTAAAACTGAAACATAAAAGTCTATGCAGTTTTTGTAATGTCAGCAAGAGCCAGTGTTTTGCAACCTGGTGTACTTTGATTGACTGGAAGGAGCTCGTGAAGTGAAAACAAGAGTTATTCTTTGACAGAATAATTTCGTGGCTTATCTCTGTGGAAAGAGTTATAGTTTCCGCCATGAAAGAAATAACCACTATTTCTGTTTGTCCTCTTGTTGTGGGAATCCCAGAAACGTCAGAACATCAAACGCCCTCGTGTTTGGGTTTTTCTCTCCTTAGGGATGAATTTTCATCTCTCCATCACACGTTACTAACTCTGCTTTCTCCCCGGAGTCCTTGTGACTTCACGTCTCATGGGGTCATCGGACCCTATGAGACGGCATAGATCCTATCTGCCTGATGGATCATCGAGGTCTGGGTCGTGGAATTCCTGCTATCGACAACGCCACTGTTCTGTTGAGACTCCGCCCACTGTTGAGACTCCGCCCACTCCTCCTCCCCACCGCCATCTGCCTGATGGATCGTGGAGGTCTCCATCGTGGAATATGCCTACTATGAACTATTCATACACTCTGTCACATTCATTGAATGTATTTAAACTCTAAATCTGTCCTTCTGTACACATGGCATCTATTGCACCTGTCCATCCTGGAGAGGGATCCTCCTCTGTTGCTCTCCTGCAGGTTTCTTACCTTTTTCTCCCCCTGAAGGGTTATTTGGGAGTTTTTCCTGATCCGATGCGAGGTTTTGGGGCAGGGATGTCTATGTGTACAGATTGTAAAGCACTCCGAGACAAATTTGTAATTTGTGAAATTGGGTTTATCATATACAGGGATGGGCATCGAGAACCGGTTCTGTTTTAGAACCGGTTCCCAGTGAACCGATTGTTTGGGATCGTCAGCCAAATTCTTTAACGGTTCTGCTAACGGTCCTCTGTGGCGTTGCGCATGCGCGAATTTTTTTAGTTTCTTCTTCAGACTGCAGCAAACATGGCAACTAGGCAGAAGCGTTCTAAAGTTTGGCTCTATTTCACACGACAAAAAGACAACTACGCCACTTGTAACGTGTGTAAAAAGTCTATTTCGTCGAAGGGAGGAAATACAACAAATATGAAGAAGCATTTGAACACAGCATGAAATTAAATGACAGGAATGTCGTGTGTTCGATGCAGCAGCTTAACTAACGTCGGCGCTTCATCTCTTTCTGTCCAAGGTAAACTCCTCAAGTGATCACAACCACTCACTGTGTGAAGCAATGTGCCTTTATTGTGTGGAGTCGATCAAGTTATCTTCTGTCCTTCGTTTGAAGCATACATTTGAGCTCCGGCATTGGTCTCCCGTTATTGATCACTTCACGTTTGGATTGAAAGTCCAGTTTTGAGAAATGTTTGATCGTAACGGTGTTAATGATCGGAGGGCGTGTGTTATCAGCAAACGTTCGCGTTATCGTGTTAACCCATTATTAAACTGAGCATATCGATTTTTAATCCATTATTAAATTTAGCATATAGCTACGCTAGCTTAGCTACAGAATCTTCCATTGTCAGCCCCCTACATTGAGGCAGAGGTCGTGTTTGCCTCCCCTCTTAATGTGGCTTTATGTCAGCTCAGCAAATTCAGCGATTTTGTTAGTGCCATTTGTTTCATTGTGTAAACCAGCTTTCACTATATAAATAATCTCCATTGCCATCCAATTTAGCTGATGACGTTCAGAGTCAGACCGGTTCAGAGGCTGGTAGTCTGTCTGGGTCGCAGGCTACAGCACGTCTTGTACACCTCCTCATATCTTTGTGTTCAGGCATCCTCCACCCCATCTGAGAGAGTGTTCATATACCCTTTAAAAAAAGGAAGGAGCACTGTAATTTCTAGGAACATGTTTAAATTAAACAGAATACATTTTATTAAAGTGATGTAAGTTTTATTTTAAATTCAAGAGGAATATGTATAAATGTTTTTGGTTATTTAAAAAAATGTAAATGTGTATGTATACATACTGTATATGGTGTGTGCAGCATTATAGAAAATTATATAAAAGAAAATTAATGTAAATAAACCCGTTTGTGCTCTTTTTTTCACCCCTTGCCCAATAAGAATCGATAAAAGAATCGATAAGGAATCGAATCGATAAGCAGGAATCGATAAGGCATCGGAATCGTTAAAATCGTATCAATTCTCATCCCTAATCATATACACATATTTATACATAACATCACCCGTAGGCTCACACAGCTACGTCTGGAAAACTGGATGAAAATCCTCTTTATTCTCATCCATTCTCGTCTGTGCCTTGACTTTCATGAATCTACTCTGAGAGCTTTTGGTGTGAACGCAGCATAAGTGATGGGAAAATGTATCGGCTCATTTTAAGTGCCTCATCACCGCAATCAATCAGATTATAATTATTGAAATGTGCCTGCTTACAGTCGGCTTCATGGCATGTATCATCCAATGAGATCTCACATAATTATCTCAACTCTTTCAGAATAACTAGATAAAAGCCCAAAGATGATCTAATTGATACAAATGAATAGATACTTATGAGGATACGCGTACTGTATGTTCTTATGTATCATGTACGACACATGTGTATATACATGTACAGGACTGTCTCAGAAAATTAGAATATTGTGATAAAGTTCTTTATTTTCTGTAATGCAATTAAAAAAACAAAAATGTCATGCATTCTGGATTCATTACAAATCAACTGAAATATTGCAAGCCTTTTATTCTTTTAATATTGCTGATTATGGCTTACAGCTTAAGAAAACTCTAAAATCCTATCTCATAAAATTTGAATATTTCCTCAGACCAAGTAAAAAAAAAGATTTATAACAGCAAAACAAAATCAAACATTTGAAAATGTGTTTCCAGGTGTTTCGAGTTAATTAGACGATTCAAGTGATTTGTTTAATACCCTACTAGTATACTTTTTCATGATATTCTAATATTTAGAAATAGGATATTTGAGTTTTCTTAAGCTGTAAGCCATAATCAGCAATATTAAAAGAATAAAAGGCTTGCAATATTTCAGTTGATTTGTAATGAATCCAGAATGCATGACATTTTTGTGTTTTTAATTGCATTACAGAAAATAAAGAACTTTATCACAATATTCTAATTTTCTGAGACAGTCCTGTATATGGAGATGACCATATAGAACTAGACGTTCGAATATGTGTGTGTATGAATCTGTGTGTGTGCGGATCAGTATGTGTGTCTGTATTATTATTCAGAATAAAAAATGTAATCAATTGAAGCAGTGAGAAGACTCTTAATTACCCCCCCCCCAACTCAGTGCAGGTGCTGGAACGCAAGCGTAGCTGCGCAGAATACTTACACCTAAACATACCGGATATGAAAAAAAGAAAGAAAGCCCAAAAAAGCCTGCTGACAGGTCGGCCAAGGAATCCGGACTTTCTTCACTCGAGGAGCGAACAGCGAGCCTCTCTCGCGGCGTTATAGCATTATACTCATATTCATGTTATTAGTATTCAAATTTATTAGTATTATTTCACTTGAACTGCAGCGGTTCGGGCCGGTGTTCTGATGCTCCTCCGGTCCACTCGGGTTCTTGGTCTGAAAGTAGTGCTCACCACATGTCGTAAACAGACGGCTGCGGCTTTTCAACTCAATAAACCATTTTAATTGTGCACTACATGAAACAACGCAGACGCGTAATGTTTGAATTATTGTGTCCAAATGGATATTTGTTAAAGGTTATTTTCATATTCTTTAAAAGCTGCTTTCTCACATCTTCTTGTGTCTAACGACGAGAACACATTTATTTTTAAATGGGTCCAGTATTGAGAGACCCTCCTCACCCTCAATGCACAGCCACTAAACGTGCGTGTATCCCCCTCAGAGTGTTATTACAAGTGTCTTAATAACATAAAGGAAAGGACCCAGCGGAGATATAAAAACTTTCCGCTTAACGTTTGTCATCGTGTGCGAGAACGCCTCGGCCCGAAGGCCTCGCTTCACGTCCACGTAATCGGGAAATCGTGGAAAAATATCGCTGGCGATCCTTTGAGATAATGCTCGGCTACCTGTCCAACGCACGGCCACCGTCTTATAGCCGGGGATCTCGATCTCTCTCTCTCTCTCTCTCTATCTCTCTCTCTCTCTCTCTCTCTCTCTCTCTCTCCCCGTCTGTCCTATGGAAATAAGAGTTCTGTAAATTAACTGAGCTCCCCTCACAAAGCCAGAGCAGATTGAGTGGGACTGATAAGGCTTTTCTTTCAGCGGGAGGCACCTTCCACACACACGGAGGAGGAGAAGGAGGAGGAGAAGGGGGGCCCCTTCCTCCCGGGCGGCACTGTACTCTACGAGAGAGCCTCCATTCCACTAATATTATGTTTTCATTTATGAGAAAGGGGCTTAAACAGGGCCGTGTTTGTTTGTGTTCGGGGGGGGGGTCGGCGTTGGCTCGAAGCTCACTTTCTCTGAAAGACAATCCAAAACGAGAGGAAGAAAGCAGCGGCGAAGAAAAGAAAGAAAGAAAGAAAGAAAGAAAAAAAGAGGTTGCTTCTGTTGTTGAGCTTGTCTGGAGGACCATGAGAACCTTTCCGGCGATTGAGGGACTGAAGACTCTCGGCTGTCCTCAGAAGACCTCCTCCACGCTCGGCGTCACGGCCGAACAGGAAGCCAAGCCCGCTTCATTTCGGGGAAATGTTTACATCCGAGGCCGAGCTTCGGAGTGTGACGCGTCCGACTTCTAAACATCACACACACACACACACACCAACGTGACACTCTGCGAGGAACCCTTGAATAAGCGTGAGGCGATTTGCTCTGGAAGCCATCGGGAATGTTTGAGTGGAGGAGAAAAAAAGAACGACCGCAAACGTCGGAGATGAAGCTGAAAGGCGCACGACTCACCGTTTCTCCTCTCCCTCTGATGGGCTACGGTCCTGCTCCCTGGACGCGAGTTCCATTCACCTTAATTCCATCCAGCAGCCAATCATGAGAGACTGAGGCAAGCCCCACCCTCGGATGCCCGCTTGTCATTCGCCGGTCGGGAGGGGCCCGTCACTGAAACATGACAGGGTCCCGTCCCTGGTGTATCCTTCTCCCTCGACTGATTGTTGTGTATTCTTTTGGAGACGAGGTCGGATATGTGAGGTGTCGGAGGTCAATCGTGGCCGGTCCGGGGTGTGAGTCGGGAAGGGGGGGGGGGGGGGTCTCAGGGATGCGGAGGGATCCAGTCTGCAAGAGAAGGAAAGGACACGGTGAGTCACATGTGAAGATGTGCTGGTTCTCTTAATTCTCGATGAGACCTCGAACACAACGGGACACTGGGAAGCTGTGAGGAGGGATGTTCACAACTAATTGTGTCATTAATTGTGTAACCAGCAGATTTATCAATGATTTAAAAAACACAAAAACAACCAGTGTGTGCAGTCAGAAGGGTCTATTTTGTCGCGCATGTTTCAAGGTCTCGTGCCTTTGGTCATTTCAGACGTCCTCACACATCCGACTCGTTGAGCGTTCAATAAAACATTCTTCTTTTTTATAGCCATAGTCTTATCGCTTTTTCTTTTTTTCCTTTACTACCAATAGAGAGATTACATCCCTCTTTATCCGAGTCACAGCCGACTCCTCCTGTGTGACGCTGAGGGAAGCTTACGCACAACGTTATGATTTGGAGACAATTCAACGTTTGTAAATGTCAAAAAGAAGAAGAAGCAGAGACAAGATTATCGGATGCTGGTGAAATGATGATTTTTTTTAATGAGTTTAGTTTTAAATCAATATCGAAGCGGTTGGACAGACAAGTTAAGGACAACATATATTATCTATTGATCGTTTTGAGCAATTAATCAACGAGCACGGCAAAGGTTATTTTCTATAACATCTGACGTAATGATTCGTATATCGTTGCGATGCAGCCGACAATAAGATTCACTTTATTGACTGGATGTTCTTTTCGGCCCAGCGGTCCTTGTGACTCATTAATAAAGAAACCGTGGATGATATATTGTTTCTTCAGTGAAACATCCAGATTAGTAAACAAAGGTGCATTTGAGACCCCATTGGTCCTGTCATCTTTAACACTGAACAGCAGAACCAGTGGCTTTGGTGACTGACAAATATGTCATGTTAACCCTCTGGAGTCTGGGCTCATTTTCTCGATTTTACAAAACAATGTAAATTCACCTTAAAGGCTTTTGCATGTGACACATCCCAGTGTTTCCCCCACCATTCTATCAGGGTGAGGCCCCGCCCCCCTGTAATGTTCTCTATCGCACCAGATTACAGCAGAAGTAATGTCAGGTTCTTTCCTTCAAGACGTCTTTGTTCTTGTGTTAAACTAAACGTCTGTTGTTGGTCGTCTCTCCAGCAGCATGTCATTCTGTCTCGACGTGTCGTTCACTCTTCTCGGCTCTCCGTCTCGCGCGCCGCAGAGCTCCATGCCGGCGTGTCTGCGCGCGCATCGTGGCGGAGAAGAAAAAAAAAAGTCCCCTGCACCTTCCGCCCCGCGGCACCGACACGTCGCCCTCTGCTTCTCTGTGAATATGGAGGAGCAGACGGGAGGAAGGAGGCGGACTGCCGTGGCTTGACACTCACAGGAGTGCAACAACTCCAACGACACCGGAAGTAAACAAAGTTGCGTTAAGTGCGTTAAAATATTTTTGTGCGTTAATCGCGGCCAAATTAATCGCATAGATTAACGCGTTAACGCTGACAGCCCATATATATATATTTATATATATATCCTCAACAACCGTGTATCCATTTAAAAGAAGCATGAATCAAGAACCCTGTTGGCCTATAAGAAACGAGCTTTGGTGCGTCGGCCAACAGGACCGTGGTGATGACATGCGGCCCGGAGGCTCTCCTCTAATGGAGTGTGTGCTTCATCAGAGGCCTTCTCTCCATCACACCAACTGTGTGTGCTGTTGTTTGGGCAAACAAACAATGAGTTGTGGAGGACGGAGGAGAGAGGGAGGGCATTGTTCGATTGGCAACTGAAAATAAAAAATTAAATAAATCACTTTTTGGGAAAAAATAAAAGAATAAATGACATTCCATATTAATAATGACAACATTAAGAATAACCCAAGTTGACCCTTTCAGAAACCCTCTGACATTATATATAAATATATGTGTATATATATACATATATACTGTATATATATATATATTGTAATATATATATATGTATATATATATATACAGTGAATGAATGAGAGAAATATATATATAAATATAAAAAATATCTATATATATTTTCCCCCTCATCCATCCCCCTCTATAGACTCCACCCCATACTGACGTTAAGAACACACATGCACCAACAAACATCAACATCCAATCACCCCAACCAACCTGACCCTGATGACATGTTTCTATACAGTATGTTAACTCTTTTTTTTCTTGTTTCCTTCTTGAAAAGTGGATGGAAATGTTTCTGTAGACACGGCGTCTCCGCTTTAGGTCGATAATAAAACTTTGGTGCGCCGGCAAACAGGACAGTGATGATGACATGCGGCCCGGAGGCTTTCCTCTAATGGAGTGTGTGCTTCATCAGAGGCCTTTGTTTGTGCAAACAAACATTGAGTTGTCTATCACACTGTGAGGAGGATGAGAGAATGGAGGAGAGAGGGAGGGCGTTGTTTGACTGGCAACTGAAAAAAAAATCACCTTTTAGAAAAAATAGATGAATAAATGAAATCCCATATTAATAATGACAACAATGAAGAACCCTTTCTGAAACTTTATGAAGCTTTTTTTCATACATTGCCAAAAAAAGAAAGAAGCAGCTGCATATATAATGTCTGCGAGAAAATATAAACTGCAACGCTGCCGCCGGCGCCACTGTTCACACGTGCTTCCCTCGAGTCCACTGACCTCTGAGGGCGGCACCGTCCACCTCGGCGGGGCACTTGTGACTGCAGCACATCGTCGCCCTGAGTGTTAATATAAGACGCCCCCCAGCAGCATTTAGGAGGACCACAAGTGCTGTAAAGTTCCCATTTCACTCACAAGCTCAGCTAACGAGAACACTCCATCAAGGTATTTCAAGGAAAACGAATCGGAACGCAATAAATCTGGGTAATGACACACTCCTCTACTCTGAAGGCCATATATATATATATATGTATATATATATATATATATATATATATAGTTGCCTTCTTAACTACTGTGTCCTTGTATGTACTCGTTGGCCCTTGCCCCCACCCCCCTCCCCCTATCAAGGAAGTTATGCTCATATTAATATCCCATATTTTCAAGGTCGGGCCACGAACATCCAGATCGTCAAGTGGTCTGTGGAGGAAAGGAGAACGTGGCAGCGAGGAGACGAGGAGAGATAAAGAGAGATTGGGATCATGTACCCTGTGTTTTTTTCGCAGGAGGCCACGAGGTAAAGAATCGACTGCTGCCTGTTGGAATGGAGACAAAATAAACCCACCAATCGGGACTGGAAGACGAACAACAGGAAGAGAGAACGGGGGCGCGTCGAAAGGCCGAATCGGTCCAATCAGCTTCAGGCTTCACGGCCTCAACGTACATTAAAAGACGAAGGTCTGGGGTCGTGCTCTTGACCCCGCCCCTCTAAACAAGTGACCAGTGGCTTTAGCGTTTCGTGGTGACCTTCCATCGGCTGGCGAGAGAAGCTTTGACACTATACGGAGGGCGGAAACTAAGAACCTCATATTGTGATGTAACGGGGAGATACAAGGCTACCATCATGTAGTGCATGTATAGGCAGAGGCTCTTAAAGGGACAGTTCACTCTAAAACCAAAACCACATATAGTCCCCGTTACCTGTGGTGTTGTTTACCAATCAAGATTGTTTGGTTGTGAGAGAGCTATTTTTAAAGATACCGGCCATCTCTTCAATATAATGGGACTTGATTTCCCAGAAAACCGTGACCCGGTAACTCCGGATCATCTACGGGCCTTGTTGTGATTTTTTTGTCGGATCTATTGTCTTTATTTCTATATCCAACTAAATCCAGCCAGACGCAAGGATGACGCCCGCATTTATTCTCGGCCACACCTCCTTTTGTTGGCATCACACACACACACACACACACACACACACACACACACACACACACACACACACACACATACAGATATTACTTTCCCTCCCAGGACAGCTTCCACATTTTAATTGGGCCTGCAAAAACTGGCATTTCTTCCCCTGAAGGAACGAAATGTTCTCCTTTTAATTGCACGCTCTCAAGATACCGGGTTGAAAAATGTATGTAAAGAATAAGTAGCGAATGCACAAGGTCGCATCGCAGACGGCGAGCATCCATTAAACATGACCCGCTCTCTCGCTCCTCTCGGTTTCCGAGAGATCGATGTCCACCCCCTCGTTCCTCGGGAAGAAAGGAGACGAGGTTATACGCCGGGTGGAAATCGTTACGGTCAAAAGGCGGTCTGCCGTGTTTTGATGGGCGAGATATCAAGTTACGCTATAATTAAAAGACACTGGAACAATATTAAGGAATTATGTCTTTAGTCCAATTAAGTTCGGGAGGAGCAGCACGGACACGACGAGCAACAGAGGGAATGAGGAGCGTCTACGTGGGGAACGTTGGCTTCCTTTACTGCGTTGTTTACTGCGTTGTTTACTGCATTGTTTACCGCGTTGTTTACCGCGTTGTTTACCGCGTTGTTTACCGCGTTGTTTGCCCCTCCGGCTGCACAAAGTCTTACAATTTGGGCTGTGAGACTGCTTCTTGGTTGCGGGCTCTTTGACCATATACTTGAACTTTAAGGAGGGGAGGAGGAGGGGTGTGGGGGGGGGGGGGTAGCCGAGTCTACAAGACACCTGTTAAGACCGCTACGCGCCTCTCGCAGCAGCTGCCGTGCTCTGGTGTTTTGCCGGCGCCCACGCGGCAATTTGATCATTACGGCGAAACGCCCGTTGGACGTGGAACGTGCTCTCGCCTGATCTCCGCCGTGTCTGTCGTGTAACCTCAGAGGAGGGCGATGGTGGCGATGATGGCGATGGTGATGATGGTTTCAGCCCAAAAGCTCCTGAGTAGGAACCCCGGTGGTAAAATTCACACCATGACAGCAAGGGGGGGGGCAGCGCTCCCCGACTCCCAAGGGTGGCGCGAGTGATTGGTGGTTAAGTAATGGGGTCTAAGTTGGTGATGTGGCGCAAAGGGAGGTGAAGAGGGGGGGGGGTTAGTACCCTCAGGTCATAAGCAAGTAGATCATGTTCCAGGCTAATTGCTGCCAGGGCCTTATTGAGAGGTGCTAATAGGTCACAACAAAGTGCTAAATGCGACCTCTGCAGCCGTTTTCCTTAGCGTCTGACCTTTTGACCTTGAGCGCACACAAACACAGACATCTGCATACACTAAAATGTTAATGTTCAACATAAATGTGTACACACACACACACACACACACACACACGGGAGGGCGGTGGTTTTACATCCCTCCTTTTACCTGAGGTCGAGGGACAAGAACGCAAACTTCACTCGCATATATTTTAGCAGGAAAACTAAATTCCAAAACACGGAGCCTCTGGTTTCAAACCGTTTGCACTTTGTCCAACTTTGACCCCGGCGAACTTTCACACTGGGATCAGCGGCAGCCAGCCCCGTCTCATGTGTTCCTCACTTAGATGTCAAACAACGACACAATATTCCCTTTAGGTTTTACACGTGCCAACTGCGTATGTGTGTGTGTGTGTCTATAAGTCTTCATAGACACACACACATACACACACACACACACACTCTGAATCCTTTCTCGCCGCCCTGCTGGAAAGGGGAACACGGTGTCCTGCCCGACTGTGCTGGTAACAGCATGTTTCCTCTTCTGTTTGCATATGTGTGTGCATATAGATACTGTCTGCTCAGCCAAGGACATGTAGGGGCACACCCGGGGTTGGCAGGTTCACAGGGAACGCCAATACAACATGAAAAACATATTTGTGTGTGTGTGTGTCGCCTTTGCTTATTCTTTGTGAGGTCCTGGGACAGGCATGTGGTATGTCTACAGATTGTAAAGCCCTTTGAGGCAAATGTGTAATTTGTGATGTTGGGCGATATCAAATAAACTGAATTGAATTCTTCTGCACGTCTTCATCCGACCATTCCAACGATTCTCTTTCCCTCGTTTCGTTTGGCTTTTTCTTTCAACCTCGTTTCTTTTGGTGCTTTTTTTCCCGTGCTTCTCTGCCTTGCTATCGCGCCGCGTTCCGATCTCCTCCACTCGTCTGCGTGTCACTTTCAGAACTAATGATGATTTAAACCCCCCCGCCCCCCCTCATCCTCCGTCCTCTTGGGAGAAAGCAGAGCCCCTTTGACATTTGTTACTCTGGCTCCCAGATAAACAGCGGTAACTGCGGATGGATTACCGGACGGGTCCCCCGGGAGGAGAGAGACCTTCAAGTGACAGTTTTTGTATAAAAACGACGTTCAAAAAGATGCAAAAGGACGAAAAAAGAGACGTTAAAAACAACAGAAGTTAGCTGGTCGTACAAAGATGACGCAAACAAACAAACAAACAAAGTGGCTCAGAGCTGCTTTTTCCAAGCTTTCGTTTGCCCCGGAAGAGACGGTTCACGCCCCGGCGGTCCGAGTGACGCTGCAGCTCCGGCTGCCTTGCCCAGTGGCAGGTGAGCCGCCCCCGCCGGCAGGGCTAGTGCCCCCCCCCCACACCCCCTCCAGCAATAAGGGCCGCGGGCTACAGCGATTGAGTTTGGTGGCACCTTCAGAAGTCCTGTTGCTCAGCCAACCGTCCAAAAAGCCCAAATATGTTCAGTTTACGATGGCTTTAAAAGAGCCTAACTTTTTTTCCCTCCATTATGGATCCTGGGACTAGGGGCGCACATGTGTTTTTACTTGTTTATTTTGTTTTTTTGTACCTTATGAATGAATGAAACCATTCATCGAAATCGTCCGTGAACTTTCGTTCAACTGCGCCAGGTTCACTGTGAAAGGCATAAGATGCTCCATGTTTTTTTTCTAACATTTATATTCAGTACTCTCTCTTATTTTGTTGCTCTTCGCCAAACGTTTCGTACTTTCCTAAAACATGTCCTGATTACATTTTGTTTACTTCACTTGATAAACAAAAGCCGGGGTCAGTGCATCGACTTACGAGAAGTTCTATTGAGAACACATGAGCGTCGGCTCCTCAGCGAGTCGGTTACACTTAAGAGTTTGTTGCATTTAAAAAACAGATTCACAGATTTTCCCAAAATGGTTGCGAAACAAGAGCAATTGTTTGCATGTGTGTGTGTGTGTGTGTGTGTGTGTGTGTGCGTGTGTGTGTACATTGCATACTCAGTTTCTTGGGATTTAAGGACTGGGTTCCAGGCTCAAGCCTCAGCTTCAATATAACAAACAACGGGGCAACGTACCTTGTTCGTGGTTCAACTCAGTCCATCAAAAGTCCTATTAGACAGCTCAAATTAACCGAATGATTGAAGTCAGGCTATCTCGGTTTCTCAAAGGCTGATCCGTGCGATGATCATGAACACATATGAGGAATTCCAGACCATAATCATGGCAAAATCTAACACCACCACCACTGCAAGGGCTAGACAAGAAACATGGCAACATATCAGAGTTAAATGCTTAATGCTGCGTTCAACATGAATATACACAACACTTTACTGAAATTGTAGAGGGGGTGTGGCTTATCTCTGTGGAAATAGTTCTCATTTCCACCATCCACCATGGAGGAAATTACTGCTTTATACTTGTAGTCCAGGCAAACTAACTTTTGAAATGGAAAAAATTGCAACAGAATGTATATGGGCACAGAGGTCTTCTATGAAGTGTCCTGAATAACATACTAAAAGTCCTAAGAAATTACTGTTGCGGAAATGGGTTAAATATGCAAAAATCCAAGATGGCCACCATAATCTATAATGTCTCATATCTACACTATCACAGGAGATATTTTAATTATTTATAATACTATTATACAGGTTTTAGACTTAAGAAATCATTTAGAGTAGGTTACGACTTGATTTGATGCAATGGTTATGGAATCCAATATGACCACCAATTGGTCCGTGGGCGTGCTGCGACACCAAAGAACGACAGAAGTATATTCCTAAAGCAAATGGGACTGCTGCAGACATTGCTGCTGTTGGTCCCATCAACATTCGATCCCTCCAGCACTAGCATCTCTTACATACAGTATCTACCCCTTGTATTGTTGGAGGCAGAAGATCCAACAGCACAGCTAGATGTCTTATGGAAGAGCTCACTACTCCTTAATTCTCCAAGAGCAGCAAGGGGTGGTATGATGCAGATATTACATCATGGTCAACACCCAAGAAAGGCCTCAGCGATGTTCTAGCCAAAGATTGATCTTGATCCTTGCGATACATCATGTATCTACTCTACACTGCATTTCGTAACAGCTCAAGCGAAGAGATATGATGTCACTCCAGTCCTGACAGCCCTTATATTGTAAAGCAATGATGAATATCCGGTCTCAGCCCGATGACAGTGATCTGAAGTGTATGGTTCTGAGGCTTGGTGGGTTCCATATGCAGATAGCTTCTTAGGCAGTATCGGACACCTGATGGCCGATTCAGGATTACAGGAACTCCTCGAGATTGCATATGCTAGCTAACACTTTTAGCCACATGTTAACTGGCAAAGCTGTGTTAAGGGTAGTCTGTGGTCACCTGCTTGTAGATTCTGCACGCAATACGATTCTTGTGGCCAATACATACAACGTTCCAGTACCAACTAACCAGGAAGCTGATGACTCCGAAGCTGTAGGTGTTCTACAAAATCCGGAGCGGTCAGATGATGATGACGAGACACACGATTTAGACACCATCACGGCTGACTTGACTGTAGCTGCGGAACTGTATGACAGAACCATGTCGTGTACATTCTCTATGGAAGAGGTGTGTTCATCAGAAGCGTTCGTGCGACTCCAAAGTAAAGTGAATGGGAAGACTGAAACGATGACTGTGCGCACAGAAACATTATGGTTTCACTATCTGGAGATGGTGGATATCTTGCGAAGGTTTCTCAAAGCAGTGCGAACGGGAAACTGGAGATTGCATCTTCATTGAGTTCGTAATATGCTACCCTACTTTGCAGCAGCTGCACACAAATTAAATGCGAAGTCTGCATATATATATATATATATATATCCGCAATCAATGACCATGCTGCCCGTAACAAACCCCGATGTTCATCAGAAATTCGAGGAAGGGTATCATGTAGTGAGGCGTAGTGACATGTCCTGTTGAGACTCCACCCACTCCTCCTCTCTACCGCCATCTGCCTGATGGATCGTGGAGGTCTCCATCGTGGAATATGCCTACTATGAACTATTCATACACTCTGTCACATTCATTGAATGTATTTTAACTCTAAATCTGTCCTTCTGTACACATTACATCTATTGCACCTGTCCATCCTGGAGAGGGATCCTCCTCTGTTGCTCTCCTGAAGGTTTCTTCCCTTTTTTTCCCCCTGAAGGGTTATTTGGGAGTTTTTCCTGGTCCGATGTGAGGTTTTGGGGCAGGGATGTCTATGTGTACAGATTGTAAAGCACTCCGAGACAAATTTGTAATTTGTGAAATTGGGCTATACAAATAAACTGAATTGAATTGAATATACTGGGGAAGACTGTTCACAGACCTAAGCCTAGAGCAGGTGCTAATGAGGATCAGAAAGACACACGGAGGCCTGACATGAGAAAAGAAAAGGCCATGGCCGAAACTCAACGCCTACTGTGGGACATGTCCATGCCGGCATGTGCCAACATGAATGATGCCATGCAGAAGTTCCCTGGTGTGTCATATGAGACCACCGACCCACACAAGGTTATATAAAAGGTTAGACAAGCTAGAGATGTCAATGACACCCTGAATCTTATCAGCTACCTCACACAGAAGGATCCATTCATTGAGAATCCATCACTGTTCAACATCGCCAATGGCATGACGGCCCAAAAAGGAGTCAACGTTGACCGATCAAGAGAAATTGGGGAAAATATTCCAGACTCCATGGTCGGGGTATCTGTAGAAGACTGTGTCTTCAGGAAAGCTGACCAGGCCACGACACTTGGATCAAGATCAACAGTGAAGGTCAAAGGAAAATCTGTAACGGTGGATCCACAGCTGATATTACAGAGGTTGGTAACTATAGGACAGTGTTCAGTCCGAGTCAAGTCTGAGCTCTGCACTCATCTACCTGCACTGCTTGAATCAGATGCACTCCCCCTGCAGGCAAATAAGGCAACACTGGCCGATGTGCTCTTCAAGTCTAGGAAGGGAGAGCAACGAGAACCCAGTGCAAATGTCCAGTATGTCCTATCTGGTGATATTCTACTTCATTGCATACCATGGCCAAGAGGATCTACATTTGACAGTGTGTGTCAAATGTACGTTGCGTACGTCACACATAAGTGTGGAGCTGCTGTCGTTGTCTTTGATGGGTACAAAGATGAGCTCGCAACTAAAGACGCAACACAACTGAGACAAACAGGGGCTTGTGCTGGTATGACAGTACACTTCGATGGTGACATGATGATTCAATCAAAGATTTCCTGAACAACAAAGCAAACAAGCAGCGATTCATCCATTATCTGAACAACAAGCTGGACAGAGCTTGCTGTAGCATAGACCAAGCAACGCACAACGCTGACGTGTTAATTGTTCCAACAGCAGTTGCTTCTGCCCAAACAAAAGACACTGTACTTATCGGGGATGACGCAGACTTGCTGATTCTCCTACTGTACCATGTCAAAATGGACACACACAAGTTGTTCATGGCACCAGAGCCTAAACAATCCACCAAAAGGCAGACAGTCTAGTGCATAAAACAATCCAGGGAGTTGCTCGGTTCCGAACGTTGTAATCATCTGCTCTTTGTCAACGCAATTTCAGACTGTGATACTACCTCTCGTCTGTTTGGTTTAGGGAAGGGCGTGGCAGTCAAGAAAATCGAGAATGACCCTGACAATCAGGCCAAAGTATTCAGTCAACCTCATCAAATAAAGGAGGCGATCATTGCAGCAGGAGAGAAGGCATTGGTGTCAATGTATGGTGGTGCCGAAGGTTTCAAAACTCAACGCCGCCATGGAACCCCAAAGTCTACCACCAACCTCTGGCTCCTCTAAGTATCATAGCCTTCGTGTATACGATCAGGTTATTGAATGGAAAGATGCCTGCATCAATATAGCCCAGAGGATTTGGGATGGAACGTTGTTGACGGGCCATATCTGCCAATACAGACCAACCAACCAGCCGCTCCATCAGAACTGCGAGATGTCATCGGTTGTTGCTGTAAAAAGGACTGTACCAACCGAAAGGTGCACATGCCGAAAATATGGCTTGCCTTGCACAAATGTGTGCAGAGAACGTCGTGGTGTAAGCTGTAGCAACTCACAGTTACCAGACTTGTCAAATGCATCTGATAAAGACGGTTGAGTTGGACCCAGTCCAACAGTGTATCAACTACAATGATTAATCACTGTATTGACAATAGTATCGTGTTGCGTCACCTTTCTGTTATACTCTTTATGTGACGTGTAGAATTCATGTTGATTAGTGGGTTACTAAAGTTCAATGTATTTGAATCAACTAGAAAATACTTACCTGCCTTGATTATATTAGGATACAATTTAATTCAATGAAATGTCATATATCAATGCAAATAACATAAGAAATGGATTTTTGGTGGCCATATTGGATTCTTTCGCCATGACCATTACATCCGATCAAGTTAAAACATATTCAAAATGATTCCTTATCTCAAAAAACGTATAATAGTATTTTAAATCATTCAAATGTCTTTTCTGATAGTGGAGATATGAGACATGATGTATTTATGGCGGCCATCTTGGATTTTTGCATATTTAACCTATTTCCGCATCAGTAATTTCTTAGGACATTTAGTACGTTATATAGGACACTTCATAGAAGACCTCTGTGCCCAAATAAATTTTGGAGCATTTATTTCCATTTGTAATAGTTAAATTGGCGAGATTGCCTGGACTATTGTCGTGGAAATTCCACAAATGTCGGAACATCCATTGTCCTCTAATTTTGGTTCATTACATTAATATCATATACACATATTTATACATAACATCACCCGTAGGCGCACACAGCTACATCTGGATAACTGGATGAAAATCCTCTTTATTCTCATCCATTCTCGTCTGTGCCTTGACTTTCATGAATCTACTCTGAGAGCTTTTGGTGTGAACGCAGCATAAGTGATGGGAAAATGTATCGGCTCATTTTAAGTGCCTCATCACCGCAATCAATCAGATTATAATTATTTTAATGTGCCTGCTGGCATTCGGCTTAATGGAGTACATTGCATTGTTTAACTTGAGCTCGGTATGAGGCAACGTCATCAGTCCACAGGGCCTAGATTCAGCCGCTCTGGGCTCTGGCACGAGACACGTCATACGTGTCCGAGCAGCGGAACTCGAGGCGAGTGCCCCCCCCCCCCCCCCACATTCACCGGCACAACTAGTGACAGCGCCGAGACCCCCCCCCCCACACACACAACCCAAGCAGTTTCTCAGGCGGGTCCTAGTTTAAGAGGACAGATGGCCCTTCTGATGCCCCGCCCACTCCTCCTCTCTACCTCCATCTGCCTGGTGGATCATGGAGGTCTGCATCGTGGTCCATGCCGACCACCAACTATTCATACACTCTGTCATACTCGTTGAATGTTTATGTAACTCTGTAATGATTCCTTCTGGTCACATGACCTCTATTATTCTGTCCATCCTGCTGAAGGGTTCTTCCCTTTTTTCCCCATGAAAGTTTTTTTCCTATTTCTTGGGAGTTTTTCCTGATCCGATGTGAGGTCAACGGTCAGGGATGTCGTATGTGTACACACTGTGAAGCCCTCTGAGGCACATTTCTAATTTGTGATATCGATGTACAGATGCGTAGGCGAGGGAGTAAACACCCGAAGAGCCACCGTGGGCGTCTGTTAGACTCCTCCTTCAAACCCCTGGAGGACCCCACGTCACCTTCCTAAAGCCTTTCCATTCCTCCCTCCTCACCTCACCTCAGCGCAGCCTCCTAACGAGCAATAAAACACACACTGCAAAGAGACCACAGCGCGCACTCTCAAAAGGACCAACACACACACACACACACACACTCAATAGTGCGTCATGAAGCCTACGATGCCTGTTGAGGCCCCTGGGTTCCCCGGAGCCACAACCACACTCCCCCCCCCCCCCCCCCACACACACACACTAAAATCTAAAATCCTTTCCGGACGGCAGGATCCATGAAAGGGGAGAAGGTGGTAAAGGAGGCCCCGAAAGGCGGAGCCAGCGGGCTGGAAGGTGGTTGTCTTGGTTTGGGGTAACTGTGGGCCGCGGGGCCCCCTGACTCCCCCCCAAGTGCCTGTGTGTCCTGGATGTGATTAACGCTGAGCGCTTCGTCATACACAATGCGCACACACACACACACACACACACACAAACAAACACACACACAGACGGGCAGTGTGTCCAACACACTCCTCATTGTTCAATAAGTCCACTTGTCTGAACAATGTCAGAGTGCATCAAGGAAACATAAAGTTGACAGGTTTTTCACTACAAACACAAACACAGTGATAAGAAACAGAACAAAGTGATCGTGCTGTGTGGAAGAAGAGGAGGAGGAGGAGGAGGAGGAGGAGGAGGAGGAAGAAGAGGAAGAAGAAGCAGCAGTGAAACGTGGAGAAAAACAGAGCTGTCAAAACGTCCCCAAAGAATAAAGTAAAAAAAGTTACTCAATCACTTCATCTTTTCCATGTGCTCTCCTTGTTTTCGTTCTCTGGATGTTACACACACACACACACACACATGCACACATGCACACACAGACAAACACACACACACAGATAGACTACATCCAGATTCAGTCTGAAAGCAACAGACACAGTTCTGTATGTGCATGCAGACACAGTGTGTTTGTCACCAGTGTGTGTGTGTGTGTGTGTGTGTGTGTGTGTGTGTGAGAGTATGCCCAAAGAGCTGGAGGAAAATTGTGTCCATGTAGCAGTCTATACAACACATGTCCAGGTTGTATGTGTGTGTATCCGTGTGTCCAAGTGTGTGTGTGTGTGTGTGTGTGTGTGTGTGTGTGTGTGTGTGTGTGTGTGTGTGTGTGTGCAGTGGAAGAAGCAGGTAGAATGCTGATAGATGTCTGTGCAGCATAAACATGTCTCTGAATCTGAGCGAGTCCCTTGTCAGTGTTACCGTTGAGAGTGATGGTGGATGGTCGAAGGAGGGAAGGAGGGAAGGAGGAAGCAGGGAAGGGAGCACATCTTTAGGATGTGTGTTCAGACAGGCTCCACCTGTCGAGCAGCGAGTCGGTGACAGATCATCTGTCACAGCACCAGTTATTTCCTCTTAAGCTCTGACACCTTTTTATTTAATTTGTTTGCTTCGCTACTGAAACAACGCTTTTGATTGATGCGCTTATTATCCGAGGGCGCAGCGAGTTCCAGTGCACTCCGAGCGCAGATTGTAAATGACGCAACATTCGCACGAATAATAACAAAACACCGCCAATTGCAGACCTCCGCTCGATCGCGAGCCTCCTTTAACCCCGAAGATTAGCAACCAATCAGAGGCGAGGAGGCAGCGTTGATCGGACATGATGTTCTTGCTTGCCGAACATGTTTCGGTGCACCGGTGTGTTCAGGGTGTGGTGGTGGTGGTGGGGGTGGGGGGGGGTTCACGTTCGAGCGGGTCCTCAGCCTGAGGGGGAGGGGCTAAAAGGGAGGGGGCGGGCTGTCAGCAGGCCTTCACCATCAACTCCAATCTGTGTGTATCTGCCTCGTTGGGCAGGAATCTGCGTAATAATAGATTCGCCTCCACGAAGAAGAAAAAAGCAGACGCTGCTGAGAGACATAAAGACTGTATATTATACTGAAGTACATGTGTCGGCCTCGGAGAGCACCGACCCCCCCCACCCGGACATGTTTTAAAAGGGAAACGGTACTCTTGGTGTGTGATTTACACGTTTCAAACCGATCCCAGCAGCTTGTGTTCAACTCCCGTCTAAAGTGGGCGCGGAGCAACAATCACCCGAAAATCAGAAGCCCACGCGTGTTCATAACGGCCCTCAAGGGTACAGCACACCAACACCCATTAGGCCTTTTTTCTTTCTTGTTTGTATATTTTTGCATAAAAAAATACTCAGCAGCGTTCTCATTTGTTTCATATTTCAGGCTGTATCAATTATTCATCATACACAAAAAACAAAAAAACACACATACTGTATAACATGATCAAACCGATGTTCTGAGCAAAAGCAGTGAACCGTGTCCCCGAATAAATTACGCGGAACCGAACTTCAGCTCGCTGGCTTTTAATCACGTGAATTATTGAAGTGAGAGTGCGTAACTTTTGACAGGAGCAATAACTAGGGTTGGGTACCGAAACCCGGTGCCAATATGGTACCGGTTCCAATACAACCGGTATTACCCGGACCGAAACGCAACGCACATTTCGGTGCTTCTTTCCGGTGCCTGAGCCGATTGAAATTGAAAAAAACTATTGTTGTGAACTTCTCTGGTGACTCCGCCCTGTCAGCAGGTTACGAGCCTCTCATATTTAAGTTTGACAGCGGAGGCTGCGCCGTGTGTGACTAGTGAGGCCGTGTGGAGCACACCAGCGTCAGGCTGGGCGCGACGGGGAGACCGTCACCGGTCCCCCTGAACACGGGGAGACCGATGATGACGAGCAGCCTGAACTCAGATTAGTACCGGAACGTTGATTGCAAGTCTTGCATTCATAAAAGTAGCCCAAGAAATAATAAATTAGCCATTATAACCATGCTTAAGCTAGCTCGTAGCTAACGCTAGCTCTTGGCTAGCGCTAGCTACGAGCTACGAGCGTGACAGTCTGCTAGCAGATGTGTTGGTATCCAGCGGTCCCGTCTGTATACCCGGTGTTACCGGGAATATAATGACGGAGGAATAAAGACCGTGGGGCGTCACTTTGTTTCAGTGGAACTCTCGCTGTCAGAAGCAAAACTTTATTTGTCACGTGTCATCTTCAGTACCTCTGATTGGTTGTTCTCTTTACCAATCAAAACAGTGACAGGATTAACCCTATAAGGTCTGCACATGACGATACATATCACATCATATAATGGAGAACATATATTGTGTATGTTAACAGTCTGATATCCGTTGTGTGTCAGTGCTTCATGATAACGGCTTCTACAGGGAATATGGCCAAAGAGGTTTTTAATGTCCTCATTGTGCGTTTAAAAAAAAAAGTATCGGTTCAGGCACCGTTTAGGCACCGGTATCGTTTTAAAAGTACCGGTTTAGCACCGGTATCGGAAAAAACCCAAACGATACCCATCCCTAGCAATAACACGAACGTCCTCCTTCAAATTAAAAGTTGAGCTAGGGTTTCGTTTGATATGCTCAGAGGTGGGGAGGAGGGGGGAGGGGGTTCAACCTCTCGGTGGTTGATGTTAGCAAACTTCAGACAGCAATGAGGATGTGTTAGGAGGAAGTTCCTGTTCCACCAGATAACGACCGCATCCATTAAAACACTGGCGGCGCCATGCGTGAAGTGCAGACACACACCTCCGCATACTGTATGGCTGCGTGCACACACACACACACACACACACACACACACACTGACCCCTGCATGCTCTTTACCCAGAGGCTCCTCTCCATCAGACAATCAAAAGAGGAGCCCAACAGAAGAAGAGCGGCGGCAAAGAGCGGCTGCTTGGCCAATCAGAAGGAACCGTCGGGGGAAAAGGTGGGTTTCATAATTCACCCCTGAAACGCTTCTTCTTCTTTTCTCTTTTGAATCATTTTGGGGGTTTTCTACGACCTTCTGTTCAGGCGAATTAGGCTTTGATGTCGTTTCTCTTCTTTTTTCCGCCCCCCCCCCCCCCTTTTGTTTTCTCTACTGGAATCAAACGGAAAAGATACATTATTTATAAAAGGGGTAGAGTTTAGAACAAAAAGACAACGTCACAAGTTCCCATGGAAACCTTTATCTGGAGCTGTATCACTGACATCACAACCGTCTCAGACCTATTGCGGTAAAGGCCACGGATTGGTCGCCATTCTTTCAAAGTGGTTGCCACGGCTTGTACTGACTAGTCATTGATGACTTTTGAGAAGCAATTCGGAACGCTGAACTTAGTGTTTTATACGGTTACATATATTTTAAAGGAGATCCATCACGCAAAACCCGCAAACTTTGCACATTTTAGAGCATTTTCTTGACGTTTAAGAAATAAAAAATATAAATCGATACTGAAAAAATTATTTTGAGCATTGATAACTCATTGCTGACCAACACAATCCTTTCAGACTGCGGTGGCATGAAGCATCGACACACTCCGCTGATGATAAGTTGTAAAGCACTCAGAGATTCTCTTTTCACAGTCCTGTGACTCCATAATTGTACCAAAACAAAACTCATTCACATGAACCGGCTATTAAAATGAACGATGCTTCCAGTGGAGGCGGTTAAGGCGACAGAACTCACAGCCCTCGATCGCGCGGAGACGTTACACAACGCTCGGCAGTCTACGGTGGACTCGCTGAGCCTCCGGAGGCGACGCGCCCACCGGCTCACGGCTCGTCAGCGGAGGAAATGGGATAAATAACGGGGAAGAATGGCAGCGAGCGAAACCCATTTCAATGTAAATGAGGAGTCATGCAAAAAATGATGTCCTTTTATTCATGTGTATTTGATGGTCTGTTTAAATGCAAATCAAAATCATCATGTCACACGGGCGAAAGGAGGAAAACACATTTAAAGAAAAGCCAACGCATTCTCCATCACACCAAAAGCAGATTCCCAGGCCAATTTCTATTGTTTTACCCATATATAGCAAAGAAGAATACACAGAGGTGAGTGGGATACTGCCATATATATATACATATATGCATATATACAGTATATACATATATACTTTTATATATATACAGTATATACATATATACTTATATATATATATATCAGGCATGAAAACGGGTCAGGGGTGAAAAAGGTGAGGAGGATAGGCGCCGGGGGGGGGGGGGGGGGGGGGTGACTTCCACGAACATCGATGTTGGACGTTGTATGATAATCTGTAGGTCCTCCATTCTGACACCTAGTCAGTGATCGGGCCCTATAATACTATAATAATAGTAATATTGTGTATAATGGTCATTCATGAACCAACTTCCTTTTGTTGTTGTTGGCGTGAACAAGTTTTCAAGTCTTGAGCTCTGCTGAGCCACGAGTCTGTTCCTCGAGTCTGTTCTGCCTCTACCTGGTTGTCATGATCTTCTATACTATACCTGCCATAAATATCATGATAAAATACCATAAAAACAGTATACCATAAATACGATACTGGTATATTTATCTATAATAGTAATAAATAAAATATCTGTATGGTTCACTTTTTACCAACTTTTTCAACACTTAACAAATAGCAGTAATATTAGTATTAATACAGCAAGATATTAATGAAACTACATGGAGCCATCATAGCATTGATCAATGATTATCACTATGAGGCCTTTAGTCTCTGACCAGAGGATACAGAGTTCATCAGGAAGAGCAGCTGTAGAGTTACAGAACTTTACAGACTGAACTTAAACATTTCACTTCTGGCATCTTTTTTTATTTTTATTTTTAAAGCCGAAAATTCCGCCACTTAACGCCTCTCGCTGTGAGCGCTGCGCGTGCAAACAGCTTGACACGGAGCAGCGCGTGCGCTCTGATCGCTCTTTTAATGAAGTATCGATACTAAAAATATGCTAAATCACATCGCTCTGAACGTACGGGTACTTCGTTAGCATCGCTCCACCGTGCAGCGCGACAGCAGCAGAAGTAGCGTCTAACATTCAAGCTAACCTAAACCACCAAACGCTGAAGACATCTTGACGCTGATTGGCCGAGACGCGACACGTCCCATCAAAGATGTTTTATTGCGAAGAGCAACACTTCACACTTTCTCCGCGTCCCACTCCAATCTCATAAACGCCGGCCGGCCCCTACCCCAAAACAAAAACTCTTCGGATCTACACGATTCACGTAAGTCACCTATTTTGGTTTCAAAACGGCGAATTTCGCCGAAAGGTGAGGGATTCTCATGCCTGATATATATACAGGACTGTCTCAGAAAATTAGAATATTGTGATGAAGTTCTTTATTTTCTGTAATGCAATTCAAAAAACAAAAATGTCATGCATTCTGGATTCATTACAAATCAACTGAAATATTGCAAGCCTTTTATTCTTTTAATATTGCTGATTATGGCTTACAGCTTAAGAAAACTCAAATATCCTATCTCTAAATATTAGAATATCATGAAGAAGTATACTAGTAGGGTATTAAACAAATCACTTGAATTGTCTAATTAACTCGAAACACCTGCAAGGGTTTCCTGAGCCTTGACAAACACTCAGCTGTTATAAATCTTTTTTTTTACTTGGTCTGAGGAAATATTAAAATTTTATGAGATAGGATTTTAGAGTTTTCTTAAGCTGTAAGCCATAATCAGCAATATTAAAAGAATAAAAGGCTTGCAATATTTCAGTTGATTTGTAATGAATCCAGAATGCATGACATTTTTGTTTTTTGAATTGCATTACAGAAAATAAAGAACTTTATCACAATATTCTAATTTTCTGAGACAGTCCTGTATATACACATATGTATATACACACATATATATATGTATATGTATATACATATACATATATATATTAGTGCTGTGAAAAATAACGCGTTAACTCAGTTAATTCAATTACAGGTTTAACTAGTTTTGTTTTTTTAACGCATTTAACGCATGCGCAGAATGAGCTTCCATTCCGCCTGTTGTTGGTCGTCGGGACGAAAAAAAAGACACTTGCAAAATGAGCTTCCAATACACCACTTCAATCTGAACTCTGTCCGCTCTCATGCAGACGGTCTGTTCATCGGTAATGATCCTTCCGCAGGTTCACCTACGGAAACCTTGTTACGACTTCTACTTCCTGTAGATCAGGGTCTCAACACGTCGATCGCGACCTGCCAGTCGATCGCGGCGTAGTGTCGGTAGATCACATGACATTAAAAAGATTGGCCCGCCCCCTGACATGTTCTCTATCGCACGTCTTTGTTCTTTTATTAAACTAAACGTCTGTTGTTGATCGTATCTCCACAGCAGCATGTCATTTCTGTCTCTTCGCGTTGCGTTAACACTTATCGATCTCCGTCTGGCGCGACACAGAGCTCCGTGCGCGCGCATCGACCGAGCAAAAAAGTCACTTGTCAATCTGTCCACCTGTCCGTGTCCGGGCCGGTGAGGTTTCAGCTTTGCAGCGGTGTCCCGCCGTCCCTTTCATCACGGCCCAGTTCATGAAGAAAACCCACACAGTCAGTTTGCCTCAGCAGCTGCTAGAGGAAGACGAGAGGCCTTTAGATTGTATCATGGTGGAGTTAATGGTTGACAAACAAGAGAAACATGTTCTGTTTAACCCTCCTGTTACCTTTACATTTACTAACATATTTTACCCTCGGGGTCAATTTGACCCCAGCAATTAAAACCTCCAGAAAATTATTAGAATTAATATTGCTTCCCAAGTTTAAGTGTGAGGTACTTTATGTTTGTTTGTTGACTACCTAAATAGCCCTTTAAATAAATAAAAAAGTTGATATTTCTTATGTGTTTGACACAGTGAAAAACAGCCTGACCCCAAAGAACACCGACATTAAACATTGAATGGGGTCAAATTGACCCGAAAGGTAACAGGAGGGTTAAACATTCTGTTTAGGATGAAGATGTATTAATGTTCCATATGGAAGAAAACTGCTAAATAACTGCTGAGTTGCAGCACCATTGTATAGAAGAATGTATAAATGTATATATCCGTCTTTTGTCATAAATCTCTATGTTCTCACAAAATATACCGAGAATATCGGTTGAGCGCAGAGCGGCGCAGGAGAAACCAGAGCGGAGCGTTAAATGCGCTAAAAAAAATTAACTAATTAATCCTGTAATTGTTTTCTCGCGTGCCATTTCTCTTGTTTGTCAACCTCCACCATGAAGGGTTATTTGGGAGTTTTTCCTGGTCCGATGTGAGGTTTTGGGGCAGGGATGTCTATGTGTACAGATTGTAAAGCACTCCGAGACAAATTTGTAATTTGTGAAATTGGGCTATACAAATAAACTGAATTGAAACTGAATTGAATTGGTGTCGGTTTGAGGGAAGTGGAACAGCAAGACTTTCTGGATCACCCGGTTTGTGGCACAGACTACTGCCGTGTGTTTTGAGTAAGTACAGTGTGTGTGTGTGTGTGTGTGTGTGTGTGTGTGTGTGTGTGTGTGTGTGTGGCCTTCAGTGTCATTGTTAAATCACGTGAATTGCGGGGGTCTTTGTTGAAATACATACTTGGCCAACACAATTATAATTTTGTGTCATATCTATTACTCTCATCGAGTCCTTGAGAAAAACCTCTCTTCTGCGCCTCCACAGTAAACAACAACAATAACAACAGCAAAACTACCAGACACATGCATCATCACCAAAATGTGAATATTTAAAACACTTCCCACCGCCTCATGAGTCCTGGCACGAGACGGTAGTGATTTTACCGTTTGCCAAGATGAATGAGACTCGGATCATATTCCCGAGTCGTGGGAGGGTTTGTAAACTGGTGTTTTGATCCAGTTTTACTGTTAAACGCGGATTGTACTCCGTTTTTTATTGGATTCTCCGGGTAATAGCAGTGAATATTTCATATACAAATATACAAAGTTCTTCCTTTCATGTCCATCCCCCCGTTTCTAAATAACAAAAGGGTTAATCAAAATTATGATACCAAGCTTTTTCTCTTTAAAATGTCTAGAAACGACTCAACTTATGTGATATATGTTGCTCATTATGTATTTACATCATCACAAATGCTTCCAACTAACTTTCAAACCTGAGGAATCTGTCATTTTTAAATCAAGGTGATGGTCGATGGCGTCGTGTCCCCTTTTTTTGTATATATATATATATATATATACATATATACATATATGTATATACATATACATACATATATAAATATACATATATAAATATATACATATATATATACATATATAAATATATATATGTATATATATACAATATATTAATTTACTGGTGTTATAATTTCCTTCTATTTTCGGTGCACTTTGTTGAGCCATTAAAAAAAGCAAAAAGAGAATATATCCAAATACCCCCCCCCCCCCCCCCACACACACACACACATAAGGAGGTGTCAAAAACTAAATGTGCATGAAATAAACCTGGAGTGGCGTCAGCTGTTGGGGGGCCGGTGCTGAGGGAGCCCGTTGTGCTGCCCTCCTCCCCCCGACAGCTGCACCCGAACACGGACAGCAGGAGCCCCGTCACGCCTCCTCCAGCTGCCCGCCGCACCATGTGACCCCATCAGGGCGCTAATGGGGCGTCGATTAACGTCAGCGCGCCGGCACAGCTCATATCGGGGAGATGTACAGGTCGGTGCAGAGCCATTAATAACATAACTGATTGGCCTGCTGGTGGCCTTGGGAGGAGGGGGGAGTCAGATCAATAGCATCGTGTAGGACACGCCCCCTATCTGGTCCACATGCCTCTCTCGGTTACAACGGTGCAGCATGTAGAACTAGCCCGGACACCACATTGATATCAGGGGAATAATAATGTACGATTCCTTTACCCTTTTTCTTTGCTGACGCAGCAGAGCTTTTGCCGCATCGTAAAATGTTTATTTATATGGTGGTATTGTTATCAGACATCTTTTTTCAATGTAATTATAAAAGAAAGAAAGGTAGCCCAGGCTGCACTCTCCATCTCTTCCTGGGGGGGAACCCGAGGCCTTCCCAGGCCAGATGGGATCTATATATATATATATATATATATATATTCTCAGTGGTGGGCCGTTAGGGCCAGCAAGGCCTTCTCTGCTGGCCTAAAAACATCATCAGAATATAATTTTTTTTTAAATAAATGTTCCCACAAATATGTATTTAATTATTCCCCAGAGTAATGGTGCGTTCACACCGGACGCGTCGAAAAAATTCTCTACGCGTCTGACGCAGCAGGCTCGACGCGCGTCGAAAAAAGGGTGTTCACACCAGACGCGTCGGGGGCGGAGTCATAAATGGATCGAGGAACGACAGGACCGCAGAGTACTTCCACTTTTTAGTGGACTGAGCTGCACTCCCACTGCGCTTCTCGCTGCTCTCTCTCTCTCTTCTCTCTTTGATACGTGTCTCTGAGACTTTTCCACCTCCGGCGGCAGATCTCCTGCCATGAAACACATATGCCGGCGGTTGGTTGATAGTAAAGTACAACAAATAGCGAGAATAAAAGCAAATACATACATTCAAAACTTACCAGGTAGTCCCACGGCTTCTCCGACCTTGTTCCACGCTTTATCTTTATAGCTCCGGTTTCGGTAAGCATAAAGAGTTGTATCGTAAAGTTCGGGGTGCCCACAGACGGCGATAATAATCTTGTCCTCCATTTTTTAAAACCGGCAGGACGATGACGAGCGGAGCTGCTCAACGCTGATTGGCTGACGCAACTATGACTCACGCGTTTTTGCTGCTGGAGTTGGGAAATTTCAACTCGCGCGTCGAGGAGCTGCGTCTGCTCGCACTGTTCGCTGAGTTCGCCCCGCGACAAACCCTCTGTTCGTGCTGCTTCAAACGCGTCTGACGCGCTGCTCGCTGGAAAATACGCAGCTATGCAGCTTCGACGCAGCTTTGCATTGACTTAACATGTAATCTCGACGCGCGTCAACATTTTGACGCGTCCGGTGTGAACACACCATAAGAGTTATACTCTTCATTTCATAGCGTTCCTCTTGGTTGCACTGCTGCCAGCCCCAGGTTGAGATTTGGAGGGCTGGTCTTTCTGTTAGATCTTTTATCCAATCATATTCAGCCATCGTGTGTTGCCAGGGGGCTAAAATCTGCCCTGAGGCCTTCAGAATCAACATTGCGGGCGCTGGTAGCTTCAAGTGAATGGGAATGACGATGTTGTGTCAACCAATCAGCTTTAGAGTTGGCTCCTCTAGGCCTTCGAGAAGGCCCCGGAACCGGCACAGGAGCCAGCTAGCAGGCGGAGTGCTGCACGTCTTTTGATTGGATTACCAATATTGAGAGGCGGGTCCTATGGGCAGGTATATGCAGAACCTCAGAACTAGGAAACTGAATTTGATAAACGAATTAATTCGCGTACAACTAAGCTTTTCAACCCACAATGGCGGAAAGAGAAGATATCGATTTGGTCGAGGATATAATTATAACGCCATTCTCAAGACGAACTTTAAGACCGACGCCGACGTTACAAAGCCCGTCACAGGCGGGGAAGGGGTTCATTCGCCACTTTCTAAGTTCCAACTACGAGCGCTACCAATGGCTCAGACTCCGAGAAGCTCTGCACACCGGACTGCTGGGAATGCCTGTTGCAAGTGATCGATTTGGTGTTTGGAGCCACACTGGCTTTGCAAACTTGAGTTGTCTAACCAAGGCAGCAACGAGACACCAAAGTACGGCTCGGCACTTGCAAGCATCGGTGCTTTTGAAAACTTCAGGGGACACGGAGCGGATCTACAGATCAACGAACAAGCGCGCAGGGAAACGGAGCTGCACAATGAAAAGGTGAAGAACAAGAGGGAAATATTGAAAAGACTCATTAATTGTGTCATGTGTTTGGGTAAACAGGAACTTTCATCTTCATCATCACGGTGAAACTGCTTTGGGTGACAATGCGCTGTTTAGTGAACACACTGTAAAAAAAAGTTGGACTTAAAGCTCAAAGTTTGTGGACCAGAAATGGACAGAAGAATAATATTAATATAACTCTGTTGCACTCGACTATGTTCTTGCCTATTAGTTGAACTGGACTGTATTGTACTCTTCCCCTGCAATTCTCTGAATAAAAATGTCAATTTCAAGGTGACGTAACGCCTGGTTATACTGCGTCTCTGTCTAACTGTATAGTGTCTAGAGCCATGGCATCATAATGATGTAATGAGAGGTGGATTAATTCGGGTGGGACTGTGTAGGACCTCACTGAAGGCCCAGGCCCCAGGCCCACGGCACGCCACTGTATATACTGTATATATTTATATATTCTCCAATCCGCATGGTGCGAGGCACGCTGGACGCTTTTAAAACAGAATAATCGAGGCGCTCTCTTTTGACACGCGTCAATTATCGCCCCCGTGGGGCGCCGCAGGCCTCGGCTTCGAAAGGCCAGCGACACAGAACCAGCAGGGTTTTGGCAAAAGGTCGCGAGAGGCTGAACATCACAGAAAGCCCTTCACACCGAATCTTTAAATATGAATTACATCAATGTGAGTTGCTGCACACTGGTCGTGCAGACACACTTCAAACTGAATGTACTTTAAATGGGACCTAGTACCAAATATAATGATTTATTTATTTCGTTAAATATCCTCACAGGATTAAATGTGTATTCCTTTGAACCCCCAAAAACAGCAGCTTCGGTCGCTCGGTCCTCATTTGACGCTCCAAAAATCAACACCAGGTCTGAATTCCGAAGATTTAGTAATCTGGGTGCCGAGTGCACGCCGACACGCCGCTCGCCAACACGCTTTCTCCTCCTGGGCGCTGCCGACAGTGGAGGAGCAGAGGGCTCACAATCCCTGTTTAAGAGAATTGGGAATTCAACCCAGGCACTTTCTGCTGAATAAAATATCAGAGCTGGAGGGGTCCTACGCCGGTTAAATGCTCAGCGCGGCACAGAGGAGTGTTGGCGGGAGCCTAAGAGGCGTTCAGGCTCACCTCCTGATGTCAGTGAGCCGTGGGGTCGAGTGGAGATGAGTCGGGGCCGGCTGACGGATGAGCAACAAACACCAGGTAGCACACACACACACACACACACACACACACACACACACGTGACGCCTCGCTGCCCTCTGCACACCGCGGCTCATCACGTCCACCGCGGCGATACAATTACCTTGCTCACTGGTTATCTCATTCAGTCGCGCCGGCTGTTTTTGGGGAACGGGCTCGTGTTCAATTAATCGCACATGAATGGCCGCCATTCACAGCTGGTGAACATTGTCGTCTGACACCTCATCGTGGTTTGAGGTTTATTTATTTTTCTTTGTTTTATATTTTTTTACATTGTATAAAAGTCCAAAGATGAGAATGGCGTCTCTCTCTCTCTCTCTCTCCCTCCCTCTCCCTCTCTCCCTCTCTCCGCCTCTCCCTCCCTCTCTCTCTCTCCCTCTCTCCGCCTCTCCCTCCCTCTCTCTCTCCCTCCCTCTCTCTCTCTCTCTCTCTCCCTCTCTCCCTCTCTCCGCCTCTCTCTCCCTCCCTCTCTCTCTCCCTCTCTCCGCCTCTCTCCACCTCTCTCTCCCTCCCTCCCTCACTCTCTCCCTCCCTCTCTCTCTCTCTCCCTCTCACCACCTCTCTCTCCCTCCCTCTCACCCTCTCTCCCTCTCTCCGCCTCTCTGTCTCTCCCTCCTCTCTCTCTCTCCCTCTCGCCACCTCTCTCTCCCTCCCTCTCACCCTCTCTCCCTCTCTCCACCTCTCTCCCTCCTCTCTCCTCCCTCCTCTCTCCGCCTCTGTCTCTCCTCTCCTCTCTCTCTCTCCCTCTCCCTCCTCTCCTCCCTCTCTCTCTCCACCTCTCTCTCTCTCTCTCTCCCCTCCCTCTCACCCTCTCTCCCTCTCTCCGCCTCTCTCTCCCTCCCTCTCTCTCCCTCCCTCTCTCTCCCCCTCCCTCTCTCCCTCTCTCGCCTCTCTCTCTGTCTCTCTCTCTCTCCCTCTCTGCCTCTCTCTCTCTCCCTCCCTCTCCCTCTCTCCTTCCCTCCCTCTCTCGCTCTCTCTCTCCGTCTCTCTCTCTCTCTCTCCCTCCCTCTCCCTCTCTCCTTCCCTCCCTCTCTCGCTCTCTCTCTCCGTCTCTCTCTCCCTCTCTCTGCAGCTTCTGATATCTGACTGACGCATTTCAGATGTCGTCATTAAAGTAATAGGGGTAGGTGGGGGGGGGGGTCTCTGTCTTGTGGATCTATTATGTGTTGGAGGTGGGCTCTGACCCTCTGACCTTGAGGCGGGCTGACTTGATTTGAGCCCCACCTGTCACGTATCTGCGTAGAGGAGATTAAACATCAGAGCTCTCACACACACACACACACATTCCTTACAACCTATAGATACACACCCCGCTCTATAAGTGCCACAACTGAAACACATTTGTGGGCGTGTCTTTTGTGTCTTTCCGGCGCTAATCTGATTTACAGCATATTTTTCCCAGACTCTGGAAACAGCAGAACCGTGTCGTGGTGTATGTTGACTTATGCTTCCCGGCCTTCTGGCTAAACGTCAAACAGCGGGAGATTTATATCTCTGACACACACACGCACACACACACCTAGACATACACGTACAATTGCCTCCGTTTCATGTGTGGTTCACTGGTTTCAAAGTTTTCAGTGGAAGTGCTTTTAAGTGGTACTTTTCACTGTGTAAGAAAGCATTGTCTGTGGCTCTAAAGCCAGGGGGCTGAAGTATTCCTCTAAATGATGTGTGGGAAAGGCCTTCCCACTCAAACACCTGCAGTCCGGACATCTGTATTGAAGCAGTCGACGGTCCTGTTGGTGTGCACCGGCTCCGGCTAATTGAAAGCCCTGCTGGGCCTCAGGCGGTGTGTGTTGCTTTACCGCCGCTATTGATCGCAGCTCCGTGTCTCCATTAAGCCAGCTCGCTGCACCCACACAGGCCGACACACACACATTTAAAAAAAAGCACAATTCCTTTACAGCGTGTGCCGCAGAGCAAAACGAGGGAAAACAGGTGCGAGCGACAGACGGGACGAGAACAACATTTAAAGAGCAGAGAACAGTGAAGGAAGTCCCCACGCTGGGTGAAGCCTTTTTGAGCCATTAAACCAAAGCCATTAAATCAATTTCCTATAATCTGGACCGGCCCAGAGCAGGAAGTGCCAGCCAGTGAGCCTCTCGGGGGGAAAGCAGCTATTGTGTCTGCGCACCGATCATAAACTGAACATCTGATTTAATAATTTAAAAAATTATCTTCTTCTTCTTTTCTGCTATTGAAGATGAAGATCCTCGTTCATTCTTGATCCGCTGCCAACACTTTAGCAACAATCACACGTCCGAATTGCCGAGAACACAGTGTACCTGATTAAGTCAGTACAGATTAATTTAACTGTTGACAAGCCTGGGAATTGGCAGTGTGACTCTTGCAAAATACACTATGCTAAATGTGTGTGGGAAACGTGTTCCGATGTCAATCCGGAGGCTTTACTCCAGGGCTCTCAAGTTTTGAAGACAGGCAAGAGTGACATTTCCATCATCAGCCCACCCCCCCCCCCCCCCAGAACGATTTTTTTTTTGGGATATCAGTCAGTCGCGATTCCAGGATGCTTTATTTTCATTGGTTGCTGGATTAAATCTTACCCAGATACAACAGATACGTGTTTTTTTTTCTGATTGCCGATTGTGTAGCCCATTTCTTTTTTTTGATTGGCGGATAAGTGGCTCCTCACAGCAGAACTCCAAGGGAGCGCTTGATTCCTCCACGGTGAGGGCAGCGCGGCTCATGTTGGCGCGCTGCGGCACATTTAAACATTAAATAGCAGAGAGTTTTTTTCAGCGTGAGAAATACGATGTGTGGCGGGAGTGCGTGACTTAAGACCGAAATGCGTGAGTCTCACGCTCAATGCGTGACACTTGAGAGCCCTGGTACTCGGCTCCGGTTCTTCAAATGAACATGTTAGATGCTGTCCGTTGTCGTTAAAGTATTCAGCGAAGAACTCAAAATGTTCCCAGTTGCCTCGTGGGAGCAACGACACGCTGAGAGAACAGAGGAGAGCAGCTGTTCACCACCGCCGTCAAATGAAGTGATCCTCTGCACCGATCTGATGGCATGTTACCGTAGAAGCGGTCAGCTTCTTCGCGCTGCACGTAGCATCAGAGGGCTGGCTCGTTAGCTGGCTCGTTAGCTTCTTCCGATGGCGGGAGAAGCTAACAAGCTAACGAGCTAACTAACCCTCCTAAAGCTGGTGTCAGATGTCAGAGGTGGTGCACAGCGGTGTCTGTTTCTCCCCGAAGGCAGCAAGCTGTGTCTCCACCCCCAAAAAAAGAAACTGTACATCGCATTCCCTCACAAAACAACAGCTGCGCTGCTACTCTGAGATGCTAACGCAACGCCGTGCGACGCCCGCGGCGATGGTGTGACGCTATTTGAGGGCTGGGAGATAATGGCTTCTGAGTGTGTGTGGGGGGGGGGAGGGGGGGGATATGACTTCATCCTGTGTCGGTCCATTAGCCGACAATGGACGAGTGTTGGGGAGACATTTGTTGAGTGTGTGTGTGTGTGTGAAAGGTGAGACGACATTTTTCAGCACTCGCCCACGCGCAGATGAGTTTCTCCTTCCTATTTCTTCCAAACAGACTTGTGTGTGTGTGTGTGTGTGTGTGTGTATTTCAACCTCCCGAGCCCTCAAACATCGCCATTCTCACACGCCCGCTCCCATTCTTAGAAACGTGTGTAAAAGAGTCTTGTGTGATGTCATCGTAGCTGTGAGTGAAGGAATAGCACCTCTCTCACTCGCTCTCTCTCTCAAGCACGTGTTCAAAAAGCCAAAACTTCCTGCCCGCCGGAGCTGCGAGCCGATTGGCTGAAGGAGGCACATACCCCCGACACACCCACTCTGTGACGCTCGCTGCGGTTCTTGGCACTGGTTCCTGGCCTTTTTCTGCCCGGGCAATTAGAGGCTCGCGTTTAAGTAATGTGACTGCACACACACACACACACACACACACACACACACACACACACACACAGCTGCCAAGAGTGACCGGCTGTCTCAAAGCACATCGCTCTCACCTCCACAGTGTGCTTTCATTGCGCTGCTATTTCATTGATAGGCTCTCCGTGACACACTTCATGGGCTGAGGCGCCAAATGCAAGAAAGCGTCAGAGACGGGAGAGGGGGGGGGGGGGTGGGGATTCAAAAGAAGGGGAGAAGCGCCGTGCAGTGAGGAGCAGGAAATTAAAATCCTACGGTCCCTGAACTTACAGTATTTTCATACTTTGTGTGGTTTTTCCCAAGAGCCCGCCTTTTTACCCGCACCCTCCGCCTGTAAGAGCTTTCCATCTACACACCACTTAGCCACAGATGTGTGACAGCGTAAAGCCTGTGGACACAGAAGGAGATGCTCAAGGAAATTACCCACTTAAATGTTTTTTGGGGGGGGGCGCTGTCTATTCTACAGGGCTGAAATGGAATCAAGGAAACCAAAAACTGCCGTTTCAGATGACGAGTGAACGCCGGGGCTGCAGCGGCAGATGGCTCGCATCGGGGGGGGGGGAATTCCAGCTCTCTCCTCCTGGCCGGCGAGCAAATCCGAGGAAAATTAATGAACCAGCTGAACATGAACGATATCAAACATATGTCTCGGCACCGAGCGGCCCCGCCCTGTAGTATTCCTCGAGGAAAAGCTGCTAATGTCTCGGCTTGTTTGTTTTCTTTGCGTATTAGAGTCACTCGATACGGGTCAGGGTTTAAGGCTATAATGCACTGGCCGGAACTCCAGGCCCCGCTGCCAGGAAATGACCCTCGTCTTTTACCGAGCGGGAGCAACTCCAGAGGCGGCCGCGCGTTTCCCCCTCCCCCGGGTCGGGGAGAGCATGTCGAAGTGGAGGTGGGAGAGCGGCATTGTGGGAAACACATTGGCGGGGGGGGGGGGACGTAATTGGTTATGACGATCAGCGTGGAGGGGAAACGGGCCTCTTTGTTGCTGCTGTGGCGCAGAGGAGGAAGGGGGCCCTTGGCGTTGGGAAACACTTCCGCGTTTGTCCACAGGGAGCAGCAACATCCACACTGAAGGATAAAGGTTCAGCGTTTTGTAAATGCACAATTCCTCCATTATATACCATGAACTGCAGCTTAGTGCCCAGAATCTAGAAGTAGCGCCATGGTTGCAGAACGATATTTCTGAAGGCCACGTGTCCATTTTTGTCTATTTATTTCAATAACTCACATGTTGGCCAGGCTGCTCTGAGGCCAAGGATGAAGACAAGAGTAGAACGAGAGGAAAGGGGGCAGTGAAGAAAGGAAAAGCAGGGGAGGGGGAGAGGGGAAGAGGGGGAGAGGGGGAGAGGGGGAGGCGGGGAGCCAAAGCCCGGCGGCTCGGTGCATTACACCGGCCTCTTGGGTATACTGTGTGTGTGAGTGTGTCTGCTCATAATAGTCGTAATTAGCTGATCAAACAAATAGACAGTGGGCCAGACCCGTGCTGTGGGTGGGCTCTGATAATCCAGATCATTAGCGATGTGTGTGTGTGTGTGTGTTGGTGTGTGTGTGTGTGTGTGTGTGTGGGCGTAGCACTAATCACTTTTTCCTTCTCCTAAATGGTCCGCCGCAGCCGACGGATTCAATTTCAACTGTAAAAAGATTGGGAGAGGAAATCCAAGTGAAAGAGAAAATAAATGATCAAAATCACACCGTCCGCTTCTCATGTTTTTACACACACACACACACACACACACACAGATCATCCTGCTGCCACAGAACATTAAATGTGTGCTCACCTGCAGCTGAAAATAGTCCCCCCGGTAAAAGCACTATTTACTAGAGTGCTCAGTTTATTTAGGAACAAACTACCCGTATTAATTCAATGATTTATATTTTTCAGCTATTTTTTTCACAGTTATTGCATCAGCGAGTCTCCTCCTCGTGTTTGCAAAGGATTCAGAGACTCACGGCGTTGGTTTTGGTCGTTTCATGGCGACACAGTAACAGCAGCCGTGTCCCTTAATGCCTCTACGCAGCTTTCGGTTGACCGTTTTCCTGCATTTTAAAATAATAATTAAGATGCCCGTCAGGCGGAGGGGTCACTGATCACTCCCCGCCTTCAGACACTTTACATTTTTGTTTTTTTTCGACTTCATGTTGAACAATTTTCACATTAATTTGCAGTGTTGAACTTCTCACCCGGCGCGGTGGACCAAACATCTCCCTTTGTTTCAGATTAGCTCACCGTTATCTTTTACCAATGCCAAGAATATTAATCAGAGGGCCCGAGAATGCACCGATCTCAAAGAGTTTTCCACACTCCTCCCTGTGTATGTTCCACTTATCCGTCGAGACATATTTGCCACGTGGTGCAACATACATCTTAGTTCATGTTATCTGTGGTTCAGGACAAGCGGCCTAGCAGTCACACAAAGTGCTGGACCTGGAGCCAGGCACCATTTACACATGATATATATGTTGACATGAGTGAGTGAGAGAGAGAGAGGAGTGCATAACAGCTTATTAATGCAAACTGGGTCTGGGAATAGACGGCATAGAAACCCCCCCACACAAAAAAAGAGCCCAAAAAAAGCATCTGAAAAGCGTGGCCGGTGTGAGCTGACATCCGCGAACACAAATCAAAATGCCGCAGGAGGAAATGAATGAGTCTGGTCTTCAGCCGCCCACAACATAGGGCCTCGCTTGTGTGCGACAGCTGCAAAATAACCGCACTCACTCGGCGGCGGAGCGCGGCGGTCATCCGCGGGGGTCGGGACTGTGTACTTTCTGGGTAATGCATTCAATCTCTCATTAAACCAACCCGTCAGGGTGAAGAAAAAACATATAAATGTATATACATTTATAGATATATAATGCTCACTTCAGCCACACAGAGCACCTTCTTTTCCTGCCCAGACCCGCTCTGTTGGCCATATTCCCTCTGACAGTGACCAGACTCATGGTCTCCCTGCCGTTGTAACAGGCTGGAGGAGTGGTGATGACCCCCCCCCCACCTCTCCCCTATATATATATATATATACACTACCGTTCAAAAGTTTGGGGTCACTTAGAAATGTCTTTATTTTTCAAAGAAAAGCACTGTTTTTTCAAGAAAGATAACATTAATCAAAAAGACACACTATACATTGTTAATGTGGTAAATGACTATTCTAGGTGGAAACGTCTGGTTTCTAATGAAATATCTCCATAGGTGTATAGAGGCCCATTTCATCAACTATCACTCCAGTGTTCTAATGGTACATTGTGTTTGCTAATCGCCTTAGAAGACTAATATCTGATTAGAAAACCCTTGTGCAATTATGTTAGCACAGCTGAAAACAGTTATGCTGGTGATATAAACTATACAACTGGCCTTCCTTTGAGCTTGAAGTTTGAAGAACAAAATTAATACTTCAAATATTAATCATTATTTCTAACCTTGTCAATGTCTTGACTATATGTTCGATGAAATGTTCAATTCATTTGATAAATAAAAGTGTGAGTTTTCATGGAAGACACGAAATTGTCTGGGTGACCCCAAACCTTTGAACGGTAGTGTATATATCAAACCGTCACTCCACCCCGACAGTCGTACACCAGACCAGTAAAAAGAGTTCCTCTGCCTCCGCACAGCGCTCCCTGATTGGCATTTGCAAGACTCCGCCCCACTGGAAGGAAAACAGCCAATGGGAGCCGAGGAGTCTCCTGCAGCGCAGCCGTCAATCACTCCAATCAAACTGTCAAACTGCAGCAGCATTTCTCGACTCATATGTTCCCAGAGACAAAATTTGGACGGTTTTTCAACGGAGCGGTTTGACAGTTTGATTGGAGTTCAAGAGTTCCACAGGGCGGTGATTGACAGCGACATTCGGGGAGTGACAGCTCACGCAAATATGACAAGAAGGTTCATCAAAGATTGAATCTGGTATCTGGACAGAACGTAAATTGTGAGATTGCTTCAAAAGGTTTTATCTGAAAGATTAAAAAAATATCTTGTGTTTCACCGGAGAAAGAAAATAAATGTCAGAACAGAATTAGAATTATTATTATTATTTTTTAACATTACTCTTGGTGGAGAATTATTGAATTGGTCCAAACTTGTTTGTAATTCATCACTCATAACTAAATGCATCATTTAAATGGTAAATGGACCTGTACAGGGCTTTTCTAGTCTTCTGACCACTCAGAGCGTTTAACATCCAATTAAACTTATTTTGTATAGCCCAATATGACAAATTACGAATTTGCCTCAGTGGGCTTTACAATCTGTACACATACGACATCCCTGACCTTTGACCTCACATCATTCACACCCTGATGGGAGGAGTTAAGGCTCCACCTGCATGTCAGCAGTATCTAACACACACACACACACAGTATAATGTGTATGTTTCTTGGATTAAGAAGACATTTTGTTCACAGTTGCATTTTCTGCATTAATTAGTCAGACTCGGTGACCGAGTGTCTTCTAACCTTGAATCCCCCCCCCCCCCCTCGCTGTCTTTCGAGGACACCGCTGAGACATAAAGAACACATGAGGTCAGAGGAGAATGTACACATGTATGACTCATGCTTTAAGCCGCCGGCGCAGCTGCCGCCTGCATAAGGACACACACACACACACAAGATGATAGAATATATCCATATTTATATATATTTATATTTATATATATATATACTGTATGTATATAATGTGCTCCGCCTATACGCCATTCATTCCTATGCAACAGTTCACCCAGTGCACACGTCCTCAACAACAGCGGAGAGCGAGTGTATCGATGTCACACACTTATCATATAATTGCTGTCTTCTGACTGCAGCTATGGCAACGCTATATGCATTTGCGGGGGTTATTTCGGTCATTCGATTCCCTGCCAGCGACGGTACATCCGGCTTTTTTAAAAGAACGGTAAGAAAGCCCAAGAGAGATGAAGTGTAATTTTCCACGAGCAAAGAGGCCCATTTTACTTTTCTGATTTTTTTCCTTTGTGTGGAAAATATGTTGTTTAACTGGCTGGCAGAGCCTCAGGGGGCATTTACAGAAAGCTGCACACACACAACAGGTAGAAGGGGGTTTGAACCCAGACGGACACCCAGTGTGACCCAAAAACAAATACAAATCTGAATCAGTGAGCACCACGATCACAGACATGTGACGCGAACCAGGAGGAGGGATGAGTTTAAGTCTGACTGCTGCAGATTAAATCCAGTGGGGTTGGATTCAGTGCATCTCCAACGCTGCCAAGATCAACTTTTCTTTGTTCTTATGGATGTCAGACGGATGATATGTGTGATGAATTATTCGTCGCTGAGTTTCTCCCATGTCGCTGCTGCAGTGGCCTTATTTTACTGCCTGTGTGCAATTAAATACACTATATATATATATAAATATATATATACATACACACACATGTGGCTGCACTAAAAAAAAGTGCACGCAACACAGTTTGTACATATGTGTGTATGAGGTGTTTGTGTGTGTGTGTGTGTGTGTGTGTGTGCACTGCAGCAACTATGTCAGCAGCGGTCCTGTAGCACCAGGTGAGATTTACGAGGTGTTAAAGAATGCTCGACTCTAGCCCAGCGATGGGAGCCTGATCCCACCTCCTCCCCTGGCTCCGACCCACACGAGCGCTGGCAGACACACAGCTGCGAGTACACGCGCTCACGCACGCGCACACGCTCCCGCACATGCACACGCACACACGACAACCCATGAACTCGAAGCTGTGAGTCGAATGTCTGCACCGAAGCCACGTTTCCCGCTCCGAATGACGCGCTTCCTGGGGCTGAGCACACCCTCTAAAACATCCCCGAGCTCCACAGCCAGCCGTGAGCGAGCATTCTCTCTGGTGTTGTGTGTATGTGTGTGTGTGTACGTGTATGTGTATGAGGAGTTTGACCTGAAAGCGGCTAGGAAAGGTCACCGCAGGGAGCCGGCGAGAAAGAGGCCGCGTGTTTCACAGCTTTTACAAGCATCGTGAATCACCGAGACTTCCCCTTTACTGGGTGACACTGAAGACGCTCCTCTTGGCTGGCGGCGCCTATAACGTTGCATTTTTTTTCTTTTCTTCTCCTTGCAGTTTGTAAATATTCTGCAACTTGAGCCAGAGTCCGGCGAAGACTGGGTCGGGACCCATTGGCGGGTCGCAGGAGATTCTGTTATTTAAGATTGAAACCACCCGCAGTACACCTTTGTGCCACATGAGGCAGTCTGACTGTTCGTGAAAATTGTAGCTTACTTGTAAAAATTATCATAAATTCATATGAGAGGCTAGCGTACGTTCTGTTTGCGTCGCTGATGAGAGAAAACGAAAATATCAAGCAGCTGTTAACTCCGCCCACATAAGATTACATTTGATCTCATTTATGAAATATGTTGTGGACTTGTCGACTATGACGGCATCTTAACTGAAAATAGCTTACGATTGCACAACATGCATTGACCCATGTTGAACCGGGCCACCGATCCCTCTGACTGTAAAGGGGTCAGAGGTCAACAGTCTGCATGTCAAACATTTACAACAATGTCATGAACAGTTATAACACGGGGACATATTCACCAGAGCAACAGTGACGTATTGAGAAGCTCCTGCTCCACTCGAGAGGGACGCGACTCAACGGCAAGACGGGGTCGTCTGAGACCGACACCCGTCCCTGTTGGTCCAGTGAACTCTCTCCACTCTGGGGTCTATTGGGTCTCACTGCGATGCATTATCTGCTTCCCTAATGCTGGAAGGACTTAGAGACGGATTAAACCACAATTAGCCCCCCCCCCACCCCCGAATTCTCCGTCTGCCCCGCTGTCACACTTCCTGTTGCGCCGATTTCCAGTGAGAAACTTCTTCCTTGATGCCAGGTTTTCACATTAATAGACTAAACCAGAAGTATCGAACCTTTTAGTTTGTCGTCGGGGTCACATGTCAGAGGTTACGAGCTCCACCAAAGAGAACACGTTCCCTCTACACGTCTCACGTGGGTTCATTTCAATAGATGTTCAAATGGTCCAATATCTCACTAAAAGTCAAAAACTTTATAAAACATTAAAAACATTTGTAATTCTTGTTTCCTCTCCCGCTCTCATCACCCAAACCTTCAGCTGTATCTGGTGCCCCGGTATATAAAACTATATATATATATATATATACTATAAAGTGGTGCCAGCACCTGCTCCCACAGTGTGTCTGCAGTATAAATAATCAAATGTCATGTATAACAGATTATCAGCCAGAGGGGTCGAACCCGTACGGACGCCTCGTGAATTTACCGATTCATTATACATGTTGCAACTCATCGGTGGGACTCGCCGACGCTTCCTGGTTGTGAGTGACAGGCTCAGGGAGGCGGGGCTTCAGAGAGAGAAAGCCGCGCATGCTGCATATGCGACAAATCACTGGGCACAATGACGAGGATGAGGAGAGCAGACGGGATGAAGATAAATACTCGTTACACCAACCGGTCTGTGGTGCGCGCGCACACACTTCATAAAACGTGGTCTGATCACGTGACCTACCCGTCATGCTGGACGTGTTTGTGAGCTGTTAATGATTTCCCGGGGCCTCCTGCGTTGTGTGGTCCGCCTCGTCTCCGCCCTGCAAGGAATAGAAAGACGTTTGTTAGGGTGGGTGAGCAGCTGAGACAGAGGGCGGAGGGAGGAGGGAGGAGGGCGGAGGGAGGAGGGCGGAGGGAGGAGGGAGGAGGGAGGAAGCATATAGAAAACAAACAAGGCCATACAGTACAAAGGCCAGAAAGGACACCCTCCCCTCTTCCCCTCCCCTTGTTCCCTCCCCTTGTTCCCTCTGTCCTCACGCTTACTTCGCGTTTGGTTTCTGTCTGTCCTTCCTCTCCCGTCTCTCCCTTCATCTTTTCACTCCCCCCCTGACTCCCCCCCTCTATTTCCTCTTCATATGAAGCCCTTTGGGGGGGGGGGGGGGGTTCCTCTTCCTTTCTCTGTTTTCCTATAATATACACAATTACAACAGATAATGAAGTGGAACAAACAGGCCTCTCTCTCTCTCCCTCTGTCTGTCTGTCTGTCTCTCACTCTCTCTTACTCTCTCTCACTCTCTCCCTCTGTCTGTCTGTCTCTCACTCTCTCTTACTCTCTCTCACTCTCTCCCTCTGTCTGTCTGTCTGTCTCTCACTCTCTCCCTCTGTCTGTCTGTCTCTCTCTCTTACTCTCTCTCACTCTCTCCCTCTGTCTGTCTGTCTCTCTCTCTCCCTCTGTCTGTCTGTCTCTCTCTCTTGCTCTCTCACTCTCTCCTCTGTCTGTCTGTCTCTCACTCTCTTACTCTCTCTCACTCTCTCCCTCTGTCTGTCTGTCTCTCTCTCTCTCTCTCTTACTCTCTCTCACTCTCTCCCTCTGTCTGTCTGTCTGTCTCTCTCACTCTCTTACTCTCTCTCACTCTCTCCCTCTGTCTGTCTGTCTCTCTCTCTCACTCTCTTACTCTCTCTCACTCTCTCCCTCTGTCTGTCTGTCTGTCTCTCACTCTGTCTTGCTCTCTCTCACTCTCTCCCTCCGATCCTCCCACAGCTGGCAATACTGGTTTTAAAGTCGGCGGCTGTTTGACAGACTGATGTCAGGCGGACGTTAGCATGCACGCTACGGACTCCGGGTCGGACGCTGGTGAGCGCTCTTGTGCTAAGCTAGCTGAGCTAAGCTAGCTGAGTCAAGCTAGCTCTGTAAAGCTAGCTGCGCTAACGTCTGCTGTTGATTGACACATTTCTGTGGATTTGCTGAAATTAATGTAATGTGTGAAGTTCTCAATAAAGGTCTTTCTGCATTTCTTCCTGCAGCCCACCTTTAGTACCACTGCGCCCCACAGTTTGAGAACCACTGCATTAACCCATACTCATCAGAAAAGACACCAAAGAAAACTACATTTATGGTTTTAAGGGATCTTCTTTCCACCCAATCTGGACTTCTATTGTGTTTTCACACACACTCGTGCTGCTTTTTCCAATTGTTCCAACATGGACGACATGAAAATTCAAGTCTTTATGTCTAAAACATGTTGATAAGTCGTAGTTAAATGAAAACCTCTCAGTTCCTACTATTCCTTACTGTTGTTGTACAGTCGCTGTGCCTCACACGTCTCACACGTCTATTATCTGGCAAGGTTTATTCCAGAGAATCACAAATTCATATTACAAAGCGACGCCGTAATGACGACATGCATCTACGCATTTACAGGCAATCACTTTCACTGCAAGTCATTATGGAGTCTCAATGTTCTGCACCAACGGGGATGAAGCCCACAGGAGACTTTCCACAGAGACAAAGGGGGAAGAGAGAGGGGGAGGGGGGGAGAGAGAGAGGGGGGGGGAGAGAAGTGCAGAGAGAGGGAGAGAGAGGGTGGGGGGCGGAGAGAAAGAGAGGAAGAGATGAGAGACAGACGGGAGGGAGAGGAAGAGAAAAAGCGAGAGGGAGAGAGGCGGAGAAAGAGAGGGAGGGAGAGAGAGTGGTAGATAGAGAGAGAGGGAGAGAGCAAGAGAGGGCGAGAGAATGAGACAGAGGAGGGGAGAGAGGCGGAGAGAGAGTGGGCGGGGGGAGAAAGCGAGAGAGAGAGGGTGGACGAGAGAGCGAGAGAGAGAGGGGGAGAGAAAGTGACTAAGAGAGGAAAATTGAGAAAACCTCCACAAATTGTGAGTAAATCTGTGAAAGGGAGAAAGAGGAAGGAAACGTGCTTCAGCTGAAACAGGAGACAGGAAGGAGAAGAGGAAGCCGTAAATGTCTTTAGGTACCCTTTTGTGGCGGGGGGGGGGGGGATGCATTTGACTCTCTACACGTGGCTGCTGTGTTCTAGGACGTGTGCTAGACGTGTTCTAGGACGTGTGCTAGACGTGTTCTAGGACGTGTGCTAGACGTGTTCTAAGACGTGTGCTAGACGTGTTCTAAGACGTGTGCTAGACGTGTTCTAAGACGTGTGCTAGACGTGTTCTAGGACGTGTGCTGGACGTGTTTTAGGACGTGTGCTAGACGTGTTCTAGGACGTGTGCTAGACGTGTTCTAAGACGTGTGCTAGACGTGTTCTAGGACGTGTGCTAGACGTGTTCTAAGACGTGTGCTAGACGTGTTCTAAGACGTGTGCTAGACGTGTTCTAGGACGTGTGCTAGACGTGTTCTAAGACGTGTGCTAGACGTGTTCTAGGACGTGTGCTAGACGTGTTCTAAGACGTGTGCTAGACGTGTTCTAGGACGTGTGCTAGACGTGTGCTCTGCTCTCACAGGCTCACATGTGTCCGTTGTGTTTTCACTGAGTCGACGTGAATGCGTCCACCGCCGTGCTCTCGACGCCGTGTGTGGAAAATGTGACGGGTGAGTTTTCACTGCACACTCAACGTGAGGGGAATTCCCCTCCGTCTGAACATAAGGAATACATTTTTTTTTTTTTTTTTTAACTCCCTGCTGGACTGCTGTGGAGAGGAGCGGAGGGGAGGCACCGACAGTGATATGTGACACCGACTCAGATCTATTCAGTTCAATCCAATTTATGTAATACGTACATTACCTACTGGAAATGTAACCATTCTTTTCAAGTAAATTGAGATATTTCACCAAGTCGCTGGATCAAGTCAGGTAAAGCAACGTTTTAGGCAGGCCTGACGTTGCCTCACACGTAACAGAACGATCCCGGTCCCCTCAGTGAGGCTTATGATGTGAGTGACACATCGGGATCGGCTCAAAGTTTAGCTTTCAGTATCGGGAAGGAACATTCCGATCCATCCCTCGGAGATGGAAGTTTTACGGATTAAGATAACGTCAGACTCATTGAGCCAATAGGTGAGGCCGACGGTAGGGCGGGGCCATATGGAGAAAAAACATTGTATTGTTTGATCAAATACACCAATATCGATAGTGCAACAGGCTTGACTATCGGTGCTTTAAGAAGCTATTGACGCACAATCAGTCATGTGACTTGGTGGGTAAAAGCAGGTACCGAACAGCCTGAGGAGCTCGTCACTCCTGTAACGCCACCCTTTAAACCAGGACATGGCACCGAATCACACGTTATCGAGCAATATCGATACAATGCTCCAAGTCCGCCCTCTGCATCAGCAGACGCAGGATTAATGTCCGTTTGGGAGTGAACAGCGCATTGAAGGAATATGGGTAACCAGAGGGCGGCAGAAAAGTGAAGCGGAGCGTCAGAGCGGGCCGGAGGCCGAGCGGCGGCGCGTTGCGTTCGAGGGGCGAGCAGACGAGCTTCAAAGTGAAGCGTCTGCCCTTCGCAAACTCCGGCACCGTGGCCTTTCCGCCATCACGCCGGCGTGAATAGCTTCCTTTGTCGCGGTGGCATTCCACTGGCGAGCCTCTAATTAGCTGGAGGGCTCTCCGACACAGACAAAAAAAAGAAAAAGACGGGGGGGGGGCCTGCGTGGAGGAGCAGTCGCGTGGTGCCCTCCATGCTTGAGCTAAATCAAAAACTAATCATTTGATTTGGGCGCTGTGAAAAGAAGGGAGGGGGAAAGAGCGTGCGGGGGAGGGGGGGTACGAGTTCCTCCGTGCCCGTTCCGTTGCTTTTGAAGGAGGAAGAATCTTTCAGCTGGTTAACCCTCATCGGGTTGTCAACGCCGAAATAAATCCTCCTGTTGCTATTCACGCGCAAAAAAATTCTTTGGGGAGCACCGAAGACCCATTTTGACCCAGGAAAAACCCTGCATTTGCCCTTGTAGGATGAAAGTGAGCATACAGTGTGTGTGTGTGTGTGTGTGTGTGTGTGTGTGTGTGTGTGTGTGTGTGTGTGTGTGTGTGTGTGTGTGTGTGTGTGTGTGTGTGTGTGTGTGTGTGTGTGTGTTTTCCATACAGTGAGTGCGAGGCTGAGCTGGCCCCGTGTACATGCTGATGGGTGTCCTGTGTCAAGTTGGATTTCAACATTAGTCTGGCATGAGATCACATGCCTGTGCTATATTTGCACCGGCTGGATAGCTATCATATATATATATGTATATATATATGTATAGTGTATCTAAGCTCATCCCGGTGAAAAGTAGGACACGCAGGTTGCGTGCCGGAGCCTATGGGCACGGCCCGAGCTGAACTGCAGCGAAGGGTCAGACGGGACTCGGCGCAACATCCAGAGTTTAGACGACGGATTGTATCGAATTACACGCTTTTGTTCTCTGCACGAAAACAAGATTTTCTAAAAAAAAAGAAAAATCTAAACACACACACACACACACACACACAGCGCCGTTTAAAGGCGAGTTGCCCTGAAATGACGATGAAGTCGACACGTGAAGTATCGCAGGAGGTGTTTGGCATTCTGGTGCTGTCAAAATGTCTCAAGTCTCAATTTCCATGTTGTCATTTGACCTAAAGGCCGTAAAATGGCGTCTAAAAGTGAATTTTCTTTTATTATCTAACGGCGCTGCTGAAGTCTGGAAGTGTTCCAGGAGGAAATGAGGAATCGACGCCTCGCGGTCGCACGCCTCCAACAACGAGTCAAGCTGCAGTGTACATAACGTATCCGATTACACACTCGGTTGAGTGATGTGGTCGAGGTCACGGAGATGACCTTCGGCGAACAATTTCCAATCCTTTGTGCCAAATATGAAGACCACCCCCCCCCCCCCCCCATGGCGGGCTGGAGGTCGCGGTGACCTTTGACCGGCGAATCCAAATCGTTTAATCCTTTGTGATCTAAACGTCCCCCGGCGGGGACGCGTGAAAAAAAATGAAGATCCGTAAAATCCCCGAGAGTCCCGCTCGCTGCGACTAATTGAGTCGCTCTTATCTCGGCATCAGCGGCACATCTTTATATATTTTAAGAGGGGCCCGTAAAAGCTCTCTTGTAAATACAGTTCATTATGATTTAACAATCCTACTGCGAGGCTCCCGCTGCCCTAAGTTACGAGGCTCTTCGGGGGCTGTTATTTGCCCGTCTATATATATATTTTTAAAATCCAACCGCGAAGACGATGACGAGCTGGCGCCGATTGAAAGGCGGCGCGCGGCGTCACAGTCACACGGCTTCGACAAGTTCTGCGTCTCCGAAAGCGCCGACTTTAATGAGGAGAGGGAGGATTGTTTTCCGGAGGTTGTGCGCCACGCTCCCCCCCCCCCCGCTCCGGCACTTATATGATCTCACCAGATGACATGGACTTGAGGAAGTCTAGAAAACAGAAGCAGAAAAAAGTCTTCCCACTTCAGAGGACATTCAACTGCAAACATCTCGAGGGTGAATTCTGTCAGCGGGCCTCAATTTCTCCAGTGCTCCCCTCCCCCACATCCCCCTCCCCCTCTCTGTTGGTAAATGTAAGGCTTTGAACTTCAGGCTGGGAGGGGGGCGGTCACCGGGCTGTCAGGACTATGAATGATGGAGGATGGAAAACATCAGATCCCGCCTCGCCGGTCCGTCCTGAGGGGGGGGAAGAGATATTCTGACACAAGGCTGAAACATGGTGAGTCACAAAGAGCTGGAGCTCCGCAGCATGTCAACACAACACACAAAGGGCCCAATTACACCTGCAATCTTCAGCAAAAGACATCCTCATCAGCCGGGAGATTGGCAGGCAGTGTTTCCGCACGCACCGGTCGCCTCCGGAAACCCTTCGGAAAAAGGTCAAACACGCGGAGAGAGACAGTACGAGTCGTGTACCCCGCGATGGCTTTCATTAAATGAGAATGCGGGTCGGGAAACGTCAGCAAAAAAAACAACGTCAGCCAAGATTCCACTCGTCCGCTTGTGGGAAAGGGGCTCAAAACCAATCTGCTAGGAATAAAGCAGATCCCCCGCCAGTGGCTCCTCAGGGTTCACATGAGAGCCGGTCGGCTCGGTGGCGGCAACGCATTCCCCAATCGTACCCATCGCCACCCCCCCCCCCCCCCCACCACCCCGCGTCCATAACACCTTGACTGGGCTCACTTAGGCGAAATGAGAAGTAAGTGAGATCCGACATCCGACGGCCCTTTTGAACCTCGACATTCCCGGAGGAGCGTTAACGGGGGTCGGTAGCGGCGAGCGGCGTCTGAGCATCGCGGCGCGCTGTCGGTGCGTTGGTCGCCAGCCGAGCAGCTTCGCATGACAGCGGTGCAAATAACATTCCCCACGTAAACATTCCCTCCGGAGGATCTGCGTTGCCCATCTGGAATCCATGATGGAAGTCACAAAAAATAAAAATAAAAACTGTCCCTCCGTGCAAATTTAGCCGTTTGAAGCCGTTTGAAAATACTTAGTTGTGGGTTTCACAAACCCCCTCTCACACACACACACACACACACACACTACAGTTCATGTCCTTCAGGCCATTTGTGTGTTGATCTATTCACGTTGGGGACGAGAGGAAAGGGGGGGGGGACAGCATGGTCACTCCAAGGGCGGTTGTTGCTCTCCGGTGAAAGACAGGATTCACTGAAGACTGAAGGCGCTCGTAAACCGCACACAGGAAGAAGAAGATGAGCGAAGAGCGAGCGGGAGGAGGAGGAGGAGGAGGGGGAGGAGAGCACGAAGAGGGATGACAGAAATAGAAAGGTCCCGAGACCGAGAGTCCGAGAGACACAAGGCCTCGTTGATGAGGGGCTGCACAGTTGGATGGTGCAAGAAGACAGCAGTGTAGGGGTGTGCGTGGGGGGGGTGGAGAAGACAATGCAACAGGGCTTGTCAAAAATGAAAAATGTACTGGTGGTCAAGCTGAATATAGCAGTGCGTCTGTACCCTCCGAAACTGGATTTGCATGACGTGTGGAGAAAGCGAGACAGAGGGAGGGGGGCGCCAACACACAGTCGGTGCCTCGAATATGTCACAACATTTGCATATAAAACATGAATGTGTTAAATTTGCAGAATGGAGGGGAAGAAAACAGGGGTTTGTGTAGTTTGACGCTTTGGGTGGTTTCCATGAGTAAAAGGATCATTTCCATTCATTTGTGGAAACTCAGATATTCAGCGACCGAACGCCACGATCAGTATTCTCATTCAGGTCACATGACCAGCTAGGCTGCCATAAAGGATCTCATGATCGAGCCCCCATACTGATTAGGACGTTTGTGTTTTAAACATTGCGATCTTGATTCTCTCAGCAGCAGTAATAATAATAATAATAATAATAATACATTTCGTACACAAGCCCTATAATTGCCATTAAATATGAGATTTGCTCTACAAAACGGGCGACTGATTATATATATTAAATGTCATTTCAGACATGCTGGAACAGATGAGTCTTTGTGCCGGATGCTGGTCGTTTCAATGGTTTCATATAAACTATGACTTTCACCGCGGTGCAGTTCCTGGCAGCGCCGCTCAAAAAGACATCCCACTCGGAGAGAATTACGTCATTAGAATTCATAGAAATCATAGTCAAAATCATTCAGACATTTGGAATGTGAAAGAACTTGTAAAATAACTTGTAAAATAAAAAACTTAAAGTTAAATGGACTCTTAGGCCCTGATGTATGAACACTTCTTATAAAGGCCTCGACTCCGCGGCAGGGAATACATGTACAACTAGAATGGGCACTCGGTAGAGCGCATACCTTCGCATATCACAAGGTTGGGCATTGAATTATGAACATGTTGGCATTCGTTGCCAATTGGACACAAATTGACCGTGCTATGATAAAAGAAGATTTTGACCTTTCCATGTCTTTGACCTTTGAGCCGATTGATCCCAAAAGCTAATCAAATGGTCCCCGGATAATAACCATTCATCCCACAAAATTTCATGCGATTCAAGAAGATTTTGTCCTTTTCATGACCTTGACCTTTGACCCGATCGATCCCCAAATCTAATCAAATGGTCCCCGGATAATAACCAATCATCCCACCAAATTTCATGTGATTCGGTTTAAAACTTTTTTTGTTATGCGAGGAACACGCATACAAATAAATAAATACACGGCGATCAAAACATAACCTTCCGCATTTTCAATGCGAAGGTAATGAAAACATTATTATAATTTGGGGTTTTCCCATTAAGGGCTCCACTGGTGTGTTGAGCCCTTAATGGGGCAACCGTTGTTTTGGCATATTGCCTAAAACGCTGGTGACATTCCCATGTAAACACCAAAAAAAGAGGTCAGTAAAAATGACAGCGGTCACGTTTCATGCGTTGTGCGATAAGTCGTCACCGTAATTGTTGCGGCAGGCCCAGTTAGAACCGAGTGGTTCTGGTCTAACGGACTTCGATAACGTCCCGGTCTACAAACCGTTACTTCTGTTCATCTTGAGCAGGTACGTGGAGAAAGTAACGCGGCTAAACTCCATCTCAACAGCTCCAACAGGTGCGTGACGACATCCGGGGCCCTGGAGCATTAAATCAGAGCCGGGATCAGACCCCGCCGGCCGAGCCCAGAACAGGAGCTATCATCGCGTAGCCTAAATGCGATTAGTGTCCGGTGGTAATCTGGGGCCTATTCATTCCTGTTTAGAGTAGGTGACACATTTGAGTCAGAGGATTAGTCCACCTCTCCCTCGCGCCGGGGGAGGGTATCAAAAGGGCCCACGATGAAAGGGGGGGGGGGGGGGGGGGGCAAAAAAGGAAGGAGCCGTGTAGAAGAAGAGGAAAGAATATCAAGAGAAGCAGCGAGGGGAGCGGGAGCCGGGAGCCCAACACTCGTTGACAGCAGACAGTTCCTTTATGCTGCCATGTCATGAACATAACCCGGCGCACCGCAGGGAGTCCCTAGTTAGAGGCTCCGGAACATACGTGGAGGGAGAAGCCGGCTGATGCGTTTAGCATTCAAAACCTTTTAACGGCTGTAATATAATGAGTCCATTTAACCTTTTGATTTCATGTGCAAATGTGTTGTTTACTGTGGTTCTTCTAATTATTTTGTACCTAGTTTTTGGTCTGTTTTTTGTTGTTTGTGTTGTATCCTTACAGTCCTGTCTTGTTAATTTGTAAAATCAAAATAAATCCATATTTTTTTTAAATCTTAAAAAGCGTTGGCGCTTCATGAGACAAGAGAGGAGGCCGGTGGTTGAGGTCACCCACAGGCTGCCAGGGGACTCGCCACTTGGGATCAGGCGAAAACCTCAGAGTCTGATGGAAGCACACGAAGGCAACTTACACCTGCTCGCTCACTCGTCCCCGACCTGCTTTCTTTATTTTTGACCGTAAGTGGGCGGTGCCAGTCACCATTGTGAAATACACCGAGCTGTGTGAGCCTACGGGTGATTTATGTATCAATATATATACATATGATACTAATGTTATGAACACAAATACGAGGGCGTTTGATGCTCCAGCGTTTGTGGGATTTCCACGACAGGTATAAAGCAGAAATAGGGGTTGAGACACAGAGATAAGCCCCGCCCCCTCTAAGGCTGGAATGGCTCTTTTCTCTTGTCCACGGCTCACATGAACAATAAAGAGGTAACATTGAGATCCATCACACGACTCGTTCTACAGTGTTTCCACCAGAGGAATCAAACTGTTGGCTCATAATACGAGATGATTTATTTTGCTCAAAACAGCGACTGTCCATTTTCTCTTTGAACGACTCTGGTTCAGAGAAATTCTCTCCATTGAAGTTTCACAAAATGATGATTTAAAGAGATTCTGTCCCAATAAACCTCTGTGACTGGCGACCTCTGAAAACTCATCTCAAAGTCAGTCTGCCTCGGCCAGTAACGACATCATGACCAAAAAAATAAATCATAATTATAACCTCTTGCCAGAAACCGTTTTAAACAAACACGTGAAAATGGCAAAATAATCTTCAAAGAACCGATTTGCACCGTTTGCTTTAATTCACCGCGCGATAAAGAGCCCGTTGACGTGACGTCGATGTGCAAAGATTCAACAGCCGAGATGAAACTATAATCCCAAACACACACGGACTGAGCATTAAAACACACACACACACACACACATTTAAATGTCCAGGGCCCATTAGATTGCTAAATGTGGAAGAACAGATAAGAGTTCACAAGAGAGGGATAACAAGCTTCAGTCGCGTAAGTATTGCAAACTCAGCTAATGGGGGGGAGTGGCAGCAGACAAATCCCCAGAATGCTTTGCGAATTGACACCTTTAGCAAGCTAATAAAAGCCCTTTAAATGTGTACGTCTTGTATGTTGGAACATATTTGTTTCATGAAGATGTAAAGAAATGTGAGATTGGATTGTTTTAACTTTCTTGGGGGGTTTTTACACAAAAAGTGCTCCTCAAGTCAAGTTGCTTCCATGTCCCGGGTATGAAGCTGTAAATAAAGCAACGCGGGAGGGGGATTGCCATGAGGCCATTACCCCCAGTACTCGCAGAACGGCAGAAATTATTGAAGAAATATCACCAAAATAAGTAATTCACGCCGAAGCAAACCTCCAACACATTTCATTTCACAGAGCATTTGTAGATAGCAGCAGGTTGATGTAGCTGTCACACACACACACACACACACACACACACACACACACACACACACGTCTGCCAATGCATCTTTTCGTGGTTTCTGGGCTCTTACGGCTTGACTTTAGAGCGTTAACAAGCACAGCAAGACAAACAGCTACCCTGTGTGACTGTCCACAGGCAAAGAATGTATAGAACTAAATTAATCCACCGTGCATGTCTAGACGAGATGCAAGTGATGTGGGAAGTCGTGCCGCGGGGATGATTTCCTTGTGAATTATTGCAGAAGTCATTTAGTTTCTTTCCGCCGGGACAGAACCCGGTCGGTCGGGTTTTCGTGAAGGCAACAAGAGGAGCTGCAGAACACCGTCACTCTGCCTGCTCTCACACGCACAGAGGCCACCGCCACGGGGAGATGAACGCCGAGCACAACGCAACCACGGCCTCTTTTTTCTTTCTTTATTGATTTGTGTCTGATAGATTTTTGTCTGATTGTCTGATAGATTTGTGTCTGATAGATTTGTGTCTGATTGAGTTGTGTCTGATTGACCTTTTGTGTGCCGCATTGAGAAAATACACTCAGCCGGAGCGGTGAGATCGCTCCGACCGGCTGCCAAGACAAACACGTGTTGCCTCAGAAGTCTCGTTTCACTACGCGGTGACGCTCACTTTTTGGAAAGTTCCCAAAACAACTGCCAGTGAGGCGAGATAAGTGTGGAGCGGGATTCTTCTTCTCCTTCTCTTCTTTGCCACTGGCAGTTGGGGGGGCTGCAGCGAGCTTCCTTTAGTTCCAGCTGGTTTCGCATCTGCTAAATAGGTGTATTTTTTTTCTCTCCTTTGGATTGACGCTCTTCCACAATTGAAACACACGCACACACACACACACACACACTATAGCAAACACACCTGCGCACACATTCACAAATATGCACATCGGACACCAGGGTGTCGTCCTCCATCAGCCGGATCATCGGAAATGGATTCAACATCAATTCACCGGTAAAAATGAACGCTTGCTGGTAGCAGCTACTTGAATGAAGAATTTTTTTAATTGAATATGTTTTGGTTCTGACAAAAACATGAAAGCCGCCACACTTTGTGACTCGGGGGAACCTTTTTTATTTTATTTTTTTAATGCAGAAAGGAATTTCCCCATGGATAAATAAAAGTGTACATTTCTTTCCTTTCTCTCTTTCTTCTTCTTCATTCATCTGATAACACCTCGCAGGGTGCACCCCCGCCTGATTGTTGGAATGAGACCAGCGGCTTTGTTGGACTGATAAACCTTATCGTTCCACATGTTGTAAAAGCCGGCGTCTGAGGCAGACGCGCCCTTATTTGTCTTAGCGGCCCTCTAGCTCATAAAGAAAAGTGTCAGAATCCCACTCGCTCGTGTAAAAGTATATAATAACCATCCCGCTGGCCGTCTCTTACGACGCTGTGGGCATTTTTAAAGAGGAGGGCGGTCTCTGAAGTGGTTACTGGAAAGGAAAGGGGGAAAGGTGTCCAGAGGCGCCGCTCAGGGAGAGGAGGTCGAGTCTCTTAAAAGAATGGCTCAACATTTTGGGAATCGCGCTTATTTGGTTTGACGAGAGGATCGACATCAATCTCATGAATGTGCGTAAAGGACGCCGCTGGAATCAGGACGCTTCATATCTCATGTACGGTATACATCAGATATACAAATACATATATATATATATATACACATATAAATATATATATATATGTATATATACATATGTATATATGTGCATATATATAACTGTATTGTCTCCGAGGTAATAGTCGTCTTGAGCACAGTGCTACAGTCTGTGGATTTGCATTAAACAGCTAAACAACATGAGAAGATCTCAAAACACAGAGAGATTTGACATCGACATCACGATAAAAAAGAAAAGGCTGCAAGAGCTGAAGTGAAGTAAGATATGAAGGGAAGGGGTCTGCAACAAACCACAGCTTCAAGTCTTCTCCCTGACAGCGGAGGTTCAGATCCGGAGAAGACGGGATGTTGTCTGTCTTTGACCGTACAGCAAGTCCACGTAAGAAGCCCTCCGGGTCTGGCTGCTCCGGACATATTACATTACATTACATGTCATTTAGCAGACGCTTTTATCCAAAGCGACTTACAATAAGTGCATTTCAACCTAGAGTACAAACTAAGAACAACAAGAATACAGGAAGTAACATTTCCTCAACATAGTCGAACTACAAAAGTACCATAAGTAAGTGCTATCTAAGTGCCACTGAAGTGCATATTGCACAAGTTATGCAGGAAGCTGGAGGATGCTGTCCACGTGGAGGACAGCTGAAGCATCGAAGGTCCGGCTCGCCGTCAGTCTAAAGCAGCGGTTCTCAAACTTCTTCGGTCGCGCCACACCGCCAACAAAATGGTCTATGCTGACTTTATATAGTCAAAAAGTCAAAGTCAAAGTCAAAGTCAGTTTTATTTGTCAATTTTCCATATGTGCAAACATACAGAAGATCGAAATTGCATTTCTCTTCTGTCCAACATAAAGTGAATTGTGCAACATATAGACAACATAGAGTGCAAAAATAGTAAAAAACATGTGAACATATAGACAACATAAAGTGCATAGACAACCTAAAGTGCAAAAATAGTAAGAAACATGTAAACATATAGACAACATAAATTGTGCTGCTAGCACAATTTATGTTGTGGAATAAAGAATAAAGAACATTGCATTCAATTTAAAGTAAACAATCACTTTGTTAGAACAATACAAGTACACGGCGGTACGGGCATTTCAACATGTACTTATGAACGACTTAGTTTTATGTCTGTGTACTTTGAACTTGTGAAGAATATGTGAAGTTCTCAATAAAGGTCTTTCCGCATTTGCTCCTGCGCCCCACCTGTAGTACCACTGCGCCCCACTAGAGGGGCGTGCCCCACATTCTGAGAACCACTTGTCTAATTGGTGACGTCACCCAGGCACGTGCACAGATAGAGCCCTAGTGGTGCTCAAGCACCAGCCCTTTTGCCCTGGATGAGAAAAGTGCCCTTTATTCATCAGGATTTAAGAATAAAAGTTACTCTCTCGGTCATCAAGTCCCCCCAAATGTGTTTTAATATCCGACGGGGCATTTATTTGAGAATTTCGCCCCGACATGCTCCGCGGCGCTCGCGAGCCCCCTCTCCCCCCCTCCGCCGCGCCCCTCCCTCCCCCTCCTCCTCCTGCACTTCCTCCTCCGCGCAGGTCTCCTCGCGCCACCAAACGGGTGCGCCTCCTTCTCCTCTGACCCGCAGCATCAGACACACAGGTCATGACGGCGTTTGTCCCCTAACGTTGTTTTGTGATAAATCAACCACAACATTAGCGCTGCTGAAAACATGACGTCACAACTGATCCGACGTTTCCTAAACAAAATAAACAAACAAAAACTCACGAAATCCGTGATTTCAAAGCCTTGTCCAGCTGTTTACTGACGTTAGTTATGTTTAGAGAATAGAGAGAGAGAGAGAGAGAGAGAGAGAGAGAGAGAGAGAGAGTATTCTTATTCCGTTCTATTTAACAGGGGCTAGTCTAGGATTTGCGTGGCCAGACTGAAAAAATCATAAGGCCTCTCTGGTATTGTTCAGAGGGCCGGGCCAAATGTGGAGGCGGGCAACGTTGGCTGTTGATGACTATCAATATCGCTCATATTGAAAATGACGTCAGAGGGCAATACGGATCCGTATCAGACCAGGAGGGCAATACGTGGCTGGCATGACGACCCATTAGCCAATCAGAACGCTTGTACTGTTGTTGCTATATAATAATTCATCTTTATTCTTAAAGAAAATGTAAGCTAGTGGTCTGATGCTGCCCAGAGGAAACGCAGGTCGAGGATGTATTGCATCATCAGTGTATTGATGCTTATGCTTCAACTCTGTCAGAATTTTTTTTTGGCATTGGGTGCCCTTTTTTTTGGTTTGAGCACCTGCCCCCCAAAATGTCTGTGCACGTGCCTGACGTCACCCCATCACAGATATGCATCGTTGTCGTTGTTTAGCCTCTGAAACTAGAGATGCACCGATCTGATCGGCGCCGATCCATATCGGCCGATATTCCCATTATCGGTTTTGATCGGCGTTCTCAAAACGGCCGATCAGATGATGTAACATCTGCGAGAACGATCAGACGTTTCAATCGCCGCGCACCGCAACGGAGACGATGCGCCCGGCGAGGGCCGCAGAGTGAGAGGTCAGAGGGGATCCTCACCACCGAGCGGCGTCCCCGTCCCCCGAGTTGAATCTCTGGGTCGACTCAGCCGACTCTCACATGTCTGCCCCTAGAGACTGATGCTCACGGTAAACACATTCGATCGGGAGCGCGAGGGTTTTGATAAAGTTAGCGGAAGGATTTAAATGACAACATCCGGTTTTGCAAAGTTAGCGGAAAGAACCACGTGAAACAACATCCGTTTATCAAAATAAGATGTCGACAAATCATACACGAACATATACAAGTAAACAATGAACTGATTTTGTATCTTTATAGATCGTTTCTGAGATTTAGCTTAAATTATGCTAACATTAAAACATTTTTACTGTACCAAGGAAGAGTTTATTCAAATAAGTCAGACTTTTGTATGTTAAAAAAAGTCCTGTATATAGATTTCCCCAAGAGTTCCAGGAAATGAATGATGCAGATGTGTTCCATACATATCTGAAATCCCCTACAATAGCAATCAAACAATTTTAATGTATCAATTAGGACATTTTTCAAAGTAAAAGTCCTAAATGGTTAAAGAAATCTGTAATTTCTTTAATGTTTGAGTTGCTTTATATATGTATTTCCTCATAGTCCTAGGCAATAATGCTACACAATAAATAGAATGCTTCAATCGACACCGTGATCGGTGATCGGTATTATCGGATCGGCAGATACTGATTTCAGTGATCGGCACCAAAAAACCTGATCGGTGCATCTCTATCTGAAACCAAAGCAGCTTCAGCTTTCTTCCGTATGATTGTACACGAGGCGTGCAGAATGAAGTGTTTTACAATCAAATCAGATCACAATCGGATGCTTTTCTTCCTGGAGGTCGTTCCAGATGCAAACCGGCGGAAAGATGCAAATCCAGCTCCCGGCTGTGATAAGCGGTGTGTCGCTGGCAGTCGTTGAAAGAGAAAAAAAGTGCTTTTTTTTGCTCCCGCCTGGCGGGTGTTGGGGGGCGAGGACCGGCAGGGGGATCTGTGGGAATCTCCGGGAAATGAAAATCACTGAGATTGTAATAAATACCCTGGCAAATTAAACACGAGCCGAGTAAACAAACTCTGCGGTGAATGCACAGCAGAGTTGGTTTTACAGAACTCTGGTGCTCCTCCTCCCCAGATGATGCAACGGTCGTGGATTAGAGATCTGGCAGTGGGGGGGGGGGGCAGCTGTGTGATCAGCACGGTGAGGAAGAGGAAGAGGAAGGGCTCCGTGAGAAGCTCTGAAGTCACGGCTTCAACATGAATATGTGATGTCGGTTCACTTGAGGATATTACGCAATGATGTGGTTGCCCTGAAGTGTTTTTAGTGGTTTTGAGATGTTAAACATAAGAAAACAACCCAGTGAGGCCCCGGAGGACGTTTTCGTGTTCATACGATTTATGTTTATGGGAGGTGGAGCGGCGGCGGCGGCCCTCGGTTCCTCGTCGCTATGCCAGTCGGGTTCTTTTGGATCGTTTTGTGAGAACAAAAAGACAATTAGTGAAGCAAGCTAATTGCTTTGTTTCTCCCGCAGGCAGAAGAACAGCAATACGAGAAGTTACAAAGCCTTTGAAATACTGGACAATTTGCTCTTCATCTATTCGCCTGATCTCACAATCATCACATGTTATGATGTGATGAACTGCAGCTGTTTTGTTTTTTTACTTCTCAGCTTCTAGTGGAGTGAAGATGTAGAAACACTTTGGATCTTTGTTTCTTCTCTGCGTGCGTGTATATATAGAGAAAACCATGACTCCGCCCCTTGTGTTAACCCTTTAGAGGGCACTCATTGAAATACTTTGGAATTAAAAATACCAACATAACAAGGACATAACAAAACTGTTTTGATAGGTTTTACTGATCCAAAATCAGGTTTCGGGGCGGGAGATGCGATAGCGGTTGGTCTAAGCAGCAAGAGTTCTTTTAATTTTTTGTATACATCGATTTCTGTCAAATCTGCTTCAAACCTCCTGTACTGCAGCTGCGTTGATCTCATCCACACTTGTGTCCTCTTTGCGCTCACCATTACGTTTTTTTCCCTTCCCACAGGTCAAGACGACGTGTCCCGCGCTCTTCGTCGCGGCCTGGACACGCCACTATGAGCACCCCGCTCCGGGGGGAGGTACACAGGAGAGGTCTGCTCCACATGGTTTTGCCGAGAGAGCACAATGGTCTCAGGCTGGATAAACCCAGCAGAGACTCCAGTCAGTGTGGATCGAGTGGGAAAGGAGGGCCTGATGGATAGATCAGGACGGCTTTACCGAAAACCAGAACCGGGATCACTTCACTAAAGACGTGTGATGTCCAAAAGCCCTTCAAGCCAAACGCACTCGCAGCTCTAAATATGTTTGATCCCTTTGTAAAGAGATCATAAAAAATAATAATAAAAACCTGATAAGGTAATGCACAACCATAAAAATAAAAAAAAGCCATGTGTATCGCCAGGAGTCCCCATTGAAAATATGGTAATCCTAAACTCAGCACTTGTCTGTCTTTGATTTCATTTAGCCGTCCGAGGGATTCATTCCCATGACTTTTAAAAGCAGATGAGAACAAATAAACCGCACGGTCAAGTGTTTACAGGTGCCGGCACGGCGACAGTGACATAAGGATGTGTAAACAACTAAATATATATGTCTATCTATATATATATATATGTATATATATATATATATGTATACATGTACATATACATATACACATATATACATGTATATATATGTATATACAGGACTGTCTCAGAAAATTAGAATATTGTGATAAAGTTCTTTCTTTTCTGTAATGCAATTAAAAAAACAAAAATGTCATGCATTCTGGATTCATTACAAATCAACTGAAATATTGCAAGCCTTTTATTCTTTTAATATTGCTGATTATGGCTTACAGCTTAAGAAAACTCTAAAATCCTATCTCATAAAATTTTAATATTTCCTCAGACCAAGTTTAAAAAAAGATTTATAACAGCTGAGTGTTTGTCAAGGCTCAGGAAACCCTTGCAGGTGTTTCGAGTTAATTAGACAATTCAAGTGATTTGTTTAATACCCTACTAGTATACTTTTTCATGATATTCTAATATTTAGAGATAGGATATTTGAGTTTTCTTAAGCTGTAAGCCATAATCAGCAATAAATCAGAGTAAAAGGCTTGCAATATTTCAGTTGATTTGTAATGAATCCAGAATGCATGACATTTTTGTTTTTTTAATTGCATTACAGAAAATAAAGAACTTCATCACAATATTCTAATTTTCTGAGACAGTCCTGTATCTATAGATTGATATATATACAAACATACATATATGTATATATATGTATGTATATATATATGTATATTTATATATATGTATGTATATATATACATATATATATATATGTGTGTATATATGTATGTATATATATACATATATATATACATACATATACATATATATACACATACATATACATCTATATATATATATATATATATATTGTTAGGTTGTAATAGTTTATTTTGATAACATCTGCAGAGGTCTTATGTTTTAAATTAATACATATAGAAAGATATTATAATAGAAAATATTAGGGAGAATATTGATATTGTTATTAATGTATTATGAAGCATTGGGGTAATGTTTACTCTATGCAAATGTAAATGGCAAGAATTAATGTATATTGCATGAGAGTGACTGTATGTTAGTATTATAGATTGACGAGGCCGGTTGAATTCCGTGAAGTGACTTACAATAACAAGGGACTTTTATTGTGAAAGTGACTTTAATGCGGACAATAACAAGACGGGACTCTTATTGTGAAAACACTTGTTTAGCGACTTGAACGGAAGTGACGTTTTGACCGGGGCCAGTGATTTTGAGGCTAAGACTCTGGGGATTAGAGTTAGCGGGTCTCTTCTACAGGTATCCCCGAGGCCGCAAGGCTGAGGGGGCGGAGGAGCCGGAAATCGATTTACGTGAGGCGTTGAATGTTTGTTTTACACTTCCTGCCATTAAATGTTGATAACTTAATTCACGCGCGTCCGGAAGCCTGTTTTCCATCATCTGCAAAGTGCCCAGTTTCAGAACTACCGTACAATATATATTTATATACATTTTTTCAACGCAAAGGTGAAAGTGAAGAGCGGTGAGAGGAGACAACACACATCCGCTCTGCACATGTGCACTGGGGATCTGAACCAGACCAAGGGACAAGTGGGTGTGTGGGGGGGGCAACCAAACTCAGTAAATCAGCGGACTAATGTGCAGCAGGCCAGTTGTCATCCGAGCGTCTCACACATGAGCAAAACACTTGAACGCTGTCCCGAGCAGCCATCGTGTAAGTACACGAGGCCACATTAAAGCGGCGCGGTGTTGACAGAGCGCCGCAGTAAATCCATTAAAAGCGGTTTGTTGATGGGCACGTGCGGACGAGACGGGAACGATGCATCGAGCGGGAGCTACGAATATCGGATATCGACATGCCGACGCTTCTGGTTCCATCGGTGAGTTTGTTTTTGATTCGATAGACGAGAATTTTTAACGTTTAGTTCTCCGATATGAAATAAACGCCCCTCGGGGGAATCTAGAAGCTTTTATTCACTAGGACTCCTCCTTCATTTGTGAGGATTATCTTGAGAAACAAAAAGTATCCTGAAAGTTTTTTAAAAATCCAATGGGTGGAAAAAAGAACCTCATTTTGTCATTGGGGAAACTGCGACGCTGACTACTTGGTCTGATGGGGGCGGGGTGGGGGGGCTACGGTCCGGGCCCCAGGACAGACAACATCTGCAGAACTAGTTTCTCTCCACTCGACTCTGAAAGAAAGAGCCGGGGGTGAGGCTGACGTGCACATGTGGACGGCACAAAGCCAGTGCGAGCTGCTTTCTGTACGACCTCCGCATACGAAGAGGTCTCTACGTAACGTTTAAATCTCGGACGCCCGAAAGAACGAGATGGAATCAATCACCCCAGAGGGAGAGGGCGAGTAATGGGGGGTCACGAGGGTTATTGAAACACTGTTGGGGGCGATACATCAGGTAGTGACTATAAGAAGTGAACAGGGGATGGAGGAGGGTGAGACAAACAGGGAGACTGGGGGGTCCGTCGGTTGAAACCTTCGTGGGACAGGTTGTCAGTGGCCTGATTGTCAGCCGCCTTTTTACACACACACACACACACAAACATGCACGCACACAAACATGTGGGGATGACAGATGCGGAGTGAAAGAGGCCCATGCAGCCTGCAGTTGATTTAGGATTGTTGAACGTGAGCCAAAATTCCTGAAGGAACTCAGTGTGGGGGTGCAGCCATAAAAAAAAATTGCCCAAAGCTGGGGTATTAAAAAAGAGAAGGGAATAGGGTGGATAGGGTGTGTGTGTGTGTGTGTGTGTGCGTGTGTGTGTGTGTGTTGCTATATGGTGAGACAGGATTCTGGGAATGGGGGAGCGGGGATAATTCCAAACGGGAATGTCGGGGGTGCAAGCGTATGTGCTGGGAGCCGAAATCACACCCAAGGGTAACAGTGTGTGTTAGCATCGATGCATAAAAGGATACTTTTGAGTAAGAGAGAGAGAGAGAGAGAGGAGGGGAGGGGAGGTGGGGGGGATCCGGTTCCAGGACGAGTGTGAGAACAAAGCAAAGATACTGAAAAGGCGAGCAGAAAAACAAGGGCATAAAAAAATCAAACCCGGAGCCCTGAATGTGCCATCGCTTGGGAAAGAGATGCAGGCCAAAGCACGAGCCATCTGGTTGCACTTGTCGCGTTTATTTCGCGGTCGCCGTGCTGTGACTGTGTGGCCGTTGGGTTGTCGCGTGCATCAAAACAGATTTCTAATTTGTCGATGAACGTAATGGATCGAGAATCGACTCATTTGAGTTCCCTCCGGTAAACAGACGCCGTATAGAACTGGGGCTTTTATTGTGAAAGGTCAGAAATGGACGGAGTGGATCTGATAGAAAGAGGTAATAGAGGTAAAAAGAAGAGGTAATAGAGGTAATATGAAGAGGTAATAGAGGTAATAGGAAGAAGTAATAGGATGAGGTAATAGAGGTAATAGGAAGAGGTCATAGAAGTAATAGGAAGAGGTAATAGAGGTAATTGGAAGAGGTAATAGGAAGAGGTAATAGAGGTAATTGGAAGAGGTAATAGAGGTAATAGGAAGAGGTAATAGAGGTAATTGGAAGAGGTAATAGAGGTAATTGGAAGAGGTAATAGGAAGAGGTAATAGAGGTAATTGGAAGAGGTAATAGAGGTAATAGGAAGAGGTAATAGAGGTAATAGGAAGAGGTAATAGAGGTAATTGGAAGAGGTAATAGAGGTAATAGGAAGAGGTAATAGAGGTAATTGGAAGAGGTAATAGAGGTAATTGGAAGAGGTAATAGGAAGAGGTAATAGAGGTAATAGATGTAATAAGAGGTAATAGAGGTTATGATGTTTTTGTGCAGAGCGTGTGAACTCTGAGTTAACATCTAGCTAAACTGACGTTTAAGGAAGACAGAGTCGTAGTACTTTTCTTTCCATTTACTTTACTTTTTCCTCCTTTAACGTGCATTGTGGTAAAAACTGAAAACAAAGACAATACAAACACTGAGGCTACATTCACAAACAGAGTGATAACATAAATTGCCATTTTCAAAGCACTCACGACATTGCCTCTTTGGTGCTGCGCGGTGAAGCTTGCTGTCCTCTGCTGCTGCTCAACCCGAAGTGCTTAAACCGTAACGAGTATAACCGGAACAGGAAGTGACCAAACCGGAAGAAGTTTAACTGGCAACAAACAAATCATATTTATATTAATGTAGATGTAAAAGGAAGAGGTAATAGAGGAATAGAAATAGCTAATAGATGTAATCGGAAGAGGTAATAGGAAGAGGTAATAGAGGTAATATAAATAGCTAATAGATGTAATAGGAAGAGGTAATAGGAAGAGGTAATAGACCGTCTCAGTTTGAACCGTTGAGCCTCCCTGTTGTACATACACAAGCATTTAAATGTGTGATTGTATTGTTTTTGTTTTTATTTATTTGTTTGTATTGTATAGCTTTTAGGATGATTTTAAATGATGTCCTTTAATATAAAAACCCGGCAATGAAACTCGCTTTCCAAAGCGATACCTCCTCCTACCTCCTCATCACCTCGGAGGAGAGCATTCTGATGGGCACCACCTCAGGCTGAAAAGATGCAGCACTGAAGCGTCCTGACGGCACCTTAAAGGAAGCACAACACCCAGAGGTCTGCCAGCGAGACCGCCGCGGGCGTCTCCTCCCGTCAGTGTGCAGGTCACCTTCATCTAAGGCTAAGCAAACCGCGCTGCCTGCCTCCATCCATGAGAGCCCCATTATATACGCCGTCGGATCAGAGGGCAAACAATCTGTCTGAGCACCCTACACGACTCCTCAGCCTGAGAATGAGTCATCCGCTCTCGCTCGCAAAGCTTTCCACTGGGCCGCTTCCTCCAAACACTTTGGATGAAACGAATGTTTATAATGCAAAAACAAGGTTGTAACTTGAAATCCTCAAAAATCCCGTTTTTAGAACGGTTTAAGGAGAAAAGGGGGATATTTAGCAAAGGGGAGGAATAAAAAACTGCCTCTAATCAACTTCCACCAGCCGTCCGTCCATAACCACCAGCCAGGTGCAGCCTCAGAAGAGAAAAATAAATGATTAGCTTTAATCACCAGGAGAAAAGAAAGTGTTTGGAAGTGAGACGGAGAGTGTGAAGACAGACAAACACGTGTACTGATGTTGTTCATTGGCGGAGCGTCATCTTTCTGTGGTGTATTGTTGGGTTTTTCTGGGAGGAGACAATCCGTGTCGGCTGTCAGATGTGTGTGTGTGTGTGTTGGGGGGTGATGAAAGTCATGAATGCGTCAAGTCTTGACGCGCTAAAAAAAAACCTCCCTCACCCTCATTACACACACGGTACATCTGAGATCAGCGCCCCTTTCAATTCTTGCTCGTGTGCCGTTGTGTTCCTTCGTGTTGTTGTTTTTTTTAGCACTGGACTTGTACTGACCCCCCCCCCCCCCCCCCTTTAGCGCTCAAACAGGAACCGACTCGGTGAGCCCCCCCCCTTTCTTCTTCTTCTTACTCTTCATCAGCACCTTCTATTTATAGCACCTTCGCTGCTGCTGCAGCGGCGCAGCTCAGTACAGTATGTTCCATGAAACACATGCCTCTCCTGACCACATCCCCAGACATACCCCTGCAGTCCTCTCACACTGCTGCATGCACGAGCCTACACACACACACAACCACACACACAGTGCTGAACAAGGACACATTCGGTGACACCACACAAGGACACACACCTATTAACACACAAGGACACACACATGTACAGTCATAACATGGTGTCACATCAGTCACACATGGACACACGGACCGGGACACACACACACAAACACACACACACAAACAGACTCACAAAGAAAGCTATTTACAAAACACCGTCTGCATTACATTAAAGCGGAAATTACATTATTCCAAGGACAGTGAAGTCACCGGTCCCGGTCTCTCCGGGGGGAATATTTGATTTCTGCGGCTTTTCATGACGATCGTGAACTGTTCTGGAGACAAAACAAACGGCCGAGTCGACTGGAGAAACAAGGCGGAGTACAAAGCGAAACCTTACGGTGCTTAAACGAGAAGCCAACAATTGCAGTTCTTCATCTGTCCACTTGAGGCTGGCTCTAAAAGACGCCTCCAATCATTTGGCACTAACACGTGCTACCAGTGTGTATCGCTGTGATATTATTAATCACCGCCGCTGTCAAAATTAATCAACCAGAAAAATAAAGACGTGCATATGCTCCAACTCGCATGATATATACTGTCGTTTAGAAGTTTGGGGTCACCCAGACAATTGTTGTGTTTCCCATGAAAACAGACTCTTTTATTTATCAAATAAATTGCAAAATGAATGGAAAATATAGTCAAGACATTCACAAGGTTAGAAATAATGTTTTTTTTTTTAAATATTAATTTCTTTCTTCAAACTTGCCGCTCAAAGGACAGCCAGTTTTCTAGCTTCTCTCACCAGCAGAACTGTTTTCAGCTGCGCTAACATAAAAAGGTTTTTTTAACCCTCCGTTAGTCTTCTAAGGCGATAACACAATGTACCATTAAAACACTGGAGATGGGCGTCTATACACCTGTGTAGATATTCCGTTAAAAACCAGACGTTTCCACCTAGAATAATCATTTACCACATTAATGATGTAAAGAGTGTATTTCTGATTGATTTAATGTTATCTTTATTATTAAAAAAACAGCGCTTTTCTTTGAAAAATAAGGACATTTCTAAGTGACCCCAAATGTTCTAATTTTTTCAGGTGTATCAGAGCCCTGTCCACGAGCTGTGGAGGGGAAGAGGTCCCAACACGGCTCCAATAAGGCACGTTGGAACCGGCCCGGTCCCGGTGTCTCTTAATGAGAAGGTGCAGAAACTGATCTGGAACTCGTCCAAATAGCAGTCCAAAAAGTGGGCTGATGCATTCCTGTGCCCTTCCCCTCCTCCGCACCGAACAGCTGGAAGACATTAAAAAAAGGTGCGTGTTTGTGCATGCACTCACCTGTCTGCGCGGGGGGGGCGTGGTCTTCAGTGCGAGCGCATGCGTCGGGAGAAAACGCACTTCTTTAATGAATATATATCCGTATAGCATTTTAAAAAGAGACCCCGTTGCTCTGCCTCAGTGTGTGCATGCGGAGAGGCCGAGCCCCCTCCCCGGCTCTCTTCCACATGCCTGCGTGAAACTCAAACCAGACTGCACGGAGTGTCATGGTGGAACCTCCAAGAGTTCAGACCACGTGGCGAGCCGGAGAGGGGCGTCGTCTACTGTGTGCGGAGCGATGGCAAGCGTTCACAAAAAACCCCGGGCGCTTTCATTGCTCCCGCCTCTCCTCGGCCCTTTATTGGAGTCCTCCGAAGTTCACTTCATTTGTGTGGCGAGGAGTGAGTAGGAGGACTGGAATATGTGTGGCCTGGACAACAAAAGGAGCTGGAATGCCCTCCTCCAAACGGGTTCATGCTGCCCACCCGTCTCCGGCCATGTCTGCCCTCTCTCAAAAAAGCTCCTTTTTTCTGGGGGGTTTTTCTAGGCAATTTGTCGTGAATAAACACACTGAAGATACGCCAGCGTTACTTTGGATGCACGTGGCCATGAAGAGAACCGTCCTCGGGTTAAAGGGGAGTTTCTCAATTAACTCTTGGCTGCCAGAGGGCACGCCATCAGATCCATATCCACACACACACACACACACACACCGCTGTAGGCCCAGGTTGCATCTACATGAGCCGGCATGTTAATGCGTGCGCACCCTTGACCCCCCCCCCCCACTGAGACATGCGTTTCTGTACAGCGCGTCTTATCCGCACCGATGCGTTACTCATTAAACTTGTAAGCCGGCAGACGCTCAGCTCTTTTCTGTCCTCAGCGAGAGGTGAAAGACCCCGTGAGGTCTTAAGTCTGTGCCGTACATGGTGTCTTTATCTATAAGCCCTCACGGCTGCTGAGCCCCGGATTGGTGTGAGAGGTAAAGCAGCCGCGGCCGAGTACTTTGAACCTGTGTTCTCCTTCTACTTGACTGGCGACGCAGTGGCAGACTATATATATATTTATTTATATATATATATTTATGTATATATTTATATATATATATATAAATATATTTATACATATAAATAAAGATATACATGTATATAAATTAGGGCTGTCAGCGTTAACGTGTTAATCTATGCGATTAATTTGGCCGCGTTAACGCACTAAAATATTTTAGCGCAATTAACGCAACTTTGTTTACTTCCGGTGTTCGTTGAAGTTTTTACACTCAAACCGAGTGTCAAACCGGGCAGTACGGTTTAACACTGTTTCCGTTTTTAAAACAATTATTTCTCCGCGAAAATAAGGAGCAGAAATCAGTTTAAACTCGTGGATGAATCAGTCAGGTTTCCTCCTGCTCCTCCTTCCTCCCGTCTCCCCCTCTGATACACAGAGGAACGGAGGGGCGACGTGTCGGTGACCCGCGCGGAAAGAACTCGTCACACGAAACCTTCACCGTGATTGGTCAATCCGTTTGTCTGTCAACATTTTGGGGAAAAAACAACCAATGAACACTCAGTAAATCACAAAGGACTTCCCACCTCACGGGTAAGGCTCTATAGCAGCCTGTCAGTCAGAGAGCAGAGAACACGGAGTCAGAGAGCAGAGAACACGGCACCAGGACAACTGAGCCTCATTGAATAGAGCTGAGATTGTTCTGGAATGTTTTATGTAGAACACGGGGGTATGTGTCATATGCAAACGCCTTTAAAAGGTGAATTTAATTTTTTTTGTAAAATGTATAAAATGCCCCCAGCCTCCAGAGGGTGAACAGGACATATTTGAATGTCAGTCAGTTACCAAGGCCACTGGTTCTGCTGTTGTTCAGTGTTAAGGATGACAGGACCAATGGGGTCTCAATATACTTCTTTTTTTTACTAATCTGATGTTTCACTGAAGAAACAATTTATCATCCACAATATTAAATACCTCGCTGGCACTGTATATGTAGGAGCCTCTTTGAAAACACAGCTCTGTGTGAAGTTTGGTCTTTAAAAAGAATGAACTTTTAACTTTTAACTTTTAATTGCGATTAATCGCGATTAATTAATCGCAATTTCAAAATATGCGATTAATTAGTTAATTTTTTTAAATCGATTGACAGCCCTAATATAAATATATAAATGTATATTTATATACATATATAAATATATATATATATATATATATACACGACCGTTCAAAAGTTTGGGATCACCCAGACAATTTCGTGTCTTCCATGAAAAATCACACTTTTATTCATCAAATGAATATAAAATATAGTCAAGACATTGACAAGGTTAGAAATAATGATTAATATTTGAAGTATTAATTTTGTTCTTCAAACTTCAAGCTCAAAGGAAGGCCAGTTGTATCGCTTATATCACCAGCATAACTGTTTTCAGCTGTGCTAACATAATTGCACGGGTTTTCTCATCATCCATTAGTCTTCGAAGGCGATTAGCAAACACAATGTACCATTAGAACACTGGAGTGATAGTTGCTGTAAATGGGCCTCTATACACCTCTGGAGATATTTCATTAGAAACCAGACGTTTCCACCTAGAATAGTCATTTACCACATTAACAATGTAGAGAGTGTATTTCTGATTAATTTAATGTTATCTTTATTGAAAAAACAGTGCTTTTCTTTGAAAAATAAAGTCATTTCTAAGTGATCCCAAACTTTTGAACGGTAGTGTATATATATATAAATATATATATAAATGTATACAGTATATACATGTATAAATATATATATATATATATATATATATAACTTTTTATATATATATATATAAATATATGTATAAAATGTGTCGGGGACTGTGCAAGAACTCCCTGCTGCACCTATTCTGGCCTTTGGGTAAGAATAAGCATCAGGGAGGGGATGAGGGCCCAAATGTAAAGCAAGAACCGGCCCTTTTAACGAAGAGAATTTTCTGAGCGTTGAGCGTAAACACAGCTGGCGGAGACATACACAGCACTACATCCTCCGCCTGGTATTTAAAGCCGGATGAGGGCGGCGGCGTGACTTGCTGACGAAGTGTGACCGGATTAATGCGTTTAGCATCAAATCTTGCAGAGGGAAACAAGGATTCATAAGATGACCCGCCGCTGCATCAACCGGGGCTGACGGCGGTTATGGGTTCCTCGGCAGCTTTAGTTCAAAGGCCACATTTGTCCGCCATTTGGGTGCAAATATTACTGTTTTCATTTATTTATCTGGAGCCGAATGTTTAACAATCCAGAGTCGGATTATGTTTCAAGAGTAATGAAAGCGCTCACCCACTCCGGTCCTGTTGTGAAAGGTAATCACGATCACAACAAAGGGAGGCTGTCCTCCCTGGGAAGTTGATTCAAAACAACAACAAAGCGTCCGATATATAGATATGTATATATAGTGAGCCTGATATTCCCGTCTGTTACCAACAGTCAGCGTCAATTTCCCTAAGCCTTGATCTTGATACCCGTTTGCTAATTCATGTATAAACTTCTTCTCTCCTCTTCACATGTTGACTAGGCTATGTCTGACGGAGGCCACCCGATGTGTGTCTAGAGCCTGCAGCTATATGCAACACATAAATGATGAACCAGAGGAAACGCAGGACAGCCTCGCAAATATGCAACGGACAAAGTATCCCTATGAAACCAACGAATAAACCAATTAGAGAAGAAAAAAAGGCTCACAACGCTTTTACTCAAAGTTGAATATTTTTTCCTGGTGTACGACGTACAAAAACACTTCACTCTCATTATAATGTGATATATATAATATATATCAGATGTATCATGTTGTCAAATAAGTAACAAGAAGATTACATCCTGCTTCAGGGTGACCATAACAAAAGACATTTCCAATTAAGAAATATCTATATAAACATAGTAGTCGTCTAACATTGGTCCAGTTCTATTTGTTGACCCCAGGTTTGCAAAAAGTCACGATTATTTTTGGTGAATACTGAGATCACTCGTTGATTTTGGGAAACATTGTGCATGAAACCGTGGAGTTCCTCGCACTTTGAATATAACCCTTCCTCTGAATGAAGACTCTCTTTCTGAACAGAGTATGTTTGTACATTTTCAAAGTTGAAGCGCATCATTAATGTGAAAGAAAAGCCAACGAAGAGGCTCCATCTACGGGGTACGGGGTCCTTTTGTAAAAGAAATGCTAATGCATGGTTAATTATGAAACTGGAAACATCATAATTCAAGATAAAATGTCTGCATTTTAAATGTCTTGTAAAAAAAAAAAAGGATTCACAAAGTGACACTTCATCAATTATAGAATCCACCGATCGGAGAATTACTCGTCAAGTTGTGGTCGTGGTTGCATGAAATTGACCGACTTCAAACATAATGAAGACTTCAGCTTCACTGGAATTTTCCAAGGTCGTCCGAGGTGAATCCTTGGTTTCTTTGCAGAGAAGAAGAAGAAGAAAAAAACACAATAATCTGTCTAGACACCCAAGAGGTTATGAAGTTAGTTCATTGATTACCCAGAAGAAGAAAAGAAGGAGGAGAGAAAAAGCGTATTGAAATGCCGCTGACAGGAAATGAGGCCGCGTTAATAAAGCGTCGGCCTGTGAAGGCTTCAATCTAAATGTCACCGTGTCTCTCCTCGGCCCGGCATCAGCGGCCTCAAGGCTTACGTCTGGCGGCCGGTGGCTCCAACGGGCCATCTGAGAAATAAAATTCACTCAAAAATGAAATTGAGATTTAGCGCGGGCGCGGTCCAATAAGCGTGCGCGGTGGGATTAGCCGACCAGGTGAGTCAAAGTAATTCATCCGCTGGCTCCGAGCCCTCCGTCCAGCTTTAAGGCATCCACGCTGCCCCCTTCCTCGCAGATAAATGTCAGCAGAATATCTGTGTAGGAATTCAAATGCATTTAGACTGTGTGTGTGTGTGTGTGTGTGTGTGTGTGTGTGTGTGTGTGTGTGTGTGTGTGTGTGTGCCAGTGCGTGTCTGCCAGAACGGGAAAAGTGATTCCCCTGACGGGCCGTGACAGATGGGCAGGGAGTGGCTCGGCTCGTTCTCCGTGCCACCTGAGAAGTGCGAGGGCGGGAGCCACGCTCGCCTCTCGTCCCATTCCACGGGCGCCAATTCGTCTAATTCACGGTACAAGTCCCCGGGGAAAAAGAGGTTACGCCGACTGCCGAACGGAAACGAGAGCAGACTGCATCTGGAGACGAGAGAAGGCTGCAGACATTCAATTCAGTTGTTTTGTTGTATCGCCCTAAAATCACAAATCTGCCAATTTTGCTTGAACAATCTGTTCACACCCGACGTCCCCGCCCCGGGACCTCCCATGAGGCTGCAGAGGACGCGTGCGGAGGACGGTTCCACCTTCCTGCACACCACTGGAGCGAAGCGATATCTAAAATCAGATAACACTGGAGTGTTTCTTGTTTTTTGGGAGGTGCAACAAGACAGCCGACTGTGTCGCGCGTCGATCCTCCGCCGTCACAATCTCCCACACGTCATATCCCTCATCTCACTCTGCTGCACAAACGGTGTTCCAGGATCCAGGGGACACATCACACAGGTTGTTATTATAGAGCTCGACCCCCCCCCCCCCTCCCAGCCCTGTATTCAAAAGGGTTTTTTTGTGGTCGAATGCATCAAAATCTCACAATATGGAGAAGAATGCAAAGTTTTTTCCAGACGCGCCATTTGACTTGTAAATGAGGGGCCGGGTGCAACGCTCCGCGGATGGAGAGCTGCCGCAGCCCTGATCGGGGGAGCTGGCGAGCACCAGGAACATTCGTGCCGCGCGGCTCGGGTGTTCTGCATGTGCGGGCTCTGACGTCTGCAGCTGTGGAAACGAGACACGGTGTCCCGAGCAAGGAGACAAACACCACCGAACCCCGCCCACGGCCTTTAGACTCGACACTGTAGCAACCAAACTGAACACTGGACGCAGTCGACGGGAACATTGTTACACGCTGCTTCTGCCGAGTCACTCGAAGTGCACAGAGCTCCGGTCTCTTACCTGGGTGGTCAGTCGAGTCGTTTTTTTAATATTTCATCCTGGCACCCCTCACACACACACACACACACAAGCAGCTCTCAGGGAACTCTGTAATCAGAACAGACGGTCTGTGATTCCCTCATATCTCCGCCAACAACAAACAACAAAAGGCCATAAACACGTCCACGAGGGGGCCCCCGGCCGCTCCGGAGAGCGAGACGGCTCACAGCCAAAATCCCACGGATGGCCACGGCCCCCCCCCCGTGAGGAAAATCCACATGATGCGGGCTGCCAAGTCGGGGAAGACGTGCTGAGAAAGGGGGAGGAGCCTCGGGAGTTCAAGAGAGGAAGAGGAAAATCCCCCGGAGGAGGCGCACGGTTCGCTCGTCTATGCAAAACAAAAACGGAGTCGGATTTTCATGTGACCAGTTTACCACTAAAAGGCTTAGTCGTCTAATCCTTTAGGCAAATGAAGGGTCTAACTTAAGGCCGGCTGGAGGAATCAAAGGGAGTTTAAAGTACGGCGGACATCGCCGAGCTTTCAGGGGACGGCCGGCGGAAAAACGCGTTCACACGCAAAAATATGATTTTTTTTTTTTTTAAAGGCTTAAAAGCGCCGAGGTCAGCGCCGCAGCGACGTCATCTTTCGGTCTCGTTTTGGTTGATTTGTTAGTTAATCGTCGCGCAAGTGCCAGGAAGATAAACAGATAGGAGAGGGAGAGAGATTCAGCTCCAGGTCGAACCCCAATCCTGCATGAGATCAGGAATTAAATCGATCCAGCTGTCGGTGGATGACACAACCTTTTCTGAATTATTCCCTGCGTGGCTCGAAGACAAAACATTCCCACGCTGAATGAAATGCGACACGGAGGTTTTCGAGACGTCGCCTGAAGTACACAACACAACGAAAAAGAAGCACAAGCGGCCCTTTTCCAAGTCCCGCCCCCTGCGCTCTGTGCTCCAATGGCAGTGCAGCTTGAAACCCGTCTGAACCTCGGTCAACGTTCCATTTATCCCTTTTATATTTAAAAAGCACCGCGTTAGAGAACCTCAGGTTTTACTACAGCGTCGGCTACGCCCAGTCCTGGTTCTGGTCCTGGTCCTGGTTCTGGTCCTGGTCCTGGTTCTGGTCCTGGTCCTGGTCCTGGTCCTGGTTCTCCCGGTGCCTCCCTTCCCTTGGAGTCGAAGCTGAATATTGGACTAATAATAAGAAAAAAATGCTTGTGGAGTCCAAACCAACTTTGAACATTTACTTAATCAATTTCATGTCCTGGTTTTCAACAAGTTAATTTGTGTCGACACTGACACCCACACCCACACACACACACACTCAATATAATTACATAACACCAGTGTGCGTCTTTGGCCCGCGGGATCCGTTTTTACGCGGCTCAATCATGATCAGGTGACATTCAGCCAAGCAGGACCACCCCAGTCTCACCTTTCCACCCGAGTTGGCAGGCGAAGCGGCGCACTCATTGGGCCACGCCCACGCCGCATTGAGAAGATAATGACGTCATTACTCTTTATGAACACCGACGCCTCGCTGGCAGCGTCGTCAGGAAAGGAAACGGGACGAGAGGTCGGAGGCCCTTCTCGCCGCTGACGTTCATCTCACCGCCGCAAATCACAGTATAGAAGCACTCCTCAGGTGAGGCCTAATAATACAAACATATACATATATTTATGTAATATATATATATATATATATTTATATATTCAAGCATCATTACCAAGAGACGGAGGCACAGTCCCTTCCATAACTCCGATCTATGAAGTACTGATTTCCCGTAATAACACCAGCGCTCTGTTATCAGGACGGAGAGTCGGGGTGGCCGTGCAGCTCCTCGGTCGGCTAATCCGCACGCCAAGACCAAGGGCCCCAGCCGCCCGGGGGCCAGATAAATAATGCATCGGCACATGCGGAACAGATAACAGGTCCAGCTGTCATCCACTGTAGCTGCTCCGCTATGGCTTGACCCAGAGAGAGAGAGAGAGAGAGCATTTAAAATGAATAGCTTTGAGAAAACCTTTTGGAAACTGAAGGAACCTCCAGAAAGGAGACGACAATCTATCTGCACGGGCCTCATAAAGCCAGTGTTGTGTCAGAAATACACCAGGGCAAAGGGCACAACTGACCCTAAGAAGTATAATCTTGCCCCTGATATCACGAGGTGACGGGCAACAAATGCCCTCATGATTCCCTCTGATAATTCTATCGCGTTTTTAGTTTTTGTTCTGTGTTGTGTGTGTCCTATATCTGTACTGCATGTACTAGGTAGGTACAAACTACAACATCAATAGTTAGAATTGTTTAAAACAAATTATAACAATAAATACACACACAAAAATAAGTGTACAATTGAATATGATCGTCTTATTATTGCCCTTTTTATGAAAATTGCTCATATCCTGTGAGCCTAAATAAGTATAGTAATTATTTTTAAACAAAGGTTAAATGCTATTTCACAGGTTTCAAAAAGTGGATCGGCCGCTCACCTCCAGTAGGCGCACTGCAGGAAGGCCGGCCCACATTTATCGAGGCTGCCGCGAGGTAACATCATTATTTCAGTTATTTGCTTGAGGGGCCGCCGGCGGTCACGGAGACACGAGGACGTACGGACGGGAAGAGGACTGATGGACGAGCGAGGAGAGAGAGAGAGAGACCCGACCCGACAACACGTTGAAGAAGAGAGAACATCAGGTGCTCCCTGAAGCCCGTTCGTGAACATCAGAAGAGTTCAACCTGAACTCGAGATGAGAAAAGGATTCATTTTTTAGACAACAACTTCCTCCTAGAAGAATATATACATGTATGTATGGTTCCCCTTAGCTTAGCATACAGACTGGGAGGAGGCAGGAACAGCTAGCCGGCCGGGCTGAATCCAAAACGATGCCCACCAACTAAACCGTTTCATCTGGTTTGTTTCATCGCAGACTTTTTTTCTAGCTTAATTACATCTCTTCCTCCAGGACGCAGGATGTCCAAGAGAGAACCGAAAAGACGGCTGGCTGCTTTCCGTCTGCGTTCCCCGGGCAGGCGAAAAACAAGAAACCCATCAATCAAACAAATGAGATCCATAGTTTTAAAGTAATCTTTAGAGGTATGCATATTGTTCATCTCGCTGTTTTCTCTACTTTTAGTCGTCGTGCTAAGCTGGAAACACGCACAGAAGAAAAGATGACGTTTGAGGACGTCCCCTTCGGATGTGGGAAGTCATGACAGGCGGCCTCGATAAATAATGTCCTCGCTGTGGGCGTGTCAGTGTGGGCGTGTCAGTGTGGGCGTGTCAATGTGGGCGTGACTTCTGGAAGAACTCTGGTCGCCCACGACGAGGACTTCCTCACAGTCGTGTGCTCAGGGCTCAGAAGACACGCCTCCAACAGGAAGCGTTGCAGGCTCACGGAGACGCCATCGTAGCCGCTCGAGTGTAACACATAGCGCGTGTGTGTGTGTGTGTGTGTGTGTGAGAGGGAGCTCCATTCCAAATCAGAATCGGATGAGAGGCCTGCAGCTCAGCTCTTTAGTTTGGACTTTATTGGCGATGCGTTCACAATAATTATTTAAGGTTTAAATCCAGTTCATTGTTGTGTAGAATAAGTCACTACCACACAGAATTAGTCCAGAGTGTGTGCTTTACTTTCTGGTTTGCATAGTTTAAAAATGTAGCTGTTAAATGTGAAGTCAAGACACGCACACACACGCATGCACACGCACACACACACACACACAGACTTGTAACCGAGCCAATGTGGAGATTGATCGTCGAGGCCGTGTCCAACTTTAAGCCCGTGCTCTGCAGACATGCCAAGCATAATAGCTCTAACAAAGACGCAAGGCAGAGAGAGAGGGAGAAAGAAGGAAGCAGAAAAAGAGGTGCAGTTGGATAATGTCTTGACACCCATTGCAGAAAGAAGAAGAAAAAGGAGGACTGCCAGGCTCTCAGATGTCTGACCCATTTTCTGCTCTCGCTCTCTCTCAGCCCTCCTTCCTGCCTCTAATCTACAGAAGAGGAGCTCCCCGGCGCACTGGATCCACTGGAGCTGCACGGCGAGCGGCGCATCGCTGGGACTCGCAGTGCCACAGGACCAGCCCGCTGAAACACAACACCACCGACCCACCGGCCGGCCCGGGCGCACAGCTCGGAATACCGGGGAAAGAAACTAGAGGGAAAAAAACATTTCTGAATTCTCTGTGCGGGCTTTTGTGGAAATAATTTGTATTTGTGCGTTTATTTGTGTGTGTGTGTGTGTGTATGTGTGCGTGTGTGTGTGTGTGTGTGTGTGCGTACTGTACGAACAGCATAATGAGAGGCCTGTGCTCCAACAGAGACTCTCCGATAATCAATTATTCACTCGGTGGAAACACACTGGTGCTCATTTCTAATAATAAAATCCGTTCACAGCTGTTACATGCAGGCGTAGAATATATATATATATATATATATATGTTTGTTGCGTTTTCTGATGCCACAAATTGAGTCACATTAGTCGACAATGTCAAATTACATGCTCTGGGAGGATGAGGGGAGATCCCCCCCCCCTCCCCCCCATTGGTGCACATGTGTTGCATGTTTCCATTACATAGTCATCTATGGCTTTCTATGTCTGAGCATACGCAGTGCAAAAAGACAGCATAACTGCATCTCTGCATGGTTTAGGATAAAATATCTAATTTCTTTGGAGATGTGATTTGCAATATTAGCAGGAATGATCGTTTTTCATTATTTCTCTTTCATTGAAAACACCTTTTTGTTGTGTGAAGGATTCATTTGTTTTACCATTTAGATAAATATGTGCAGCGCTGCTTTCCACTCACGTCAATGTTTTAGCTTTGAGGCACACACATCTCAAAAGGACCGAGACGAAATCCTTCTAATTCAATACATAAATTTATTGACTCCACACAATTGCAGTCATGAATGATTTGGTGACAGACGTGGTTACCGTGGAAACAGCAAAAGAAGAATGGACGAGACAAAACGGCACGGCGAGGAAGCACTTAAGAGAGAAATATGTTTTCTCTTCAACACGAGCGAACAATCCCTTTTAATATCGCACTGAAATACAAATATAAAGGAATCAAACGGCTCCGGAAATCACTGGGAAACTGTAACGTTGGCGTGAGGCAAACGATAAACATGAATATATATATATCTACAGTCAAAGGGGGTGAGACGGGCAGACGGTCTGAGGTGAAAGACAAGAGGGAAGGACGGAGGCCAGTGGAGACAGAGGGTCACCTGCGGTCAGCCAAGCCCCCCCCGTGTCAGATAAGGGTCTGCCAACACACACACAGAGAGAGAGAGAGAGAGAGAGAGAGAGAGAGAGAGAGACGGTGGGGTCAGCGCTGCATGCCCTCCTTGGCAGAGAAGAGGAGTACAGATGTGAAAGGAGAAAGGGGGAGAGAGAGAGAGAGAGTGAGAGACAGAGAGAGACAGAGAGAGAGTGAGAGAGAGTGTGAGAGAGAGAGAGAGTGTGAGAGACAGAGAGAGAGTGAGAGAGAGTGTGAGAGAGTGTGAGAAACAGAGAGAGAGTGAGAGAGAGTGTGAGAGAGAGAGAGAGTGTGAGAGACAGAGAGAGTGAGAGAGAGTGTGAGAGAGTGTGAGAAACAGAGAGAGAGTGAGAGAGAGTGTGAGAGAGTGTGAGAGACAGAGAGAGAGTGTGAGAGACAGAGAGAGTGAGAGAGAGTGTGAGAGAGAGAGAGTGAGAGAGAGACAGAGAGAGACAGAGAGAGAGTGAGAGAGACAGAGAGAGACAGAGAGAGAGTGTGAGAGACAGAGAGAGACTGTGAGAGACCGAGAGAGAGTGAGACAGAGAGAGAGAGAGTGAGAGAGAGAGCTCTGGTCCACCAGCTGGACAAGGGTCAGGGACACGACAGGGAGGACACAAGCAGCGTTTGGGAGCCTCTCCTTGGCGTCTCACTCCCGCCGGCGTCCCCGGCGTCCCCGGCCAACCCCCCCCCCCCCCCCTCGGGGAATCCTTCGCGGGGTCAACATGATTATTTTCACACCTCTGCGTCACGTCGTCACGTTAAAAAAAAAAAGAACCCCGATCAAAGTTCTGCATTGGCTCGAAGGTGCGAGTCGGTTTCACTTTCACACGCTTCGCGACACTTGAATTTGTTTTAAGGGAGAAAAGACTCCGATTCGTTGTGACGGAGCACCGACCGGCTGCTCTATGCGGGGACAACGCTTCTCGAATCTGACACAACGTCACGTTGCTACAGTCGCACAGCACAAACAAAACAAAAAATCCTATTTATGCATCATCAAAAAACACAAATCCCACGTGAAGAACGGGCGAAAGAGGCGACGTCGTAATTAATCACGTCAAACTCGTTCCAGCGCCGCCGGAGTGTCGATGTGCATTGAACTAAGTCAGAGAGCGGTCGGGTTGGGCATTAAACACTCAGACAGCGCCGGCTCGGGGGGGGGGAGAGAAATGAACTGTAAGTGCCTTTCTGTATATCCATCTGTACGCTGCTGTGCAAACACCGAGGACAGAATGGAACATGTGTTCCTCACAGGAGGCTGAGTCATCTGCACAAGCCTGATGGATAACATCTTCACACGGGAATAGCCGCGCGCCTCTCGGGCGAAGCGTGCGTATCGGTTGCGGCGTTGGCAGAGAGCGAGCTGCCCGGGAGGGCCGCTGGGCCGCGATACTGTACGCCGATCACACCGGGACCGCTTCACACCGGGCCTATTGGGTTTCCTGCTACCCGGGAGGAGGGAACGCAAGCTCGGTCTTAGACACACACACACACACACAGAGACACACACACACACAAAACACAGTGCAGCCAAATGAAGAGACGTCTCTAAATAAGTTCAGACTGTGTTTATGTCTCCGGAGGGCCGGGCTGCAGTTGATTGGACGCAGTTGAGGCGACTCAGGCCGGGAATGTGTTCGCCTGCCAGATCAGCCAGTCTCTCGATACTCTGTTTTTACGAAGACAATCACACACACGCACACACACACACACACACACACACACACGCGCGCACGCACACGCAGCGTGGCATTCTGGACCTCCCAGCGCGGAGCCTCTTCTTGGCCGGCGTCGCCAGCAGGTAGAGATGAAACACACTCGCTGGTTCGGGTAACCTGCGGAGCAAATCCCTGGATGGACGATGCATTATGTGGGGGGGGGGGGGGGGGGGGCTCTGACAGCGATGCGTTACGGCTTGTTTACATGACCCACATTGCACCGAGTACATCTCCAGCATTCCTTGTGCAGTGTATGGCCGTCTTGATGTGGGTTTCATTGCTTCTTTTGGTTTTGTTCTCAGGGCCCCGGGGCCGGTACGCGAGCGGGCGCACTGCGTTTCCTTTGACTCTTTGCTCCAGCTCCGCACTCCACACCTTTGACATGAATCCGAGCCTCGACGCATTAAAACATCCCTCCAGAGCAAGAATCCAAGCAATTAAAATGAGTCGGACACGTGAAAAGAATAACAATCGACAATTAAATACACGCGTTTCTTCTCCGATAACCACAATTAGATCAATAACAATGTTCCCGTTCTCTCTTCATGTCATATAATCAGGGCTGCAACTCATCAGCATTAGTGTCGTGGTCGATAAAATTACAGCAAAAATGCTTTTATCGACCAGAGAGGCCTGCAGAGAAGAGTCTCTCTGCTCCGCCTCAGCGTCACTAACGCGGAGGCTAATCACGTGTGAACGTGTGCGGGAACTTGAGGTAACAAACAAGAGAAGGTGACGAATAAACAGATTAATCACACGCCGCTTTCACCTAACGGCATCCTCCGACACACACACACGCACACACACACACACCGCTAACCACAGCATGTCACCTGCAGCTGGAGTATAATAGCAAACTATTTTCCTCCACCATCGCCATTGGATGGTGCAGTGAATGCCTCACTATTCTACACTCAAAAGAATAATCAGTGGAGGATGAAAAATCATCCAGGCTTCGAGAAAAAAAGCTTTTGGACGTGATGTCAGGGAAGAACGAAGTTTCCTCAAACAAAAAAAGCGCCTGCTGGGCAGTAACTGGGGGAGGCCCAGTGGAGACTGGGTCGCTTTCAGTCACACTTCAAAGAAGCCCAACTAAACTCCGGAGCCGTCTTCAACCTCACAGACAGCCAGAACATAAACCAAAGTCTAACTCTCGTGCCAGGGGAACATCTCACACGTGCGTTCACACCAGAGAGTTGTGACTCGGCTGCTGTGGAAACCAGACATGTGACCCAAATATCTCCACCTGAGGAAGCAGCTGGCAATGAATTAACAGGAGAGCTCTGCAATAGAATCATGACTGATCATGTGGATGTCTTAATAAGGCCGACAGCACAATCCCTGAGCTTTAATTACTTATTTCATTGTGTAGTAAGAATAATAATGGCACTCCCACGATATTACTACTTATATGCATAGGCGCCTGAGCAATGGATGTAGGCAGCCCACCCATTACCGAGTTGTGTAGGTGCTTTTTTTTTGTTTTTGTTTTTTTGTTGCTGTGTCATCACTTTTCATATACAATGAACGTGTTTGTGATTGATGGCGACTGGACACCAAAAGAGCACAACGTTGTTTACAAGGGCACAAGAGCTAGCCTCTTGATTCTGCTCTCAAAGGCGCACCAGATGGATGCATTTTACTTTAAGATGTACAACATGTTCTTCCAGGGGACTTTCGGCCAATAGAAACCGAGCTTTGGAGTGAAAAGAGCAGTCGTATTACTTCATCTCCACGTGTCTGCCTCGAACTTCGGACCCCCACTTCATACACAAAAGGTGCACTAGAGAGATTGTGGAGTAATATCAACTGATCTGATCTTTTATTAAGGCATAATATTCTTCTATTGAGACACAGGATCAATATCAGGATTAAGATTGTGTATTGGTATTATACATTTGTATTAGTTAACGAGTATTTGTGGATAAACAGCAGAAAACAGTTGAAACATTGAGATAAAACCAATGGGCTAACAGTAGAGTCAGTTAAAACCAAAGGGTAAACTCTAGGGATGAGTATCGTTTGGGTTTTTTCTGATACCGGTGCTAAACCGGTAGTTTTTAAACGATACCGGTGCCTACACGGTGTCTGAAACGATACTTAAAAAAGAAAGGGAAAAAAAGCACAAAACGACGATTGACAATGGCGACATTAAAAACCTCTTCGGCCATATTCCCTGGAAAAGCCGGTCTCATGGAGCACTGACAACAAACGGATATCAGACTGTCGCGCGAGCTACGAACACGAGCTACGAGCTAGCTTAAACATGGTTAGAATGACTAATTCATTATTTGTTGGCCGACATTTATGAATTCAAGACTTGTCGTCAACGTTACGGTACTAATCTGAGTTCAGGCTGCTCTTGTCATCATCGGTCTCCCCATCGCGCCCAGCCTGACGCCGATGTGCTCCGCGGGGCTCACGCAGTCAAACACGGCACACGCCTCCGCTTTCAAAGTTCAATGAGAGGCTTTCGTAACCTGCTGACAGGGCGGAGTCAGCAGAGAAGTTCAAAACAATTCTTTTTTGCAATTTCAATCGGCTCAGGCACCGAAAAGAAGCACCGGCATGTGCGTTGAGTTTTGGTCCGGTCGGCACCGGTCGTATAGGAACCATATTTTCGATACCCAACCCTAGTAAACAGCAGAGTCAGCTTAAACCAATTGGTAAACAACATAAAGAAGAGTCAGTTAAAACAAAATGGGTAAACAGTAGAGTCAGTTAAAACCAATGGGTAAACAGTAGAGTCAGTTAAAACCAATGGGTAAACAGTAGAGTCAGTTAAAACCAATGGGTAAACAGTAGAGTCAGTTAAAACCAATGGGTAAACAGTCGACGCAGTTAGCTAGACCGCAGTAATAGTTTGGTAAATTACAATAATTAAAAAGACCTAATGAACCTGTTGTAGAACAACCAAACCACCGCCTCATTCCCTCCACGGCTCGGTTGACAACCACCATGTTTCTATTGTGAAAAGCCCAACTGTAAAACCAAAGGGCTTCATTTTGGTCTCGTAACTATACGCAGCTATTTGGTAACTAAGGGGTTGTCGGTGGAGTGAACCACCATCCCAGTTCAAACAGGAACACACAGCGATGGAGAGGTGGGCGTTCTGTCGAAGCTCGTCAAACCATCACACGTTGGAACCACTTCAACATCCACATTTCCTGAAGCGTGACAGATTACAGAAACATGGGAAGCAATAAAACTCCAGCCGGAAAGATATTCAAACCCTTGTTTCTAAAATAATTAATAAAGGATATCCTGGTCAAATCTAAATTGCAACAGCATCAAGCAAAGGCACTATATTCATATTACATTTCTTTCCTCCGGTTATGAATTGTTGACCTATATACGGCTCACATTGGAAGAGCCGGGTAGCCATGCATAGCGGGACTTGGGTCTCGGCCAAATTGTTTCTTTTATAGGCATCTCTTTGCTCCAAGTTATTCATTACCTCAGCGGATAGTACGCTCAGGCATGGGAACTCTCCCAGTAGAAGCGGTATAACAGATTTATTATTTTGCCTCTGATGTGTTTTAACACGATGACTGCATCATTAAAGCCAATAAGTGTGCTTTCCTTTATCTTTAGGAGGGGGTGAATGCGGCAAAACGATGTGTGTTTTATGCAGTCGCTCAATGCAGCAAAGTGCTGTACTTTGAAGTGTACTTTACAGCAGATACCACTATCAACATGGTCGGTTACCTTATATTCCTTTCCAGCCAAAAAGCTCAAACATTCTGCTTCAGGCTTCTCAATTTCGAGTATCTGCTGCTTTCCTCCGTTTCATTATATTTATATTGTAAACGGATTATTGAAGAGTTTTTGACTATTTTTGAAGATGTTGCCTTCGGCTCTGCTTCGACCATTTTTCAGACAAATCAACAAATAGATCGATGATTTTTTTGGAAATGAAAATAATAATAATTACATGTCAAAACCAATAACACTGCATCTACCAACAACAACAAAAAACAAAGCTTTAATTATTTTCGATTACTTTCTAACTCTCGTCAGTCCTGCCCACATACAGACTAACTAATAATCACACACACTAATTCCTCTTGGGAACTCTGATTATAAACTGATTATCTTCTTCCGGCACAGATGCTGGAATTGTTATTGCCACTTTAATCTCAAATACACATGAAGGGAATCCCTCAGAACTCAGTGTTTATGACAGAGGAGGACAAGAAAGTTGACACTTTATTGTCTTAGGAGCTGGTTTCAATACGTCTGCAAATGCGTAATGACTTCATCTCTATTCCAACGCATAATTTGAGGCAGTTCTCCCAGAGAGAGAGAGAGAGAGAGAGAGAAAGAGTGCCAGAAAAAGTCTGATGTCCTCGTAAAGTGCTCCGCTTCACCCTGGCAAAAATAAACCTCTCGGGCCCTCGTGCCAAGTGTTACCGTTGATGAAAAGCAAGTTGTGAGTGGCTCCAGTTGTACCCGGGCAGAGCCGAGCTGACTCTCTCTATATCTCTCTCTCTCTCTCTTCTCTGGGCTATTCTACAAATTATCATACCCCCTGGTAATCTGGATGCTGGCTCAGTGGGCCACCGAGGAGCAGAGAAAAAGGAAACCACTGAAACAACCGAGTAAAGTGAAACCTAACCCGGTGAGAAAAGAAGAAGAAAGAAAGGGGGCGGGGCCAGAACAACCCACTGAGAAACAGCCACAAACTCGGGAGCACGCGGGGAGGGGAAGGGGGGGATGCACTAATCGCTTGTGGCGTGCACCGTGTCAAGCGTGCTTGCTTATCAGCGGCGGGAGCTCAATGGGCCGCGGCGTGCAGCGCAGACCCGCGTGGGACGTCCCCCTGGAAGCTTCGCCTCGGCCTTCTCAGATAATGAGGTTGGAAATAGCCAGTGAGGAGGACACACTCAGGACTCTGATATTGGAAGCAGGAAACAGCAATGACCCCCCCCCCCACACCCCTTTCCCCAATAAATTGATACAAAGGAAATGATGAAAAGCAAATGCAATCAAAGTCATAAATAAATGTGACCGATTGCCATTGTGATGTATATTATATTACTCGTTCTAGTATTGTACTGCAGGTTTGTCCACGCGGTATTGCCGTACCCCGGCAGATACCTATGCTCAGCTGTCGTCACGCTCTTTTAAAAAAAATATTGTTTCTTTATCCTCACAATACTGCTCCTGTGTTGGAGGACACAGATATGAGCACTTTAAGTCCGGCGGTTTATAAATGAATTCATCATTGACGATGTGAGCAGGTGCCACATGGACGTTTATCCAGATACTTCCTCCAAGGGGAGAGTAACTCACGCCACATTTGTGTCGACTCAATAAAAGATGGAAAGTTGATCGACAGGAGGATAAATATGTGAGAGCGGTACACAATAACGGAGAGCTTTGCTGCATTATATATTCCCTTACATTTAGAATTGTCACCTGGGACTTACAATGAGTGTCTTCCTGTACACGAAGAAAGACATTTCCACCGTAAAGAATGCAGGAAATGTGGTTTGTACGCTCAAAAAGGACCCGAGTCCCCACTTAACGTGCTTGGCCCACTTTCTGAAGAATTTAAAGACTTTTACCTCAATAGATTTTATTGAGATCGACGTGTACTGAAACAAAATATGAAGACATGGAGGGTTTATTGTTCATATTCCACAGAACAACCGTTAATTGATCCGTCTTGAGAAATATGAACTAACGACTAATAAGCCTGTCAGTGTGTCGAGATGTTTAAAACATAGTTATTAATAAACAGCTGTGTTGTCGACATTTACTTTGCCCTTTTTAGTTGTCGTGCAATTAGTGTAATCTACAATAGTGAGCGACTCAAACATTGCTACTGTCGCTGCTCAAGAAAGACTATTTGTTTACATAAGAGTAATAAAGCAACGTGGATTATCTTCTAATTAATCGTCTTTATCGTCTTTTTTTTCTCTTACAAAACATTCCAAAAGCACCGCTACGAGCATCGCTAAGGGTATGGTATCAATAAAATCCCAGGAATATTAAACTTTTTTTATCACCAGAATCAGGACCACAAATATGATTCTGTGGCCAATATGACCTTTGGCCTGTTATTCTGACGCAGACAAATATATAGGTCTTGGTCATGATAGGTTGTCCTGAGAGAAATTAGAAATAAAGAGCCGGTTCATGTTAAAATGTTGTTTTAGGGATTAAAAACACTGAAAGCATCAAGCTGCACATCCTGTAGATTTCCCATCAGCTCTGGTGGATTTGGTGGAACAAGAGGACGTCTGTGAGCTTATTAGCGATTAAACTCTATTCAATGGAATGCACGAAGACATACAGGCGTCCATCAAAGACGATGTTTATCTGATGTTCGGCGGTCATGTGAGAAGAAAAAAGGAAAAGAAAAAAAAAGTTAACCGAATCATACCCGTCAATGCAAGTGTCTCTCGGATAAAAAAGACGGCTTTTTGCGCGTCTAAATGCAGCATGTTGGCGAACACGAGCTGTAAACACAGAATCCACGGGCAGAACCCCGTGATGATCAGATGACTTCATGAGGTCGGCCGCATTCGCCCCGGCTGAACCGCCAAACGACCGAAAAGTCCATATCATAAGGCCGTGCCGTAATCTAATTAGTCATAGGCGAGAACACACGATTGGATGAGCAGCGGCCAACTGAGGTCAAGCAGAAAGTAGAGGGTGAGAAAGTAACAATTACAATTACTGGGACATTCTCCGCGTGGAGGGATGCGTCGCTCTGGCGCGTTTCATTAAAACTGATACATTAAAACAATGAACTGCATCTCCATTTAGCTGAAAGAAAAAAGGGGGAGAAGAAAAAAAATGTATATGGAGGGGGAATCAAATCCCCGGATCACCCCACTCACCAGACTCCGTTCAGGAATAGCTCTTGACATATTGGCCTACCCAGCATGCCCTCTGCCTCTCCAGACAGCTCTCACATCATTATACAGCGGATACAGGCCGGGACATCAGCTGCACCGCCAAGGTTATATAAGTGAAGGCTCTATGTGTCTGAGCATTAAGCTCCGCTGGGGAAAAGGAGGGGATGGAAGCCGAGGAGGGAGAGGGAAGGGGGAGAGAAGAGAGAAAGAGAGAGAGAGAGACAGAAAAGGAGCGAGGAGGCCAGGAAGAAAAGACAAGGTCACAAAAAGAGAGGCCCGATGGGGTGCTCGCTGCTGGGAGAGACTGAAGGAGGTCACCTCGGGCCCCCCTAAAGGAGCCCCAGCCAACAGCTAGATGGGAGAAAAGAAGGGAGCGGGGGAAAAAAAGAGAAGACCAGGTCCCATGGGGCTACACCCATGCACCGTCTGTGTGTCCTCACATGTACAGCCCTGTTACATAACTCTGTATGTCCTACTTGCATCGCCTCTTTGCACAGAACGCGTTTACTATGAAGAAGGGGGGGAGGGGACACACCAGAAGAACCAGAATGTTTCTCTAAGTTTGTTTGGCCTCACCTTACCTGTAAGGTCTATTTAAAATCATATACATAGAGGGGGGTGGGGAAAAGGAGGGGGGGGGGGGTAATGTTTATACTCCGCTGCTGGATTTGTCCAGTGGTAATAATCAACCCGGTGGAGAGAGCACTGCGATATAAACGGAGGGCTAATGATTAATGAACAGCGGCACCTGGGGGGGGGGGACCAGCTGATCCGACACAAATTACCTTTGTTTCAGTCGAACCCTGGGACTCTGGAGGGGGGTCCGGCGCCACTTGCATTTACATAGCGACGACGGGAGCCTTGTTTATGAATGAAGGCGTGTGCACTCGGCTCTCCTCGAGGCGCCTTTGCACTTGAGCCCCTCTTGGAGTGATGACCGAGCCCGCGTGGTTCTATAGCCGGACAACCGCCACGGAGAAAGGAGGGGGGGGGGTAATTATGACAGCGGCGCTGTGATGTTGTGACGAGGGGACTTGGCACACAAACCGTCGCCATCACACGTGTGATCTGCTGAGACCCCCCCCCCCCCCCTGTCTGGTCAGAGGGAATGATTAAGAGCGAGCGCTGCCTGTCAGCGGTCACTCGGGGCTTTGGGACAGCGGGCTGGATGAGTGGAGGGCTTCTTGGAAACTTAAGGTGTTTCAGTTCCCTTCATAATCAGTGCGGTCGAGTGAAGGCAACTTCCTGGGCAATGTTGTCTTTGTTGCAGAAAGCACAGCCCATTGTACTGCACTGTATTTTGAGGGCATGTTTATCAAAAGCACACACACACACACACAGCTGTACAACGGAGGCACAGCGCCTACGGTAATGTAATATACCCAACCCAGACAGTTGTAATGCAGTGCACATTGTGTGCACCTCTGGAACACTTTGTTCTGTCATTGGAAATGTGTGATAGGCATCAACCGATGAGCTCGGACTGTGATTATCTGGGAGGCACGGGAACATTAGGGCAACAACACAACAACAACAACAAGCAAGCAGCAACAACACATGTATATAACGGGTCTGTGAGCATCACCTGGACCATCGCACAGTCAGAAACCAACTAAACAAACACACAAATTGCGATTATCGTTAGAAAATAACAGGACGCATGGCCCCGCTGCCCCTCCGCCTCAAGGAGAACATCCGGGGACAACGCAATTAGGGTCACGTAGAGACCTCACATGCCTCCCCCTCCCTCCCTCCCCCCTCCCTCCACCTTCATCCTATACAATAACTGGTGATATTGTATCGATCCCGTCCGATCTGCCTCCGTGCGCGCGCGCGCTCCAGAGTGCAGCTGCAGGCAGGAATTCAAGTTCGGGGCCCTGCGTGCAGCGCATAGTACAGCCGGCGCAGACATATAGATACACACACACATGTATACACACACACACACACACACACACACACACACACACACATATTATGGATATATAGTCAGCATATGACCGCCGCGCGCGTCACGTCGTATGCGGCCGCGTCGCCGCTGTTCAATGACAACTAACCTGACGCGGACGTCAACAGTTATGGCGGAATGGCTGCAGCCCCGCGCCGTCGCGCCGCCTCCCTGTACTGTACGCGCTGCGCAGCGCTCCCCCCTCGGCTGCGGGTCCGCTCTGTCAGGACAGCCCGGCTACTGATGCTAGCGCCGCCAAACAACTGCACGCAAACACGCAAAGAGGACGCTGTGGCGGCGGCGACACTTACCGTCGGGTGTTCTCCCCCAGCCCCTCGCTCGCGCGCTCTCCCTCTCTCTCTCTCCGCTTTTCTCGCGGCTTCACACACGCGGTCTTGGGCACCAGGTCGTGGTTGGATTTTTCCTTTTTCTTTTCTTTCTCTTTTTTCTAGAGCGTTTGGTGGAAATGTAGCGGGGAAAAGTCAACGGGGCTCCTCCGGGTTTTTTCGTCTCAAGTGTAGCGGCGTGTGTGCGTTGCAGGGCTCCACGCCCCCCCCCCCCACCACCACACCTCTCTCTCTCTCTCTCTCTCTCTCTCTCTCTCTCTCTCTCTCTCTCTCTCTCTCTCTCTCTCTCTCTCTCTCTCTCTCTCTCTCTCTCTCTCTCTCTCTCTCTCTCTCTCTCTCTCTCTCTCTCCTGCTCGGGAGCCGGGTCCTCCGCTCAAGCTGCTGCTGTGCCTTGCACTGCCAGAATTACACCTCCCTCCTCACACAGCTCGCCTCCTTCCTACAATGCTTCCTTTTTGTGTGTGTGTGTTGTCGTTGCGTGAAATGAGCAGTTTGTTTCTTCTCTCCCTCCCCCCTTGTTGTTTTTTGTTGCCTTCCAGGAGCGTTTGGCTGGGGCTGCAACGACTGGAGAGCGAGGAAACGCGCACGTACGCACGCGCACGCAACACGCGCACGCAACAAAATAATAAAATACTACACGCTCGCTCCTCCCTCCGCCTTTACGCCGTACAGTAGAGGAGGTCGACCGGCCACTTCTTCAAACTATCTACCGCTCTCTGCAGGACCGCGGCTGTAGAGCACATGTCCGGAACACGTCCCGCGAACCCGTCTGCTCTCCTTATTTATCGTCCTCCTTCCTCCTCTTTCTCCTCCTCCTCCTCCTCCACCTCCTCCTCCCTGAGGGAAGGTTAGATTAGTCCACCTTAATATGATGTACCTTGATAGAGATAGGCAGGGTTTATATAGTATATCATTTGATTTGATCGTTTTTTATTTAATAAAAAAATAGAATATTAAATGATTGTAATATTATTTAATATCATTATTTAATAATTCATCGAAAATAATTAAATAATTAATTATAATAATTACCAAATAAAAAGGATTATATAATCATATTATATGGTTATTTAAATATATTGTATAACAGTAATGTTTACTTTATTTATTAAATAAAAGAACATGATTTATTATTCAAATATAACAAATTATGAGTATTGATCAAATTAAATTGTTTTAGTATTGAGCGAATGAGACCATTAATCAATGAATTGCCAACTGAGAGTGAATTAAAGAGTAATTGCATACTTAAATATGTTTTTAAGCTATAAAGTGAATGATATGCTGGTGGTAATATTGACATTTATTACCAAATTGACGATATATATTGGCATTTCATGTTTGAAAATGTTTACGGTTTTGAATCGGTCCTAAGAGTTGGCCGCTTGGGGACCAATCTATGCCATGAAATAAAAGACAAACCTGTAATCAGAGCCCCCTGAACGCCTCTCTTCATAAAAATATGAACTGTGGAGCGTCACAAGCTCCACATAGCTCATTCACCGCCTGGCTAATCCCACCATGTTAACATTCTTTTAAAATGCCTAACATAATTTATTTCCAAAACCATTGACAATTATTTCTGTGACGGTGGACACATTTTTTCTTATATTAGCAAGAAAAGAAAAAAATATGTTTGCAGAACAAAACACAAGCCGAGTAAATCAGGACTCGGGTTGATCGCTCGCTCGCATTTTAAAACGTTGCAATAATCCCATCAGGCTTTCTGTGCGTCATTCCACTAATAATAATAATCTACAGATGGACAGACATAAAACAGAAGACAATGCAAACAGCTGGACAAACTACCTTTAAAATCACCATTTCACTATAACCATCCCCACTGTCACATCAGTTTTAAAGTGAGAAAACACCACAGTGCAGCGCAGACGTCAAATACAGTTCAATATATAGAGCTCAAAGGATTTCTCCATCCTTTCTTCAGCCTTGGAGGAAACTGTGTGTGCCGACTGGAGCCTTCAAACAGTCAGATACGTCTTACCCACTAATCTGGCACACACAGAGTCAGGAAATCACCGGCTGTGAAAGTGACACAATCTCAGAGCGCTGCATGGCCAGGAGTGTGACATTTACATTTGATGCTCTTTAAATTGCACAGATTATAAAGAGAGGGGGGGGGGGATGGGGGAGCTTGAGAATGAAGCAAAAAAGAGACCTTCTTTTTTCTGTGTCTGTGTGTGTGCATGTGTGTGTGTGTTTCACTCGGTGGTCATGTGTGAGAGTCACGAAACAGGAAGTTGCTATTTGATTGTGTGCAGCCGTCATCTTCTGTTTCCGTCGTCGTGTGATTACAAAGGGACGTCAATTACCAGACCCCCCCCCCTCGCCGACTTGTCATATAGCAGGTTTACATTGAAGACGTTCGGGTCAGATTCAGAACAGAAGGCACTACATCTCCCAGCATGCAGTGTGACTCATCTTAACGTCGTGCTTCTATCTACACCGTGTCTATTAATGGAGTCTTTGCCTTCCTGGTGGCATATCTTACATCTTTGCACACGGCCCCTGTCGTTGTATACAGTATATAGTGTTTAAGGCGCCGTTTACCTGTGCTGAGAATTAAACAATCTTGTATAGGCGCCTACAATATATGATCAAATGGGATTCATTTCTCGAAAGAGAATATATCGGAGCGATTTTGGATAATTTATTGTCTGAGAAGCGTGAATTTCTGGCTGAAAGTTTCGTCCCCAAAGCCCTAAAAATCCAAACGTAGCGTTTAAAGTTAGGTAACTAGAGCGTGGTTCAGACGACATAATCTTCATGAGGACTTTTTTTTTTTTAAGAAGCCAAAAAAGCAAGAAAAGTCCAATTGAGCGTTGTTCCTACAGAGATTGGGCAGACGAGTAGATAAGTGCACGGATGCACAGATGGATAATAGCCTCTTCTTTAGAAATGGATTCCCACGACAGGCTGTGGAAAAATATGCGCGTGGCATCTGGGATCTCCGGGGCCGTGATTTACCGCGCAATTACCACATGCAATTGTTTAATTGTTTGTTGGTGCACCACCTGTGCCACCGTGTTCGGCCCCCGCTGTTAATGGCCTCTGCCTCTCTGAAGCGTTACCCTCGCAATGAAGCGCGTCGTGTGAATAAACCTCCGTCCTAATGGGAGAGTTGTTAATCATTGTCAAGGTTGTGAAAACATTTACAAACACACTGAACGCATACCAGCCCTTTTGGTTTTGTCTGCTCGCGAATGCGGTGGCCATCGTTAGTTTAGATTATACCTAGATTACAAAGGCCGCCGTTGGCAAGGCGCGGGACAAAAATCTCAATCGTGGTTATTCATCGTCTGGCGAGGAAAAAGAGAGAGAGAGTAATCACCTCTTCGTCATCACATCGCCTCAAATTATAGATGTGAGAAGTGAACGGGATTCAAAACGGTTCACGTCTGATAGGGTCCATTGGACCTGTCTGGGTCTGATGCCATGGCCCTGCTGATGCCCCGCCCACTCCTCCTCTCTACCTCCATCTGCCTGATGGATTGTGGAGGTCTGGATCGTGATCCATGCCGACTACCAACTATTCATCCACTCTGTCATACTCATTGAATGTGTTGTAACTCTGTAATGATTCCTTCTGGTCACATGACATATATTATTCTGTCCATCCTGGAGAGGGATCCTCCTCCGTTGCTCTCCTGAAGGGTTCTTCACTTTTTTCCCCGCAAAAGTTTTTTTTCTATTTTTTGGGAGTTTTTCCTGATCCCATGTGAGGTCAAAGGTCAGGGATGTCATATGTGTACGGATTGTAAAGCCCTCGGAGGCAAATTTGTAATTTGTGATATTGGGTTATACAAAATAAACTGAATTGGATTGAAAGTGCAATTCACTTTTATATCCAAGGCGGCGGTGCTTCAATGACGACACACACTTCATCCATTAAGGAGTCAAGCTGATTGGCTGCTAGCATTCATTCGTTGAGACTTTCAGATTTAATAACGATATGCGCTCGTGGCCCGTGAAACACATATAATAACACATATCATCTTTCTGTATGCGCCTGGTTGTGTGTATATATTTAGATGGCGTCGCGACAAGTCGCAGAGGCTCACCGCTCTCCCGTTTGGTGTTTTTTTTTGTTATTTATGTGTGTGTTTTTTTTCTCGTCCTGCTGGGCGAAATACAGCTATAATAGACAAGACCTACTAGAAATCGGATTACGCAGCAAAAGCACCGTCACAGCCGAGTTTATCCATGGAAATAACATCCCGGTAGACATCGCCAGGAGACCCGGTACTCCGTGGTTCAACATACCCGGAACCAAGTACCGCAGACGGAGGAAGGAGCGTAAGCAAAAACGAGGCTGCAGAGCCGGACTGCGAGAGAGGCTAAGGAAACGCCCGGACAAACCATCGCTACCGAGTATTTTCCTAACAAATGCAAGATCTCTGGCAAACAAGATGGACGAGCTGAGACTCCAGGTTGCAACTAACACCACGGTGAGAGATAGCTGTGTGCTAATAGTCACCGAAACCTGGCTCCACTCGTCCATCCCGGACTTAGCTATCGAACTAGCAGGCCGCACTCTCCACCGACGCGACAGAACAAAAGAGGCTACAGGCAAGTCGCGAGGCGGGGGCCTCCTAATATACACAAAGGACACTTGGGGGGAAAACACAAACATAGTGAGTAACCACTGTTCCCCAGACGTAGAATATATGACTGTTAAATGCCGGCCCAGATACCTACCAAGAGAATTTAATGTTGTATTGATAACCGCAGTGTACATTCCACCCGATGCTAACGCTAGCGTGGCGCTAGGTGAGCTGCACGATACAATTAGTAAACAACAAAACACATACCCTGAGGCTGTCCACATTATTGCGGGGGACTTTAACCATGCTAACTTAAAGGTAGTGCTTCCCAAACTCTACCAGCATGTTAGATGTGTCACCAGGGGAGATAAAACATTAGACAAGGTATATTCTAACATCAAGCTGGGCTATAGAGCCAGAGCATTAGCACACCTAGGCCAGTCAGACCATGTGTCCCTACTCCTAATCCCATCCTACACCTCCATCAGAAAAAGGGTTCCCACCACATCAAAGACAGTTAAAACCTGGCCTGAAGGTGCCACTCCACAGTTGCAAGACTGCTTTGAGTCCACCGACTGGGTGTTTTTCTAGCACGAGGACCTGGAACAGTACACTTCAGCGGTCCTGGGTTACATCAAGCACTGCATAGACTCCGTCACCGTGGACAAGCGTATCCGGGTACATCCCAACACGAAGCCGTGGATGACGGGAGAGGTGCAGCGTCTGCTCCGAGAGAGGAACACCGCCTTCAGCTCCGCAGATGGGGAGCTATACAGCACGGCCAGAGCCGACCTGAAGCGGGGGATCAGAAGGGCCAAGGCGGACTACAAGGCGAAGATTGAGGACTGCTTCCAGAGTAACGACTCCAGGCAGGTGTGGCAGGGGGTCCAACACATGACACTACAGACCCAGCCACCCCTCGGCCGACGGGGGCGACCCTCAGTTGGTGGAAGAGCTGAACTCCTTCTACGCCCGCTACGAGGTGGGACCAACGGAAGCAGCCACACCACATCCACCAGCCCACAGCAGCCTCATTCTACGGAACACGAAGTGAGACGCACGCTGAAGGCCGTGAACCCGAGGAAAGCAGCAGGGCCGGACGGCGTCTCGGGACGGGTGTTGAGAGACTGCGCCGACCAGCTGGCGGGGGTCTTCACCAAGATCTTCAACCAGTCCCTGTCCCAGGCCACCGTCCCATCCTGCCTGAAAACCTCCACAATCATCCCGGTGCCAAAAAAGAAAACCATCAGCTGCTTAAACGACTACCGTCCAGTGGCACTCACCCCCATCCCCATGAAGTGCTTCGAGAAGCTGGTTCGTTCCCACATCATCTCATCCCTTCCGCCCGGCCTGGACCGTCACCAGTTTGCATACAGAGCAAACAGGTCCACGGATGACGCCATCGCCACAGCTCTCCACTCTGCCCTGTCTCACCTGGAGGGGAGCTACGCACGCTGCTCTTCATGGACTTCTGCTCGGCATTTAATACCATCCTTCCTGACAGACTGGTGACAAAACTGTCAGACCTGGGATTATCACACTCTACCTGCCGTTGGATTAAGGACTTCCTGTCTGACCGCCCCAGAGGGTGAGGATAGGTCCCCACACCTCCACGGCCCTCAGCCTCAGCACCGGGTCCCCCAGGGCTGCGTGCTGAGCCCCTACTTACTCCCTCTACACTAATGACTTCACCGCCGCCCACCCCAGCAACTCCATCATAAAGTTTGCTGACGACACCACTGTGGTGGGCTGCATCTCCGGGTGACGAGACGCTGCATCGCGACGAGGTGGAGCAGCTGTCTGTGTTGTGCAAAGCGAACAACCTACAGCTGAACAAGCTCAAAACCCAGGAGATGATCATCGATTACAGAAGGAAGAAAACTGTCATCCAGCCCCTGTACATTGACGGGAACTGTGTGGAGAGTCTCGGTCTTCAGATTCCTGGGCGTTCACCTGGCTGAGGACCTGTCCTGGAGAACCAACACCACGGCGATCGTCAAGAAGGCACAGCAGAGACTCTACTTCCTGAGAATACTCAGGAATTACCACCTCAGACAGGATCTGCTTGTGTCCTTCTACCGCTGCTCCGTGGAGAGCGTCCTCACCTATTGCATCTGCGTGTGGTTCCTCAGCTGCACAGCCGCAGAGAGGAACGCGCTTCAGAGGGTCGTCAACTCGGCCCAGAAGATCATCGGTGCCCCTCCCCTCCCTGCAAGAACTGTACAGCTCTCGCTGCCTTAAGAAGGCAGTCAAGATCCTCAAGGATCCATCTCACCCGGGCAACGAACACTTTGTACGGCTGCGCTCAGGCAGGCGCTTCAAGACTATGTATACCCGGACCAACAGACTTAAGTTCAGCTTCTTTCCGAGGGCCATAAGCGCACTAAACGCTGCTAAGTTTTTAGAGAGTCAAATGTCGCATCCCCGTTCAATATGAGGAATCGTGCAATAAAAAACTTAGGTTTACACTAAGAAATATGCCTAGTTTACATACGTAGTTTATTATACTTATTTTTATATTTATATTTACATCCATAGATCTCATTTATACTTATGTATAGTTCCCCTATGTCTATTTATGATTCATTCTGGTTTTTATATTGTCTTGTTTATATTGTCTTGTTGTTTTTATATTGTCTATTGTCCTATTAGCACCTTGGGATTGCATCTAAATTTCGTTGTTCCTTTGCACAATGACAAATAAAGATCATTCATTCATTCATTCATTCATTCATTCATTCATTCATTATGTTGAAGTTCTCTGTCACGGTGATGGTTAAAATGACCTCCATGGGGACGACAACCACGTGGACTTCGTCGCTCTTTAATAACGTTACTGATTCCTTGAGATGACCGATGTCGCTGCTCTCCTTTTCTTTCTTTCGCCAAAACTGAATTTGTAGCCCATCTGCTACTGGTTCTGTTCTCTAAATGGGAAACAATTATGTAAATATGGATGTTATACATCCAGCTGAATAGATGTAATCTATTTCCTCCTCGCTTAGGAGAGTCTCGTCGTCGTCCATCGTGGTTGGTATAGTTTGTAGTTGGCACTTTCGGGGAAAGGCATCCAAGTGTGTTCATTCATTATCATTTTTATTACAACTCTCAAATCAGAAATGTAATGAAAAACCAACAACTGGAAGGTAGATGAAATCAAATCCCTCGCTTCAGACATCCAGAGGGTCCCGAGGGACTGCGGTCTGAAATGCACATTCAGCTCCTGAACCTTTGCACTTGGATTCTCGAGCATTCCACTGATTGTGTGCTACTTTCTTGGTATAGCAACAAAAGGGAAACACAACTTTAAAAGCAAACCGTTTGACCTTTTACAAGCCGATCCTCCCAAATGAAAAACTACAAAAGCGTCGCCTACGCCCTTTTGAATATGGACGGAGTGGCCGAGCAGCATCCATCAAACTGAACCTCTAAAGGAGCTTTTTGTGCACCGTTCGACATGTTAAATTTTTCCAATTTGCCCATACGTCTTTTAGTGTGACACACAATGCACACAAGTGAGAGTTAATCTAACGAATGGCGGTCAAAGCCTGATACTGGAGAGGTTCTGCTCTGAATAATGGATCCCTCTGTCTGCAGCTTGTCCTCCGCCTCAATGGCACCGGCCCCTAATCTCGCCCACGATTATGTTCTCTGTTGATTGAAGTTAGCACGTCGTCCCGTGGATTATACCGACACCGCCGTGTCAAAGGCTACGAGGCAAATCGTTGTTAATCGACTGCGACGCTAACTGTGACATTTTTTTGACGTTTTCCTAATTGTTGTCAAGGCGGACTTTTAGTCATCTTGATCTGGCGGAGCGTTATTTGACCAATTTCTAATTGAGGTCAATGCACCGCAAGCTTAATTACGAAAAAACACGAGAAAATTAGGAAAACATCTGAACCAAGTTGACAGCACTTTGGGACACGGAGCTCAGGTTGAACTGGAGTCACATGATGAGATTGAACTCAAAGGTTGCCGATGAACCCTGTGATCCGGCGGGAGGAGAAAGTGAGGTCAGTCGTAGATTACAAGCCATTCTAGTCCTTTTATTAAAAGTTTCACGCCTGTTTGATTCGACGCTCACCAACAGATTCATCGTCGTACCTGTGTCACTCTTTCAACTGGAGCCTTTCATCACGGCATGATTTATATTATGGATTTAGACAAAAACAGCTTATGTCCGCTAACTCATCTCCCGAAGCCCGCGCTGTCCAAACTCGCCTCCGTCCTTTGTGCCACGCTCCCGAGGAAGCTCACTCATGTTCGTCACCTCAAGAGAGAGGCACTTTGATGTCCCTCAAATCTCATTATGTCTGGGTGCTCAGGACCCGGCTAGGACTGATGATTTCCTCTGGGGTTTATTTTGCAGTGGCAGGGAAGAACTGAAGGAGAACAAAATCCCCACGAAGCAAAACCCGAATGGATTCGGCCGGTGGCGAGGGGGACTCTTTGAAACGCACAGCGCCAACAGCCCCGCTCCATCATGGAGGCGGAGCTTGTTTCGAATTCATTAGCCAGACCCAGTGTGACACGGAGACGTTAGCTCAAATCAGTTATGTGACATGTGCAAACGCACTTGCATCCATCCTGAGAAGCATAACCCCCTCGTACTGTCACCCTGTTTACTCTCCAGTTTATATATCTACATGTCATTTTAAAGACACAGTTATCTATCGTTTTACCTTGACACTGGATCAGATTGAAAAAGGTTGCTTGTCGTGTCAGAAACCTGACGTATCTTTCTCTGGAGTTGGTGAAGACCGAAACTAAAAAAGCACAATTGTTGCTCCACACATGCTGGAGGTGTAAATATGTAAAATGTTTGCTAACAAGTTCACCATAACCGTTTTATAAAAGGTTAAATGTCATTTTATTTCACATTGCCCTCTCAAGGTTTCCTCCCAGTATTTCTCACTTATTTTTTTAACCTTTTAATTATAACAACCTGTTTCTGGGTTTAAGCCCAATCACTCTAAAGATCTTCTATATCCAAGTTAAACCCCACAATATTTCAACATATAAATTGCTTGTATGATTTTCATTATTTAAAAGTCACCAGAATGCAGGAAACAAAGTCTCTGAAACTTCTCCAGAGCTTTGGTTTCAATAACATCCCAATTTTCCATATTCGCAAAAGCATCTTGGGGCTAAAAAGCAGCTCCAAAACTGGAACAAAGTAAACTTGTCAGTCCAAAATCTAAGAACCAAACCGAAACTTTGAAAGGAGAACATTAAGTTATATTGTTCTAGACCTCTGCATGAACCAAGTCAAGGTATTTAGGAACAACCCAAATCGCAGGGAGCAACTTGGGGTCTTCGGACCATCGAACCACCAACCATGTGACTCAAGGGACGAGTCGCTCCTGTGGGTTTTTACTTCCTAATACAAATTATTTGTTATCATGGATCACACATTTGAAGACAAGTGCGAGAGGCCGTCCAGCTGAAAAGACCTTCTCACCATCAGCTATACTGAGCCATAAAGAACTCCTGACTGTGTATTGGTTCCATCTGGACGACAGGGGAGTTAATGAGGATCCAAATTGGCTTAGAAACAATCAAAACAATCCAATAGAACTCTTTGCTCCCGGGCCACTGAAGAACATTCCCGTTGGCCTGGTGCAGAGCCCAACAGGGGTTGATTCGTAGGAAACGTTGCTCTTAGCAGCTTGGTGGATTTTCGAGAAGAGACACTTAGCTGGAACTTTAAGGGGCATTTAGGAGGACTCCCAGTGGTCAGACGAGCCACTATGTGACCGAGCACGGAGGCCTGAGGTGTGAACCCGGAGAAAAGTCATTCTTGTATAAAGTCGGAGCCGGATGAACCCATCAATAATGAACCAGCTTATTTCTTCCACTTAAATCCATTCGTAAATTGGCTCAGCGGTTCCGAATTAAAATGACCTACATATATACGTCGCGAGTATTATTACATACACTAAGTACACCGTGTATGTACTTAGGGTTCTTTGACTGAGATGCAGGTTTCTCTGGGTTACAGAGTTCAGTCACGCCTCAAAACAACCACCTGAAAACCAACTCAGATGAATCCCAGCACATGTACAGGAGTCCTTATCACCGGCCACCATCTCACCTGAGAACAAACATGACTTCATGGTCTGACTCCTTTCAGTTTCATGAAAAACACCTTTTTAAAGACAATGTATTGTTATTATTACTAATATGGGGCAGTACATGCACTTCTCCACCTCCTTTTCATTTATTTACTGCCTTCTTTCCAGAAGCATCGGAAAATGTTCGACATGATAACAACTATTGATGAACGCGCCGTGACAATTCGCACAGATACCCCTGTTTCCTCCAGGAATGTGCTGCCATTGAAGAAGAAGAAGTAGAAGTAGAAGAAGTAGAAGAAGAGGAATAAAATGTAGAAGAAGAAGAAGAAAAAGTAGAAAAGAAGTAGAAGTAGAAGAAGTAGAAGAAGAAAAAGAAGAAGAAGTAGAAACAGAAGTAGAAGAAGTAGAAGAAGCAGAAGAAGAAGTAGAAGATGAAGAAGAAGAAGGAAAAGAAGAAGAAGTAGAACAAGTAGCCATTCTGCCCGGGAGCCGTGTGGATGTGAAGAACATTTAAAATATTTTTGGTGTGTGTATGTATGTATGTGAGAGAGAGAGAGAGAGAGAGAGAGAGAGTGTGTTGGCTTGGTAGCAGCTCACAATAGGGATATCTTTTCTCTGTGCAGTGTGTATGTGTGTTTGTGCATTCAAAAGGGAATGCACATACACACATACACACATACACACACACACACACACACACACACTGCACTGTCCCCCACTGGAAGCTGGGTAGAAGGAGCACAAGCTCAGGCTGTACACGTGTGTGGAGGAGGCGATTAAAGGTTTTGTACATTTGACGATGATTCTTCTCAATAAAATGTATTTTGTCACGCTCGTCTTTGGGTTTTGGCGCCCCCTGTGGACAAAAGCGGCAATGCTTCCCACGAGCACCGCGCCTGGCGTCGTTACGAAAAAAACAACGAAGGTTAAACTGGAGCTGCCAACGGTGGGTCAGAGACACGAGCGTCTCCCCCCCCCCCCCCCCCCCCCCCCCCGACCGTTGGAGCACGACGGGCGTCTTCTTGACTTTTGATCGATAAAACCTGTCAAAATGTATATTCATACACAGCGTGTTGCCGTCTGGAATTGAAAAGCATGCGTTCCTCTCTGCTTTACATTTTGGACTGTCGGGCAGATAAATGTTTATTATCATTAACTTGGGCCGTGGAAAATTGTCATCATGGGCACAGTTTACTTTAACGATTTTATAACCTTATGTCAACTTAAAGAAATGATTTCACTTCCAACATTAAACAGGTGGCTGCTGAGAATCCCAGTCATTCTCTGACCTCAAACACACCTATGATTTCTCCATCAACACACACACACATACAAACACGCTTTTTTAAAGCCCACGGCTCTCTGCGGTGGAGTGTTTACTGTTTTCATATTCACAGGACAAACAGTACGCAGAGACACAAGTGGCCCCTCACACACTCAGTAGATGCACGTAGCTCATTATTCACACCAGCAGAACTAAAAACAAGGTCGCTCGGCACACAGGATCAAAGCGCTGCTCCATCAGAGTCTCTCGGAGACCGGCGCTGCAGGTGGAGAGGATTTACCGATAAGTCCTGCTCAGTATTCATGCACAAGGAGAACAAAATGAGCCCACGTCCTCCAAACAGGACTCGCTGCCTCCGCGCTCACAGCGGCCGCGAAATGACTGAGACAAACACTCCCATTTCGTCCCCACTGAGCCTCCGCAGCGCTCATGTTTATGCACTACAGGCTAATGGGCTCGCTCCATGGGAATCCTTAACTAGTTTGTCTTCGTGACAGGTACAAAAATAATAAGAATTCTCATTATGCAAAGTTGTTGAAGATTTTTTTTGGAGGATGACGAGTTTGAAGTTATAATGACGGCTCAGCTTGTTAATATGCTATTTGAACCCATCGGGTTTGGGCAACTGTAAAAATCCACCGATTAAATATATGTAGAGCAAGATAAGTCATATATATATATATAGATACATTTCTACATATAATATATCCATTGATATATATATCCACACACTCATACATGTATAGACTATGTATAGTCTATTTTTTTTATTTTATGGTTTATTTAATAAGGGACAGTGCACATTGATAAAAACATTGCAGTAAATGTGCCAGAGTTAGCCAAGAGGCTATTTTTCATCTGTAGTCTATATATACACACATACACATTTACACATACATACTTACATATATTGATACATGTATACATACAGTATACACAAATATATACACGCACATATAAACAGGAAATATTGTGGAATAGCCAACATTTTTTGTAAAAACATCACTGCAGTTGCAATAACCATCCCGGCTCCCTCTTCATCTGAACCCTGGTTACTGCCCCCATCACCTCACCCTGCTTTCCCCTCTGATCTCTCTGAATGTCTCACACAACTCATGCGTCATGTGACTCCATCCATTCTGCTACTTGGTGACCTCAACATAGAGGTCAACTCATCTGAATCCACAAGCTCAGCAGAACTCCTGGACATCTTTGACTACTTCACCCAACATGTCAGCTTTCCCACCCATGAAAAAGGACACACAGTTGACCTGGTCTGCACCTCCGGCATTACCATCAGAAAACCTCATCAGCATCAACCTCACCATATCTGACCACCTGGCTCTCACCTTGGACATAGACATCCCCTCCCCCCACTCTGGCTCCAACAACCTCAAAATGCTTTTCTCCACCATCAATAAACTCCCAATGCACGGACACCATCTCCAATGACAACATCATCGTAATACACAACCATCTGGCTGCCCCTCCCCCTCAACCACCTCCCCCAGCCCTCAACATGATGCTACCTTACTTCACATCTCATCCTTCAGTTCAATCACAAACAGACCTCTACTTGACACATTTTATGGCAGGTTTATAACATTGAATAGTCCATTTAAAGTCTCTAATGTGTATTTCTATAGATTGCTTTGTGTATATTTGCAGGGCGCGGCAGTACAATGTATGCGATTATTATATTTTAGGTCACTCACTACAGTACTCTCTTTGTTCTATCTTTTTCCTTTCTCTCCTATTTCCTGCTCTCCTCGATTCTTCTTCTCTTCCTCCAAGACCATCACCCCAGTCACCCGCTCTGCTCTCTCCACCTGTCTCACTGATATAAAATGATGGATGCAACTAAACTTTCTCAAACTCAGCCCCAACTCCCTCCACCGCTACCCCCGGACCTTCTCTCTCAACATCGATGGCTCCATTCATCACCCCCTGCATCACCCCCTGCACCCGGGTCCGCAACCTCGGCTACATCCTCGACCCCACCCTCTCTTTCCTCCCCCACTCCAACCACATCACAATAACTGCCTTCTTTCACCTCAGGAACATTGCAAACCTCCGGCCCTCCCTGTCTTCTGATACCCCTGAAATCCTCATCCACGCCCTCATGACCTCCAGACTTGACTACTGCAACAGCATCCTCTACGGCTGTCCCGGAAAAAAACTTCAGTATGTTCTGAACTCTGGTGCTCGACTGCTCACCTCCACCCACATCACCCCGGTCTGACGCAACCTTCACCGGCTCCCAGTCAAATTGAAGATAGACTTTAAAATATCACAACCTCCAAAGCCCTAAACAACCTGGCCCCTCCCTCCCTTTCAGACCTCCTCCCCCTCCCCAACCCAAGCTCCGGTCCGCCGGTGCAAACACTCTGAAGACCATCAGGACCAAGAGTCGGACCTGATGTGACGGGGCCTTCTCACCTGCACCCGACCCTCCACCATATGACTCATTCTGCATCGCTTCTCCAGTTTTTTTGCTTTTTTTTTACACGAAATGTTCTGTTTGTTTTGTTTGCTCTTTGTCTTTCTGTTTAGTGTTGTTCTGTTTGTCTATGCCTAATGTAAAGCCTCTTTGAGTGTCTAGAAAAGCTCTATATAAATTAAAAGTAGTTTTTTTATTAAATTATTATTATACATTATATATATATATGGATACACATTTATATGTACACACATACATATATAGATACATAGTATACACACATATATATACAAACATATACTGAAACATATATACATACTCTATACACACATATATATAAACACATATATACAGAGTGGGTTAGCATGATAAGCATCTTTTTACATGAATTTATCGATTTTATGGTGAGCAGTTCTCTTTTCACCGTGATCAATTATGTTTATTTGTGAATAAACACGCGGCAGTACAAAGAGGTGGAAAACACACAGTATTCATATTCTGAGGTAAAAATCTGGGGAAACGGTTCCCTGTGACATGTCGTACACTGCGGAACAATAACCTGTAACTGTTATGACCCTTCATGTTGTAGCAATAATCACATATCAAGTAGAAATGATACACGAGGGAAATATTGTTGTGAGGGAGTTTCACTTGACAGAACAAAGTGGATCCAGATGTTTTCAACACATCTTATTGTGAACATCATTCAATTTGACTCATTGAGACAGCTGCTTGAGAAGAAATGCTAAATAAATGAAAACAGCAATGCAATAAAAAAAAAAAAAGTTAATACAAGTTTCCATTAGAATACCCACCAGCACATGTTATGTAAATAACAATCAGAATAATATTTTTATCAAATCATGTGAGGAACTTTAAAAGCAGACAAGACTGTGAAATAAAAATACAAGGCCCAGAAGAGTAGAGTGCTACTATAGTAGGCGCTCTTAGTGATGGTGGATGATAATTCACCATCGCTGGTGTGAACAACAACACTCGAGGAACAAACACGTCTCCTTCACCTCCACTCGGGGAGATAAACACTTCCTGTACTTTGTGCCAGGTGAAACGTGCTCGTTCTGGAGTCTCGTCACAGCCAGAGTGCCAATGAACAATGGCCGCCAGCAGCATCACATTATATGGATTTTGTATCACAAAAGACTTTGTAATACCCCCCCCCCCCCCTCCCTCCCCCGCTCCGTCTATGCATTTAGAGTAATTTGGAGGTTTAGTATGTCTTCTCGTTTTAAAAAACATTATCTGTGAGCTCCAAACTTCCCTCTGCACATTTTCTCCCTCCACAAAAAATGCAACATCAACAACAACAACAACAACGCCAGCGCAAAAACACAATCAACTCGTTTAGAGAAAAGCCCGAGCTCTCGACAAATCTATGTAGCCGTTTTTTTGCGGCCGAGGCCTCGACGGGCCTTTTGTGTGGAGGTTAATGGAAGATCTGCCAGGGCGGTGATTGCAGAGGACCTGTGAGTCGGGCATAAAAGAGGCCGCGGAGAAGATGGCGAACCCGAGTGGCCCTGATTGAAAAGTGTGTTTGTGCTGCTGGAAGCTTTATTCCGCGTTCAGTCCGGAGAGCAATTCATCTATCGGGGCTGACGGCCGACGAGGCAGTCGAGCAACTGCAAAAATAATAACAAGAAACGTAGGCGAGCACCGCGGGCCCAGATCGTCCTGCAGGTGAAGATGAATGATGCAATTAGGGGATCAGTGAATACCTTTTGAATCGAGTTATTACAACATATAATCATTCAAATTCAACTTTAACTGTGCTTCAGTGAATCCAATTTTTTTTACCGGTATATCAGGACACACCATCAAACACAAGGAATCTAACACAGCAAAAGAAACAAAGGTAGAACATATATATGCTTTATATATACTGTATATATATATATATATTCCATTCCATTATTCATACCACTTATCCTCATTAGGGTTGCGGGGCGCTGGAGCCAATCCCAGCTGGCATAGGGCGAAGGCAGGGTTCACCCTGGACAGGTCGCCAGTCCATCCAGGGCACACAGAGAGACGGACAATCATTCACTCTCACATTCACACCTACGGGCAATTTAGAGATCAATGAACCTGACTGCATGTCTTTAGACTGTGGGAGGTAAGCCAGAGAGCCCATAGGGAACCCACACTGCCACGGGGAGAACATGCTCCACACAGAAGGACCGCCCCGACCAGGAAATGAACCCACGGCCCTCTTGCTGTGAGGTGACAGTGCTAGCCACTACACCACCGCGCAGCCAGTATATATATATATATATATATATATATATATTAATGTTTACGCATATCTGATCACGCACCTCGTAAAAACTAACAGCCAGCCACCAGGGGGCGATAGAGAAGAGTGTTAATACATAATGATTAATAGTTTTTGGCGAGAGACTTAATGAAATACAGGAGCAAGCCAAGTGTGGACCCAAGAAAACATTCCCACAAAGTGGAAGCACTTACACAGTAATATTGGCAGTGTCAATTTAACACTTAAAGAGTACATTTTAACAGTGAACATATGGCCCCTTATCTTTAGAGTGTTAAAGTAACACTGAACATAATGTTAACTCTTCAGAGTTAACGCAACTCTGGTAAGAGTTATTATTTTATTCTACACTGAGAAGCGTTAAACACTAGTCTGAGTGTCAAATATAAATAATACTTGTAATGTTATTTCTACACCTCTGTGTAGAATAAAACTCTTAACAGAGTTGTTCTAACTCTGTAATGTTATCACTATGTTCAGTCTTACTTTACATTTAGATGACACTTTTACCCAAAGCGACTTACAAGGAAGCGAGGGTTAAGTGTCTTGCTCAAGGACACATCAGAATTGAACCGCCAACCCCCTGATTGCTAGCCGGAGCTGCTAACCACTGCCCCATCGTGGATCTATAGCTCTCTGTATAGGGCCCATATGTTTACTGGCTTAGTGTTGTACTCTTTCATTCTACTGTGCAGCTTTTCACTCGTTCACGTTAGCCGTCTTTAATTCAATATTTAAGACACAAAAACATCTCGAGTGTAAGTTAAACTCGGTAAAGAGTTATTCTAAAATGTTGCTTCTGCTGAAATATCAACCTTAGAATAAAACAGTGATTTAGAGAAATTCTTTCTAGGATTAAAACGCACGTGATGAAACTCAATTTGAAAGTAGAAGGCGGGGGCGGAGTTTTACAGAGAGGGGGCGGAGCTTACCAAAGTAACAGTGAACGTTGTCATCACTGGGGTTTTACTCTGGCTCTAGTTGTAATGACTCTGACAGTCAACTCACTTTAACACTAAATATTATACACAACATGTTCAACTCTGAATATTTACACCAACACTGGGGGCTATTTACTCTCGCTATTGTTGTAATAACTCTGAAAAAGTAAATATACATTGACACTGAATTTTAAAAACTGGGGAATTTTGTGTGTACATTGTACTTTAGGCTTTTTACTCTCAAATATTGTTGTGTGCTGTTGCCAAAGCAAATGTCTTTGTGGTCGGGAAGTGTTCCTCGTTTCACGCTCAGCGAGTCCAACTGAGATCTCATTTATTATCTTCAAATGCACCACGTGATGAAGACTACAGGCGAAACAACGCAAACATACAGTACAGTAGGAGAACGGCGAACACTCAGAGATTAGTTTTTACTAACGTGCACGAGGACAACGCAACGACTGTTTCCATATTTGCAGCTGATTGTCGGCACATTGATTATTAAAAGGAAGAACACATATTAAAGGCTGTTGGGCCGATTAAGGCTTAGTTGTCGATGTGTGACCCGCATGTGGAGGAACAGAAACACAGATGTTTTCCCTTGGGGAGCAAACAATGAATTTCTTGCTTTCTCACGCAGGACAAAAGCCCACGCGTGTAATGGTTCCAGGTACTGGAACCCAAAAGCACGACAAACACAGGAATGCAGGAGGAGGCTGTTTACTTAATCTTTCAGGCAGGGTCAAAACCAGGTGGTCCGTCAAACAGGGCAACAAATCCAAAAAAGGGGCAGGCAAAAATCTCAAGTCGGGTGAACAGGCAAACAGGGTCGTAACAGGCAGATCAGAACTAGTACAGGGAATTCGCTGGAGAGTTTGGCAATGACACACAAGACAATCTGGCAGAGGACAAGTGGAAGTGAGGGAGCTAAATAGTGAGGGACTAATGAGGGGATGGGCTGCAGGTGAGAAGGGCGTGAGGACCAGGTGAAGGGAATGAGGGACTAATGAGGGGATGGGCTGCAGGTGAGAAGGATGTGAGGACCAGGTGAAGGGAATGAGGGACTAACGAGGGGATGGGCTGCAGGTGAGAAGGGCGTGAGGACCAGGTGAAGGGAATGAGGGACTAATGAGGGGATGGGCTGCAGGTGAGAAGGGCGTGAGGACCAGGTGAAGGGAATGAGGGACTAACGAGGGGATGGGCTGCAGGTGAGAAGGACGTGAGGACCAGGTGAAGGGAATGAGGGACTAATGAGGGGATGGGCTGCAGGTGAGAAGGGCGTGAGGACCAGGTGAAGGGAATGAGAGACAATCAGGTGACATGATCTGGAATGACAGGAGAGTTAATTAAACGTGTAAGCAGGATGAATTTAATTTGGAAGGTGGGGAATTCGTGACAACGCGACTGTGTTGTGTTAAGTGATGAAGAGGATCCTGACTTCACTGCAGTGAAATGCATCTCTTTGTTACCTCCCGCAAACATTAATAATTAGGGATCCGAATTTTGTTCTCACGGGTGTAGAACGGCGTAAACAGAGATTCTTACGCTGCAGATTTCCTTTGCTTTGTTCATTTTAATTCCTTTTGTATTGCTGGAAACATCTGGGGGGCCAAATCAAACCTCAGAGCCCCCTCGGTGCCTCGTCTTCACTGACCTGGTCCGGTCACCGTCCTGTGAGTCTTCTTCTCCTTGTTGTTGTTTTTCTTCTTCTTCTTCTTCTTCTTTCGACCCGAAAACCGACTTAATTCCTCTCCTCCGTGCCCTGCTCTCGCTCTCTCACCTTTTCTTAATCTGTTCCCCCCCCTCCAAGAATAAAACTCCTCATTCAGATTCCTTGATATAAAAGGTATCACTTCAGGAATCGACTTTCTTTACACTTACAGTCGTCACTTCTGATTCATTTTACTCTCTGCGGTTTATTAATACACTCGGTTGTATTGAAGGATAAGCGCGCCAACAAAAACTCAGACAAAACCGACAATGGAAAATGTTTCACAGTAAAAGAAACTCGTTCTAGGAGGTTCTAGGATGAGAAATAATAAATGTGTTGTCTGACAATAAAGTATTAGTATATATCATAATATTTACATATTTACAGGCATTAAAACGGGTCAGAGGTGAAAAAGGTGAGAAGGATATTACCCCTCTAGGGGGGTCCGGGGGCATGCTCCCCTGGAATACACATTTTAAATGTCCATATTTTAAAGCATCAATCTGATTCATTTTGAGATGCTTTTTTTGCCAACCTGGGGAGAGCTGGAGAAACTTAACTTCAGCCATGAGGCAACAATTATTATGGCCTCCTTACAAACTCATGAGGGGTGAAAAAGGTGACATGGGGGGGGGGGGGGGGGGGGGTGCTGGTGAAGAATAAACATTTTAAGTACAAATGTCCTCCATCTGACACTAAGTCAGTGATCAGGCCCTATAAAAATATTAATAAATATAAATTGTCATTATATTTAATATGGTCATTCATGAACCAACTTCCTTTTTTTTGGCCTGAACAAGTCTTCAAGTATTGTGTGCTCTGCTGGGCCTGGAGTCTGTTCCTTAAGTCTGTTCCTTAAGTCTGTTCCATGAGTCTGTTCCTTAAGTCTGTTCCTTAAGTCTGTTTCATGAGTCTGTTCCTTGAGTCTGTTCCTTAAGTCTGTTCCTTGAGTCTGTTCCATGAGTCTGTTCCATGAGTCTGTTCCTTGAGTCTGTTCCTTAAGTCTGTTCCTTAAGTCTGTTCCATGAGTCTGTTCCTTAAGTCTGTTCCATGAGTCTGTTCCTTGAGTCTTTTCCTGAAGTCTGTTCCATGAATCTGTTCCATGAGTCTGTTCCTTAAGTCTGTTCCTTAAGTCTGTTCCATGAGTCTGTTCCTTAAGTCTGTTCCATGAGTCTGTTCCTTGAGTCTTTTCCTGGAGTCTGTTCCATGAATCTGTTCCATGAGTCTGTTCCTTAAGTCTGTTCCTTAAGTCTGTTCCATGAGTCTGTTCCTTAAGTCTGTTCCACAAGTCTGTTCCTTGAGTCTTTTCCTGAAGTCTGTTCCATGAATCTGTTCCATGAGTCTGTTCCTTAAGTCTGTTCCTTAAGTCTGTTCCTTAAGTCTGTTCCATGAGTCTGTTCCTTAAGTCTGTTCCACAAGTCTGTTCCTTGAGTCTGTTCCATGAGTCTGTTCCATGAGTCTGTTCCATGAGTCTGTTCCTTAAGTCTGTTCCATGAGTCTGTTCCTTAAGTCTGTTCCATGAGTCTGTTCCATGAGTCTGTTCCATGAGTCTGTTCCATAAGTCTGTTCCATGAGTCTGTTCCATGAGTCTGTTCCATGAGTCTGTTCCTTGAGTCTGTTCCATGAGTCTGTTCCTTGAGTCTGTTCCATGAGTCTGTTCCTTAAGTCTGTTCCATGAGTCTGTTCCTTGAGTCTTTTCCTGGAGTCTGTTCCATGAATCTGTTCCATGAGTCTGTTCCATGAGTCTGTTCCTTAAGTCTGTTCCTTAAGTCTGTTCCTTGACTCTGTTCCTTAAGTCTGTTCCTTGAGTCTGTTCCATGAGTCTGTTCCATGAGTCTGTTCCATGAGTCTGTTCCATGAGTCTGTTCCTTGAGTCTTTTCCTGGAGTCTGTTCCATGAATCTGTTGCATGAGTCTGTTCCATGAGTCTGTTCCTTAAGTCTGTTCCTTAAGTCTGTTCCATGAGTCTGTTCCATGAGTCTGTTCCTTGAGTCTGTTCCATGAGTCTGTTCCTTGAGTCTGTTCCATGAGTCTGTTCCTTGAGTCTGTTCCATGAGTCTGTTCCTTGAGTCTGTTCCTGGAGTCTGTTCCATGAGTCTGTTCCATGAGTCTGTTCCATGAGTCTGTTCCTTGAGTCTGTTCCATGAGTCTGTTCCATGAGTCTGTTCCTTGAGTCTGTTCCTTGAGTCTGTTCCATGAGTCTGTTCCATGAGTCTGTTCCATGAGTCTGAGTCTGTTCCTTGAGTCTGTTCCTTGAGTCTGTTCCATGAGTCTGTTCCTTGAGTCTGTTCCATGAGTCTGTTCCATGAGTCTGTTCCTTGAGTCTGTTCCATGAGTCTGTTCCTTGAGTCTGTTCCTTGAGTCTGTTCCATGAGTCTGTTCCTTGAGTCTGTTCCTTGAGTCTGTTCCTTGAGTCTGTTCCATGAGTCTGTTCCTTGAGTCTGTTCCATGAGTCTGTTCCTTGAGTCTGTTCCTTGAGTCTGTTCCATGAGTCTGTTCCATGAGTCTGTTCCTTGAGTCTGTTCCATGAGTCTGTTCCTGGAGTCTGTTCCTGGAGTCTGTTCCATGAGTCTGTTCCATGAGTCTGTTCCATGAGTCTGTTCCTTGAGTCTGTTCCATGAGTCTGTTCCTTGAGTCTGTTCCATGAGTCTGTTCCTTGAGTCTGTTCCTTGAGTCTATTCCTTGAGTCTGTTCCATGAGTCTGTTCCATGAGTCTGTTCCTTGAGTCTGTTCCTGGAGTCTGTTCCATGAGTCTGTTCCATGAGTCTGTTCCATGAGTCTGTTCCTTGAGTCTGTTCCATGAGTCTTTTCCTTGAGTCTGTTCCATGAGTCTGTTCCATGAGTCTTTTCCTTGAGTCTGTTCCTTGAGTCTGTTCCTGGAGTCTGTTCCTTGAATCTGTTCCTTGAGTCTGTTCCTTGAATCTGTTCCTTGAGTCTGTTCCATGAGTCTGTTCTGCCTCTACCTGGTTGTCACGATCTTCTATACCAGGCCTATTCAACTAGCGGTCCGCGGGCCGGATGCGGCCCGTTTGAGTTTAACTCTGGCCCGCAAGACTGCCTGCAAATCACTATAGCTTGGTAAGAAAAAATAAAACTGACGGACACGCCTCTTTTATACATTGAGACATCTAACCCAGAGCCATCGAGTTTCACTGTTGATCACTGTTTCACTGTTGATCAATATTCTGTGCGGCCCTCACACCCCCCGTGATTTTCTTATTCGGCCCACTTGCTACTGAAGTTGAATAGCCCTGTTCTATACCATACCTGCCATACATATCATGATACTGATACAATACCATAAAAACAATATGATACCATAAATACGATACTGGTATATTTATCTATTATAGTAATAAATAGAATATCTGTATGGTTCACTTTTTACCAACTTTTTCAACACTTAACAAATGGCAGTAATATTAGTATTAGCCCACAGCAAGATATGAATGAAACTACATGGAGCCATCATAGCATTGATGATACACTATGACTATGAGGCCGTTAGTCTGTATGATCCAGAGTTCATCAGGATGAGCAGCTGTAGAGTTACATAACTTTACAGACTGTCTGCATTGGAGACAAAGTACTTATTTTTAAAGCCGAAGACTCAAAAGCTCCGCCACTTCACTCGCTGTGAGCGCTGCGCAGTGCGTGCAGACAGCTTGACACGGAGCAGCGTGTGCGCTCTGATTAATGAAGTATTGATTTTAAAACGGCGAATCTCGCCGAAAGGTCAGGGATTTTCATGTCTGTATATAAGTGACTTTATTTATCGATTAAATAACCACATTTGAGTGTCATTTATTTCTTCTAACCCTGTGAATTCCTGTGAAGACTCAAGAGTCACTGCTTCTCATTAATTAAAGAAAATCACGTAAATCCAATAAAGCCGTCCAGCCCATTCATTTGTGCCACTGACCACAATAACTGGAGGTATTAATTAAAAGGGATTGCGAAGACTGGAAAACTCTTACGCCTCACAAATTCTGTGTGTGTGTATGTATGTATATATATATATATAATACAGTAAGCTGCATATGCTGTTGCAGACTCTTGGCCCAGTGTGAGCCTCCATCTCTCCGTCTGAAGCTCCATGTCTTGGCATCGCCCCCAACCCGTGCTGCTGCATCTGTCTCCAATCACACCAATTAAATGTCGGTCTGCCAAAAAGGGGGAGAAAAAATAAAAAGAATACTTTTCCCGCTCACAGAAGACTGTACTATCCTATCCTTTCTCCAGGAATGCAGATCTTTTTATAAAAAAGGCTGGCAGCATGCGGGTCGTTGATGGAGCAGGTCCAGCGGGCGACTAGAGGAGGGAGCGTCCCCGTGGCTGACGAATGTCCGAGTAACCAATTTAAGGAGAGCGAGAAAGAGAGAAAAATAAAGGGAGGAGAGATAAGGTCAAACAGAAAGGAGCCGATGAGGGTGCACGGCGAGGGAATAAGGAAAGGTATGTTTACTGCAGATTAGATCACAGACGCAAGATGTTGCTCTTTTTATTTAGACTATAGTCTAAAGTCTAAAGTCTATAGCCCCGCAGAAGCTTCTTAAAACACGTGGGCGTGGCCACGTGTTTTAAGAGCCCCGCCCAGCAGTGATGTCATAGCGTACGCTATTGAATTGCTCTTTAACTGTAATAAATCCATCTGCGGTCATCTGAACTCATGCCCGTTCCCCCCTCACACATGAACAAATATGAAATACATTGCCAAAAAAGTGTTCCTCCCCATGCTCCACCACAAGGGGCGATGAGGTGGAGTCAAATGTGTCCACAACTATTGGATGTAGATCGACATTCAACTTGATTCAGATGTCGATTACCACCTGTTTTTAGTTTTCTTCTCAACAGAACATTTTAAAATGCATTATATGACGATACTTTTACTGCAGCAATCCTTCCGTGTGGGCCCTCAGCAAACACAGAAAAACATTATTTAACCGTTTAGAGCAGGGGTCTCAAACTCAACCTGCTTGGGGGCCGCTGGAGGGAGAGTCTGGGTGAGGCTGGGCCGGATCAAGTATTATTTTTTTTACAACTGATCCAATCTGATCTTTATTAATAACCATTCAGAACATGAACGGTTCTTCAGAACATGAACGGTTGAACGGGTTCTTCACACTTCAATCCGATCAAAGTGTCAGAAAATCAAACGAAAGTACGGATGCAGTTGAGCGGCCATTCTCCCGCAACGCTGCACTTACAGCGTGCCCGACGAATTCTGGGGATGTCACGCACTTCAGCTAGCGGAAGCGTCACCGTCAACTACTTTAGCCGAGGTGCGGGACATCCAGCCGCCCATAATGCGCCGTTCATTGCGTAAGTGCAGCGGTTAATTTTCGGACACTTTCATCCGCGTCCGCGAAACCCTCCGTAGGACGGCCCCGCTCGACATTCAGATGTGGTATTTCCGCGTTGAGCAGTTTCGCAGACTTCAATCCGATGAAAATCGTGTGTGTGACAAAAACGCCGGGGTAGGGGGCCAAAAATATCTTCCCAGGGGCCGCGAGTTTGAGACCCCTGGCATAGAGCCTCGAAAAAAGGGGCACAAATCCACAATGAATGTTCCCCAAATAGTTTGCTGCTTCATGCGTGTGTCGTCAAGAAAATGCACATTCATATGCACGCTCACGGCTCCCGCCCCGAAATAAAGCCCCTCACACACCAAACGCCTGCAAAGCCCAAACCGGACTCGGCGACGGGGAAAGACATTCTGCTCCAAAGCTTCAACAGTGGAATAAATCTGACAATTCATTAAAAGCGGTGTTCTCCTCTCCGCCCTCCGTCTTCAATATCTCCGCTCTCCAAAACCCACACTGATATTTCCAGCTGACTTTTATTGTTTTTCGTTGGCACTGCGGGCTCCGCGGGTGATTCCAGGAAGGGCAACGTGAGAAAATAAAAGCCTCACTGATTGAGAGAAGATTTTTGTATTCCCCGGTGTCGCACGGTGACCCTCGTCAGACGTCGGGGTCGCCTGTGCATGCAAAAAGCTGTGAGGCGGGATCTCAGAGGGAAGCCGGAATAAAGTCGTTCAACCTGAAATCAGAGAAATCGTCCTGGTTGGTGTGTAAATGACATCCGCCATGGTTTATGATGGTGAAGAATACAGCCGGAGGGGTGGAGCGGTGACGCCATTGTCCTGCTTTCCTTTCATCAAGGCACATGGCCTCTGCGGAGAGGCGACCGTCCGTGTGACGGGTGCAGTGTGTAATGACTGCGGGAGTCATAAAGTGTACCAGGATGCAACGCGGCCGGTGTGTGTTGCACCTGAGGCGGTTATTCACCTTCTGCACTCCCGATTCAACGAGGAGAGTTTATTGCCCACCCGATTGCCAGTGACCCGACGTCATCCATGCAGGAAATGAAATGGGACTTTCAGCCCTCGATGCCTGAAATTACTTCTCTGGTGCCAAGGAGAGGTTGTGGAAGAATATCACAAGCGAAGCCGTGTTTTCCGTTCATGTATATATATATTTGCACATTTTGCATAATAAAACGCTGCATGGAAGTAACTAAATTCTATAAAACGTTCTTAATTGCGCAAAAGAAACTACCTTAAAACTATTAAAACATGCACAAATTAAACAAATAAATTCCTTAACAAGGGCACTTGTTTTGCTTCCCTCCTTCCTTTCCTCTGCTGATTGCAGCCGTCCAAAAGCACCCAATTATTTTAGTTTTTTGCCACTGTTAGGTTGTAATAGTTTATTTTGATTCTGCACATTTAAATTAATACATATAGGAAGATAATATAATTGGAAATATTAGGCAGAATGTTATTATGAATGTATTATGAATGTATTGTGAAGCATTCGGGAAAAACACTTTTCTGTATTGACTGCAGGTGATGATAAAATGTAAATGGCTAGAGGTCATGTTTATATGTATGTTTATATGTATGTTTATATGTATGCTGCATGGCGATGAATGTTAGTATTTCAGAAATGTCGAAGCCGGTTGAAGCCCGTGACGTGACTTTAATCCGGGAAGTAACATACTAGACTTTTATTGTGAAGGAACTTTTTAGTCAGCTGACCAGAAGTAACGTTGTGACCCGAAGTCGTGACGTTTGACCTCTCCATTTTGATAGCTGACTTTTAGCCAACGAGAAGGTGTTGCAGAACTGAATAACAAAGGAGTATCTTTTTGTTCTGCTTCTTGCGTTAGCTTGTACCCGTGGAGCTTCACTACGAACCCACGATCGCGAGCTTTGATTGTTTGTTAAACTTCTTGGCATTAAATATTGATCCGATCCTGTTTTCCATCATCAGCGAAGTGTCGAGTATCAGAATCCTTTATACCACGTTCAAAGAGGTCGCTTAAAAGTTGCCTGAAAACTTAATGGAAACCTGATTGTTGATCACAAAGGCGTCTCTTTAAAGACATACGGGAAGAGGAGCTGGGAAACGTGAACGGGTGTATTTCAGTTAGAAATTCCACCGACGTCTTCCCATCATTTCGTCGGCCGCGTTTCCGATGTGTAGTTTGTACATACGTGAACTTGACTGCTGTGTTTGTGTGCATCCCGAGAAAGAAACGGGCCTCGGCAGCTGTTCAGCGGTAATTGAGTGGCTAAGTGGCCGAGGACATCCTGCCGAGTCAGCAGCAGCACAGGAAAGAGGAAAGAGGAAAGAGGTTTGGCTCCGGGGTCCAGCGGCTACATTACCCCCCCCCCTCCCCCCTCTCATGCATATTAAATATTAATCATCCATCCATATTATTGTCAAGCCGAGAGGAAAAATTTATCTTTTACCTATTGGAGCACAATTAAGGTGATGTCTGCCTTTCAGGTGTGTTGACTTACCATCAAGCGCTGATCACATCCATTTGGGAAATCCCAGGACCCGCTATAGTGTCTGTTCCTTATAGTCTCCAGTGTGTGGACATCATTTGAATGTGGCATTGGATGCATCTGTTCCTCATGAATATCTAATGTCACAATGAAGTGAGAGAAATCCCTCAACAGTTTCACAACCAGAGCCTCCGACCGAACACGGCGTTCAGCATTCTAAGTGGGCATCGATTAGGCGGCTGATGTATACTTATGTAGTGCATCATTTATGTCCGCCTACTCAGTCGGAAAGTCAGCGTTTAAAGGTCACACAGATAATGGCTCAGATTCCTGACGGCGGATATGGAGTCAATGCCAAACAGCACAAAAAACAACAAAAGAGGGAAATGAAAGAAAGTGAAGTTCTTGGCGGAGGGACGGTGAAACTTCTCTCTGCATATCGTGCTTCGTAAGTGTGCCTAATGCGGTGGTGCGAGTGCAGCGGTCGCTTGAATGTATTTATAATTATCACTTTGGCTACTTGCGATTATAAAAACAACATTACTGAGATCCATTCGGCAGCGTAACAGGGGTCCTCTCTCGATACACTACAGTGACTACACAGTGTGTACGAAGGAGGCAACCTCCAGTTATGAAGAGTCTTAAAGCTGCATTCTCTCTATTGACCACCAGGGGGCAACTCCTCTGGTTGTATAGAAGTATATGCTTCATGTGTTAAAGCTGCATTCTCTCTCCTGACCACCAGGGGCGACTCCTCTGGTTGTATAGAAGTATATGCTTCATGTGTTAAAGCTGCATTCTCTCTCCTGACCACCAGGGGGCGACTCCTCTGGTTGTATAGAAGTATATGCTTCATGTGTTAAAGCTGCATTCTCTTACTGACCAACAGGGGGCGGCTCCTCTGGTTGTATAGAAGTATATGCTTCATGTGTTAAAGCTGCATTCTCTTACTGACCACCACTCTGGTTGTATATGCTTCATGTGTTGAAGCTGCATTCTCTCTTCTGACAACCAGGGGGTGACTCCTCTGGTTGTATAGAAGTCGATGCTTCATTTGTGAAAGCTGCATTCCCAGTTATATCATAATTAACTATAAAAAAGGATGCAATCTAATTTAAAGCCCCACTCACTGAGTCACGGTTTTATTTATTTCGAAGTCACTATATTTTCTAATAAAAAAACACGACAAAACGTGTTGCTAGTTGGTTCCGCTGTACAAGGCTGTCATTCACATAAATGTAAGGTGTAAGGATGGTCACTAGGCAACCACATAAAAAAAATCAACCTGTGGTGAATACCGCTGGGCTCGCCGAAAGAAAAAAAAGTCCAGCCGGAAGGAAGAAAAGGCCGTTTTCGAAATAGAGATCTTAACATTATGATTAAAATCTATATTGGAATTTGTTCCCAAAAATGTACTTTTGTAAAAGTGAATTTTGCCGCCACATGCAGAGAAGGGTCATGACTCATGGATTTAATTATCTTCCACTACCGTATTTTATTGTAGTACAAGTATTACAAACTGTGAGGTATAAAATGAACTGTAGCTATATTGTGAAATACAATAGTGTAGTAAAATATAGTTCATCACAGCTCGGGTCTTATCTTTTATACCTTTGGTCATAATTTAACCTGCTGACAATTCACTTTAATCACTATCTTGTATATATATTTTATATTCCTCTGTATATTTAATATCGTTATTGTATTTTGTATTTTATTTTTATCTTTTTAATACTGCTTTAATGTGCACCCGCTGCTATGATCCTGTAATTTCCCCACTGTGGGACTAATAAAGGAATATCTAATCTAATCTAATAAAATAAAATAGATTTCTCCTCATCACTTGTTTCCATCGAGGACAGCATGTCCTGTTTGTCTGTGAACCGTCATGGCCGCCCCGTGTAACGGAGAGATGGGTAATGTTACCCTTGACCTTTGAACCCTGTCTGGTTGCAGGCGGCCTTGTGGTTGAGACGCATATAATCCAGCTGCATCCGTTTCCTGTCTGTATCTCTTCTGACACTATCAAATAAAACCAAAATGCATTTAAAATAATCTAGGTTTTTTTAAACACACATTGTTTGACTGTTTTTGAGCAGTTAATAATCTCATTATTACTGATTGGAAATATGGAAAAATAATACGAAAATGACACCCAAATATATTTGTTATAAAATCTCAAATAGCCTTTTGATTGTCACAGTCTAATTTAAAGGAGATTTTCTTTTTGCTTCTCTGTGAAGATGCATCGTGCTGCTGGATGTTGAAACCAGGCTGTGCAGCGACGGCTGCTCTCCTTCTCAGCAGCTCTCTAAATGAGCTCTGCTGTGTGTGTATGTGTGTGTGTGTGTTTATTTATTTATCCCTCTAGTAAATCGGGCCGTGCACCGGGAGGCTTGAGCGTGGCCGTATTTGTGAGGAGACCATGAACACAACATACAGCACTGCACTGATCATTGTAATTATCATTCGCAGCAGCTGACCGTGCAGATGATTCTTTAATTGTTTTTGTGTTGTTTACACAGAGAAGTCTCGTCAGCTCGCTTGGGGGCCTCGTGAAATATCCTCTCAGTTCGTGACGACGCTGAATACATCAAACCGGACCGATGAGCTCACGCTCTCGTTTCAAAAAAGCTTCTCTCGATTCATCTGAAGGAAACTTTGAGCTGGTGCGTCCTTTTTACAGCCCCTCAGCATCCCATAATCCACCGCAGCGAGGGGAAAACGTTTAATGGAAATATCACGTGACCACGTCATCCTATGTACCGGGTGTTTGCTTTCCAGTTGGTCGTCACTCACTTGTAAATAAACTCACTAAAACATCTGATTCTGGGGTGAAAAATAGTCACCGCGAGATGGAAAATAAAAGAAATGCATGAAATAAATGGGCTTTGAATTACTGCTGGCATATTACAGATTGTGTAATTTATATCTAATAACGCTTCTTCTTTTTTAAAGCACGATACAACGCGGTTGCTTTTGGGCCTTACAACTACTTGGTTACGGTTCTTAAAAAGAAATGTTTTTTATTAAAACAACATAACTACTTCTGCTCGAGGCAAAGTAAATACCAGGAAGCGATTACTGTTATTTTCCTTTATTTTATATTCATTTTCTGATTTATTTGATTATAATAATTTAGGATAGGAATATATAAGCATTTTTGTTTCTACCTATACCTTTTCAGTCTTTCTGTTTTGCATATTAAAATGAATAATATTGTATTGCAATGATTGACTGAATAAAATACACAACAACAATAATTACATGGAAATAAGCAGCATTTATTCGCCGTGTCAACACATGCAGAGGACACAATGTCAGGTTCTTGTGACGGGGTGAGGCTCAGGCGCAGAGAGACAGGCTGGACGCAATATGAATAACAACAAAAGGACTCTTTAATGAGGCAAAACAGTTTACAAAAAACAACGTCCAAAAGGGGCAGGCAGAAAATCCAGGTTCAGGGCAGGAAGGGTCAAACAGGAAGAACCAGGAACACGGACAGGACGACGGGAAAAGGACACAGAACTATAGACAACAATCCGACAGGAGACACGGGAAAGACTGACACAATATATAGGGGGGGACACAGGTGTACGACATCAGACAGTAACGAGACAAGAGTGGCTGAGGGCAGGTGCAGGGAATTAAACAATTAAGACAGAGAAGACACAGAGGAGACATAGGAGACACGGAACAGGAGAAACAGAACAGGGTGTTACACACATTGCATTGTGGGAACTTGGCTACCGTTCCCCGCTTTGCTATAAGCATGTTATATTAGCGTTGATCGATCAACTAATATCACACATCACCGATGTCTCAACAAGCATCTCTAAGCAGCCTCATCTGCATTAATCCGTAATCCCGCCCACACTCTGTTGCTCTCTCAGAATTAAATCATAACTCATGCAGCTCCTCGTGTATTTACACCGTAGCTGCTGCTTCGTGGTTACGGCTCTGCGGCCGTCAGAGGCCCCGTTAACGATGCTCTGCGGCACCGGTTTATTAGACAGCTGTAAATCACACCCTGGTTACTCCTCTCTGCACTGTACTTATACACAAGGTTGAGATATTTGTATTTCTACTAAAATACAAAAATAAATACGATATTTTACTCCGCGACATAAGTATGACGGCTGTAGAAGCATATGCATTGTTTCGGTTTTCACTTTAACTTATCATTAGGAAGTGAGCTCTGATTGCACAACTTTATGTCAGTGTTCAGATTGGCTCCTCTTTTTCACTGTGATGAGAAAAATAAGAACAATACATTTTAATTGTATAGCACTTTAAAAGACACTCAAAGGCACTTTAGATGGTAAACACTGGCTTTTTATTTGCAATCAATAAAGTGACCGCATAGTAGTGACGTAGAGACGCTGCATACGACTCTAGTGGGGAAGCGACCTGCGTCAATCACCGGGTAGCCCCGCCCTAAAGCACACCCTGCTTCAATGAACTAAATGATGACATAACTTTTTTATTTTTTGCACAATTAAAACAATAAAACTAAATAAAAATCAGAAGAGAGATAAATGAATATATCAGTGCAGGAAGAGACAAAAAGCCAATCAGCCTTATTTGAAGCCTCCACCTGGATAATATTTAACATTTTACAAAATTTCAAACATAAAATGAAAAATGCATAATCAAGCTGTGTTGGAGACTTGAAACTAGAGATTGAGATATAAATTCATGTTTACAATATTTACTGAGGGAATAAATCAATAGAGAAGGGGAGTCATTTTCTCATTCACTTCTAAAGAACCAGAGGAGTCGCCCCCTGCTGGTCAGTAGAGAGAACGCAGCTTTAAGACGCTTCAATATTGACTTCTCAGAACCAGAGGTTCTATCAATTTATTTATATCTACATTGCAATAAAACATCTCAATGCTAGCGCGCATGCACAGGCGTGACGGACAGCTCCCCGACTGAGCGTGTGAAGTTTAATAAATAAAATTCTCCACTTTCTGTAACATGAGCCAATTAGCCGGAATAACTCAAAACACACCAGTGGGGATCTGCACGGCCTTTACATGGCGTACAAATAGAGAACACACACACACACACACTCAAACTGTGGTATGACTTCTGAACATGCCTTTAATTCCTCAAGGGGGGTATAGGAAGCCAACAAGCGAGCTATCCGCTACAACATGCATGTCTTTTTATACTTAAATGATTATTTATACATTTCTTTCTTTTCCTGCACCACAACCACTTGTGCCGTCAGGAGGTGCTGGTGGGGTCAATTTGTTCCGGCTGAATGACTGAGTGGTCAGAGCCCGGTGGGCCCCGGGTGAGCACGCTGCGCACCAGACCTCTCCGTCACCAGACAGCAGCTATTAGTGCACAGTGCCGGAGCCCTGAGGGGATGGCTCTCGTCACGCAGTAATGAGGAGGGGGAGGAGAAGGTATACCGGGTCACGTCTCTGCTGCTGCCGCTCTGCTCCCGATTAATAATATACGGTGTACAGGGAGATCACAGGCGGGCTATGTAAGAGTCAAAGATTCAGCTCTTTATACCACTGGAGGTTGTGAGGTGGTTGGTATAAAACCATAATATAATAAAAGAGGTCCATCTAATGCAGTTAAAGTCTAGATTTACAGTTAAGTGCAATTTCTACTACAGATCTTGATTATTTTTATGGTATTTTCATGGTAAAAATAATGAGGTTTCACTGTCAAAAGGCCAGATAGAGACAAAGGTTAAATAAGAAAAAACTATGAATATTCATCATAAATGGGTCCCAAAAGTCGAATAAATAGGTATTTTTTGTGTGGGCGGGGGGGGGGGGGGGCTGGCTGCAGAATGTCCCTGGAGAGAATAATGATCTCCACACTAAGTACTTTATTTTTCCCTGGACCCTTAGTATTAGATTAAATACAGGTTTAGTTGATAAAGTTTGGGAACGATGAAGACTTTGGTTAAATATTTTCAAAAGGAAACATGTTTCTTTATGGGGTCCTGGTTCTGATTTTTTGCTCTCTTCAAACCTCAAAAGTAATACGTTTGACTCCAGATGTTACTGCTTTCTGAAACTTTAATTAAATAGTTCAATAGGCATAAATGTAAATGGTCCAGATCGCTTCTCCCACGACTTTTCCTTTTGAAAGGCTGCAGATTAAAAGAGGAAAATAATGTCCTTTAATTTGATTTAAGCGGTAAAGAAAAGTTGTTTTTAAATGAGTTGCTTCTGAACTCCAACTTATTAGATATAAATGAGACATTACTTCCAATGTGGAGGTAAAATAAACTGATTTATCTTTAAAAAGTCATAAACAGAAGCAGATCAATACTTCCACTGTCTATAATGCTATAAACTGGTAACCTTGACATATCAGAAGAAAAGGATCGTATTTGGAAAACTTTGAATTCATCCTCGTTTATTATCTTCTTTCCGCAACATTTCATAACAATTTTATTCACATTTAATCCATGAGCCAACAATTTATCAATCTAGCAGCTTGTGTTTTGCACAGTTCATCAAAAGCTGATATAAAACCCAGATACAAATCCTTAATGTCCAACCTTTTACTTTGCAGAATAAAAGCTTTTGCTTCGTGCTAAAAAATGCTCGTTTTTTTAAACTAAACGGACATTACCAGATATTATTCACTCTTTACTTCCACTTTGTGAATGAAAGTAATAATACTTTTCGTGCCATCTACTGACCCAAGCTTCTGGATATCTATATCAAACGAACGGTGGAAATAAAGAAGCTTCGGTTCAGCTCATATTTTGCAACAATGGCGACTCCAAAAGCCGTGGAGTCAAGTCCCCGTCGTGCTCCGCCGGTGCTCCGGTGTGAAGCCTCTCAGAGACAGAGGGGGATTTGGGTGACATTTAATTCAAAGCTCTAATTGTTTTAGCACATCGTAAGTCCACCCGTTTATTCAGTAACATTTACAGATGTTCACATCAGGGTTTTATATCGTAAATGTGTGACAATAATCATCTCCAGATCAGCAATGTGACCCGCTGCCTCATGGGATCAAAGGCAGCATGAATAATGTTGGCTACTATGAGCACTCACATCCATTGTTTTACAGATCACGTGTTATGAAATGTAATGATTTGGTTTATAATAAAATAATGCAGACAATGTACAGAGCTAAAGCAAAGTCACTGCCAGACTGTGTACAAAGTTTGTTTTCAATACGTGAGTGTAAATATGTTTGAGAGATGTTTGAAAGTTTACTGTACAAAAGGCTAAAAAAGCGATTAAAAGACGATGTATTTCTATTGTAGGAGTCCAATTATGGAACAACGTTAAAATGTATGTAAGAATGGTCAACTCATTTTTGGTTTTCAAAAGGATTATTTATAAACCAATTTGTATGGCTTATAAGTTTGATTGAAACATATGTATATGGAAGATGTATATGTATATATATATGTGTATATATATACATAAATATATATATAATTTTTTATTTTATTCATTATTTTTCTTTATTTTATATACATTTTCTGATTTATTTGAAGTGAACCATCGGTGTGTTCACTGTTGTTTTGAGGCCTTGAGTCGCCATCTTGTTTTTTGCAAACAATAAACAGGAAGTGACCATATTAGGAGTGACGTAGAGTCGCCGCATACGTCTCTGGTAGAGACCTGTCAATCACTTCGTAGCCCCGCCCTAAAGCACACCCTGCTCTTTGGTCTGTTTGACTCTAAATTAACCAAAATGAACTAAATGATGACATCATGCTGAAGACTTGAAACTAGAGACTGAGACATGAACTCATGTTTACAATGTTTACTGAAGGAATACATCAATAGAGAAGTAGAGTCATTATATAGACTTCTATACAACCAGAGGAGTCGCCCCCTGGTGATCAGTAGAGAGAATGCAGCTTTAACACATGAAGCATATACTTCTATACAACCAGAGGAGTCTCCCCCTGGTGGTCAGTAGAGAGAATGCAGCTTTAACACATGAAGCATAGACTTCTATACAACCAGAGGAGTCGCCCCCTGGTGGTCAGTAGAGAGAATGCAGCTTTAACACATGAAGCATAGACTTCTATACAACCAGAGGAGTCGCCCCCTGGTCCTGTCTCTGGGTGAAAAACATTCCTCTTCTGTGGACCAGTTTAAACTGGGTTGAAACAAAGTAAATTGTGTTGACAATACAAACGTTTTTCTTTTATATTTGAAGTTGTCTGACTGGGTCTTAATGCCTTAAACTCAAATGATAATTCCAGTGTTTTACAACTCGGGTGTTGTCATCATCTTCTATCAGAAACAGGAACATTGTACTCACGAGTCAGCAGCAACATCCTGAACGAGTACGGCAAGTGTGGAAGTCTGACATGAGATGTTTGGTCAATGAGGCTCATTTTGCACCTTGCATTTTGGTCTCATGTGCTCTTTTCTTTTTATTCCTTTCTTATTTTAGTTTAGTCATTAATATAACTCCTCTTATTTATTTATTTATGCAATATACCAGAATCCGTTTATTAATATAGCAGCAAAACGACTGTTTGCTGTGCAAACCTACAGTGGAGTAACGTCTGAAAGGTTTTACACCGAAGTATTAGAGACGGTGCGGCTCTCATTGTAATCTGATTACTCAGCATATACTCGTTATGAAAGGTGTAAACAGGAGTTTGTTACTCAGAGGACCAAAAGCAAGACATCAGGATGCTTTACGGGCTCGACCATATTTATATTCACATGTACTACTATCACTTCCTCCTTATCACTTCCTCCTTATCACTCCCTATTACTTCCTCCTTATCACTTTCTATCACTTCCTCCATATCACTCCATATCACTCCCTCCCTATCACTTTCTATCACTTCCTCCCTATCACTTCCTCCCCATCTGTTTGTCACCTAACATTCAGGGAAGATTGAAAAGAGATTGACAGCATCTGAAAAAGAAGAAATAGAAGACCATCCACAGCCTGTGGATGAACACTTGATTCCTATCGGCTCTTAAAGCCTCCACAAGCAGGACTTGGTATTTAATGACTTATTTGATGACGGATAGCCGTCTCCTGGAGATGGAGCTCTGCCGTTGAAGACTCGGTTGGCTTCCCTTTGAATTAATGTGAACTTGAAGAAAACCTCCCGGTGTCTTTACGTCTGAGGGTCCGAGGCGTCCTATCTTCATGTGAAGAGGACTTTCTTATCGGCGGCTGATCATTTTCCAGCGATTTCCGATGCGGCTGATTTCACTCACCGTTTGAGGGGAAATGACACACGGGGACGAGCCTCTGGTATAAAGAGGAGGAAGAGGGAAAAGAGGAGAGAAATCACTTCTGGACCACATCAAACCCTTCTGTTTGAATTCATTAATCAGAGACGCAGTGAGGGAGAAAAGCAAAGTCGACAAGCCCGACATACAAACCACTTTCACCGTGAACCCCACAGAGGAAGCAGGTTTTTACAAGGTGCCGAGAGAGACTGAGTATACGTTTAGTAGCATCTTCGTCGCTGAAAGGTTTATTGTGTAGAAATATGTTACATTAAATCAAATCACTTTTATTAACTATTCAGTTTTTTTATGAAAGGAAATTCCTTTAAGGAATGATTTGAAGCTTATTCATCTTTTCATTTCAAGTGTTTTAATATATAATAACATAAGTAGTTTTTTTATTCTTTGCTGCAAGGAAATAATTAAATTACTGATGTTGCTATTTTATATGAGAGTTCATCTGCTTTAAAAAAAGAAGGGGACATTCAGTTTAATTCAGGTATCTAAACACATCACTGGAGTTTATATTAGAGCATTTGATTGTTTACTTTTGTAGCAGGTCTCGCGCCGCTACCCGTGGGTTTCCCCCAAAAGCTCCAAGGATTACCAGACAACAGCGAGGTTCCGTTGGGTAACATGGTTTATTTTACACGCACACCACGCACAGCAGACCGCACGACGACGCGTCTGCTCACTCTTCTCTCTATGGAGGACTTAAAATGACTTAAGTATAAATAAATAAATAAATGAATGCATGAATAAATACAAGAATAAATAAATAAATGCTTAAATAAATGTATAAATGAATAAATAAATGCTTAAATAAATGTATAAATAAATAAATAAATGTATAAATAAATAAATAAATGCTTAAATAAATGTATAAATAAATAAATAAATACAGGAATGAATAAATATAAGTTATAAATCAACAAGACATCATTAAATAAATATATTTCTGCATTTCTGTATTTCTTCATTTATTTATGTGTCCACACGTATTTCTTCAATTATTTATGTGTGACATTTACGTGTCCGTATATTCAAATGAGCTGGGCGGTCCGAACCTCTGTCTAAAGCATGATTGGTCACAGGAGTGTGATGCACCTGGTGTGTTGTGCTCTACTATTTCTGCCTGGCACATGACGCTCAGCTCACCGTTAGCAGAAGTTAGCCTAGACAGCTTTTGACTTCAGCCGTTTATCAATTCCAAGAACACTGAGTACAGACTCGTGTTCTTTTGGAGTCTGGTTTTGGGAGTCCAGACTCTCGGACGCAGGACGGGTCTTTCTGGTCTTGTGACGTCACCACATCAACTGTTCTTGCGCATGAATTTACTCAAATTATTCACTGTAAAATAATTTACAGTGGAGTAGAATGTGTTGCGGTGTTCACTGTTGTTTTGGCGGGGGCTAATGTTGCGGTGTCACTGTTTGTTTGGCGTAGGCTACGAAACGATAATAAATATACAACGTCTCGTAGCTTTCCTGACCCAGGGTCGCTACAATATGAAGTTATGAATCTTAACCCTCAGTCAAATTGACGTAACGTTATCTTTTAGTAAATAATAAACTCGTTGTGCTCTTTAGATCCTCAAAACCTAATTATATCTCATGTTTAGCCGCCACGGAGACGTCAGAGCCAGCGGAGCATTTCAAAAGTCCTGCCGAGATCAGGCTTCTCTCGGCACACACACGCGCGCTGAGAGCCCGACTCACTGGTCCCGAGCAGGACCTCAAATCTCCGTCGCATATCCTTATTAGACTGAATCTCGATAAACCGACCACAGATTTGATGCTTAAACAACTAACTTCTCGGCTGAAAACATCCTTAAATTACATTCCGTGACTCTACAGTAGTATTTAGAATGTACAGTCAAGAATGCATAATAAACGCTGTTCGCTGTTCGTCTACAGATCCAAGTGCTAGGGATCGATTGCTTCTGTCTAGCTCCCTGACTTGACCAATCCTGTTCAACAATGAGGTTCGGACCGCCCAGCTCATTTGAATATACGGACACGTAAATGTCACACATAAATAAATGAAGAAATACGTGTGGACACATAAATAGAGATATAAATAAATGAAGAAATACAGAAATGTAGAAATACATTTATTTAATGATGTCCTGTTGAGTTATAACTTATATATATTAATTGCTGTATTTATTTCTGTATTTATACATTTATTCTTGTATTTATTTATTTATTTATACATTTATTTAAGCATTTATTCATTTATTCTTGTATTTATTCATGCATTTATTTATTTATTTATTTATACTTAAGTCATTTTGAGTCCTCCATATCTCTCAACCTCCAGCTCTGCTGCCCCATATCAGCAGCATCGGCTGCTGACTAATTGGCAATCAGCCAGCAGCCGAGGCCAGATTGGAGACAGCTGCCACAACTTTATACAGATACAGATTCAAAGACGGGCACCTTTGTCTTCATGAAGGTCATTTAACATAAACGACCTTCTGCTCAGTAGTACATTCGGGGTGCAATCTCATCTCGGTGGGAGTACTTTATAAACATGCAATATTTCATAAACTGGATTATGAACCCATTTATTTGAGCAGTAAACAACTGTTCTTTAGTTGATGAAATTTGCTGGTTTGTTGTCACTTAAATGTGAATTATTGTTATTGTGAATGTTTTTACATAGATTTTTACTTTTTGCATGTTTTGTTTTTTCCAAGTCTGTTGTTTGTGTTTTATGTGCACTAATAAAAAAGATAAATCAGTGTATATATATATATTGTTCTACGCAGTAGGTGAAGAAAATAAAAACATATTTCTCATTCCAGTTTAGACTTTGGGAATGAAGAAATGCAAAATAAATCCCCGGTTTTACTCCTGGTTATTTTAGTGACACCATGATAGAGGTTGAAGAGTCGTATTCGGCTGAATAAAGAAGACGGTGGAGATCTGACAGACGACCCCAGCTCCAGTAGTTCTTCAATAAAGGCAGACCACCAAAGCTTTACGTGGTTCAGGGTCACGATGGTGTGTTCAGGATCAGTCTGGAGATTATTCATCCACTTCTTTCCATTTGAACCAGTATAACCCGCATGAATCTTTAAACTGAATTTTCATCGCCGCCGCTAATCATTGAAAACATATCCTCAAAGGATCGACTGCTGCACACGTGAGATTTATATCTTCTCCAAGCTTGTGAAGATCATTTCTGTCTGGAACTCCATATTCCAGGAGAACCATATCAAAACAAGCCACGAAAAGACTTGTTTTAATAAAGCAAACCCTTTTTGAAAAGCACCTTTTATATACAGGTTAGTGCAGGTCAAAGATAACTGACAGGCAAAAAATAAAACGGAGCTGTCGACTGTGAAAACAATTCAACACCTGGAGACCAATGCATGCAAGACAATGCAAAAATACTCAAATGTAGAGAAAGCAGATTTAAAAACTATGATAACAGCAAAAGTAGTAAAATAACAAAAATAAATCAAATACAATTGCAAGCACATTGAAATTTGTACGTAAACAAACACAGGACTTTCACCTCGGAGACCGCAGTCCATGACTGTGGACCTTAACCCTAACAAGAAAGATTCACCCGTTGTTACATTATTATTTTATGACACAAATCACAATGTTTTAGTTTTTTTACCTGAACATGGTATTTTTGCTGCCTAAACCTGACGATCGTTTCCCGACGTTAACCTCGTGTCGTTGAGCACTTTCAACATATTCACAAAACATACTTTGCCGACAATGCCGACACCTATTCCAAGGGCATCTAACACATTTGATCATTTAAATACAATTAAATAAGTGTGTAAAAATATCTTCAATCATGTCTACCAACCATTATTAATCAAAAATAATTAACAGGCCAGTAAGTGAGCTGATTGAAGTGTCAGAACAATTTGTCATGTGACTTCCTCCAGCACAACAACTGAACCTCGAAGGGTAAAAGGCAGCATGAATACAGGATGAGGATACACAGGTCCCTCCTGTGTCCTTCAGTGTGGCGGCGGCGAGAGAAGCTGGGCTCTGCACCACCGGACCCACGAGGCCACCGCAGCATATGCGTGCGCCCTTCAGGTGTGGCAGGTGTCAGTCAAGAGGTTCATTACCACAACAAGGTTTGCCTGCACTCATTTAACCTGTGAATCGTCCACGCCGGCCTTCGTCTCGCTGACTGATGAGCTGCTCGCGGAGGGTCAAGTGTCTGGTTATTGACCCCGTGGCCGCTGCTGGTTTCTTGTACTATCGTCTAATCACGTGGACTCAGCTGGCGTTCGGCATCCGATTGAAAAGCTGGGGAGCAAAGACGAAAACAGAAGTGTTGATGGTGCCGGAGCACCGCAGGCCAGGAAGGGAACATCTTTTGTGCGTAATTCCACCGTAATTTAGAACGCATGCATCAAACAGTCTTCACTAACTCTAATTACATCGAGCTATCAATGTGCTTTTGGTTGTATTTGTGTACAGGACTTTAAAGATACTCGTCCTCTGACAATAGAAACAAAGGGAATTGTGCTGGTGGTCTCACAGCTGCATCTCCGTCACTGTGATGGTCCAAAGGCCTCGCTGGGGGCAGACACGTGTATCCAAACCTCCGCAAGAATAGAAAACTATGTGCATGGCTTAATACGACCAGGAAAGTAAGAAGATACGACGGGTGAACCAAACCAAAAACACTTTAACAGGATGTTCAAATAAAATATTAAAATCGCCAACTGACTTGGATATAGTCAAAAAAGGTTTAACTGAATATCTTTACATTTTGGATCACAAAAATGACATTTGAGGATGCCATCTTGCCCTTTAGATTTAAGATCGTTTAATTCTGGTTATGGTCAGTTTAAAACTGGTTTAAGTCAGTTTAATACTGGTTTATGTCAGTTTAATACTGGTTTATGTCAGTTTAATACTGATTTACGTCAGTTTAATACTGCTCTAACCATGACTCAAACATTACATTTTCAGTCTATAAACGTGTCACTGATTATGTGATGGTGTCACTGTTTCTGATCTAACTCAAACATAACTTTGTCTTTTCTCTACTGCAGTTTCTCCTAGATACGATATAAATATTTGCCATAAACTAACGTCGGTGGATTAATCCAGCCAACATATCACACGACGTGGACACGCATGAAAACCGCTAGCTTCATGCCATGCGGGTATTTACCGCTTCGACTTCTGTTTTCCTGGAAGACCTTTCCAGATATGGGTTTACAGTCAGTTAAAAATAAAAAATATGCCTTTCCGACTGATCCACGTCAACAAAACAGTGTGGTCTTCAGGGCTAACATGCCCACCTCCCTCCGTACAACCGCCTCCAAACACACTCTTTAAATCCGAGCCACTCTGCCACGAGTCTTCATACATCACAGAAAACCTGGCACATCAAATGTCGTCTGTCAGCTCACGGGAGAACATACGGCGTGGAGGGGCTCAGCGAGGAGCACGTGGGCGCGAAGAAACGAAAGCAGCCGGAGGAAAAGCTCACGCTGCTTCAAACAGGAATACCAGGCATGTGGACTTCTGTGCCTCGTGTTATTCTTCCCATTACCAGCGGCTCAGGAAAGACGGGAGGCACCGGGCCCTCAGCGAGGAGCCCATCGACCCTGAGATGGTCTTTAAAAAAGGTCGTCGTCATGACGCTCGTCAGCATTCTCGCTGAGAGGAGAAGTCGAGGACGCTAAGAGGCCATCTTGTTGCTCTTTGTGCAAGCAGGAACATTATTTTCAAGAGGCTTTTGTGCTGTTATTTTTACTTCCCTTAACACATTACATTATCGAAATAGCGCTAATTATGCAAACATCACAAGGATTTGAAATGGGATGCTGAGTGCAATGAAACAAGTCCTGCTTGGAAGACTTTTTACTTCTTCTTAACATACTTGCAGGGTCTTTCAACCCTTTAGTCTGCAACTGTTCAGGTGTTCATAGTGAGCGCTTCATCATAACTGCAATGTCATCCCATGACTTTGTTTGCACCCAATTTTATTTTTTAATACTCAAGAGTGCCAGTGAAACACCTCGTTTTCCTCTCGAGACCATTTCAATCAGGAGAGACGGGTATTTAGAGTTTAACAATCATTTATTACAATAGCATATTGCAATAGTGCAAAGTGTTTTTGGCGATTGGACTCCATCCTGAAGTAGAATAAACCAGGGGTAGAGCTGCTGATATCTGCTCAGGCAGAATCCCCCCATGGAGTCCAGACACTGGTGGTGGTGTAGAAGAAGCGTTGCCGTAATGCCGATTGGAGAAGCCTGGGGTGGAGGAGGGTCGCAATGACCAGAGCTGAAACGGCAACGGACAGCAGCAGAGGAGAACACATTTTAAAGTTTTACCAACGACGCTGTGATAGGCTTACGAAACTGGGCTGCCTCTAAATGGTTGGTTCATTCATCGTGCCCGCCCCCGATCAGATAATGGAGTAATCGCTGCAAGACTGAGACTGCTTGTGAATGAACCAGCTGTAACGAATGTCTTCCTGTCTGAACTTTCGCTGAGCTACATAATAAACCCCCAAAAGACCGCTGACAGTTATAGACGTATCCATATTACTAGATTGTAAACCTTATGTAAAACATCTGTAGGAGTTGTGTGTCCATTATATTATAACGTATGGGAACGATTGAGCCTTTTCTAAGAAATCTGTCCAGCAAATCCTGAAGAACCATCAAATTACATTAAAATAACCATTATACAACTTTGCTGTAGCGAGAAATTTCTCAAGGCCTTCTTCACTAGTCCGGGTCCTATCTTAAGTCTCTTGTGGTTGTAATGAGCGTACTATCTAAAGGAATTAAAAAACCTATCCTGTACCACCATCAGTCCTTTATCTATCCAGTTGGGCCTCAAGTCCTTTGAGCGAGTCACGGTGTGAGAGTCTGTAGAAATAGGCAATCTTGTCATTAAAAAAAAGCTCATATAAAGGCATCGGCGTTGAATTGAGTTCCTCACAGTGACTTCAAATAAATGAAGCAAAGTCTGCAGAAATGATCCTGCAAGAGACAAACGACGGGATTTTAAACAGGAAGACGCTAATCCACTGATGTAGACTCCATTAGTCTGAGTCAGGGCTCTTGTGCGTCTTCTCGACAGCTGGAGAAATAAATGCCTTCAAATAAAGAACATGGTGAACTATAGTTGTTGTCAGTAACAGATCTTCTTAAACATTAAATATAAATTCCCATGCAGATGATAAAGACTCAAATTAATTACGGTACCCGGTAATCATCCTCGACAGCCGGATAATCATTCTTCACATGGACTCACTCAACGCATTCGTAAGGAACAAATATGTCTCATCTCTTTGGATTAATGACATTTTAGTTGCATCGCCTCTGAAAGCGACTCCGATGCGTTGCACAGGACTCTTGCCGAGGTCTCCGCGGCGCCTCAAATGAAATGCCGAGTCACGGTGCCCCTCGGGGTTTTAAATCACTTTCGCTTTCATCTCGGGTCTCATTGGTGGATTGAAATTCCCAAAAGCAGAACCTGGAGATACTTTGACGTCCAGCCGGGTTCATCTAAATCACCCAAAGAAATGAGTGTGTTGCCGTTTCAGCGACGGCATGAATCATTCTCAAAGTAAAACGAAATCAATTAGCGGACCAAGACCCAATCAATAACAATGATCTGTAGTCCCTATACCGAGCCGAGTCAACGTGCTCTATTTGCCTCATCTTATCGAGCGGAGACAGCGGGAGCTTCATCTTCTCTCCTTCAGCCGGGCAGAACGGACTCCCGGCTGCTCGGCAATAGCACAACGGGCTCCAAAGCCTCCCGCCCATTATCACGTTTAACGCTCAACAAATGAAACATCTCGGTGTTCCATCGATACCGCCTGCTCCAACGCACCCATGTGCTCAGCCGAACATCGGAGCGACACCGATTAGGATATAAACTTTATCGCAGACACCGAGGTAATTATCAGACAATTTGAAGTCGGTGAATTTTACACTTTTGTCCTCTTTGGTTCCACAGATGTGGATATCACTGTTACTGGTGTTGTATTTGATGTTTTGTTCCACGCCACAGACAGTACATACGGTAAGGAGCTGCTGTACATGGGCTAAGAATAACAAGATCATCTGCATACATAATATGATTAACTAAAGTATAACCAATCATGCATCCAGTATTTAAAGGCTTTCCTAGTCTGGTGAGAATACTAGTAAATCAGAAGTATCACAATATGTTTGGGAACCCCTTTGACTCAATTTTACAAACAGCTTTCCATGTTTGTAGCCACGTTGGCGGCGTGACTCCGGGGATCAATATCTTATTAAGTGTTCAATTTTGGCAAATGTTAAACTGATTTCACTCACAGGACTATAAAAAGGGAATGCATAAAAGCTGTATAATATCACTGTTATTTGTGCTTTGTGTGTACTGGGCACCATTTGTCTGACGGACCATTATTCCGAAACCCTAATAGGATGAAAATGTCCAACTGAACCAAAAACCCTTTTGTCCAACAACTAGCCCTTTATCTAAAGAAACTAAAAATACAATGGCATTTATTCTGAAGGCTCATTTGTCTGAAAATTCAAACCAGAAGTACGTGCCCAATCAGCATGCAGCATAGCGGTCCAATATTTATTTTTCCTGCCATGGCGATGGATGACCCGCCACACTCTGAGTCACCCTCCCTCCGCCGGTGCATTGTTTGACTTTTTATTCTGCACTCGCGTTGATGCAAATGCTGTAACAGCGAAGACACGTGTCTACAACACATGATATTTGCCCAATTGCTTAATTTAAATACAGTCCAATAATACAGGAAAAAATCAAAATAAATCCAGAAATATCCGATCAAAGAGGAAGAAAAGGAGATAAATCGGACGGTTGACGGCACCTCTTAGAACGAATACGGGCACATTTATTGAGTATTCACAAACTCCGGTCTAACTGTGACGAGACACCAATTTTCCGAGCATATTTAATTGATTGAAAATGTTACATACAGGAGATTTAATAGCAACCAGAGGGCATTCAATCTAAATTGGGAATGAAGGCCCTCAGGCTGATTTGCTTTCAAATAAAAGTTAATAATATAAAAGTTAATATGACTTTTTTTATTTGATGCTGGACAAGGTCAGTTTAGGATCCACGCTGGCTCGGTCCTAAAGGAGCCAACAGAGGACAACACATTGAACCGGCCTATCAGGACACCTGCAAGCGGAAACAAGAAGAAAAACACTCCACAGTCAATGATGAAGAAAGATTACATCATTTTCACCCAACTTGCACTCAGAAACTAAATGAAAAAAGGGAGCGATGACTGAGAGTTCTTGTATTCTTTAGAGGGTGGGAGGATTAAAGATGGAGGGATGCGAGAAGATGAGAAGAGAATGAGAGCGACTCTCTGAGCGGAGCCCTTTCGGTGGCGGCGGCAGATTACTTGCGTCCGAGGCATTCACAGAGATTTCATGAAGCTCATATCAAAGCAACAGCTGGAGGAGACACACGAGGACAGCTGCAGAAAGGGAATGAGAAGTGTGTGTGTGTGTGTGTGTGTGTGTGTGTGTGTGTGTCCATGTATATATTCATACACAGCTCTTAGTGCCCGCCCTCTGCCTCTTTAACTTTATAGGAAATGTTCTGGCTCTCCTGGGCTAATATTTTATACAGCAGCAAAAAGGCAAAGGCTTGGGATGAATTCAGAAGTCCTTCTGATTGAGAGCATCTTAAAAAATGCAAACCCCATCAAAGAGCTCCGCTCTGAATCCATACCAAGAGGCAGCTGGCTCGACTACTTTCTTCTCTGGACCTAATGGAAACCCTCTGGGTTCTTATTCTGAAAAGCTCTCGCCATTCTTAGGAGAGGCTCTTTCCCTTTCCTAAAACACATTTCTCCCTGACGTGTGTTTTTGATCATCTTGTGTAATTGCGCTGTAACTTGTATTATCTCAGTCAACGGCCGAGGCAGCCGCTTCCGAAACAGTGTTCACCTTTTGCCCAGTGATGTGTGTGGCAATATCCTCAGGTACAGAATGTTTTGATTGTTCCAGCATCATCAACTCGCACAACTCCTCAAACGTCTCCACTCTTAATGCCGTACACCAGCGGCCAAAATGAGTTGTCAAATCACGGCCGAATTCTAGGTTCGTCTTCCTATCTGTCTTCCCCCCACGACCGAAAACGTTGGCGGTACGCCTCCGGGACCAACTCATGCGACCTTAACGCCGCCGCTTTTACCACCTCATCGTCCGTACAATCCGACGACGACAACGCTCCATAGGCCTCTTGCGCTCCACCCGTCAGCGCACACTGCAGCATCAACGTGAGAGCCGACTCAGGTCACCTCCTACGCGCTCAGAGAGAAAAACGTCTCCGGGTCTCTTTCATTAAACTTTGGTAACAACCGTAGGTTACCCAAAACATCAAATGACTCCGATCACTGCCGGGTCGGAGGGAAACCTTCCCACTTCTAATCAAGTCCAGTCTACACTGCTGCAGAGCCAGTTTTGCCTCTTCCGTCTGGACCCGCAACCTTTCCACTGCCAACTGCTTCTCGATCTCCGCTCGTTGTTTCAGTTTATCGTGGTCCAGCTGTAACACCAGCATCTCCCTCTGCTGCTCAAACGTCAGGCCACCGGTTGCCATATAGTGCAGAGCCGGAGACAAACCCCCCGTATCCGATTGGCTTTGTTCGCCTGTCAAAACACCCATCTCACTCAATTTATCTTTCAATACACTCTTCACAGTATCCTTCACCCGCTTATCCGAAATCATGCTCTCATAAATACTACTTTGTGTGATTCTATATGATGTATGGCTCGATGGTGTTTTTGAGTTCTCGCGCCTTCTTCCAGCCGCTGCTGCCTGGAAAAGATGGGTGGTCCCTCCCCCAAAATCTGATCCAATCAAAATGCGCTACCCCCCACTTGGAGCGGATATTCAAATCCAACCACTTTGCGGCCAATATTGCACCCCCAAACCGCCATTGGGGCTTGGGCCACCTTGGGGATTTTGGTTTATGGGGTTCAATAATTTCAAGCGTTTAACGTTGTGTGTTGCTATATTGTTATTGTGGAACTAGTAATGTTACTCTGAGATGATAGCTGATAGATGATAATCTAGCTGTGTAGGTGTAGTTTGCTTAATTCTAGTTAAAAAAGAGTAAAAAAGTAGAATTACATACTGTAAGATTAATAACTGTGTGATTGTCAAATGTTTTTGGTTGAGTGATATGGTTAGTGGTTATGAATCAAATCTGACAAGTGACACTGACTGACTGACAGACTGCTTTGATTTTGGGAATGAACACCAATAGTTTGGAGCTTGGATTTTCCTTTTCATTGATAGGTAAAGTTGTCAGCCAGGCTGCCTAGTTGGTTGCCAGCTGGTAAAGTTACAGCATCACAGTTGGAGGCTCACAGTTTATTTTAGCTGTTAGGACAGCCTTAAGACTGTGAGGCCCCAGGCTGCTTACTAACACTGTGGTTCTCTCTCTAGCCTCATCTCAGCCACCCACCAGTGGATGCACCTGATGTTGAGCTGGTTGAGACTGACTCTGGTGTCCCTGAGTATGAATCCCCTCTGCCTCCTCGTCCTCATGCCTAACAAATAAATAAATTGAGTAATTTTTAATATGCCATATTACATTTAACGATGCTATATACTAATCACACTAATACTAATCACAATCATAGAAGAAATCTCTTCAGGTGATGAGAAGAGGTAACAGATGAAGCTTCTAAACTCAAAAGTCTACCTCACTTCACTGACTCAAAATGACTTCAATAATTCCTGAAAAAAAATATAAGTATATCTTCAATTCCCTTTTTACAGTCTTATGACAGCGGATATGGCTTTAGGGGTCAAGGTGGTGTTGTGGTTCTTTATTATCTAGGTACATCTGGTGTCGATACTACTTCACCATAGATCATCTCATATCAATACTTATTACTTTTCTCATATAGCTAAGAGGATAATTTTCTCCGCTATCACCCACATCTGGTGGAACCGCACCCAGCCCCAACCCCCCAGTGCTGCTGCTCCTCCATCCACCTGCCATCCTTTATGCTGCGCCTCACCCCTCCACCCTGCCCCCCCTGCCCCTGCCCCCTTGCTTTTAGAATGTCCACAGCCTTTCATTTCAGAATGCTCAGGGCATCAGACAAAGGTGGCAGGCAGGCAGGTGAATTCAAGGAATCTTCAAGACAGGTTCATGTTGTAGTGGCTGATGTATGTGTAACAGAATAGTCTTTGTATATATTCAATACATTGTGGTGTTCAAAAACTGACCATTGAGATGAAAATGCTGAGAGCCACAAGGCATAGCATTTGTGTTATTCATTAAATTAATGTTTTAAAAGCATAAAGAAAACTAAACTAATTTGGTTTCCATTTAATGGCTCAAAAATGAAAGAATTTCTAAAGTGGTTCAGTGTATTGGGGACTTGTGGGCAATGCCTATCCGTGTGCAGCAGTCCACCTGTATTCAAGCACACTGGGCCTGTTCATCTCCTGCAGGGACACGTATCGACAATACTGTTATCAGCATTTAAAAATCTGTATGGTTTTAAACCCAATGAATATTCATATTAGATGTAGCACATTCATACAATCAAAATGCTGCATTAGAAATTTGGCTTAAGAGCTTCCTCCCGGAAATTAGTATATTTTCTCAATTAAATTCACAGCAAACAAATTGTATCATATGGAGTGGATGCCCTGGCCCTGACTCAACATTATCATAGTGTATGTCTGTTGGAAAAATAAAACATTTGAAAACACCAAATTGAAATAGTTAATTCTCTATTTGCAATACTGGAGCTGGATCTGGCTGCTGGCTGCCATAAAGACCTTGATTCTGAAGTCCTTCAGACACGGCCTTTGACCCCAGGAGTAGGCAAACGGTCCATGTCCCACCTCTTGGAATTCATGGTGCCCATCTGTTGCTGTCCTGGAGCCCCTCCACTGCAGGCTGCCTCCTCTTGCCATAAAAAGCAGCAGCAGACACTTCCTAAAACATTAAACACATGCAATAAAACAACTGTTATAAGGTCATGATCTGACAAAAATCACTCATATTCACTATTTATAGCTTGAATATTTCTAGAAATGCATTAACATTCACTCTGAATCAATGTATAGTGTTATACAAGACTTTAACAACATTAGACATAAAGTCCTAAGCTGTATTGCCTTATTTTTTAAGAAAATACACTAAGTATGTCTTGTTCCTGCAGAGGGCATATACCCAGAAATGCTCCATTCATATCAATTTTAGTTTCTACAGGAACCTTATGATCAAACATTGCGCCTAATTCCACTCATTTGACTAAGACCTCCCGCTTAACATCTCTTTGCGTTAAAAAACCCTCTAGTTGTCAGGTTCTTGTGACGGGGTGAGGCTCAGGCGCAGAGAGACAGGCTGGACGCAATATGAATAACAACAAAAAAGCACTCTTTTATGAGGCAAAACAGTTTACAAAAAAACAAGGTCCAAAAGGGGCAGGCAGGGTCAAACAGGCAGAAGCAGGAACACGAACAGGACGACGGGAAATGGACACAGAACTATAGACGACAATCCAACAGGAGACAAGTGAAAGACTGACACAATATATCGGGGGGGAAACAGGTGTACGACATCAGACAGTAACGAGACAAGAGTGGCTGAGGGCAGGTGCAGGGAATTAAACAATTAAGACAGAGAAGACACAGAGGAGACATAGGAGACACGGAACAGGAGAAACAGAACAGGGTGTTACACTCGTATCACTTCCACTTATTGTGCTCTTGTGAACATGAACTTGCACCACTCCTGGACCCGATGCATTTGAATATTACATTTGTTATTTTCAGTGACCCAGTAATAGCTCAAACTCAAAGATGAGAGGTGTTCCCTATAAATGATTGTCCACTTGGCAAAACATAAATACATACTCTTTTTTTGCCAAAGCCTCAGCGAGTCGTGACAGAGGGGCTAAAGAGTCAAGACAAATACGCGTCCGGACGCCGGACAGGGAATTGAAAATCCAGACGTCTGGTCACCTTAAGTTCAACGTTAAAATATTAAGTTATACATCTTAACCCCCGGTCAAACAGATTTAACGTTACCTGTGAATAAATAATAAACTCTTTGTGCTCGTTAGATCCTCCAAACCGAATTATATCTCATGTTTAACCGCTACGGAGACATCAGAACCAGCGGAGCATTTCAAAAGTCCTGCCGAGAGCAGGACCTGAAACCGAAAGTTATTTTAACCGACCACGGATGTTATGCTTAAACAACTAACTTCTTGGCTTGAAACATCCTAAAATTGCATTCCGTGACTCAAAAACAGTAGTATTTACAAAAAGTCAACTTTCAGTTGTGTATTTTCTCCTCCGCCATTGTTCCCTGTTGCTGGTGTGAAATGCATTCTGGGATATAGGCTCATCTGCGACGCGTGTATAAAATGTGTACTCGTTCAACAGTTGTTAATCATTTATTTTAACATAAACAAATCAGATGCCAACTCCTGTTTCCTTGCATATTACATTTTTATTCATTGATGCCTTAAACCCCAGCATTAAGATGTATTCAACGCTACAACAGCAGAAATTCATTATGTCCTAAAAATGGCCAACAGGTCAGTTTAGCCTCTTCTGGTATTATTCCATAAATTCTACAGTTAAAAGGAAAAAAATTAACATGTTTGTTTGAGAATAAAATGATTTCACACAATGCTACTGGGAAGTGTTAAGAAGTCAAAATGTAAATGTGTTTCCTGAATAGTGCTTCATCCATAACACATAATGCAACCGCTCTTCGTATCAACACTGATTATTTACAATATTTTAAAACCATTAAGATAGGGAATCAAAAACAATCCTGATATTCAATCATATACATATTTTGGAAACTTTTAAGAAGTCTTTTTCATTATTTTTTAAACATCTGTCACACCTAAACAGCTACAGAGATGATGCATTGCCTAAAGAACAACAAATTAGTCATAAAAAAAACGATTCCTAACGTCTGATTCAACTGACCGGTAAGATGGATATCCCCCCGTGCCCTCGGCACTATCCCCAACACCAGCGTTACGGTGATGCAATTCCCTAAAACTCCGCTTGTGTGTTAAGCACTGTGTGGTCGGAGAGTGATCATATGGTCATCCTCCTGGACAGTTTACTCCTGCAGAATGAATGTCCTGTGGAAGATAATCTCCCATAAACCAACACGGTTCACGTCATACCAGAGAAGACAGTTTACGCTCAGCTTCACTTTTTCTATATCTATTATTCAGTGGCGGGCCGTCAGGGCCAGCAAGGCCTTCTCTGCTGGCCTAAACATCATCAGAATATAATTTTTTTTCTAAATAAATGTTCCCACAAATATGTATTCAATGATTCCCCAGAGTAAGAGTTACACTCTTCATTTCATAGCTTTCCTCTTGGTTGCACTGCTGCCAGCCCCAGGTTGAGATTTGGAGGGCTGGTCTTTATGTTAGATCTTTTATCCAATCATATTCAGCCATCGTGTGTTGCCAGGGGGCTAAAATCTGCCCTTAGGCCTTCAGAATCAACATTGAAGGCGCTGGTAGCTTCAAGTGAATAGGAATGACAATTTTGTGTCAACCAATCAGCTTTAGAGTTGGCTCCTGTAGGCCTGCTAGAAGGCCCCGGAACCGGCACAGGAGCAGCGAGCAGGCGTAGTGCTGCACGTCTTTTGATTGGATTACCAATATTGAGAGGCGGTCTATGGGCAGGTAGATGCAGAACCTCAGAACTAGGAAACTGAATTTGATAAAGGAATTAATTCGCGGACTACAAAGCTGTTTTTTCAACCCACAATGGCGGAAGGAGGAGAAGATGTCGATTTGGTCGAGCATATACTTTTAACGCCTTTCTCAAGACAAACTTTTCAAAAAAAGTTAGACATCGTAAGGAGTGGTCGCCCGACGCCGACGCTACTTTTGTCACAGGCGGGGAAGGTGTTCGTTCGCCAGTGAATAGTTATGTGTCTTTATCATCACGGTGAAACTGCTTTGGGTGCGACAATGCCCTGTTTAGTGAACAAACTAGTGCAAGTGACTTTTTTTCTTCTTTTTCTCCGTCCCGATGCATTCTGCAGCGCGCGAGACGGAGAGCCGAGAGAAATGACATGCTGTTGTGTAGATACGATCAACATCAGACGGCTGTTTAGTTTAATAAATGAACAAAGACGTGCTATAGAGAAAATGACGGGGGCGGGCCAATTTTTTTTAATGTCATGCGATCGACCAATAGGTCGCGATCGACGTATTGAGCAGCCCTGGTCTAGAGCCATGGCATCATAATGATAGTAATAAGAGGTGGATTAATTCGGGTGGGACTGTGTAGGACCTCACTGAAGGCCCAGGCCCCAGGCCCACGGCCCGCCACTGCTATTATTTAAGACATATAAATACATAAGTGATAAATACTTCTCACGAGATAGAGCTTTCATCTATAATATTATTCAGAATGGACTCTGCAGCTGCTTGAATGATAATAAATGAAGCAGTGTGAATTTGAGTGTGAAATCATTCAATTGAGGCTCATAAATTCTCTTTAGCAATAAAAAATATTATGAATACATGCGGCAGCTGTTAATCAAATAACTAATTAATACAAACAACTGATCGGTTGAAAAAAAACTACTAGGAGACTAAACATGTTCTTCATTTCTCATTTGTTTTGTTGATCATAAGCTACATTTAAAAGAAACTCAATTATGAATTGATTTCCCCCCCACGTATTTCAAGTTCCTAATAACAATATTAAACCTAGAGCTCCCTGCCCCCCCCCCCCCCCCTACTTAGGCCTTATTATCGTTTAGAAGTCGACATATGCACGCGCTGTAATTTATTTGATGTGATTGTTTCACAGTTTTCATTAAAATAAAAAAGGTCAATCTGATTTTTATGCTCATCTCTCTAATAATAACCAGAATAACAGAATAATGACAAGTTTGAGGAAAGTATGGCAGCTTGTAGTCAGCGTAGCTCCAGATATTTCTATACTATATTAATGTGCACTCCTGGAAACTTTCGCTACCCATTAATTTGCATGGCAATGAAACCGGGGGGGGGGGGGTTTGATTGGCTTTGTTCCGTTACCTGCTGAGTGGTTACCTGCGCTGCCAAATGGTAGCTTAACTATGGGCATGGTAACGTCTTCGGCTTTACAGCAAGCGTTCTGATTTCACACTCCAGAACAGAACGCTCCCTGTAAAGCCGAAGATGTTACCATGCCGATAGTTACGCAGGTAGTCACTCAGCAAGTGAACAAAGCCGGAGGTCTCAAAAGATGTAGAAAATCTGAAGTGAGAGGCACAAATTACCACAGGTGGATGTTTATTAATTAGTGGAGGAGCCAGAGAGGAGGAAGTCGACAGCTCACATCAACAGCAGCGTCACATGACACAAATACACTCGTAGACCTCGGAGAAGGAGGCGCAGGGGACCGGATACATTTCGCGCCTCAGCAACTTTTCACAGTGAGCAAAATTGAGCACAACCAGGTTTTTATTAATGTTTCTGTAATCATCATCAATTATATCGCAAAATGAGTCGGAGATCAGATGAGGCACAGAACGTACTTCTCAACGACCAGACTTCTTTTTTGCAACCAGAGGAGTCGCCCCCTGATGGCCATTAGAGAGAATGCAGGTTGCCGTCATTCATTTGTATTCATGTACTAAATACACAGATTTCAATTAGATGGTAATCTGCAAAAGAAATAAAGAAAAATAATTATCGGCTAATAGAGAGGGGAAGTCCCTCCTCTTCAGTTTCCTCCACGGGATCTATTTTTTATTTTTATAATATATGTAGGTTCGTCAATGGCGAAAGGCTATAATTATTTTCAGTTTTAGGATCCCTTGCAGCTCTACAGACACACTTGGTTTTCTGGAAATACGGTCTGATGGGGGTCTACGAAAAGGGGGAGGGGCTTTGCCTCGCTTTCGTGGTGACTATTTAATCTATGTATGTATTTAGCCTGATGTTCATGTGAAGGCAGTCTGCATGAAAATGTATGTACGCTTCAGCTTCAAGCATTTACTGATAACTCTCTCACACACACACAGTCCAATACACCGCCCCTTCGACCAGACATTTATCTCAACCAGACACACTGCCTGCTGGACATGGACTTACACAAACATTCCCCCTGAATGACTCTTTCATGAACACGAGGTCGGATGCTCCTGACGCTCGCGTGGAGGCGGGCGGAGCCGGGAGCACGCTCAAAGGTTCCCACGCGGGCTACCAGGCTAGTGTCAGCGCTCTGGGTTAAAGCCCCTGAACATGAAAGATGGAGACGACCGCGGCATGGAAAATAAATAACACAAGGGAAGGACGGGGGAAGAGAGAAGTGCTGATAGGAGGGCAAGAAGAAAACGGAGCTCCAGAAACCAACCGCTTCTCTCGTCGGGCCGCAACTAATGATTGTTTTCATTATTTTTCAATTGGCTTCTTGATTATTATCTTTTGATTAAAACGGTTCGAGAGACTCAGCGCTGCACTTAGAAACAGTCGGAGGCCAGCGAGAGAGTCGGCAATAAATGGTCAAAATGGAAGCAGCAGAGAATCGAGTAAAAGTTAAGTTTAAGAAACACCGTCTCCTTCCACTTCATAAAACTGGTTGTCTCTGATTGGCCGACGTCCTCCGGATACATGATGATGTCACACGAGTGTCTTCACATTATCTGTAAAGATCTTACATGACATAACATGCAGAATGGCTCAGTTGCAATTTAATAAACACACAAAATATATATATATAATTTTTTTTTCTTCTTTTATTTTCTTTGGTGTATTTGATAAGGGACAGTACACATTAATAAAAACATTTCTGTAAGTGTGACAAGAGGCTATTTTTCATGTGTAGTCCCGAGAGACAGATGTCATAAAACAAACCTAAAAACATAAGATTACACGTTCAATGTTTGTACACTTTTAACGCTTTCCAAAGGGTGCACAAACAATTAATTGTGAGAATAGTGAATATACTCTTAGACGTTGTCAAGTACGAACCAAACATGCAACAAGAAGACTCACATTCAAAACGGACAAAGCAAATAAAATAAGGGACATTTAAACAATTAAAATGGACAGAATAAAAACATCATGTCAGAGACACAGATTTTAAATGACAACGTCTTCAAATCTCTTGTTCCGTCTGACCAACGGTCCAAAACTGAGAGATATTTCATTTGCAGGGATATCAAAAGACTTCAAGGAAGCTAAAAACGTGGAAATATTTATCATTTTTGTGTTTTAAGATTTTAATAAGTTTCTGTCGATTAACTCATCACCAAATGGACTCCTCGTTTCTTTTTAGGAGGATAACGTAAACAACAACAGTCGCTGCCTTTGTCTCCACGATGAATAAACAGATCACATGCAATCGAGATTCATCTTCTCTCTCTGTCTCTCACACACACTGACACACTCTTCTCCCCCTTTATCTCTCCACAGTGTGTTTGTCTCATTATTTTTTATCTATGTCTGTTTACTCTTCTTGCGCTGCAGCTTTTGTGTTGAAATTCATTTAAATCATCCACAGCTCTAGCTCAGAACTTGTATTTGTGCTTAATTAAACTGTAAGAATCACAGAGCGCTGTACCAGGGACGGCTTCACTGACGTTATCGATGCACCGTGGGTTTAAATCAGTCTCCACTGGAAAAAATAACATAACGGCGCATCTCAAAGTCTTCTCCAGCAGAGGATTTCAGACCGTCCCGTCTCCACCTCCACGGCCAATAACGCACTTGATACCGCGCTACAGATAACAACACTTAGCAGCACCTTTCTGCCAGCAGTTCTTAACACTCCATTTCTCTTCAGGTGCACATTGACTGAGAAACTGGCTCAGAATCAGACCCGAGAGTGTTTAAAGCCTCCGAGCGCGGCCGCTCACAGGGAAGCGTAGACATCGTGGCACTTTTCACAAAAGGTCAGGGTGTTTTTTCAAGTGGCAAAGCCCACTTAGCCGATGCCGTCATGTAGTTTACGGAGCTGACGCATGGAAGGAATGGAATGGACATCAGAGACACTAAGTGTCCTCTTATTGAGAGTATTTCCACCGCTGTTCTTTGCCGTCAGACAGCCCTTTCTGCTGTTTTATCACGTTCCCTAAAGCCACCAGGCTCCGGTGACAAAAACGTGGAAGAACGGAAAGAGGGAAAGAGGGACCAGGCTTCTTTTTGGTTGGCAACCAATTCGGGTTGACGGGTTCATGGAGCTTTTTTAACTAACAAACGATGTGCAAATTAATTTGAACTAAAAAATAACCAACAAAAAAAATCAAATTGTTATCATCAAGCTGCTGTATCATGGCATCTTTGATCAAATGTGGACTCCCTAATTATATATTAGTAAATGATTTAATATCAGACAATCACGTCGGTTCTTTCTCATTCATATATGACCGTCTCTCTACCTTCAGTTCATTCAGGGTACTGTTACGCACACCTCCACCACCCCATCTCCACCCAGCCTTCACGGATCCATCAGCTTCAACTCATCATTCCTTCAGCTCGTCAGCACCACCAGGTCTAGACTCCACCACCAGGTCTGCACTCCACAGGGGGGATCTATCTCGTTGCTGATCAGGGCAGTCAGACCTCAACTACAAATCTCCCCGTAGAGTCTAAGACTTCATCATTGCATATCATCTGTTAACAATAAACATGACCCTTTCCTCGTCTCACTGGTCTCTCCCTGATTGAAATGTTGTCTCACTGAAGCCTGACTCATGAAGAATATGTCGGCCTAAATTAATCGACTACTCCAAGTCATAATTATAATCACATTCCTCGACGCACCGGCCGAGGAGGTGGAGTAGCAGCCATCTTTGACTCGAGCCTATTAATAAATCCTAAACCTAAATTAAACTACAACTCATTTGAAAGCCTTGTTCTTTGTCTTTCATCCAACCTGGAAAACACTACAGCCAAGGTGATTATTGTAGAATATTTTTATATTCATGTGGACGTTGATAATGCTTGGCTTAGTGCTGCATGTATCTCATTATTGGACTCATGTTTGGAAAGGGTTTTATTCAACTGGGAGCATAACATAATTTAGGTAGAATAATCAGTGGCATGTGGAGTCAGTAGTTTCAGTAGTGGAGGTGAGTGAATGGGAAGTGTGTGTAATATGTTGTATCGTGTGTGTGGAGAGAGAGAGAGAGAGAGAGAGAGAGAGAGAGAGAGAGAGAGAGAGAGAGAGAGAGAGAGAGAGAGAGAGAGAGAGAGAGAGAGAGAGAGAGAGAGAGAGAGAGAGAGAGAGAGAGAGAGAGAGAGAGAGAGAGAGAGAGAGAGAGACCAGAGGGCCTATTACATGCAGCACTAGCACACAGGGCCCAGGTGTTGCCAGTGCTGCTGATTACCTCAGGTGTTTCCACTCTCCTGATGACCCTTGGCCACGCCCACCTGCAGGGACACGAGTGGCAGAGCGGGTTGTCGAGGGCTCTATACCCTGCAGGCTGCAGATGACTGAGCACCCCCCACGGCCTTCCCGCCGCACCACGACCTCAACTCTGTCCGCTCAGGAACGGAGAGACTCGCTTGAAAGAGCATTTTTTTTATTGAGGCTAAAGTTACTGACGATGTTTGCACAAAAATGTGAGACGTCTTTTCGATCCGTGCTTCGAGTAAAGTTCCACATCATGTGCAAATGGCACAAAGTGAGACTGAGCATGATTGCGATATCGGTGCAGCGCCTGGCTGCTGGTGTGGAATGTTAATATAGAGGCGAGCGGCACACACACACACATACACAAAATCTTTCTTTTTACAAATTAACAAGACAGGCCTTTACTGATAGAATACAGAGGGAAAGGGAGAATAAACAGCCCCCCCCCCTCCTTCTGTCTCATGGATTGTGGAGGTCTGGGTCGTGGTCCATGTCGACTACTCATTACTCATACATTCATATTCATTGAATGTTTATGTAACTCTGTCATGATTCCTTCTGGTCACATGACATCTATTATTCTGTCCATGCTGGAGAGGGATCCTCCTCTGTTGCTCTCCTGAAGGGTTCTTCACCTTTTTTCCCCGTGAAAGGGTTTTATTCTAGTCTTTCCTGATCCGATGTGAGGTCAAAGGTCAGGGATGTCGTATGTGTACAGATTTTTTAAATCCCTCTGAGGCTAATTTGTGATATTGGGCTATATCAAATAAACTGAATGTAATTGAATTTAATCCATATAAAGGGTATCTTTGGAAATCCAGAATTTAAGAATCGTCTTTCGTGTAATATACAAAAGTGTTCCAACCAGAGAAGTGTTGTTGTCACTCCTTGCACTGCTCACTGCCAACAAAAAAATCATAATTTCCATGCAAGAAGCGGCGGGGAGACGGAGCACTTAACGAGCACCGAGATGTATAACCCCCCCCCTCACCCGGTCCATAAACCACTTGTGGAAGTGACTCATCACCAGCGCTCTCGCCCTCCTCCTCGCCCACCCCAAGAATAGTACTGAGGGAGGGCTCGTCTCATTGATCTGCTCAGCACCGGATCTCAGACGTGTGTCGGAGGCCCGATTCCCTGTAGTGGGGACCCCACCCCCCACCCTGTCTGCCGTGGCAGATGGACGGGCCACTCGTTGTCAGCTCATCGGCGTGCCTCGTGTCTCCGGTAGCCCCCTCAGGCCTCTGAGCCGTCTCTCGTCTCCTCCGACCTTCCCATCGGGGGCGGGGCGAGTGCTGCAGCTATGGTGATGACCATGCATTCATAATGCATCGTGTCTATGATGGCCCCTTTGAGGCACAATCATCCCACCAGACAGATCATCTGCATTTGGATAGAACCGTAGAGTGTATAACTTTAATAGTTCTGCAGAAGTAATATATTAAAATAAACCAAAGTCTGCTCAGTCTACTGATGATATCTTCCCTCAATATATTGAAAAGGTGGCAGATAAGATCAGCCCAATCAATCATGGAGTGAGGAGTAATATATGTATTTTTACCTTAGTACGCAACATCGGCTAATCTTTGGAACAAATCAACAATATTCAAGTCGAGTTATTAAAGTAAATCTATAATAATATGGGCTTTAACTAACTGGAAAATGACCGTTATGAATCATTCATATTAAACCCAGGTGTTGCAGCTCAATGTTGTTTTAAAACTGTCAGGTACTCAGTATTTGATAAAAAAATTAGTAACTTAAATTTAGGACAGAGTGACATGAGTTTATATTTCATTAAATATGGTATCGAGAAAAAAGTGTTTTAAAATGATACCCAACAATAACACTGCACACAAGGAATGGGAATTGATGTTTCTAAGCAAATTCCATCATCGATTCCTCTTATTGATCCAATCGTTTATCGATTCCTCTTATTGATCCGATGGTTTATGGATTCCTCTTATTGATCCGATGGTTTATGGATTCCTCTGATCGATTTCTGACACATTGTTGGGTGTGAACAGAGTGACGGCTCCAGCGTCACAAAAAATAATGTAAACGTTCCTGAAGTTACTGTAATCATTAAAATGCTCCGGAAATAAATCATTGTGTTCTTATTTAAATATTTGATGCTTTATTGCTAAGTAGTTTTCAATCACTTATTACGAGACACTTAGAGTCAGCGTTTGGAAGGAGGAAGAAGAAGCTAGAAGAAGAGGAGGACTGAGACGTATAGGGAAAAGTTGAAATGGATGATAGCGAGACGGAGCAAATAAGAACTGGAGACAGAGAGGAAGAGGAGCGTGATGATGCATAAAGTCAGAGTAAAATAAGGATAAGGAGGGGCGTCTAGTCCACATTATTCATCACCAGGGTGACGTACAGAGATCATCATTCACACGCCATCGCCGATGAGTTATGAAGATCATTTGTCTGATAATCCATAAAGCAACAGGACGAGCTCCCTGAAAGGAAACGTTGAATTATAGGTCGATCACAAGTTACTCGGTTTGGGTTTTTTGAAAAGAAATCTTGTTCTGGGTGAAAATACGTTTAGCATGTGATCTGCGTTAGATAAAGGGCCAGTGTAGCATTTAATGAGATCTATCGGCAGAACTTGAATACAGCAGCAATACATTACAGGTAAGCAATATCAGGCACGTGCACAGACATTTTGGGGGGCAGGTACTCAAACCAAAAAAAACGGCACCCAATGCCAAAAAAAAATTCTGACAGAGTTGAAGCATTAGCATCAATACACTGATGATGCTGTCCTCGACCTGCGTTTCCTCTGGGCATCATCAGATCGCTAGCTTACATTTTCTTTATGAATAAAGATGAATTATTATATAGCAATAACAGTACAAGCATTCTGATTGGCTAATGGGTCGTCATGCCAGCCACGTATTTCCCTCCTCGCTGGTCTGATACGGATCCGTATTGCCCTATTACGTCATTTTCAAAATGAGCGATATTGATAGACATCAACAGCCAAGAGCAGTGGTCCTCAAACTAAGGCCCGCGGGCCGGATACGTCCCGCCTCCACAATTGGCCCGGCCCTCTGAACAATACCAGAGAGGCCTTATGATTTTTTTTTCAGTCTGACCACGCAAATCCTAGTTAAATAGAACAGAATAAGAACTCTCTCTTTCCTCTCTCTCTCTCCTCTCTCTCCCTCTCTCTCTCTTTTCTCTCTCTTCTCTCTCTCTTCTCTCTCTCCCTCTCTCTATTCTCTAAACATAACTAACGTCAGTAAACAGCTGGACGAGGCTTTGAAATCACGGATTTCGTGAGTTTTTGTTTGTTTATTTTGTTTAGGAAACGTCGGATCAGTTGTGACGTCATGTTTTCAGCAGCGCTAATGTTGTGGTTGATTTTTCACAAAACAACGTTAGGGGACAAACACCGTCATGACCTGTGTGTCTGATGCTGCGGGTCAGAGGAGAAGGAGGTGCACCCGTTTGGTGGCGCGAGGAGACCTGCGCGGAGGAGGAAGTGGAGGAGGAGGAGGAGGAGGAGGAGGAGGAGGGAGGAGCGCGGCGGGTGGAGGGGGGGGGGGGCTCGTGAGCACCACTAGGGCTCTATCTGTGCACGTGCCTGAGCAATATGATAATTAAAAAAATATATATATATACCAAAAAGATATAACAGAACAATAAGAAATATGTTAAATACACAAAATAATAATAAAATAAAAATGAAATTAATTGAACTGACAAAACAAAAGTATGTTTTCTTTCGTAAATAATTGCCGCTTGTTTGACCCATCCCTCTTCCTCCCTACTATGTATATATACTAGATATAGTATATATACACACTATATACACTAAATATAGTGTGTATATATACGTGGACGTTGCCTCTTTTTATACTACGATACGAACACGCATTATTAGTAGCCTACGAGAGGTGAACGAGAACACGGCTGCACGAAGTGTTGTGAACTCCTGAGTGAGCCTGATGTTAGATCACACACACACACACACACACACATGCACACACACGGGCCGAGGCTTGATGAGGAGTAAAGAAGGATGAGATATTGAGATCTGAGCACACGTTTACTAACTGCTTTTTAATCAGGTGATGACTCCTAATGTGACAACGAGCCCCGTGGCCGAAGGATCAAGAGGCAACAATGGATCTCTCTCTCCTTCCCTGTCTCCTTTCCTTTTTTTTCTTTTCTCGCTCTCTCTTTACACTCTGATGTCAATAACACGTCACCTTGTGGTCAAAACGCGACGAACGATGTTCCGTTGTTGCACACACTCCTCAAGTAAAATCTCAAAGCATCAACCTACAAGTCACTAATATTAAAATCCCTAAACACTCAGGTCTGTTGGGCACGCGGCACACAGCTGTGATTAACCGGCATAGAGGCGATGTGAGTTTCCGCCGGGCGGCTCAGTGCGTGACGGTCCCCGGACCACCTTTATTCCTCCGGCCTATACCTTCCACCTTATTCTCCTTTCCTGAATCCCATTGAGGAGTTCTTTTCAGCTTGGGGGTGGAAGGTATATGAATATGAACCCACGGGTCCCACTGCTCTGAGTGATGTCTGTACCGAAATAACTCTTTATTCGCTGCATATTTGCGTGCTGCTTTATGTTTGACTATAAAAGGAAGTAGACCTACACTGAGACATCTTACAGAAGGAGAAACGGCTTATTCTCCAGAGTCATTGTCATTCATACGGCGTGCTCCATTTCTGTGATTTTTGCTTTCAAATGTTGCACTTCAGTGTATGTAAATGCTTAGTAGTGTGTACTCAGTGAACGGTGTGTGTGTGTGTGTGTGTCATTTGAAAATATGGCTGTCTGTACCAAATGAAAACACAATTTCCATGTTGTGAACAGTCAAGAGATGACAAAGGAAGTGTCAGAATTAGCATTTTGTGTGTGAGGTTTTCAGTTTTGTGTGCGTGAGGTTTTTGAGAAAGCCGTTTATTGTTTTGACAGATAGAAAAAAAAATGTAACTCCCATCATCTTTAAATTGATGCTATAATAAAGTTATTTTATGTCAACCCCCACCCTTCCCTCCAAAAATAAATAAAACCATCACAGTAACGAATTAAACGAGTGCCTTATTAATTAGAAAAAAAGATGAATATATATAATATAATTTAACCATCATTGGACTGAAACCGTAATGCTTCGATCCAGACCGCTGGTCCAAAGCAGTTTGTATTCATCCGTCCACAACTGTAAATACATGATTAAATAAGCATTTAAATCACCGCCATATTACCAAGTACAACTGATAAAGTTAGACCTTATTTATTTATTAGTGGTTATTTTGACTCGTAGCAACCAAAGAGCTGTGGCTGAGTTTCTATCCATCCGTACTTTTGTATTTTGTCTTTCTTGAGGAAATGTTACTTTCTTGATTCTTGTTGTACTCATGGCGGATGCACTTAGTGTCAGTCGCTTTGGATAAAAGCGTCTGCTAAATGACATGTGATGACATGTAATGTAATATATTCTGTTCTTGTTGCCGTGCTTTGAAATGTACCTTCCTGTTTGCCGTCTGCTGTATACAACATTCACATGCATTGCTGTTAATGAATGTTAATCATTAAAAAAAAAAAATTTTAAACCCACAAGCATCTGGCTGCTTTCCAGAAGCTGAATACCAGATTGATGTTGCAACTATTTTGGGGTCTGTACTTAACATGGAGTTTAATTACAAGCAACACAGCATCAATGGTCAATTTGGCAAATGAAAATGCTTTTTATTTGATATATTATTTTCCATTAATTGATAAAAGAAAAAGTACAATTCCCAAATTACTCTAGTTTTCCAGGAGGTCCTGCTGAGAACCAGGTGGAGACGTGAAACATCTGTTCAAAAACCACACGCCTCCAATTATGCATAATTAAAACCAGTGACAGTTATCCAACTCCTCATCGCATCGTGCATTAAAAAGCTGCATGACAGACGTGACAGGCATCGGGTTCTTCGTATTTAAAAAGCCTTTAATGGCACAGGGTCTGGAATACACCTGATTGTGTGGGTTTCCCAGAAGACTGCAGTCAGAAATATATTATTTTACTGAGAAGAAAAGAAATCACTTGTTCTCATTATCATATTATATATATATATGTATATATATATGTGTATACATATATATGTATATATATACATATATTGTATATATATACACATATATGTTACATACATGTAACATATATACATGTTATATATATGTATATATTTATATGTATATATATGTTATATATATACATATACATATATATGTATACTACCTATGTATGTATATATACATATATATATGTGTGTAATATAAAAGTGATGTTAAAGGGGGAGAACACTTGATTGAAGAAGGGACAGTACAGTATGAATTACATTATTAATATCCAATGTAATCACCCCATTGAGAGGATTTCCTTTTGTCACTCAGCGCAAAGCGGAGATTAACTTTGTCCAAATGGCCCAACGTCACAGAGTGATTTGAGCTCAATGTTTTACGCTCAGGGCCGCAGCCTCGTCTGTTCTCCGAGGACACATCACACGTCCTGAGACTCTGAGGTCAGCGTGAAGATTAAAGAAGACACCAAATTAAATTCTGCGTTGAATGAAGCACAAAGTCGTCTTTCTGTGAGTTTAATTAAAGGGCCGACGAGAAGCCATGTTCTTATACACTGGAGACTGTTGAAGAGAGAGGGGGGGAGGGGGGAGAAATGGAGAAGGAGAGAGAGGGGGTGGGAGAAGTAAGTGGGAAGAGCGAGAGGGGGAAGGGTTGGAGGGGAGATGGAGAGGGAGGTGGGAGAGATGGAGAATGAGAGAGGGGGGTGGGATTGAGAGAGGGAAATGGAGGGGGAGATGGAGAGACAGGGGTGAGAGAGAGAGAGAGGGAGAGAGGGATGGTGGGGGAGGGGGAGAGAGAAGTACCAGTAAAATGAAGACTTGTGATAGATGTGCTGTTCTCCACCCGGAACACTTCAGGAGATTTAAAACACACTAAAAGGTCGAAGCAGACACAAGTCTCCCTGACGCCTCCCAGAGGTGTGCACGGGGTGAGCCTCCATTGGGAGGAGCCTCCATTGGGGTGAGCCTCCATTGGGGTGAGCCTCCATTGGGAGGAGCCTCCATTTGGAGGAGCCTCCATTGGGGTGAGCCTCCATTGGGAGGAGCCTCCATTGGGAGGAGCCTCCATTGGGGTGAGCCTCCATTGGGGTGAGCCTCCATTGGGAGGAGCCTCCATTGGGGTGAGCCTCCATCGGGGTGAGCCTCCATTTGGAGGAGCCTCCATTGGGAGGAGCCTCCATTGGGGTGAGCCTCCATTTGGAGGAGCCTCCATTGGGAGGAGCCTCCATTGGGGTGAGCCTCCATTGGGGTGAGCCTCCATCGGGGTGAGCCTCCATTGGGAGGAGCCTCCATTGGGGTGAGCCTCCATTGGGAGGAGCCTCCATTGGGGTGAGCCTCCATCGGGGTGAGCCTCCATTGGGAGGAGCCTCCATCGGGGTGAGCCTCCATTGGGAGGAGCCTCCATTGGGGTGAGCCTCCATCAGGGTGCTCTGTGGAGAGTCATTGTATTGGTGGAGGAACAGGTGACACAATGTCATTCATCCATCATACGTCAGGCCTGACTCCTCACACTAATGTGTGATAGACATCAAAGACACAACAATTTGTAATTACATTCAGTCTTTAACACCTATAACTATAACACCGTCTGTCTATCTGTCTGTCTGTATATGTCTGTCTGTCTATATGTCTGTCTGTCAGCTGTTACTGGATCAATATCACTGTTATCGGAGAAAAAAGTAATAAAAGTACATATTCATGTCTATATGTCTGTCTGTCTGTCTGTCTGTCTCTACGTCTATATATATCTCTGTCTCTACGTCTATATCTGTCTGTCTGTATATCTGTCTCCATATCTGTCTGTCTGTCTGTATATCTGTCTGTCTGTCTCTATGTCTATATCTGTCTGTCTGTCTGTCTGTCTGTCTGTCTCTATGTCTATATATGTCTGTCTGTCTGTATATCTGTCTGTCTGTCTCTATGTCTATATCTGTCTGTCTGTCTGTATATCTGTCTGTCTGTCTCTATGTCTATATCTGTCTGTCTGTCTGTATATCTGTCTCCATATCTGTCTGTCTGTATATCTGTATGTCTGTCTGGAAAGACTCGTTGACGTAACAAAGTGTTTTTTCCAGAGAACACAAACACAATAAAAAACAATTTATTTAACTGCAAACGGACACGAACCAGGAAACTCTACAATAAAAAACATCCCCAACATGTGACCCCCCCCACACACACACACACACACACACACACACTCAGTGTTGGAAAACAATAGAGCTGACTGTCCTTGAAGAGGGGCGGGGGAATACAACCAACATAAAAAGATTACGCGGCAGCACTAAATGCTCAGTAAGTTGTTAATGTGTTCAGATGGAGTCATGGTTTAATACAGTGGAGCTCATTAGCCCCCGCCTCTTTAGCCGTGATGGGTTTGATTTATGACGGCAGCGTTCCTCTCAATTTATGCCCGGCGAAATCCCACTACCGCCAGACGTCACCGAGCGATCATGAATCTCCTCGTCCGGGGGGGAATGTGTTAATAATGTAAAACAAGAGCAGGGTATGAATATTCATGGAGCCCGACGTGATGGATCCCAGTGAGGCGCTGGGAGTTGGCTTCTGGCTCCGCCCCCTGTAGACAGCTCACTCTGGGCAAGCACTCACGTGACACAGTTTCACACTTTCAATAGTTTGTTTCTGGTTTATTAAAGGGGGTGTGAAACAGCTTTCAGGCCGTCACCCGTGGGTTTCCCCCAGAAGCACCAAGGATCAGCCGACAAGACCGAGGTTCCGTTCGAAAACATATTTCATTGTGTTCCACACAACACCGAGCAGACCGCAAGACTGCGCCTCTGCTCATTTTCCTCCCTACCTCCAGCTCTGCTGCCCTTTTATATGAGCAGCATCGGCTGCTGACCAATCAGTCAGAGGCCGAGGCCAATTTGGTGACAGCTGCCACAGGGTGACACAAGTAACCCCCTTTAGTGGGGAGTGACACACGGGATTTGGGGGCCACTAGACCGCCAGACTCAGTGGTCTCGTGATTTGTTACATGTGAGACACTTTTGTTGTATTTATTTCTCATGTGGGCGGGGCTTCTTTGGGAAAGTGCCATACCTCCCATCTGCAAAATGATCCAGGAAAAGTGCGGGAAACCTCCTATCTGCGCGTTGTGGATTTTTCTTTTTGTATTTTTGCGTTTTTTTATTTTTTTATTTTGTACTTTGTATTTGGTATTTTTCAAATCGGAGGTTTTGCTCTTCGGCCATCGATAATTCCGTGCAAAATCGAAAACCTGCAATCCCTCTACTGGCCATCAGGGGGCGACTCCTCTGGTTGTATAGAAGTATATGCTTCATGTGTTAAAGCTGCATTCTTTCTCCTGACCACCAGGGGGCGACTCCTCTGGTTGTATAGAAGTCTATGCTTTATGTGTTGAAGCTGCATTCGCTCTTCTGACCACCAGGGGGCGACTCCACTGGTTGTATAGAAGTCTATATAATGACTCTGCTTCTCTCTTGATTTATTCCCTCAGTAAACATTGTAAACATGAGTTTATGTCTCAGTCTCTAGTTTCAAGTCTTCTTCTATGATGTCATCATTTAGTTCATTATGGTAATTTAGAGTCAAACAGACCATAAAGCAGGGGATGCTTTAGGGGCGGGGCTACAAGGTGATTGACAGGTCATATACAGGTGTACCAGAGACGTATACAGCATCTCGAGGTCACTTCATTCAAAACATGGTAACTTCTCTTAATTGGCTGCAAAAAAAATAAAATGGTGACATTGTCTGAACTCGAGGCTTCATGACGTCAGTCCCCAAACCGACATGACCATGCCCACTTAAAATACACACTCAGAGAAATGTCCACAGTATTTGGTCACTAACTGTTTAGTTTGACTATGAAAAGCATCCTAATAAGTACACACACTATAGGGTAACTATATATACGATATAGCACCGCCGTGTCCTCACCGCTTCTCAAACTTTTTAGAAACTCCACAAAGTTATTTCCTAAGTAAATGTGAGGTTTGGCTTGTCTTGGGTTTTTGTCGCGTAACTTCCTGTTTTATTTTGAAGCCTAAACTCCCCCTCTCGTTTCAGGTCACTTGCTCTTCCTCATGTGTCACAGGTCTGATTGTCTCCCCTGATCCCTGATTGTTTCCACCTGTTCCTCATTACCCTCATGTGCTAACCCTAACCATTTTTATTTTTTTCTCTTAAGCAACTAGTAGTAGTCGTCTTTCTTTTTTTTTTAAGCTGAAAACTTTAAGTCTCAAAAGCTCCGCCACGTGACGCCACTCGCTGTGAGAGCTGCGCAGCGCAGTGTGTGCAGACAGCATGACACGGAGCAGCGCGTGCGCTCTGACCGCGCTCTCTTCATGAAGTATTGATACTAAAAGCGTGACAGCAGTAGATATAGCGGGCTAACATCCAAGCTAACCTAAACCCCCAAACGCTGTCGACATCTTAACGCTGATTGGCCGAGACTCACACGTCCCATCGAAGATGTTTTGATGGCACGCCCCCCGGCCCCCCCCCCCCCACACACACACACGCTCCAAAAAAAAATCTTCGGATATACACGATTCACGTGGATGACCTATTTTGATTTTAAAACGGCGAATTTCACCGAAAGGTGACAAGTTTGCAGGTATGATAGTAAGAAGTGCAGTATTAACAGTAAAAGTACACGACCCCTGTTACTCAGTAGTGGAGGAAGCCTTTCGTTTATTTTCTTGTATAAAAGTACTACTCTGTAAAAATCCTACATTGCAAGTAGAAGTCCATAATACTAGCTATGAACAAAATGTATATTATGAGCGAAATGGAATAGTTATCTGATGCAATTACTATTATTTATAAGATTATTATGAATGATGCATTTTGCTAATGTAGACGTCGGGGGCAGAGCAAAGAGTGTGAATGGGGAGGGGGGTGTACTGTATCCAGAGTACACGACAGTCTATGCAGTCAATAATATATAAATATTTAATGTGATGAGTCGTGAAAGAGATGGGTTTTTAAATTAAAGATACAGCCCTCAGCCTGCATAACACACACTGTGGATGTGTTGGGAGCAGTATTACCAGTAACTGTTACAAGTCAACAGAACACACACTATTAGTGTATATTGTCTTATCGTGTGTGTGTGTGTTTTTTTATTAAAGTGAGAATTATTCCAGTGATGTGCACGAAAAGATAAGAGAGATGAAAGACAACTAATCTCTCCCTCGAGGCGTTCCTATTTATAGGGGCTCAATGTCGCTGCAAATTAAGGTCGGAGGCAGCCATCTGCTGCCCTCTAGTGGACTAGGGTGCTTTGTTTCTAAAGTATTCTGTGAATCAGCTCCTATTTCTTAATGTTTAACTTTTTTATCAGGAATAATACGAGTTACTAGTCAGGATTCAGCCGATTACACGTGGCCAAAATATAATTCAGTTAACTGGACCATGAACTCACTTTCACAAATCCACATTGGCCCGAAGCTATCGGTCTCAAAGCTCACATATGGAAGGCATGTGCACAGACATATGTGTATATATAAATACATATATATTTATATTTATATATATCTTTATTAACATATATATACAGTATATTTAGATTTATACATATATATGTAATAGGAAAATCTGTGCACATGCATCTGGAGGGGAAGAGTAATCAGGCTTATAATCTTTGTAATTCAATAGAGATAATGAACTGAAACATGCCTCTGTCCTCAGTGTATAAATGGACATGTGCATGTTCTTCAGGGGTAAAGCAACACTCAATTAAATGTCAGATTTCATGTTTTTGTGTTGGATATTTTTAAGTACATTTCATCTCCTGTGACATGTTTACTGCACTGGGATCTGATTTGTTAAATGAATGCTCCAAAGCCACCACACAGAAGAGAAAACTACATACATGTGTTTTTGTCTCCAACAGCATGATGCAAGTTACCTCAGCGTGGGGATTAAAAGGTGCACGCTTCTTGTCATGTAGAGTGGCAATGCCTCGTTGTATTATTCAGGGTTCATACACATTTTGACCAATGGATTTCCATGACTTGTCCATGAATTTAAACAAAATTTCCATTACCAAAAATGTTGTGAAATCTCGGTTGTAAACATGACAGTGGATTATCCCTGAGCTACTGTTGCTATGGCCAATGAACTTTTCACTCTCAACGCAAAAAATAATAATAATTGCCTGCTTAGAATTTAGGCTTCTTTCTTTTAAAAACATATTAATCTTTTCAAACTCAGCGTAAATGAACATGTGAATACAACACATTTCCATGACTTCCAAAACTTTTGTAATTAAATTTTTTTCAAGGACTCTTCCAGGCCTGGAAATAATCATATGAAAATTCCATGACTTGTCCAGGTTTTCCATGACCGTAATGATTATTGCACTTGTAATACTGAAGAATTCATAATTTCTGGATGAACGTGGTCGACATCAAAGTATCAATAAGATCTTTAAAAAGCACCGACTCACATACACTACAATTATTCATCACTCCAGCCTTCTTTAACAGGAAAAAAAAAAAAAAAAAAGAATCAACTACAACGACCTTTTCAAAGTTTGTGGGATTATAAATGGAAAAAAACCAATCATTACATAAACACACAGCAGCCATTGTTCTCTAATGTGAGAGATCTTCTGCGTTTCCCCAGCAGTTAATCCCACGTGATATTCCCTCTAATACCTCGTCATTACTTTCACTTAATCAATGTTTAACAAGCCTCCGGTGTTGTGTGACGCAGCGAGCCTGTATCGGCTTGCAACGTGGAGATAAAGACCCGGCTTAAGTTTTACGCTTGGAGCCGAGGAGCGTGCAGAGCGGCTCCAGGACAGTCCAGTGTTTCTTTATCAGTCGGGTCTCCCGGCCTTAAAAAAGACGTTTCCCCTTGAACTGGACTCTTGTGACACTTCCACGTCCAATTAAAGCAAGTTTAGAATAACAACATCCATGCGTGGTCTTTAAATCTATATTTTCCGACTTATTGACTATTAGAAAGCCACACAAGAAAAATGTCCGGAGGACCTAAAATATGGAAGGTCATTTCTGCCAGTAAAAGAAATAAATAAAAGATGTAGGCCTATGACTTTTTAAATCTCTTAATTATGATTTACCATGGAGATGTTTTGATTATCGCAGCAACATTTTCTTTTCATCTGTCGGCTTCCAGCCATGAAAACAAATATAAAACAGTTTGTGTGTCTTAATGAATCAAACATACCTCGTCAAGCTCAGACACGACAACGGTTCTTGAAAAATATTGTATTTTGGGTGAATCACTCTTACAGGAGATCACACGTCCCTCTATCAGCACTCCGGCCAACAGAAGTCACTGTTTCACTGTTTGATTTTTACCAACATTCAATTCAACCTTCTTTCATAAAAGTAGACGGTGCAGTAAAAAAGAAAACACACACACACATGATCACTTTGTGCTGTGAAATATTCCATGAGGTCTTCGTGGAGACGCCGTCTCTTGGTGGTGAAGATCAACTCGTATTTACAAATCCAGAATTCTTTGGTACATGTTTTGTTGTTGTCTTTTGGTCAAATTATGCAAATTAAACAACAATCTGCAAAGAAAAACTATAATAAACAACTTTTGGGGGGGGGGGGGTCAGCAGTAATTAAAATATGATAATATGAAACAGCATGAATCACAATCATTTAATTGACCTAAAAGATGAAACTGAGATCACTTTTACTATTACTACCAGTCGATAATATGAATATATATATATGTTACTATGGCAACCAATACTACCGCTGTGTAATGTGTGTGTGACACTGTCCGTACCCAAAAACCTCTTCCACTTCGACAACACTGAACCGTGTTTGATATCAGAAAAAGACAGTCTTTTGCCCCTTATGAAAAATATTATTATTTTAAATGTATTCCGCTTGTATGTATTATGTCTTTTTTATACATGTATTCACAAATTATAGCTTTTTCTCATGATTGATAAATGTAATTTAGGTTTTCCTACAGTCTCAAGGGGACATCGGGCCCTTCAGGGCAGAGTGGGCTTCTTCTCTTAAAGAGACAGGCGCGTTCAGCCAGAGGATGGGGGGGGGGGGGGGTATTCAGAGGGACGTGGTGAGAAAAATAAAAGAGTTTTCTGAACATTAAAGCTTGTAAACATGTTCTAGTAGAAATCCCAAACACAAGTATGAATCTGAAAATGAGCATCATACGTCCCGATTAATATCATTATTGACATATTGAGTCAAGAGGACTGTCATGGTGAAGTGGGTCATGGACCCTTCAGCCAATACGCATTAGACTTGAAGTCAAATGAAAAATATTCCCTTTTTCTTTTCTTTTTTATACGAACAGTGACATATTTAGACACTCTAATAATACACATCTTTGTGACTCATGATCCCTTTAGCAAGAGCTTCAGTATAACTGGAGCTTCCTTGGCTCAGAAAAAACCCCAATCTTGACCGGGTGAAGAGGAAGAACTTGATGTTCTTGAAAAACCTGGCAGTTCCATTTGAGGCGTTTCCAATAATCGGAAACATTTGCTTAAGTAAACGAGGTCAAAAAAAACAAAAACATTACAAAATACCTTTTTTTTAACGTTTCAGGATTCACTGCAAGGATCCAACGTCGGGTTAGATGACACCAGACGTACCTAAGAAGCTTGTAACTCGTGTGTCATTTGCCTCCAGATTCAAAGCCGAGATGCAGCCGCAACAGGGTTGAGAAACACTTCTGTGAACTTCGTGTCGCAGGACTTTAGTTGAAATCCGCCGAGGGCTCTTTCCTCATTCTTTGTGCCCACGGGCCAGACGGCCGCCGGCTTCCTGTGATACTCACCAGAACAACGGGAGTCCAAACATGGAAATGGTCAGACATAAATAAAGAGCTGCTGTACTTTGCGATCTCGGCCTCCCCCCCCCCCCTCGAGCAGAGCGGCTAAATATAGAGCCTTGTGGCTTCTGCGTGTCTCGGGCTCTGCAGCAGTTTGCAGATCTGCCTTCTCCGTGTCTTTAAAGTTGTGTTCCTCTCCTCTGAGCAAAAAAAAACTCAAGAAAGAGGAAGCAGCTGAATAACTACAGCGAGTGTGTCATTACACACACACACACACACAACACGACTTTGGGATTACAGCCTCGGTGAAAATGGCACGTGATGTGTTGCGGCCACATTGTCCTCCCCCTCCGACACCTGTCGCATCGGGGGGTGGGCGTGGAGGATGGGGGGTGGGGGTGGGGTTCTCTCTTCCGGCTTGTCAGTACTTGTTAATCCCAAAGATCCTCACGCCGTGCAGCTGGGGCAGCTTGGGGATGAGGACCGTGAGCAGGGACGCCGTGTTGACCACGAAGTGGGCTTGGTCGTATTTGGTGTAGAAGCTGGTGAGTATGTAGCTGAAGCACAAATAAACAAGAGAAGAAGAAGTGATGATTATAAAGGGAATAAAGGAGAAACAAGATTACCTGCATTCACATCCCCTCAAGCCAGAGGAACAATACGACGTCTTTAGCAAAGAAAATATCAAATTAACAGATTCTAAATAAAGCTTTTTCATAAAAGTACGTACCTCTTTATCACTGAACCAATCAGCACACAGTATAGCTGCTCTGTGATCACTTTGAACAGGATATTACAATGCGATAAAAAAAAAAGTAAATAGACTAATCTTACTCAAAATGGAATAAGTTTATATTATTAGATCAGCACTGATAATGTCATCCTATTATTCACCCAGTTAGCATACAAACGTAGTGCATCTTTGGCTCTCCAACTAATTACATGTTTATCGTGTGCGACTTAAGTAAGTCTCGAGTCCGCGTCCCACAGCAGATGAATATGAATATGAACCAGTAGAGTGTCAAAAACATTTTAAATACAAATAAACACGGCGTCGCTATTTTTTCCGTTGTCTGCCTCCATCGAACAACATGATCAGAGAACGTCCTCACGGGAATACGAGTATCTCCACGTCCAGGGGCTTAGAATTTAAAAACTAAATATACACTACCGTTCAAAAGTTTGGGGTCACTTTGAAATGTCTTTATTTTTCAAAGAAAAGCACTGTTTTTTCAATAAAGATAACATTAATCAAAAATACACTCTCTACATTGTTAATGTGGTGAATGACTATTCTAGGTGGAAACGTCTGGTTTCTAATGAAATATCTCCATAGGTGTATAGAGGCCCATTTCCATCAACTATCACTCCAGTGTTCTAATGGTACATTGTGTTTGCTAATCGCCTTAGAAGACTAATGTCTGATTAGAAAACCCTTGTGCAATTATGTTAGCACAGCTGAAAACAGTTATACTGGTGATATAAGCTATACAACTGGCCTTCCTTTGAGCTTGAAGTTTGAAGAACAAAATTAATACTTCAAATATTAATCATTATTTCTAACCTTGTCAATGTCTTGACTAGATTTTCTATTCAATTTTCAATTCATTTGATAAATAAAAGTGAGTTTTCATGGAAGACACGAAATTGTCTGGATGACCCCAAACTTTTGAACGGTAGTGTATAATTCCAGCGTATGTTGCGGCGGTACGTCGCTGGCTAGTAAAAGAACATTAGTCACAGTTAACTCCATGGATACGAGACCACGAGGAGGACAGACGGGAACAGTTTAGGATCGGGGTGTGCACAAGCGGCCCAAAGCCGGTCATGGATTTCCTCGTTTGGCGTGAACCAGAACCACCACAAGAAGAAACAAGCCAGAGAGGAACAGGCAAGTGACCTTTCACTCGTTATTCTCTGAGAATCACAGGTTTCCTCATTCAGCCGTTTCAACATGCTGAACAGGGGATTGCGACACAAGCAAAAAGAAACATGCACTCATGATTCTTTCTTTCACGAAGAACAAGCCGGATACCGGACCGGGGAGAGCCGCGAGCAAGTGGTCCCTGACGCTTCCTGGTGAGTCAATAAGAAACTACAACAATCTGATAAACAGCTCTTCTGTCTTCTTTTATTTGATGACAAAGCACTAACGAGGGACTTCAGAGAGCTCCGGACCTCCTCCTCCTCCTCCTCCTACTCCTCCTCCTCCTACTCCTCCTCCTGCTGCTGCTGCTGCCGTTTACGGATTGTAAAACTAAAAATGACCGTGAGGCCTTATTTGGGGAAAACATGTGTGCACCTGCAGAAAGCTGCTATCTCTACAGGGTTCATGCTGAGCTGGCAAATCCACCCCAGGGAGCCGGAGCGCTTCCCGGAAACTGAACTAAAATGGACAGAAAAGGAGACGAAAGCAGAAAAAAGGGGGTCGTGCTTGAAAAGAAAGAAGAAGAAAAAGTGCAGTGTGTGAGATGTCGCGGTTTTTTGTGTGCTTAAAATAGTCAAAAGATGAACTTTGCATTGTGTTGCAGAGATGTGAAACGAGCGCGTCCACCTGGAGAGCTCAGTCACTCACGGTCAGTTCAAATGCTCCTCTTAATACTTCAGGTGGCGAGGCTTTGCACACGGCACCTTTAACAATAGGAAGGCTTGGCTAGAGAAAACTTCTTCACGCTAAAAAGTCGAGAACGTCACAGTAACGTCTCATCTTCGCTCAGACTCATTCCCACATGTATGGAAACGTTGGATCGGCGTCTGCACGTCGCCAACAACCGACCGTCAAATCAATTCAAGAAACTTCAATTGAATAATATATCAGCAATATTTTATCGCCAGCTTTTAAATTGAACCGAATGAATTAGAAATAATACACACATCTAAAAATAACAGAAAGCCTTTTGAAAAAATAAAGTACATATATTTAGAACAATTTATTCAACTGAACTGTCCATGTCCCGCAGCTTTATAGTTCTTTAATTCAGGTGTAAAAAAAACCCTCGATATCCATATTGTTCTCATCACAGGCTGTATCTGCTCTATTTTCTGGTGACATCATCGTTGGACAGTTCAAAGATGGCCGAGTGCCCTCAAGGCTTGAAAACGTGGTCAAAATAGAATTATTCTCCATTAACTATCGGTTGTGGGTCCGGAGACATCGGCGCTCCGCCTCGACGTGACCCTTAATATAAGGGAACGAAGGAGACGCTAATCAACCAACACGCATGTGTCGATCAATAGAGATACAAGAGGGCTGTTTGGAATTAAAAGCACATTTTTTGATTGATTTCCCTCAAAGTAGAAGAGACAGTGGGGGGGGGGGGGTCACGTCCTGCTCTGCTTGTTCTCCGCGTGTATTCACATATTTATATATATATATATCCGTCCCCTCCACCCGCCGAGCATCCGGGTTCTCGGAGCGGCCACTTACAGGACGATGGGCGTGATGGTGAGGAACTTGCGCGACGCGGTGAACTGCACGCCGTAGTCCATCTGCTCCCAGTAGGTCATGAGGCGAGCCTTGCCCTGGTCCGGGGTCTCGAAGGGCGTCCCCTTGACCGCGTGCAGCAGCAGGTACATGCACTGCAACCCAGAGACAGGAGAGAAGAGCGCCGTTGGAACATGTGACGTCATACCCCGAAAACAGCAGTAGAGGGGGCGTATTCTCGGGATTCGGGAGCGTCCCTTCCTGCAATATCATCAGACGCTTATAGCAACAATCTGAGCCTCGTCAGCGGCTTTTAGAGGAGGTGCATAGACGGGAATTACATAGCAGCCCGTTTAGCGTCAACACCAAAGTGACCCTTTGAATTGTCTCTCCAGGACCACACAGAGAGTCTGAGTATAAATAAATACATGACTAGGAGCGGTGAGGCAGCAAGTTCCTGTTGCCTTTCTTCTTAAACCTCAGCACAGAGATTTGTTTCCCTCGGACTCGTTACTAAACAACGCCCGTCTGCTGACCCCCGTTGAAGCAACACTTCCTCTCCCCACCCCGCACACACACACACACACACACACACTGACCAGATTGTGAATGAGGTTGGTGAGGGTCCAGACCGCGGGGACGCTGGCGAAGGGCACGCTGAGCAGGATGACATGCAGGAGGCCGATGCCCAGGATGTAGGACAGCCACATGCCCCTGCTGTTCATCACCCGGGTGTTGGGGTTCACCTCGCTGTGCGCCGTGCCCACGTTCATGGCGGCGGCGGCGGTGGCGGCGCTGCTGACCGGTCCCAGAGTTTAAAGAGTTTGAACTGTGACTGTGAGATGAATGGAATTATTCAGAGATGGAAACTACCTGGAGTGTGTCTTTAATTATATTCATTACTTTCAGTTAAAATAGTGTGCATCGTGTAACAATAGCTTCTATTATATACATAAGTATACATACAAATGATTATATTTCAGTAAAAAAGACCTTTAATTAAGAATGTCGTATATAATATCAGATTTTTATGTTAAATGTTTTGGCCCCCGTTATTGCCAAATTATTTTAATTGACTATTGTACTGCACTTTGTGCAATATAAATAAACTTGACTTACTTACTTAACACATAGATAACAGTATATTCGATTTCACAAGACCTAACTTCAATTGAGTTATCAATACAACGTATTGATCATCATTACTTGTAATAACGTTGGTCATATGTGCTTTTAATTCAAACCCGAAGCAGCTGAAAAGTAATTCATACAAATCGATGAGGAATTTAACGGGAATGTGTGAGCCAATCAGAGAGCAGTATTCTCTGTGACCACGGTATAACTAAGGCTAAATTAAGATCCGAGTCCACAGCTACAACAATAAAGAACTGCACACAAGTCAGTATCTGCCTGCTCAACAACAACAACAACAACAACAACAGATTGACCAGAGTAAACAATGTAGCAGTCATTCCAGCGCGCTGTCTTTTAAGTTGCCTAAAATGTAACTATCCGAAACGTGGCAACAAAGAGCTACACGTGGACTACCTAGCACTACTGGAGATACTATAATAGATAAATATAGATACATATTTACACACACACTTACACATATATACACGTATGATTGTTATTTCTAAGTGAAGGGATACATCTTTATACTCACAAGCAGAGGGGAAAAAATGGCTTCACTCGGACCGTGTTGGCTCTAGTCCGTTATCACAGTTTGAGTCTCACCGATGCCTTCAGCCGTGTCACTACGAGCACCGGGAGAACCGAGAGAATGGCGAGGCTCCGGTGTTTCCATCAGTCTTCCGGTACCGTCCTTCGGTCTATTGCGAGTAGCGCTGCGGGTATATGTATATGTGCGCGCTCGTGTCGACACATCCACTTTTTCCCCCTCGTCTTCCAGACAACAGCTGGTGACAACACAGCACAGCTCGAGGTGTCGCGTCACCGCTGCTCGCTTTCACAGCCCCAGCATTTCGAGCGAGTGGACCCTTTGCATCCGGCTGTGATTGGTTGCCGGGTGTCACGTGGCCGCGGCTGGCCTATCGGAATTTAATGCGTTTTTAGAGAACATGGAGAGCGCCCCCCACCCTCCTCCCCCGCCATGTGACGTCACAGCGGAGGCGGGGTCTGAGGAAACGGGCACCATTGACAGTTAACGCCAAATTTAAATGATAAATAGTTTGAGACATTAAATATCTTTTTAAAAGACAAGGAACAATCATTATAAACAATTTAATTTATATACATGTATATATATATACATATACATATATATATACATATATATATACATATATAAATACACATATATACATACATATATAATAATAATGTATATATAAAATCATATTCATATAAAATTATATTTATATACAAAAATGATATATATATATATATATGTATATATATAATAATGTATATATAAAATCATATTTACAAAAGAATTCAGAAAAAAAGGTCTATGATTATGATCCAATTTTTCTTTTACAGCAAACATGTACAAAAGTATGCAGTGCAAATAATGTAACTCTTGCATTATAGTATGAATAGTGCAAGACTAAGAGTACACTGCCATGCTAGAGGCTCTGTGTACTTTAAATGCTAATATCCAAATGTTTACGTGAACACACGGTCATCAAGCTGAAGCTTAAAGCTTCAGAAACGTAAGGAATGCCAATAGGTGTGTAGGTATTTGGTCATAAACACAAGTATTGGATATATTGTAGGACCATCCCTCCAATCGTTTTTGAGATATTTAAGATTACAAATGTCAACCTTGTGGTGGCGCTGAAGCCAAAGTCGGGGGATCAAAGTCAGTAGTCATTGCCTCGACCATGTTTAAGTACATTTTATGGCAAAAAATCCAATAATTGTTGAAATATTAAAGTCTTGGTCAAAGTTATGACTCGATCGACCCAGCAACTGCAGACAGACGTGGCCATGGATCATGGTCATTCAATTTAGATTCTGTTCGTAACTCGTGTTTGTTGACTCCTATGACTCTCTTGTTTGATACCAAAGTACAACCCAAGGCCCCGAAGTCCATAGCGTCCCCGAGTAGAGAGGAGACCTTGCAGCGCTGATAGTCTGGCTCCAAAAATCAAAGATCAACAGTGTCGTGTTCTCGATCCAAAGATAAGCCCCAAATACTAATTCAGGCCCATGGCAGCCCGAGGCCAAAGGGGTCAACTGTGTTCTACTGGCATGTGATGTTACACGACACCCACTGTTTCTAAGGATGAGTGTCATGAAGCAGGTTTGGCCGGCTGACAGTGGACTCTCTCTCTCTCCTAGAGCTCTGTTCATACGCCAACTGTGGACGACAGAGCAGTGAGATCATCGCTGGCCTCGGAACAATGGCCGAGACGCGGATAACAGACCTCGGGACAAATGGTGACGCCTCCAGATGTCACATCAACGGGATGTCATCGCGATATTTTTTTGACATTGGAGGGACACAATGTAGGTTTAAAACTTAAGTTCTTCACGAGTATCTAAAAAAAGAAGATACCAGGTGTGTCTGCAACGATGGATTGAACGCGACTCACAATTGGCCGACTCGTCCAGTGGGCTGTAAAGAGTCCAAAAACACACTTCATTCAAACTCCTCATACAAGCGTCAACAGGTCGCAGCCCAAATATGGAGCAGTTTGCTCAGCCGAGCAGCAGTGAGGATCTGCTCGTCCACGGGAGGAAACTTTTTTTTTATCTTCCTGTGAACGATAATAAAATAAAAATCTTCCAAAAGTCTCGCAGTGGTATCCATTTCGTCCCGAGCACATATTTAATAGATGTTAAGTTGCGCTCCTCTGTGGACTTCTTCTCTCCGTCTCACGCCCGCGGGTCACCGGGCCGAGCCGATCACACGTAACGTGATTCGGATAACGGGACTCATGCCAATGAAGAAAGCTTTTAGTGACGGATGCATTTCACCTTGAACTTTGTTTTCCGGCATCGGTGGTGTGAAAAAGAAGAAGAAAAAACATTATTTGCTGATAACGTATAAAGAATTTACCCAGAGGCATATCTGATCATTCATAAACCAGTATCTATATATTATTATTAAACTACAACTGTAACGCTGTACAGAATATTACTCTATATTTGGAGTTTTATGAACTTGCATGTGTCTGGTGTGGACATTACTTCTACTTCCTGATTGCTCCTTCCTGACCAACATTATATATCTTTGGTTGTAGCCATGGACGGATTAAGAAACCACAGGCCCCTGGGCCTGGACGTGTCAATCCCCCCCCCCCCCCCAAAAAAGAAAAAAAAAAAAAAAATTTTTTTTTTTAAACACAACAAAACAAAAAGTAGAACAACGAACAACGATAGCGAGCAAGAGCACAACAACAATATGATTATATGACCATGACATGAATGACTGAATGAGCATATACATACGCTATCGTGTCATATCATCATATCAATATAAATATAATAACAGCGACTTCACACGCAAGCTCAGGTTTTGGTTTAGGGGCCCCCTGGTGCCGGGCTCCCAGGCCCTGGGCTCGTAATCCATCATCCATATCCATCCTGTATTGGGACTATGTGATGACTGACATGAATGATATATAGCATACGCGGCATCATCGCATCATTCATACATCATCATATTATTATCATCATGTTACAGCGAATACACGCCAATGGCTGGGGGCCCCTGGCCCTGGGCCCGGGCCCCTGGGCCTGGGGCCCCTGGCCCCCCGTCCATCCCGATCCCTGGTTGTAGCTCACGGTTTAATCCAGATTTTAAAACTTGCATCGTCTTTATATTATTTTGCCCTCGAAAATAAATCGTAGCCTATAGTTTTCTTTTTGGGCACATGCAGCTTGGATTGGTCAGTGACAAAAGTCTTGAGGAACATTCGCCAGCTGTTAATTATTTAAGTGTGGAAAGTTAACCCCAAACAATAGCTTTTTATTTAACAACTCTTGAACAATAATCACTCACTGGAGAAGCTTCACATTCTGCTCCTGAATCCTCAACACCCTGACGAAGTCCTTCAACGCTCATACGAAGTTCACTCTGCGTTGATCTGCGCGTGCCGACAGTTTACGTTACACTTTTTTGGGGGGATTCTGGTAAATTACGACGGCCGTTTGTCTCAAGTGACGACGTCTCGCCGACTGATCCGAGAAGTCGACCGCGAACACGTCAACAACCATCCAGGGGTCACGCCACATTGCTCTCCAGGCATCTCACACATGGACCTGGTCTCCAGCCTCCGACTGAGTCCGACCAGCAGGTGTCGCCGTCTACCCACTTTTAACTGGAGCGCGGCTGCAGTGGAGCACCTTTAACACCTTTAACACCGTTACACCAGCACGGTACGGATTAAAAAGATAAAACATTCCTGCTCTCTGTGTTTCTACTGGCATTGTTGCTTTACTTCTAAATAAATGCAAGTATCCACATTGCTGCTTACTGTGAAGTCAATGTTTATAAAGTGTCTTTATAATGATTATTTACCAACGCACTGTTGCTCAATGTGTTTGCATGACACATGAATGTTTGCATCCTGATGTGTGTACAACTGGCTCAGTTACAACATATTTAATATGTATCTCTTCTTAAATGTGCAGAACTTCATGAGCGTAAAAACACACCATCTGAGAGGTATTTCTATTATTCTGTCCATCCCATTCAGGTCAATAAGCCCGTAGAAAGGATTAGGCATATAACACTCACAATATACAGGATCATATGAAGCATTTATTGTACTTTTCACTCTTATTAACTGCTTTATTTTTACTGTAAACTGTAATTTACTGTGAATTCCAGTGCAATAGATGAATTCCCACGCAGTGAAGCCAAAGAGAGGATTTGTTCAAATTCAACAAAGCTTATAAATATTATTGAAAATAAAAAATAGTCTGTAAATCTAAAAAAAGGGGAAAGGCATCTGATTTACTGAGGCGTCTAGAGCATGTGCAACACACATCTCTCTCCAAACATCTTTTTGGATACACATTTTTAAAAAGAGGGTCCCCGGGAAATAAGTTTCTGCAAACATCGCGTGAGAGAATATGACCTACTAATACAGAAATGCTTCTTAATGCGCTGGTTCTTTGTGGCCAGCGGCGTCGGGGCCTGTGGGGCCGGTGGAGGAGCGGCGTGTGAGCTGGGAGGAGAGGTGGACTTGTGACCCAGGCAGACTTGGATCATAGCCCCGCTGGAAAAGGCTGACGCAGGGAGTCCATTATTGCCCCCGGAGGAAGCTGAGGATTAGAACTCCAAAGAATTTCAATAAAAGAAGTGTCTGTTTTGGGGACGGGGAGGGGCAGAAGGATGGTGGTGGTGGTGGTTTTGGGGAGAGGGGGCGGGGGGGGCTCCCCCCTCATTGTCCCAACAGTGATTGAGAGCAAGAGGAGGGGAGTGGGACGGCATTGTGTTCGCAGCTCCTCTGAAGAAGCTGGTTATTAGGGGGGATGGCTAAGGAGGGCTGAGGGACGGGGAGGCTGTTGACTCTTCATCTTGTGTGAACAAAGTCTCTGGCACAGAGCCCTCTTCTGTCCCTCTGTCCTGGACTTCCCTTATTTACGAGTGCCATGAATTCTGTCCCCTCTCGGCGGGGACCCCCACCGCCTCCAACCTGCGCCGCCGCACATTGTGGGGCTTAAGTGCCCTTTAATTAGGCCGCCCCAGTGTCCGGCTGAAGGCCGCTGAGGGTTTTAGGCTCTTTCCCTCCGAGCGGCTCACAGAGCTTCCCTCACACAGCCCAGGGATGAAGTGTTTGCCGCTCTAATGAAAAATAAAAAAGGTTTATTTGGGGGAGGCGGTGGGTGGCGGAGGGGGGGGGGGCCCTTGTTGTCTTTGTCCCCCGTCTTAAAAAGTCCTGACAAAGGCGGTGATATTATCCCCGACACTCTCCCATTTCCAGGACGCATTAGCGAGGACTCCGAGGTGAGGCGAGGCCTCTCATGACTTCCAAACGCGGGGAACGTTTCCTGCGCAGGCGGAGCACAATGTTTTTAAATAATTTATTAATCTGGTTATCAATGACGTCGCAGATGGGAAACAAAACTCACATGAATTCACCCGCGCGCACGTGCACAGCCAGACGCATGCACAGCTCCGTCACTGTGATGGAGGACATTTATTTAACGTGATCAGAACAGCTAAATAAAATATTAAAAATAAAAGAAATGACAGGATCCCAAGCATAAAAGGGGGGGGGGGAGGTGGCCACAGAGGCTCTGGGAATTTGCCTGAACTGCCTCGGCAAAATGAGTAATTCCTGGATGCCCCTTTGTGTGAAGAGCTTACGGTGCGAGGGCTCTGAAAAGGAGGAGGCGAAGGGAAGGATACAAACACGGGAGCAAGTGAAATAAAGTGAAAGGTGGAAGGAATGAGAGACATGAGAGGGATGAAAAGAAGCCTGTGAAGGGGAGCAGGGCGGGATTGGGGCGTGTTCAGAAACTGTTTCGCTACAGCCCAGTGTGTGTAGATACCCTCCTAATCCTAGTTTTATTGGCTGCCTGTGTCCAGCCATGCTGGTCGGATTGAGAAGTGGAGGGGGGGGGGGGGGAACACATGTCCTTCCTTTGTGGTAATGCGCTGATTAGGCCTGAGAAAGGCCGTAACCAGGTCCGGCTCTTTCTCAGGTCACCGTAGAAACCGGCTCGGTAGGGGACCGCCATGTCTGTGTGTGTGTGTGTGTGTTTGTCACCCACACACACACACTCACTCACTCCTTCCCTCCCCTTGTGCACCTACCGATGCACACGCAGGCCGAGGCCTTCCTCTGCAGAGGTTTTGCACGACTCACGCCACGACAAACGCCGACGACTCATTTCCAAATCGGCCTCCAAAGTTCTTGACCTTAAAAAAAGAAAATGAAGTAAAAAAGTAATCGGCGTTGCCTTCCCAGACAGTTTGTGTTGCACTTTGCGGCCTCAACCTGGGAAGACGTGGTTTCACTGATGTTCCGATGCAGACCGATTCCCTTCGCCTGCACTCTGTGAATTAGACCAATGTCTTTGGAGCTGAGGTCGGCGCATTTCTGGCGACGTCGTTAAAACGAACGACGATGTGCGCGATCGGAAACGGACCGCGCCGCCGTCAGCGCCGCTCCGACACTCGACTCCAGCCCATCTTTGTTTTTGTTTGGTGTGTAATGTAGAAGACTCCCCACCACGACCGGCGGGAGAGCACGATTCATACAACCTTCACAAAGATATCTATCAATTACTGTCACATTTAGGGGCTCGGAGGAACCCCCCCACCCCCCCACCTCGCCTCTCTTTTCTCCCTCCTCTCAAACAGGCCGGTGGGTCGAGTGCCCCTCAGTCACTGCCTGTTTCCCTATCTTCTTTGTTAAGGAGGAATAAAACACAGAAGGAGCGGGCGAAGGAGGGGGGGGCACTCCACCGCTGACCTCCAGACTGTGGTCACTGCGCTGTGGCCCTGCGGTGGGCAACGGGGTCTCCTCTCTGCAGAGTGCACGCTCCCAGCCCCTGCTGAGCGACCTTCCTGCCCCCTCGCTCTCTGGAGGTCCTCGGCTGAGACCCCCCCCCCCCTCAAAGTAACAAACACACGTTTTATCTTTCGCAAATTTAATCCTGAAGCTGTACAAAAATGTTAAACAGTTTGGTGTCAGGAACAACATTCACTGTTTTAAGGAAGCGACACATTTAAAATCAATTCAGGGTGGCAGTTGGGCTGAAAAAAAAATAATAATATTGTATATGAATTTTAACACCTTAATATCGTTTATTATAGTCGATTGTTTTTGTTTTATGATAAATAAACATCAGTAATGTGAATGTAATAACTAAATGGGGAAATAATAGTTCAGAAAATCACATAATTTTACGGTAATTCTGCTTTTTAAAATCACTTATTCCATATCACAATATATACAAAATAAGTATTATACGTGTCCATGAGAAACTACGACTTCAACAAACCAGGTATTCATCGTCTGTAGTTGTGTTCAGGGCCACGGAAATTATTTCCAGACTTTTTTGGGGGGGAGTTTCTTTTTGTTGTGACGATATCAAATCAGGATGAAATCAATAAAACGCATTCTGAGCTTCCTCTCTTGGAAACCGATCTCCTGACGGCCGTCTTCCACATGGCAGCGCACGCTGAACATCAGGTCATCCATCATCTAAATATGTTTCCAATGTGCTCAGCGATGAGTCGAATGGAAGTCTCGTTTGCAGAACAATGTTTCTGTGTGTTTTCATTTCACGTCACGGACGAGTGAACTGTCACGAAGTCCACTGACAGAAACAACTCGTCTCCAAAAACAACTTTAGAGCCACACATTTCTTGAAAAAGTTCGAACTTTACACCCGTGAAGCCCTTCCCTGCTGGTGTCAGTGGTGTCTGCCGGTGGCCGGCCGCTCTCCTTCCTCGAGCGCCCGATCATAAACCTAGAAGCCAGATTGTTATCTCGACCAGAGGCTCCGTTTGATCTCCGGCCGGGTATCTCGTTTGTCTCCGCCCCGATCAGTTTCCTGGTGTGTGTGAGAATCAAACGCACTGCTTACTGCAGGCTAAGTCCATCACAAGTGTCCCACCCTCCTCCTCCTCCTCCCTCCCTCCCTCCCTCCTCCCCCCCCCCTCTCTCTCTCCCCGTCTCCATCCTCCCCCTCGCCCCACAGCCCCCCATCACAATGACAATAGTGGCGATGTAAAAATGTGTCGCCTTTGGGCCGCCGCAGCACACAACGCCTGCATGCCGGGCCGCCGCCGCCGCCGCTCTTTATGGCTTTATTGTGTCCCCTTTATGTCCTCCTTCCCCTGGTGGGGTGGGCGGGAGCAACAATTTAGAAAATTCACTGTATCTATACATGTGTGCGTGTCCCCGTGAGTATGCGTGTGTTGACGTGTGTGTGTGTGTGTGTGTAGTATTCACGTATATCCGGATCAATTAGTCAGGGCACAACCCCTAAAAAATCAATGTGTCAACATGTACGTCAGCCAAACGCCCCTCCAGCCTTCTGAAGCCAGCTTTCATCCCTTCTTCCCTAAACCCGGGACTTTTCCTTTTTTTCTTCTTCAATCACACATGAAACAAGTTGAGTAACAACTCTACCTTTTCTTTGCGTGTCCCTCCCCATACCTCGCTCTCTCATTTCCCTCCCTCCCCTCTTTTCACTCTTTCCTTTCTTTTCCACATTACCAGGGGGTGGCGTGTGATTGACAGATGGGAACGAATAATACATTTTTTTTTTTTTCGTAACCTAAGGCCATCTTCTGTGATTGGCTTGCCAGCTGACATCTCCAAAAACCTCCCCCCCCCCTACCCCACCTTTAATATTGGGCCTGTGGATGAGGCATCCTGAGGGAGAAAAAAGTAGAGAGAGAGAGAGAGAGAGAGAAAAGATATCTACCTTAGGGAAGAACCTCAGAGAGAGGGAGGGAAGGAGAGGACGGGTAGGAGCGTGTGTGCATGTGTGCGAGAGACACTTATTCTCTTAACTACGAGGAGACAGACACACTTTTCCTGGCCCGACTCAAAGAAGGGGGGAAAACAGGAGGAAGAACATTAGATTTTTTCTCTCTTTCTTAATATCGTTTTAATCCTCCCCCGTCATTCAACAATCAAGCTGCCCTAAAGCGTCTCCTCCTGGAAACTCTTCTTCACTGCCTGCTGGAAGTTACATGTATTGATCCGTGTTTTTTTTTTTTCTTCCTTCTTCACCTTCTCTCACACACACACACACACACAACAAGGCTTACCTCATGGATTTATATCTGATTGGATATTGGATGTGTGTGTGGCTGTCCAGCTCGCGGGTGCTTGGAGGCTATCCCATCTGGTGGTGAGTACAAATCCACAGTTTCAGCATCAGACCCTGTGAAGAGAGGGCGAGAGAGGGGTTGTTGTTGTTTTGTGTTTTTGGGGGGTTGGGGGTCAAATGATCATTTCTTAAGGGCAGAGTGTGCACTTACAGTTGACTGCGTGGAAAAATGTTCTCCGGCCCAGTCCAAAGAATCTTAACCTCAAATACTAGCGTAACGGAAAAGACTCGCCATTCTTCCCCCCCCCACACACACACTCTGGTCCATCTATCACATGTTGTGATGCGAGGAGGACGAATAAAAAATAATAATGTGGGAACCGCTGAAAAGAAGCGAATGGTTGCCATGTTGAGACGACTTGTCAAACAGCGGCGTGAGGACCCCGTCACAACGGCGTCGGTCCGAGAGATCAGTCATTGTGGCGTGAGTCGGGGATCTCGTGACAGGACGATGACGATGCCGATGCAGCTGCAGAACTCAACAAAGCCTCGAAAGAATCGTCCTGTTTCGACACCAGTCAGTTCCTCACTTGAAGTGCAACCATGTAATTTTAGGATTGCCTCAGGGAGTACGGCCAGCGTGACTTAGAAAGATCAGCGTCGTTTCGTTTGCTATTGTGAGGCGAGAGATCAAAAAACACGACGTGAATCGAAATCTGAATTATTTTGGGGCTTTTTCTTTCTTTCTTATATATTTTTTGTATGATAACATGCGTTGAACACAAAATCTTGTTCACAATTTTATTATTTTGTATTACAAATTTGCGGTGTGCCACAGGGTATCAGCTGCTATTAAATTAATCAGTTTGTTCCCCCTTCTTCTTAAAGAGTTAAGCATATCATTTTGCTTTTCAATCGTACCACAATCCACCCCCACACGACCCCCTCCTCCACGGATTTGTCAGGAGACAATATGTTAAACCCTGCAGGGTTTTTCTTTAATTCTTTGTTAAATTATCCCAGATCGCTTTTGGCACGGGCAACTGAAACGTAGAGGTTTATCTCATTACAAATTCAGCTACATGCAGGCACAGCTGACCTCATAGCTCCTGGTCTCCTTTTGAAACATAAAGCTTCTATTTTGGAGATATTCTTCTTTTTTCGCGTAGGCGTATGACAAAGCTCTTTTGGCTCGCGACACAATACTTGTCAGGGCTACTGCACTTTTAGTAGCCCGACTAGCATGTGGTCCCACCGAGGCGCTGTCCAAACCGCGAGCATCTCCTGGTTTCATTTACAGAGCCGGCAGCTGCCAAGCTCACAGGCCACGGGGCTGAAGTGTTAATGGCAGAGAGGACTTTACACCCACTCCTGGCTTCAGCTAGACCCATCAGACAAGGGCCACAAAAGAGCCTGGGATTCTCTCTCTTTGTGTGTGTGTGTGTGTGTGTGTATTACCTGCAGCTGTTCTGTTCAAGGAGCTTGCCGGTATAATGTTTGAACCCCAACAATGCGCACCAACCTTTGATTTGGGTAACACATTTTTCTGAAGAGCCGTGGCTCCAGGTGACTCGGGCAGGTGCTGAGGAATGGGTGTCAAAACCGCGCTGTCAGTGGCATCACCCCGGGGTGTCGAACACGTCCCCCCGACCTCCAAAAAAAAAAAAGGAGAAAAAAAAGGCAGACAAAATGAGGTGGTGCGTCAAAACAAGGAGGGTGCCGAGTTTCAGCGAGGGCCCCCGGGTGGGGGGGGGGGGGGATCCTCTCGGCTTCTGTCTCAAGGGCGACGACTTCGCCCATAAATCCTCCAGCCGAGGTGGGACGGGCTGCGGGGGAAGAGACGTTTTTTTGTTGATTGCTTCATGCCTGGCAGCCCGGCTTTTACAAGACGGGGTGTTGAGAAACAAAACGGGGCATAAATAACTCCGGCGATATGCACATAAGCGCGGAGGAAGATGAGGTGCAGTGGAGAGACATAGCAAACTAATGAGGTGGGTTTGGAGAGAGAGCGGCGAGATGGAGGAGTGCTGAATCGTCCTTTTGTTTTGTTTTGTTTTGGGGGGGGGGGGATGCAAGAATGTCGGGGGGGGGAACAGAAATTTTGCACAACATGGGCAGAAACAAAGTTTGAAAGAATTCGTGACGGCTTAAAAAGGCCTCGCCGTGACGCCACTGGACCCACGGGGTCTCCGTCCAATTATCTGCCAACGCCGTACATGAGTAAATATCTGTTGCTGGAGTTATTGCCGTGCCTTTGTTTTTTTCGCGATTTAACCTGCGCTTTAATAATCAAAGAATAGCCAAGAACCGATGACATCATATTCTTATCAGGCCACAGAGGTTGCGGTATTGCGTCGCGGCTTAACTCCTCAGCTGCTCTCGGAACAGCTTAAGCCGGCCCGTATTTGTGTTCCTTGCGTAAACAGCGGCGGCGGCTGTGAGTGAATGATGACAGTCACTTTCAGCGGAGGAATTAGCTCGGATGAATTCACCCGAACGCGAGCCGCCGAGCGTCACCGCCGATTATCGGTTTAACGCTGTCACATCACGCCGCACGGCCACGAGACGTCTCGAATCCAATAAGTGTCTCCTGCTCCTCTGTTGACATTACGTCTGTACAAGAAAGCAGAGACGCTGTACTCTCTCTTTTTTTTATTTCAAGGAGGGAAATTCTCATGTGGACTTTTTAATGTTTTTAATGCTGAGATTATTTAAAACTGTGAGGGTTATGAAATCAGGCAGATAATTATGGGGACGGAGAGAGGGAACCGAGAGCTGCTGCGTGCCATCAATGCAGTCAAAATCGACCGATTTTTCGTTGAATTAGTTCACTTCCACTCAGGTGAGACAAAAGCAGAAGCAGAGCCGTGTGGTCAGTAACTGCATCTGAACAGAAACACGATTTAACAGTGCGGAGCAACAACGGTACAGGTATCGTACAGGTATTACAAACACACTCCACTATTCAGCCTCGTGAAGCGTTCACTCATTCACGTTCCACATCTTTTTAATTAAAATGTGGAGCGTGCAAAATCCCTAAACACGGCTTCCTGACCATGATTGTGTTTTGTCGTTTTGAAGGACTACTTGTGGGGGGGGGGGGTGTTTGGGAACCAATAAAAATCAGTGGCGCGCCTCTCGAAGCCATCTAGGTTTCCCCAAATTGCCCAGTCTACATGCGGACCAGTTCAACCTGAGCGGCTTAAATGGGGCTCTAGAGTCCATCTCTGGGTCTCAGGAATGTCATTATCTGACTGTGACGCCCCCCCCCCCCCTCCTCCAATCTCCAATCCAATCTCCAACCCCAAAAACCATTGGCAAAAGGGATCACTTAAATGATTCTTACTGCGGGGAAAAGCCTCCGTCCGCCGCCTTGTGTGAAAAGATCAAGGATGTTCGGCTATTATTCTCAGCGCCGGATAAAAGAGCAGGAAAGTCCGGAAGAATGTCATTCACGTGAAACTTCAGGGACCCATTGTGAAGGGCCGAGGGCCGGAGTCAGGGGCAACTTTGGGGGCTCGAAGCCAGAGAGAAACGTCTCGGGGACCCGGAGGGGGTCGATTCTTCATGAACCGTCTTGTGACTCGGATGCATTTCAATATGCTGATCTTCAAAAAAAAATAAAAAAAGAAGCATTGCTGATCACAATGGCCGTGCGTCGGTGAGCTCATGCGCTGACTCAGCGCAGTCGTCACCGACCGAGCGCGCGAGGCAACGACGTCATCCAGTCAGACTGCAGCTACAGGCGGAGGGGTTCAAAGGAGAGTGGTGTTTCAAAGAGGCGAAGGCGAGTTTCTAATCTTCAAACGCTATCAAAGGACAGTGAGCCCTTGTAGGAAATGACAAAGTCCCCCGGTGCACGGCTATTAGCCGCACTAAACACAAGCCGGGGCAGTTCCTCAAAGGGAAAACGCCAACGGCCCCGGGGCGAAGAGATCGTTAGGGGACACGTGTGAAGGCGCACACACACACACACACACACACCATATTTAAAGTCTTCATTACCTGGCTGGATCTCACCTGTGTGGTGAATTATGAGCAGAAAGCCGTTCCTCTGACACACGGGGGTCGCTCACAGAGACGTGTTGCTCGCACCTGTACGACCTGTATTTCAGCCGAAGGCCCCGGGGTCACCGACGGGGTCGCCCAGGCAGCTCATCAGGAGGCGGCGAGGATGACCAGTCAATGGCTCTCAAGTGAGAGGAGGATTTAAAAACAACATTTTGGATAATGTGACAACAATTCATCTCCATACGTAAACATCGATTGCGCGATTGTAATTATTTATCACGATTTTTCGATTGATTTTGGAGGGCAAAATATTTATGTTGCTAAGTTCTGTCGGCGTGTTTCTATACAGTTTAAATATCACAGTTTAAGTTTATAAACACGTTCAGTTGATTGTGCAGCCCAATAGGAGTAAGTATCTTTATTTTGTATTTTCAATACTAGAGAGGCTCTGATACCAAATTGATAAACTCTAAATGTATAACCTTTTTTTTCATTTAGCAAAAGATCTAAATTTAAACTCAATATTTTCTGAACACAAGCAGCCGAACAAGAAAGTTCCCTAAATAATATATATATATTTTGTCAAAAATGATAAATGATCAGGTCAAAGAATATGTGAATCTGCGCAGATGTTCGATGCCACCTTTTTTGGTACTTTTTAGCGTGCACCCAAAAAAAGAAAACACAGGCAGAGGCGACGCAGGAACACGCACAGCACTTTGTTTAAGGGGACACGAGGGAAACAGATCTGCAGGCCGCCGACTTCGACGCCCGACAATCGCACAGCCTTTTTGTTCCCCCTTCTTCTTTTTCCCTCTCCAAATTACGCAAGCACGCGAACGTCAACGAGGGGATTTAACTGCCGTGTTTTTTAAATTGCCACCAAGACATTCCAGACGTGCGATGGGAGATTCCAGAGAATCCACTACGAGCTACGATTTGGAGAGGATGCGTTACGACAGCGGGGCCGACGAGCGGAGGCAGGGAACAATGCACTGTTTGGGTTCTGATTCACACACACACACAGACACACACACACAGGCCAAAAGACTTTCATTCAAACAGGCTCGGCCCCTTCGAGATGGTCGTGTGTCCACCTGCGGACGCACCGGGACGCCGAGCATTCGTCAGCCTCTGCCGCTCTCAGTTGGTTTTTTTCGCGCAAGTTCACAAGTTTTCCCTCTTCTCTCCGTCGGCATGGTTGTGACTGCAGGGGCTCCTTGTCCCAACTCCACACTCACAGTCTGCAGGGGGGGGGGGGGGTGGAACTTTTTTTTCCGGGGGTCCTGTCATCTTTCTATCTGATCAGCCAGGAGCTGTCGGACTACAAATCAAAAGTGTGCCAAAGAGAAGAAAAAAAAAGTGAAGACGACAGAACAAAGACAGGAGCTTTCGCATTCCAGCCTCCACCAGGAAAAGTCCCATCCTCGGGCGAAGCCGGCAACTTTCCTTGGCCCACTTAATCTCTTTAGAGTGTCTCTTTGTCTCCCCGCTGTGGGATTCATAAATGAGATTGTGATGGCAGTGTTCTCTGCCGGGGCCTCGCTTAGCGCCGCGGCCTCCGGGCAAATCTGACGAGCTGAGCTGCGGCGTCAACATATAGGAAGGTACATTAGAGGTAAATTGGAGTTCAATGCAAACAATATTCTCGCAGTCTGTTCGGCTGACGAGGTGACAGAATGCACTCAGGACGCAGCGCTTCAGGCACTTTATTAATTTCTCTGTAATGAAATAAGTTAACTTGTTCAGACAGCGCCGAGAACGACTGGCACACATCGTCAATAGCGGCAAAAATACATTGGAATGCAATAGCGTTTTATAAGTTTCTTCAACATAAGACCGAATTAATACAAATTCCTTATCGACTGTTTAGAGCTGTCAAATGATGATTTATTCATTGAACAAATCCTCGGATTTTTTGCACACAATGTCATAGTTACTGTAAAACATCATCAAGAGCCCGGAGAGTGTTCCAACTTTGAATTATATCATTACGCGTCAGCAGTTTTCAGCATGTCCTGCAACGAGGGTGCGAGCCCGGTACGCAATTAACTATTTTTAACAATGTTTGCCCAGAAATGAGCAACACAAACAAAGGCATCTCTTGCCAGTATCCAGCAGTGATGACCTTGTTGGATGTACGAACTTACAAGTAGCAACACAGCCGCGTGGTTCACTCTGCCTTCACACACGCATGCATGTTTCCATGAATCTTCGAACAGCGCCTGAGGAATAATGCATGGAGGGAGGAATTGTGACAGGCCCTCTGATCCCTCGCTCTTCCTCATACTTTAGTCGCCACTTCAGCGCTCCAATTTGAGCCCCTAAAAGCTTCAGTCAAAACAACATGAACCTAAAAACGTGTTTCAAATGTTCTTAACCAGCTGAAACCAGTGCTGGAAACAGACCAGTGTGGAGATATTCATACTTTACTTGAGTATTTGCAATATTTTGTTGTACTATTCACTCCACTCCAGTTATTTAACAACTATAATTTTTTTGCAAATCAAGACTTAACACACAAAGCATACAATGTGCATTTTATGTTCATTAAATTATCCAACAGTATGTTAATAGCTGCAACGCAACCAGCTTCAACAGTAAAATGCATCTATTTTGAATAACTATCACCAATTCTGCCTGTGAGTAATTAGTAAGAACATTTACTTATTGTGCCTAAGTACTTCTGATTAAATACATCTTAAATGCAGGACTTTTAATTCAATATTATTTTTTTTGCTGACAGACAAAAGATCTGAGACTCAGAAGAGCAAAATCATATTTTACGTAACGTACGTAACTTACGTAATATACGTTCATTTACGGCGAACTTACGTTAGTGACGTGGGTGCGCGAGCGCATTGAAGAGGACGACTCAATGAAACACTGTTTTTACTTGGGATAAAAAGCACTTTACGACATGAAGAATGCGGAATGATTAAAAAGGTATGTTAGAAATTATTAAAACCAACTGTGGTGTCACATTAATTATCTTTTGAATTTAAGATAAAACGTGATATTGAAAGAAACACGAGTTTGCTAAACGTGTAACGCTAGCTAACGTTAGTTCATTTTCTGACTTTCTTGAGGCTAAAAACAAGTCATATGTTACTCAAAAAACGTTTCAGAAACACTTACCAGTGTTTTAAAGACGTGTGCAGGTTCCTCAAAGACTCTTCTGACCTCATCAATTACAAAAGATGATGATAAGAAAACCTGTTAACCACAAAATGTCCAAAGATGGCAGCCGGAAGTGACGTATGACTCGTTTTTTGTGCCACTGAAGCAAAATGTCTTTATTGTAGTTCACATATGAAAATATACAATCATAATAAATAACATTAACATTCTCGATAATTGTTTTTAATCATTTGAGGAGAGTACATATGCTTAGCATTGTGACTCGATATAATATGATTTAAAAAATGCATGAATTTACTCCAAAGTGACAACCTGTTATGACCAGTTCTCACGGCTTTCGCCATGTACAGTATGTGCAATGTAGACTACTCAAAAAAGGTATGACACCAAAGTAAGGGTTGTGACTCAAAACATTGCAATGGTATAATAAATAGGGTTAATAGAAAGAATGAACTTTTGTTCTCCTCACTTAAAAGATGGGCAGCAACTCTGACTAGGTATCTTGTGGATTACATGACGGTAGAATCTGAGCACCTGATCGCAATGACTTTGATAAATAAGGCACGCAGCATCCTCCTAGATATGTATACGCGGGACCCTGGTCGTGAACTTCAAACTGTTTCTGCGGGCCGGAGGGAGTCAGTTCAGGTGTCATGTTCTGCTCTCCAGGTTCAGGGGGGTCACCCGGTACTCTTTGTGCCTGCGTACATAGGAGGCTGTCACACAAAGAAAAAGCCCATCTGTGCACAGACATGTGCTCCACACTGACCCTGCAATGCAGACCTCCCGCAACAACAGTTGCAACACATTTCTGACAGGACAAGATTCCTTGCTCACCGACACAAATTTAAAAAACAGACCGCCGCTGCAGATTGTCGAAAACCAAGCCTCCACCCCCCCTCCACCCACCCCTCGGGCCATTGGAGGCCCCATGCGGACCTGCCCGGGCATGCACCTGCCAAGCCCTGCCGCTTGCTGCCGCTCTGCGGCTCGGCTCGTCCCCGACAGCAGATTCCCCCGGCGTTCTGCCTCTGCGGAGGTCTCTGCGTCTGCTGCTCCCTCGCTCGGTTGAGACACGTTGCTCGTGGCTTCCCAGAAGTGAGGCAAAGCGGGCAGGATCACATGTGGCCTGCGTGTATGCGTCTGTGGAGTGCGCGTGTGTGTGTTTGTGTGCGTCTGTTTGCACGATACGCCTCATAACCCCTCAGGGTTAAGACTCTCATTAGCACCGAGCCAAAAAAAGATATCCCCTTTCATCTCATCTGTCCGCATGGATCAAGCGAGGCACATCCGATGCAAACAAAGACGAATAGGCTGTTAGATTCCGAGCCTGTGGTCCAAACACGCGATGTCCACCACCATGTCCCATGCGGTTGGCTAATTGATTCCAATGTATGTCGGTGCGATGGGGAAGCGGTTCAGCTTGGGCGGGAGAGATTTTCCTTTTTGACTTAACCGACCAATGTGACATCAGGGGTTCAGACTCGAGCTCGCCCACTCGGGTCCTCTCCGCGGCTCGGAGATTAATGGGCAGAAACCACGCGAGCAGACGGTGTAATTACGGGCCCTGAGTCACCAGACGGAGTGAAGCCTGCAACGCTTGAACTCGGTGATTGTCGGCGGGACCGGGACCCCGGCGGGATGAGCTCATGCGGCCGCCTCCGCTTCGTTAAACTTGAGACAAGAACATGAGCGAGATTGATGAGCGCGATCGGATTACTGCACGGGAACGTCAAATTGGGGCAAAACAAGCATTTTTTCAAAAGTTCGATCGTTATTGAGTTGAATTTGAAAGGAGAGACCTCACGCGTGGCAACGTTTGAGTTCGGATAGTTCACGTAACTGTGCTACTCAATCGAGGAGCTGCGCTCGGGCTCCACGTACACCGAAACGTGAGAACGTTTTGTTGCGTTTTTTACGAGGAAGCCAACAGCACAAGTGACTTTTAACCAATTATGACATCATTATACATTCCATTACGCCAGCTGTAGAAAGCCAAAACAACGGGCATGTTTCAGTGTGTAATGCATGTGACCAATTCCCCAAAACATGTTTGGGAGGGACGGTGGGGGCAAGTTTTGGGGGGGGGATCGTAACCATATGCAGAAAGCAAAAGCGCCCCTGAGCTGAGAACCTATGAAGAAGGAGGAGGGGGGGGGGGGGTATTGATTTATTTTTGTCCCCTTCTCCTGTGACTTCAATGGCTTGACTTTTGTGTTGGGGTGGAGCGCAGCGCTCATCCGTCAGAGTCGGCGGGCTGCCGCGATTGGGTTGCGCCCTGCGGGGGTCCCGAGGTCATCCCGAGTGGCGCTCCGATGCGATCAGCATCAATTGTTCCCCGTGATCCCGTCGCGGGACGCCCAGCGCCGCGTTGCCCGCCGCACGGACGCAGCCCAACACCAACATCAACCCCTGGAGAACACCGCCCCCCCCCCCCCCCCCCCCCTCGGTCCACGGAGACGTGGCGTCAGGCGACGCGCCACAGATCCAAATAAACAAGACATTGGAGGCCAACGTCCTCCAGTAGTCGCGCGACCTTGTGGAAGAAAACCCCGCACAGTTTCGTTTGAGCTTGTCGCCACAAAAAGCGTGTTAAAACACGGACACGGCAAACGTGTTTTCTTTCCTTTCTCGCAGACTTTTATGTCAAGAGAAATACAAAGCAATTAAAATTAATTACCCAAATGAAACTATAATGGTTTCTGGCATCTCGAGCTGATCTGGGCTGTCTCGTCGGGGTGATTAATCCCTTGCGTGGGCAAACATGCACGAGCCTCCTGGTGAGGCGCGCCGCTCCACAGGCAGCGCTTCTTCTTGTGAACGCCGCAGAGGCAGGTGTTTTATAGAAGGAGAGAGAGAGGAAGAGAGAGAGAGGGGGGGGGGGGGGGGGGCAGACAGGTTCTTGTGTGTTATCTGTTAGATCTGTATATATTATTAACTTAAGTGGAAACACTTGAAGAGCCAGAACTAATAGCTTGTATCCCAGCCCTGAAGTGGGCCTGTAGCCCCTCCCCTCCTGGTGGGAAAAAAGAAAGAAAAAGAGACCAAAATAAACAGCAGCTCTCTCGTATAAACTACATTAAACAGATAAGTCAATCAAAACACTGCGGTATAAATCACTGTCGCTGAGCTATAGGCTCACAATTAAACCTGAGCTTAACGAAGAGAGAAGACATCTCCTCTGGAAAAGCCGCTTGGCTTTCAGGGAGGCCTCGCCATCGACGCTTTCTCACGCCGCTCGCCGCCTGCTAGTGACGCAAAACACGTTTTTCGATAACTTGCGTTGAGAGATTTGCAGACAATTTGATTCTCTGTGAAGTCTTTTTGTGTGTTTCCTTTCACAAAAGAAGCCAAATGTCCTGAGTTTTAAGACTTGATATGAATACACAGCCCGTTCTCACAATACTGTGGATGACTTATTGTTCTGGTCCGTTTGGGATGTTTTCAGACGTGTTTCTCTACTTTGGTTACAAAGTCTACGTACTTATTTCAAGCCCAGCCGTATCGTTTTTTTCTAAACCTTTTCAAGTGTCTTTTGTTTGTATTCACAACGTTAAACCATGTTTGACAAAATAAACTCAGTCAAAATTGCCGAAATGTTATGATTTAGAAACTATCTGGAAAAAGAATGTACATCCCTCGGGATAAATAGATCCTAATCTATCCAAATCGACAGCTTTCACTCCAGGACCATTGTCTGTGCTGGTAACAAAAAACGACTGAACGGCAATCGGTATAAAAAGAAAAGAATAAGAAAAAGAAGAGAAGCTCATTTGAGTTCCGGTCGTGGTGATGAGCCTCTTTTGGACCCCCGGTCGGCTGCGGTGCTGAACACGGATGCAGAGACGCGTTCGAGTCCGGCGGCCTCTGACCAGCCTCTCCCCCTGCAGGTCCCTGGCCCTCGGGCAGCAGTACTCGTCTCTGGGCTCCCAGCCCATCCTGTGCGGCTCCATCCCCGGCCTGGTGCCCAAGCAGCTGCGCTTCTGCCGCAACTACATCGAGATCATGCCCAGCGTCGCCGAGGGGGTCAAGCTGGGGATCCAGGAGTGCCAACACCAGTTCAGGGGCCGACGGTGGAACTGCACCACCATCAAGGACAACCTGGCCATCTTCGGCCCCGTGCTGGATAAAGGTAAACGGTGTCTGCTCGCCTCTTTGCTGCTGGATGTGATAACAAGGTACACAATGTACACAATGTACACACGTATCCGAGGCAAGCTGCTACAACCCCCCCCCCCCCCTGCTACAACTTTCCCGCTCTGCAGTGAGAAATGGGCGCGGGTACAAGCACTGACACATTATTCAACTTCCACCCATCTTTTGCCGCCAGTATCGCAACCCCCCACCCCCACACACACACACACACACTCATCCAGACCGTGTTTACACTCTGGTACATGAAAGAGGGTCAACACGGTGAAAGTCCATCAACACAACCTGACGAGCACGGCTGATAGACTGGAGACGTCCGTCAGGCGCTTCACCAGCAGAATACCAATGTACGATGTATGTGTCCTTTTAGTGAATCACACTAAACCCGACGGAGATTGGGAAAGGGGGGGGGGGGGGGCACAATAGGCACAGGTCTCCCACTTAAGGCCTCGCAGTCCCTAATTCTAAAAGGTAGATGTTTGTGTGAGCGAGGCTGCTGATTGGAAATGAATGACCCTGTGTGTCGGAGGGGAAGGGATCCGGGCCGAGCTGGGCAGTGTGAGCAGTCCAAGCTCCTCAGTCAAATAAAAGGGAGAGGGGAGGCCAAATGAGATTACAGGCAATAGAAAAGGGCCGGGGGGCTCCGCTCAACCCCTACTGTGCATGAAGACCAGCGCGCCTCACAGTCCAGCTCCCACGGACGCCCTGTTCACACGCCCTTTTGACTCATGAAAACAGGCTGAAAGGGGATCTTACCCAACCCCTAGCCCGGGAAGGAAGGAAGGAAGTGCATCTCACTTTTGGGTAGGATGAATGGAAAAGAAAGGAAGGAAGGATGGAAGGAAGGAAGGAAGGAAGGGCGGGCATCTCACTTTTGGGTTGGATGAATGGAAAAGGAAGGAAGGAAAGAAGGATGGAAGGAAAGAAGGGCGGGCGGGCATCTCACTTTGGGGAGGATGAATAGAAACGAAAGGAAGGAAGGAAGGAAGGAAGTGCATCTCACTTTTGGGTAGGATGAATGGAGAAGGAAGGAAGTGCATCTCACTTTTGGGTAGGATGAATGGAAAAGAAAGGAAGGAAGGAAGGATGGAAGGAAGGAAGGAAGGAAGGGCGGGCATCTCACTTTTGGGTAGGATGAATGGAAAAGGAAGGAAGGAAGGAAGAAAGGAAGGACGGACGGACGGACATCTCACCTTTGGGTAGGATGAATGTAAAAGGAAGGAAGGAAAGAAGGAAGGATGGAAAGAAGGGCGGGCGGGCATCTCACTTTTGGGTAGGATGAATGGAAAAGGAAGGAAGGAAAGAAGGAAGGAAGGAAGAAAGGAAGGACGGACGGACGGACATCTCACCTTTGGGTAGGATGAATGGAAAAGGAAGGAAGGAAAGAAGGAAGGATGGAAAGAAGGGCGGGCGGGCATCTCACTTTGGGAAGGATGAATAGAAACGAAAGGAAGGAAGGAAGGAAGGAAGTGCATCTCACTTTTGGGTAGGATGAATGGAAAAGAAAGGAAGGAAGGAAGGATGGAAGGAAGGAAGGGCGGGCATCTCACTTTTGGGTAGGATGAATGGAAAAGGAAGGAAGGAAAGAAGGATGGAAGGAAGGAAGAAAGGAAGGACGGACGGACGGGCATCTCACCTTTGGGTAGGATGAATGGAAAAGGAAGGAAGGAAAGAAGGAAGGATGGAAAGAAGGGCGGGCGGGCATCTCACTTTGGGAAGGATGAATAGAAACGAAAGGAAGGAAGGAAGGAAGGAAGGAAGGAAGGGAGGGCATCTCACTTTTGGGTAAGATTTATAGAAAAGGACGGACGGACGGACGGACATCTCACCTTTGGGTAGGATGAATGTAAAAGCTGGGAGAAGGGAAGGGAGCGCCACCAGCCGGGCACCTTAAGGTGTTGGTGGATGCCGGGAGGAAGTGGGGGGTTGAGGTCCTGTGGTGGCGGAGGGGTGGCTGGAGAGAGAGAGAGGGGGGGGGGGGGGTTAGGGAGTTTAGGGAATGCCAGCTCCGGGCAGAGCGGAGCTGTGGGGCCGCGAGGCGCCGGGCCCTTTGTGTGTGTAACACAGTGTGACACAAGGGACACAAAGGCGGATTGATGGGCCCAGCAGGTAGCAGCAGCAGCGCTAGCCATGGCTAACAGCCAGAGCTCCAGGCCCCCGTTGTGGAGGGCCCAGCGAGGCCTGCCAGGGCGAGCAGGGGCGCCCGACCTGAGGACGGTGTGTCATCCAATCATGCGCTGGGAATTTAAAGCAACACTGCGACTTTTTACTGGGACCGCACGGTGAAAACAAACAGGCCAAACAAATACATCAAATATATTGGGAACAAAATGGGCTCAGTTTGTCATGTTATTTTTTAAATATATTATAGAAGATAATTGTGATTTACAGTATTTCAGCATCTGAATTACACTTTCACAACAACAACAACAACAAAACACCATCTGAAATTGTACCTTGTATATTATTAATTGTATTATTAGCATGCATACGGCGCAACTATTGATCCCTTTGGCGTCATAGTAGCCCTACAGGCTAATAAAAAGATATACTTTTTGTTTTGTAACTTTCAGGGTGTGGATACGTGACGGCCTCCAGCCGGACATCAGTGAACTGTGTTTGTGGTTTGTGAACTTGATTCTGATCGAGTCTTGAAAGCCTTCCTGGCAGCGGAGAGGCGAGAGGAAGTTCTGGCTTTCGTGGCCCGTGGTCTGTAAAAGACGGGTTCTGGTCCTGTGTCCCCCCCTGTGTGTGTGTGTGGGTGTGTGTGTGTGTGTGTGTGTGTGTGTGTGTGTGTGTGTGTGTGTGTGTGTGTGTGTGTGTGTGTGTGTTTTGTATGTCTGCTACATCTGTGTGTGTAATGGGTGAGCCACGTTAAGTGTGCTGTGCTTGTGAAACAATGGTGTCTGGTTACATAATAAGCTGTTGCCTTCAAAAGGAGGAGTAACTCCATCCTTCGGTGTTAAACGGGCCGACACACTGCTAGCTTTCACCAGAAGGCCCTGGGCTATGAACACGGTACGGGTGGGAGGTGTGTGTGTGTGGGGGGGAGAGAGAGAGACAACATTCCTGAAACACTATCCAGATGCAAAGCAGCACACCTCCGGGATGACAGGAGGTCACTGAGATCCCACTGGGCGCTCGGCCCTCCTGACGACGGCCACAAAGGGCCGACGTCGCTGGAGGGACTCTGCGTCTCGGCTCCTTCCTCACGGTGGTAAACACCGTCAGCCGTGTTTATAGATTGTGAAAAATAATAACAGAGGGTTCCAAGAGATGTTCCATCTCCAAGACGAACTGTTGTGGTCAAAGTTTCCTCTTCAATACTTCTGTCTGGATGTCTGCAGCTAAAGAAATTGACTCTCTCTCTCTCTCTCTCTCTCGCCCTCAGCCACCAGGGAGTCGGCGTTTGTCCACGCCATAGCGTCGGCCGGCGTGGCGTTCGCCGTGACGCGCTCCTGCGCCGAGGGCACGTCCACCATGTGCGGCTGCGACTCCCACCACAAGGGGCCGCCGGGCGAGGGCTGGAAGTGGGGCGGCTGCAGCGAGGACGCTGAGTTCGGAGTGCTGGTGTCCCGGGAGTTCGCCGACGCCAGGGAGAACCGCCCGGACGCCCGCTCGGCGATGAACCGGCACAACAACGAGGCGGGACGCTCGGTAAACGCGCGTAGAGGCGTGTGAGGAGAACGTGCACAGACATGTGATATAATATATATATATATAATACGTACCATATGGCGACGTCTGCAACGCAGAAAAGAAATGTCCGTCTCTGCAACAGCCTCCGATCTTCTGGAGAGATAAATACATAAATCATGAGTTTACGAGATGGAGGCTACTTGGAAATAAGTCGTTCAGCGTGACAAAAGAAAAGCATAAATAACTCAAACTAATTGACGATCTTGCGGTTGAACCCAAGCGGTCAGCGCGCAGTGCGGGCCGGTGAAGGGTACACACTTGTTTAAAATATCGTTGTAGGAATTCAGAATTCATCAGCCTGTATCCATCGATTGATGGAGGGACCGGTGCGTGAGGGTCAACTCCGTCATCAGGGAGGTCGCTTCCAACAAGCGGTGGTGTAGCCATCTAACTAGGGAGCCAGTGGGGCCACACACACACACACACACACACATACACACACACACACACACACACACACACACACACACACAGGGGGGAGAGTGACTTCATCCTCTGCTCCGGTGGACATTACTGCATCTCCACTGAGCCAGCTGAGGGGCCTCACACACTGTTCTGCACTTATTGATTAGCACAAGCCTGAACTGGTCAGCAGGGGGTTCGGTGGTGTCAGCGGTCCACGGCACCGCGAGGCCTCCTCCAGACCTCTGCTCACGCTGTCTCGCGGCAAAAGGAGACGCTTCATCCCGGAAGCGGGGGTCACCGAGTGTTCGTGTGACGGAGGGACGCGTTCGGCACCCGACGGGTTAATCGCTCGTCTTGGGCGGGAAAAAAAATCATCCGTGAGTCGAGGGGGTGGAGAAGGGAATCGTCTCCGACTTAAAACATCACTGGCTGCTGTCACCGCTCGCGGAGAGGAATGGGCTCCGGCTGCTCGCCGAGGGGCAAACGGAGGGACCACACGGCAACCGGAGGAACAAGGGGCCCTTTGAAGCGAGCGCACAGGAGCTAAGTGAGCAGCACCGGCTCCTCTACACCTGGCCCTCTCACGCTCCTTTATTGAGCCCCCCGGGGCCCTCTGGGACTTGATGTTGGCATGACAAGCTCACAAAGTGATGTCACTAGCCCCCCCCCCCCACACACACCTCACTATATCCCCTTCCTCAGCCACCTGCCCTCCGCCCCCAGCTGGGGGGAATTCTGCTATATTTAGCCGCAGAATTAAAAGTGCAACAATAATCAGAACACAATAGGCGCAATAAGCCCCACGGCGACTTCACAGGGAACCGGCAGCGGCGCCGAGCCTCTGAACTTCACAGCTGCGCGACGCTAAGATGCAGCCGGGGGCGTTTGGTTGTATTCGGCCCGTTCTGAGAGACTGCAGCGGTTTTCGTAAAGTCTGCATTGATTTAATTTCCTGTAAATTTCTGACCATTAAAATTCCGACATATCTGACTCTGCGGTGACCGAGTCAGTCGTCAGATTAGGAGCCAGCACTTTTGACTTAATTACCCTTACTCCACCCAAAATCTGCCTCTTTTTTTTTAAAGTATCAAATTGCCACCGCCTGAAGGCCTTGAACGTCAGGCGGGCGCAGCTTGAATTCACCGCCTCCGAGTGGACTCCGGGGCGACGCAGCGACGCAGCAAACTAATGTCGAGACGTCCGTAGAAACTTCTCACCGCCCTGGAGCTCCACCAGCTTCAAGAGGAGCACATTTAGGGTTTCATGCCTCCGGGGAACGAGTTTGGGGCGCGATGAACATGTCAGGTCAGGTCTGTGCATTGAAGAAGTTTCTGTGAATCTAAGCTGATGGAGCAATTTTAAAGGGACTATTTATACTCATATATATATATATATATATATATATCTCGTGGTTGTTTGTGGTTGAACCTTGCATTTCTTTGTGCATCCTTGTTTTGCCTCCTAATCTTGAATCCTTTATTTACATCCTTTTTACATAGCTCAACAACTTATTGGACTCCAATTAGCAAACTGTTAATTGACTTTAAGACATCCTTAAACTGTTAATTGGCTTTAAAACATCCCATAACTGTTAATTGGCTTTAAAACATCCCATAACTGTTAATTGACTTTAAGACATCCTTAAACTGTTAATTGGCTTTAAAACATCCCATAACTGTTAATTGGCAAATTGTTAATTGACTTAACATCCTTAAACTGTTAATTGGCTTTAATACATCCTAAAACTGTTAATTGACTTTCATACATTCCATAACTGTTAATTGGCAAACTGTTAATTGACTTAAAGACATCCCTAAACTATTAATTGACTTTAAAACATCCTTAAACTGTTAATTGACTTTAAGACATCCCTAAACTGTTAATTGACTTTTGACATCCTTAAACTGTTAATTGACTTTAAGACATCCTTAAACTGTTAATTGACTTTAAGACATCCTTAAACTGTTAATTGACTTTAAGACATCCTTAAACTGTTAATTGGCTTTAAAACATCCCATAACTGTTAATTGACTTTAAGACATCCTTAAACTGTTAATTGACTTTAAGACATCCTTAAACTGTTAATTGGCTTTAAAACATCCCATAACTGTTAATTGGCAAACTGTTAATTGACTTAACATCCTTAAACTGTTAATTGGCTTTAATACATCCTAAAACTGTTAATTGACTTTAATACATTCCATAACTGTTAATTGGCAAACTGTTAATTGACTTTAAGACATCCTTAAACTGTTAATTGACTTTAAGACATCCTTAAACTGTTAATTGGCTTTAAAACATCCCAACTGTTAATTGACTTTAAGACATCCTTAAACTGTTAATTGACTTTAAGACATCCTTAAACTGTTAATTGACTTCAAGACATCCTTAAACTGTTAATTGGCTTTAAAACATCCCAACTGTTAATTGGCTTTAAAACATCCCAACTGTTAATTGACTTTAAGACATACTCTCTGGCTCTCTCCGAAGGCGGTCGCATTTTTTCTCTCCCCCCCCCTTCCCATGACCTTCCCTTCCCTGCTTGGCTTCTCTCGTCATGTCTTGTCTGTCTCTATACTGGAGAGACTCTCTACGCATCGCTCTTCGAACTAAAAACCATGGACGTAATCAACTGGTCCTTAAACGCAATTGACACCATCTTCTCGACGAGAAGCTCGGGTTCGGGGGAACCTGCCTGTCCTGCTGGGACGAATGTTGCTGGATACACGATGGACGCGGGCAGTGGCGGGTCTTGTGCCTAGCACCACTCTCCGTGGAGGACGTAGAAGACATCTACCTATTCGGAACTATGATTACAGGATTTCTGCTGTTTGGATTTGGCGCTGCCCTGGCTTATCGGAAAATTAAGGAAACGGTGACAGCTGTAAAAAGCCCCCTAAGGCTGCCCGACATGATTGCGTTGGGTAGAGTTGTTGGCACTCAGACTGTGGCATTAAACCGCCAGAATGATAACATCGTGGAGAAGCTGACGGCTCTGCAAATGAAAGTGGATCGATTTGAAATCCTATTGGCAAACGGGAGGAAGATGGAGGAATAGTGGTTGCGCAAAATTGAAATGCAGCTACTGGAAGACCAAACAATCCCAATCTTATCTGCTTTCGGAGTCCTTAGCAGGACGGGCCTTGGCCAAGGCCGTTACTGGAACAACAACTCCCGAAGATCACTGAAACGAGAATCTCTCTCATTCCTTCCCCTATCCACAGACACCTGTGGTTGTTTTCTCCCAGGACCCTTCAAGGCTATCTCCATGGCCACGACCACCTTGCGGACTGAGAACTTTGTCTGTTGTGGCCTGGGGGAGGACGACATAACAGGCCACGCCACACGAACTTAACATACACTGAAATGCATTCACTACCCCCTCCCCATCCAACGCCTTCGCCTGCTTCGTCCCCAGTGTGACAGGACGGGGCCTGTGATCGGCGCTGTAATGGCTGAAGGACCGGGCTGGCTGCTTGTCGGTGCTGGTCAACTCCTGCCCCCAATGGCTGGGCTTAGATCACCCAGTCTTTGGCTTACCTCCCCTCCCCCCTTCCTACTCGTTGCAATTTATGTTTAAGATGTATGTGCTTATGTGCTAAGGTGTTTTTTTCCTGCTCCCACACTGTACCCCTAGGGGCATAGTCGGGGGGTTGTTTTTTTCTCGCCTCTCTTCCCTCATGTTATGCTGTAATCTTCCATCCCCTTTCTTTTCAATTTCGTTGCTTCTGTACCTGTACTCTATGCAATGACAATAAAACCCATATCATATCATATCATATCATATCAAGACATCCTTAAATTGTTAATTGACTTTAAGACATCCTTAAACTGTTAATTGGCTTTAAGACATCCTTAAACTGTTAATTGACTTTAAGACATCCTTAAACTGTTAATTGGCTTTAAAACATCCCATAACTGTTAATTGACTTTAAGACATCCTTAAACTGTTAATTGACTTTAAGACATCCTTAAACTGTTAATTGGCTTTAAAACATCCCATAACTGTTAATTGACTTTAAGACATCCTTAAACTATTAATTGACTTTAAAACATCCCTAAACTGTTAATTGGATTTATGGCGTCCCTAAACTGTTAATCCCCTCCCCCCCCCCACAGACCATCCTGGACCACATGCACCTGCGCTGCAAGTGCCACGGCCTGTCGGGGAGCTGCGAGGTGAAGACCTGCTGGTGGGCGCAGCCGGACTTCCGCCTGCTGGGCGACTACCTGAAGGACAAGTACGACAGCGCCTCGGAGATGGTGGTGGAGAAGCACCGCGAGTCCCGCGGCTGGGTGGAGACGCTGCGCGTCAAGTACAACTTCTTCAAGCACCCCACCGAGCGCGACCTGGTCTACTACGAGGGCTCGCCCAACTTCTGCGAGCCCAACCCGGAGACCGGCTCGTTCGGGACGCGCGACCGCGTCTGCAACGTGTCGTCGCACGGCATCGAGGGCTGCGACCTGCTGTGCTGCGGCCGCGGCCACAACACGCGGACTGAGAAGCGCAAGGAGAAGTGCCACTGCATCTTCCACTGGTGCTGCTACGTCAGCTGCCAGGAGTGCGTGCGCGTCTACGACGTGCACACCTGCAAGTGAGCGAGGGAAAGGGAGAGAGAGAGAGAGAAAGAGCTGACTGCTAGACTACAAGCGCTGCCCCCCCCCCCTTCCAAACCGCTTCATGTCCATAATAACTGACCTCTAGTCCGAGAAGCTACAGTTGTGCCACTACCCCCCCCCCCCCCTGCAGCATTGGACCCCTCTTCCACCTCGTCTTTATTTATTCACCCCCCCCCCCCCATGCCAGCACAATGTGTTGCATGGACAGTAACACTTGTATACCCGTTGAGATATTAATGCAGTAAAAAAAAAAAAAACTTTCGGCCTCTTTGCTTTTCAATATAAACAAGAAAAAAAGAAAGAGCGAAAGAAAAAAAAATAGCACCTCACTCCTCCGGTCGTCTTGGCTGGTTGACCTTTTGTTGTTGTTGTTTTTAATCTGAAAAACAACCGTCACGCCGTTGGCCTCCAGGTCATCATCACTGTGTAACTACTGAAGTGGACTTCTTCTTCTTCTTCTTCTTCTTGAACTACTGAGAAGACGAATGAGTTTTATAGCCCTGCATTTCTGAAATATCCCCATCGGGCTGGGACTGGAGGTATGCGGCGGCATGTGTGTGAACAAGCATGCTCATTCCACCAACAACCGCACTCACTCGCGCGTGTGTGTGTGTGTGTGTGTGTCCGCCACTCCAGATGTTGAACATTTAAACATTGCTTTATGCGGGAAGAGTCTTCGACGACGAAGATGACGAAGACTTTGTTCCTTCGTGGCTGTTTGTCGTTGATGGATTTCTATGCATCAGGTTCTTGATCCCGGTCTCACGAGCAAAGAGATTATAGGGAGATCTTTTCTTTAAATCCAACACTTCATGCACTCAGCGGGTCCATCAGCGAGGCTCTTTGTCTTTTATCACTGTACAGAAAAAAAGAAAAGAAAGAAAGAAGGACGTGTGACAACGTGTGGAGCCGAGAGGAGCTTCTGATTGGCTTTCACTTCCTTTCCTTTCCTCCTTTCCTCCTTTCCTTACTTCCTTCTCTCTGTATTTTCTCAGTCGGACAGTTGAGGTTTTTGAGAAGTCTGATTTATGAACTTGTACTTTTTGTCAGTACACCCAAAAACACCACACACTCCTGCCTCAAGGTTTTACAGACATTGGAAGAGCAACACTGTAATCTGACGTCTGCCCAGTTTTATGAGAAAGAAAATGAAATTATTTTCCCATCATTGAGATAAATGGATGTGATTTCTATTTTTTTGGGGGGTGGAAAGAAAAGACTTCCAGTTCATGTAGAGTCTGAGAACATTAAGCAGAAGAAGAAGAACGTTGGGAAACTTCATTGTGTGTGTGTGTGTGTGACTGGAAACCCTGATGGATGTCTGTTCATACTGATGGAGCACACTGAGTTTCCACATGTTGTGACAGCCCCACCTGCTTCCTATTAATTACATTCAACAACAAAACACCCAGTCGTGTGTAGCCTCTCTCTCTCTCTCTCTGTGACGTAGTTTAGCATTTGTGTCATCCTCTGCCTGGGATTCCCCCTCCTTCTCCTCCCGCTATATCCAAAGTTTTGTACAAATGTTTTAAAGTGAATAATTCCCTTTTTATTTTATAATCGTAAATGTTATGTTTTTATAAATATTATTTATTATACGATGTATATATCTGTACGACTGAACTAAGATTATATATTTGAAGAACACAACTGTCTCGTGCTTTTTTTGTTGTTGCTTCGTAGCCAGAGGGTCACGCCGAGTACAAAGTGCTGCAGTCGTAATAAATACATTCATTTTAAAATTAGGCATTTAAAAAGACATTTATTGTTGTAAACAAATCTAATCAAAAGAACTAACATTTTTCTTCCTTAGAGCTCCATTGTTGTCAAAACTATTAAAAATAACAATTTTATTACCATGAAACACACCGTTTATTTTCACACATACACGGTCCTGCGGCGGGAAACACGATGTGGATTAATCCGCCGCAGAAAATAGTTCCTCAGTAACGTTTGTTAAAAACTACGAAGAGCAGCTGTTTAAGGAAATGTACTTTGAGTTTGTTTGTAACAAACATTGTTAAGAAAATAATGCCATAAATATGAATAATTATTAAATCAGGGTTCATACACATGGTGACCAATAGATTTCCATGACCAAACATTTTGTGAAATCTCGGTGTATACATGAGTATAACCTAAAATGACAAAATGAGAGTTATTAAAAGAATACAAATATATATTTATATAAACGTTTATTCTTTTAATCAAACCGTCAAATGAACATATGAATATAACAATTTTCCAAAACTTTTGAGATTTCAGCAATTTTCTCAGACTTTTTCAGGTCTGGAAATAACATTTTAAAATTCCATGACTTTTCCAGCTTTTAATGAGCCCTGTACGGCCGCTACTTGAGGCCACACAAGCTCCATGTGCATGACGGGATGATCCGGATGAAGCGACACCATCACATCTCAATCAAAAACATACAAGACATGTAGAACACGGCAGATAAAGTAGTCCCTCCGCCGCCCTCGTTCCGCAGGCGCTCCCGGCGTCTTATTATTGCGCAACACGCCGCACAGGTTAACCGCGAGAAGTCGAGTTATGAGATGATTCGACGAGATCATAATCGAAGACGCGTCCTGAAGAGTTCAACACGCCAGGAGCCCCCGGTGGTCGATCGGCACGACGGTTTCCATGGAGACGCTGGTACATCACCGTGTTCATCATCTCCTGTAGAGACGCGCCTCCTTAAAGCCGCCCGTGGTGCGAGGAACCGTCATTCATAACCACGTCACACAATGCAGATGTTCTCCTTTGTACTCGTAATATAATTAATTTATTCATAAAAAGAAAAAAGGTCAGACATGAGCACGAACATGATGTGTGTTAAGAACAAAGTGAGATCATTAAGAGATAAAGCAATGATCAGATTACAGAATACAAAGAAAGATATCTATATATATATATATATATGTATATATAAAATCCAAAAGACATGCTCAGGGCATCACATGGAGATTACAGCACTAGTCTTCTTCAATATACACAGACACTGCTCGTGTGTGTGTGTGTGTGTGTGTGTTCACACAGTGCTGATGAGGAGGAGGAGGTTCGCCTGGTTGGTAAATGCTCATGGAGGTGCAGTGGGAGGGAGGGGGGCTGGAAACTCATCTCCTTCCCCTGCCAGCTTCTCTCCAGCTTCCGTTCCTCCGCAGCTGAGGAGTGATCAGAGACAAACAAAAGTGAGAGAGAGAGAGAGAGAGAGAGAGCACCTGTGTTGTCGACCTATTTTTAGTCTTATCAAAAACAGCATTAAAAAGCATTAAAGCCGTTGGTGTGCGAAGCTAATCTAAACTAAGCTAAACTCGTGGCGACGCTCCAACACTCGTGGAAGCGAATAAGTGCGTCTCCCAAAACTTCAAACTGTTCCTCTCAAACTAAATTGTGGCGATGGAAATTGGAAATATGGTGAGAAAAAAACAAACAGAAAAGCAGAAAATGCAAAACAACAACATCAAATATTGGAATGTGCATCACAAAATGAGACATTGATGCTACATGTTTGGGTTTAAATGCACAATCACCCACAAAGGAGTACATTTGCTCGATAGACGATCGCTCTACATTTAAATGAGGCTTCGTACGACTTGTGTATGATCACAAAAATACGAATAACGATACTACACAGTTTACATTTCTATGCGAGCGCCCCTCGACCCGGACAGGAAGTGGTCTCACCGTCTGTTTCACCGCGTGGCTCCACCGAGTCTAGAGGAACTTATCGGAGCCCAGTCTGCAGAGGAGAAGACACAAACCGTTATTATGAATCACACTTCATACAAACATCACGGGGCGCGGTGTCACACTCACGCTCCTTCGTCCTTCAGCAGGCTCAGGAACTTGCTCACTCTGTAGCCCGGATCCATCTAGAAGGAAACAAACACACAGACGGAACACTTGTTACCTTCGCATTGAAAATGCCGGAAGGTTATGTTTTGTTCGCCGTGTATTTATTACCTTCGCATTGAAAATGCCGGAAGGTTATGTTTTGATCGCCGTGTATTTATTTATTTATTTGTATGCGTGTTATTCGCAAAACTCAAAAAGTATTGAACCGAATCGCATGAAATTTGGTGGGATGATTGTTTATTATCCGGGGACCAGTTGATTAGATTTTGGGATCGATCGGGTCAAAGGTCAAGGTCATGAACAGGTCAAAATCTTTCGCAGAACTCAAAAAGTATTGAACCGAATCGCATGAAATTTGGTGGGATGATTGTTTATTATCCGGGGACCAGTTGATTAGATTTTGGGATTGATCGGGTCAAAGGTCAAGGTCAAAGGTCATGAACAGGTCAAATCTTCTTGAATCACATGGAATTTGGTGGGATGATTGGTTATTATCCGGGTACCATTTGATTAGATTTTGGGATCAATCGGGTCAAAGGTCAAGGTCAAGGTCATGGAAAGGTCAACATCTTTTTTTTTACCATAGCACGGTCAATTTATATCCAATTGGCATGGAACTAATGCCAAAATGTTCATAATTCAATGCCCAATCTTGTGATATGCGAAGGTATGCGCTCTACCGAGTGCCCGTTCTAGTTACCTTCGCATTGAAAATGCCGGAAGGTTATGTTTTGATCGCCGTGTATTTATTTATTTATTTATATGCGTGTTATTCGCAAAACTCAAAAAGTATTGAACCGAATCGCATGAAATTTGGTGGGATGAGTGTTTATTATCCGGGGACCATTTGATGAGATTTTGGGATCGATCGGGTCAAAGGTCAAAGGTCATGAACAGGTCAAAATCTTTCGCAGAACTAAAAAAGTATTGAACCGAATCGCATGAAATTTGGTGGGATGATTGTTTATTATCCGGGGACCAGTTGATTAGATTTTGGGATCGATCGGGTCAAAGGTCAAGGTCAAAGGTCATGAACAGGTCAAAAATGTTCTTGAATCGCATGAAATTTGGTGGGATGATTGTTTATTATCCGGGGACCAGTTGATTAGATTTTGGGATCGATCGGGTCAAAGGTCAAAGGTCATGAACAGGTCAAAATGTTCTTGAATCGCATGAAATTTGTTGGGATGATTGGTTATTATCCGGGGACCATTTGATTAGATTTTGGGATCAATCGGGTCAAAGGTCAAGGTCATGGAAAGGTCAAACTCTTTTTTTACCATAGCACGATACATTTTTGTCCAATTGGCATGCAACTAATGCCAAAATGTTCATAATTCAATGCCCAATCTTGTGATATGCGAAGGTATGCGCTCTACAGAGTGCCCATTCTAGTTAGTAAATGTGTTTTAATGACCGACAGGTCGTCTGCTGGAGCCGCCCGAGACTCAGAAGCAAGGTGTTGAAACATCAAAGCGGTTTGGAGCAGCGGAGGGTCCTGGAGTTCACACACACACACACAACAGAGAAAGGGGGGCGGGTGTACAATTAATGGCAACCGATGCAATAACTTACAGTGTGTCTGGAATGGCCTGTAGCTACTAGAGTGAAGACATGAGAGCAGTCAGAAACATTTGGAATGAGAGGAAAAGATCAAGAGACAAAGACCTGTGTGTGTGTGTGTGTCTGCAGCATGCCTCGGCAAACACAGATTCATACTTCTTCAGGCTCAGAGTGGGTGGAGGGTGTGTGTGTGTGTGTGTGAGGGGGGGGGGCTGCATTTGTGCATACCTCAGCAATTACACAGCATCCAGCCTCCACAGACAGGCGCGACACATCATCAACATACCACAGACACGCGGTCACGGTAACGACAGCCCACCGCCAGACTCGGGTCAGTCTCTGCACCTGCTTTGGGTCGAGCGGCGCGTTGGCGAGCCGCTTTAGTGGACTGCAAAGTCGGATCTCGTTGGAGAATAAGTTGGAACTGAAAGGAATGCGACTTTAAAAACCTAAAAATACGACAAGTTTGAAGAGATATCCCGAAATATACACTTCAGTAACGTTTGAGGACAGAACAGGGACCCGATGCAGCAGCAGAGACGGCGTGATGTCTGGTCCCCGAGAGAAGATTTACCCCCGGGGACGAATAAAGTATCTAATCTCATCCTCATTGGTGCAGCCTCAGTGATTCGTCAACAATGAATTAATTGTATATATTTATATATATATATATATATTAGGGCTGTCAGCATTAACGCGTTAATCTATGCGATTAATTTGGCCGCGTTAACGCACTAAAATATTTTAACACAATTAACGCAACTTTGATTACTTCCGGTGTGCCTTGAAGTTTTTACACTCCTCTGAGTGTCAAACCGTGGCAGTACGGTTTAACACTGTTTCCGTTATAATTTTTTTTATTTCTCCGCGAAAATAAGGAGCATAAATCAGTTTAAACTTGTGGATGAATCAGTCGGGTTTCCTCCTGTGCCTCCTTCCTCCCGTCTCCCCCTCTGATACTCAGAGGAACGGAGGGGGGCGACGTGTCGGGTGACGCGGCGCGGAAAGAACTCGTCACACGAAACCTTCAATGTGATTGGTCAATCCGTTTGTCTGTCAACATTTTGCGAAAAAAACAACCAATGAACACGGCGCGAGGACAACTGAGCCTCAATATATAGAGAGCTGAGATTGTTCTGGAATGTTTGATGGAGAACACGTGGGTATGTGTCATATGCAAACGCCTTTAAAAGGTGAATTTACATTTTTTTGTAAAATGGAGAACATGAGCCCCGCCTCCAGAGGGTTAACGTGACATATGTGAATGTCAGTCAGTTTACCAAGGCCACCGGTTCTGCTGTGTTCAGTGTTAAAGATGACAGGACCAATGGGGTCTCAATATACTTCTTTTTTTTTACTAATCTGGATGTTTCACTGAAGACGCAATTTATCATCCACAATATTAAATACCTCGCTGGCAATTTATAGGTAGGAGCCTCTTTGAAAACACAGCTCTGTGTGAAGTTTTGTCTTTAAAAAGAAGAAAAAAAAACTTTTAATCGCAATTAATGAATTTCAAAATGTGCGATTAATTAGTTAATTTTTTTGCATCAATTGACAGCCCTAATATATATATATATATAAATAAAACTATATATAGTTAGATATATAAAACTATATATAACAATAGATATATATATAACTATATATATAAATATATACAATTCATTTATTGTTGACTCCAATTCAAATCACTGAGGCTGCACCAATGAGCATTAATTAATCAGAAACTAAAATTAAAGCAGGGCTTTGTTGCAAAAAGTTGAAACTATTTCAGTTTAGGAACTCAGTCTAGGATTTAAACATCTTTTACATGTAATGTTATTATAACTAATGGCATTGATTAGGACCCGGGGGCTTTGAGAAGGTCGGGGCCCCGACAAGAGTTTGCAAGTAAATCATTTTTATTACACTGCAAACTCTACCAACGTCACCGGGGAACTTTCCTTTAAAAGAAATGTTACTTCTACTCGGCCAAAACCACAAAACCCCCGAAAGACTACTTTAAAAGAAGGTGAGTGGACTTTTTACCTTCTGGACTCATCTCCATTCAGACGACTGCCGAGCTGGAAGGAAGCCGAGACTCTGCAGCCACTTGGTGGTCCACGGTTAGTGGATTCTTTTCCCACAGTTGGACGGGTTTGATGTGGAGTTTTTTTTTTTTTTTTACCTCGCGAATGTGTTGGACGACTGATCTTTATTGATTTTGCTCTAAATAGGTGCAACCAAAAACCTGGAGGTGTGTGTGACTGTTGTTATGAGTCGCTTCCCTGATTCAGAACACGTGGAACTCTGGAAAGCCTCAACAGATCATCAGCGAACCAACGCTGGGTCTCAATCCACTCTAATGGAGGACAGTGTGTGTGTGTGTGTGTGTATGCGTGTGTGTATGTATGCATGCGTGGATGTGCGTGTGTGCGTATGTGTGCGTGTGTGTATGTGTGTATATGTGTGTGTATGTGTGTGTATATGCGTGTGTATATGTGTGTGTATGCGTGTATGTATGTGTATATGTGTTTGTGTGTGTATATGCGTGTGTATATGTGTGTATGTGTATATATGTGTGTATATGTGTGTGTGTGTCTATGTGTATATGCGTGTGTATATGTGTGTGTATGTGTATATGCGTGTGTATATGTGTGTGTATGTATGTGTATATGTGTGTGTGTGTATATGCGTATGTGTGTGTGTATCTGTGTGTATGTGTGTGTGTATATGTGTGTGTATGTGTGTGTGTGCCTGTATGTGTGTATATATGTGAGTGTCTATATGTGTGTGGGTGTATGTATGTGTATATGTGTGTATGTGTATGTATGTGTATATGTGTGTGTGTGTATATGCGTGTGTGTGTATGTGTGTATCTGTGTGTATGTGTGTGTGTATATGTGTGTGTGCATGTATGTGTGTATATATGTGTGTGTGTGTATGTATGTGTATATGTGTGTGTGTATATGCGTGTGTATATGTGTGTGTGTGTGTGTGTATATGTGTGTGTGTAGGCAGTTGTTGGCCAGATGTGTCGAGGAAGAGGAGGGACGGGGAGCTCGAGCTCAGAGCGCACAATTCCAAAAATAATGTGTTTTTTAGAATTTTAAAAGAAAAAGTAAAACGACGCGGCTGCCGACAGAGCGTGACAGTGAGGATGTGCACACGTCACCAAATGCATCAGCATCAACCTTCTGGAGACCCTAAACATCTGTCCGAGCGTCTCCTGAGTCTGACCCTCGGTCCTCACCTGCACGGCCATTTCGATCAGCATGAGCAACTTCTTGATGCCGATCCACAGATTCTGGCCCTTCACGGCTTTGGCGATGTCGGCCCGCTCCACATCTTGAAAACTACCGAGCAGCTGCAGGCGGAGCGACAGAAAGACGAGTTTATTATCCAGAGTGGGAAATATGGGCCGACAGCGGCGCCTCGCCCGAGTGTGTCCACATCGGAGTATTACATCAAAGCAGGTTTTAAAAGAATAAAAGTCAAGTGTGTGTGTGTGTGTGTGTGTTACCTCCAGAGCCTCGACCAGCTGCTCTCCCCTTGAGATGTTGGGAATATGGATGGTGGTGCTGAAAGCATCCAACATCTCCATTTCCTGCAGGACGTCTTTACGACTCGTGGTGCCGATGATCAGCAGCTTACGGCCCTGAAGGAGACGCAGACTTTACCGTTTCATATTATCACGCCCTACATTTGTTCTCGTTCTTTAGCCGCTCCCCTCTCAGCAACATGTGGATTGTGGCCTCTTCTGTGAACCTGCAGGACCTGCGCCGTGCTTCAGGGTCACAGTGTTGAATAAGTTACTACATGTGTGATATGAGCCTTCAGGTATCACGCTCCTCTCTTCTGGAACCAGCTTCCACCTTCAGTCCTGGAGGCAGACACAGTCGCCTCATGGAGACTGAAGACGTTCCTCTTGATGGTCTTATCGTTGGGGCTGAATCAGGTTCACCTGGTCCAGACCTAGAGATGCTGCTATAGGCTGATAGGCTGCTGGGGGACGTTTAGGATACACTGAGCACCTCTCTCCTCTTCTCTCTCTATTAAGGATGAATTTTCATCTCCCCATCACACATTATGAACTCTGCCTCCTCTCCGGAGTCCTTGTGACTTCACGTCTCAAGCCGGTCCTCCTGAGTCCTTGCCCCTGCTTCCTGCATCCAGCCTCTGGCCTAGACCTGGCCTCCTTCCCAACGGCCCTGCCTCCTTCTCTGTGCCTCCTGCCTCAAAGGCTGACCTCATTGGTCCGGCCTCTTGAACTATTCATACACTCTGTCATACTCATTGAATGTGTTGTAACTGTGTAATGATTCCTTCTGGTCGCATCACATCTATTATTCTGTCCATCCTGGTGAGGGATCCTCCTCTGTTGCTCTCCTGAAGGGTTCTTCACTTTATTTTCCTTGGGAAAGTTTTTTTTCTTCTATTTTCCTGATCCGATGTGAGGTCAAAGGTCAGGGATGTCTATGTGCACAGATTGTAAAGCCCACTGAGGCACATTGCCTATATTTTCCGCATTCTTTCAGCTTCCATTCCGATAAGTTGGTTGGTAGCAGCTGTAACGTGGAGAGAAGTTGGTCCTACGTTTATTAATTAAATGAGGAAAAAGTACTTGATTGACCCGAGGACACAAAGCCATGTACAGACTATTTATGAGCAGAGAACACGGCGTGTCCATTGTTTTTGAGACATGAAATGACCGATAGCGCGACAGAAGATCTCGTCTGAGTCACATCGCCAGGTCGAGGTCGAGGAAAACGTCCGCAGTGATGGTGCGACTCGAGTTTCGACGTTGCGCGGGGGGCTTCAAGTCACGACTGGAGCGGGGGGGGGGGGGGGGAGAAACTAACGGGACCAACGGGAGCGAGCGGGAAGACAACAGCGGAGGAGAAGGACGAGAAGCGAAAAGAAATGTCGCTGCGCTAAGCCGACAAGCTGGAGGAGGACCAGGAGGAGAAGACGAAGGAGGACAGGAAAGAGGAGTGGCGAGCAGACAGGGGGATTATGGCTGCCGGCTGCCCCCCCATGGCGTGGGGGGTTGCGATGCTGCATGCAGATGAGGTGCCACACAGGCGGCGGCGCTGCCAGGTCCTGGCTCTCTCACAGAGCCCATTCTCCTCCCCGTCCCCCGGGCCTCCCCCGGGCCGGGCGCCCCGCTGGGCCCGGCGCTTTACAACCCCGGAGGAGCAGTGCAGCCAGGCATTCAGCGCCAGGCCCCGCGCCACTTCTCATGCACATGCAGCCATATAGCGGTCTATGCTCTCATTCACACACCCGTCAACAACAGACACACACTACAACCAAAGGAACTATGAGAAATGGGTCCCGACCACCACCATTCACTGGGAGCACAACGGGTCCAGGACCAAAACACTCGTTAATAACCATACACTCACACACACACACACACACACACAGAGTCGCTCACACACACATGCCGGCCGCAGCCAGAGTCCTCCAACAATTCCTCAAAGACTTGTGCGCTGGCATCCGTAAGATCTGCTGCCCTCTGTCGGCCACCTCGGGACGAGCAACCGCACAAACGAACGCCGCGAGAAGCGCTCGTTACCTTGGGAGGAGGTTTCTTCAGCAGCACCAGCAGAGCTTGCAACACCAGGTTGGAGAACCGAGGGCCAATGGGGACGTAGTCTGAGGAGAGGGGATCGTTCTCTATTAGTCATACGTCTTGAAACTCATCAGCTGCGTTATCACAGCGGCAGTCACGCTCACCTAGCAAACGCTCGATGTCGTCCACGACCACGCAGCTCAGCTGGGACTTGTAGGCGTCTTCAAATATCTATCGCGGGGAACAGAAGAACAACGCAGGGTCAGAGCAGCAGCAGCCGGCACACGGCTTCAAGCACGGCCTGAAAACACCAACAACTAGAACGGGCACTCGGTAGAGCGCATACCTTCGCCGCAGCCACTTTTTTGGTACTTGGCATGCGTGTGGGGAACTGTAAATTGATGTAACTTGATACCGGATATTGTGGTCATTTTGACATTTCGTATATCACAAGATTGGGCATTGAATGATGAACATTTTGGCATTAGTTGCATGCCATTTGGATAAAAATTTACTGCGCTATTTTGACCTTTTCATGACCTTGACCTTTGACCCGATCGATCCCAAAATCTAATCAAATGGTCCCCGGATAATAACCAATCATCCCACCAAATTGCATGCAATTCGGTTGAATACTTTTTGAGTTATGCGAATAACACACACACACACAAATAAATACACAGCGATCAAAACATAACCTTCCGCAGAATGCGACGGTAATAATTATTTTATTCTGGTTTTCAATGAACAAATATCTTCCCTATTTCTTGAGTAATTCAAAGTGATGATCTAATGTTCTGTGACGTCACTAAGTATCGAGTGAGGTGACAGAAGCTCTTGTATCTGCCGTGAGACTCCAGTGTGTAGGGAGCAGTGTGAAGGATCTAGGGACCTCTAGTGGTGAGGTTGCAGATTGCAACCGACTGAATACCTTCCCGCTGACTTCTGTGGCTTTCGTGTGACGTGACAACGTGAAAGGCAACTCTCGCTCTCCAGAGTCGGAGTGTTTGGTTTGTCCCTTCTGAGCTGCTGTAGAAAACCTGAACCCTTTGCAGGTGGCGCGTCGTAACGATTACACACGAACGAAAACTAGCACGAGTGTTAGATTTAAACAGATCACCTGAATCTCAACTTTAATTCAAGTTTCAAGACTTTGGGCGTAACCTTTTTGATGGCTTGACATTTGGCGATCTCCGAGTGTCCGATCATCTTGTCGGGGGAGCAGATCTTGATAAAGGGGAAGTGGGAGTCTTCCGAGATCTTAGCGGCCAGCGCCGTTTTCCCGCTGTTCGGTGGACCTGAGGGAGAAAATGGATCACCGACGAGCCGCAAAAAAACAACAACAAAAAACTAAACGTGTGTTTAACCGTTGCCGCGCCGACCGCTCGCACCCACCCTCCAGCAGCACGGACACCAGCGGCGTGCGCTCGCTGTTCTTCGTCTGCTGCACCAGCAGCTCCCCGTCCTCCAGCACTGCCGACACCGGGTCGCCCCACCGGATTATCCCGTTCATGATGTAGCTGGCGTAGTCCTCCTGGTTGGTGCCAAACGCCTGGGGGGGGGGGGGTCAAAGACGAGGTGGATGATCTCGAGAAACTAGGTTTCTGGGGGGGATTCTTATCGTATGAAAAACCCAGAACAGTGTTGGAAACGTTTTCCCAATGACGGCTCTAAAATTCTCTAAATCTCGCAGGTCACTTCGGCCAAATTTATAAAAATATTTAAATCACACAGCAGCCACGAGTAAAGGATTTAGATTTATTTATTGCTGTCGGGATGTAAAGAGAATTTATAAACAAATATAACAAAATATATTGTTAAAAATCCATTAAAATCCCTAGCTTTAATGTCGTGTGTTCAATATTCCACTTTATGTTTGACATGCAACCAGAAGGAGACGCCGGAGAGTGACAAGGAGAGTGAGGCGTGGAGCAGCTTACAGGTTTGATGTCGTTATTCAGGGAGCCCATGAAGTCCAGTCGGCTGACCTGCAGCTTCTCTGCCGTCTCCATGTTCACCTCCACCTTGTTGCTGGCCTGCAACACAAACAAACAAACACAAATAAACAAACACAAACAAACAAACACAAACCGGTAAACGACGAGAAGCTTTTGCTCCAAGATGAACTCCATGACCCCCACTAATGAAACCCATTACATGAAGTATTGCACATTTAGATTGCACAATGTGTCAGCAGACAATGTACTCCCTCAGAGCAGGAAGGTCAGACCGAGAGGAAGAGGAGGAGGAGGAGTGTTTAGAGGAGTGAAGAGAAACGTCACAGCCATCAGACATGTGTACGGCCCTTGTCTGTCGTTTATCATCACCCTCCAATATCTGCCGTGGTGTGTGTGTGTGTGTTGCTGTGTGTGTGTATGTACACTTAACAGATTAGAACTTCACCTCATCTTTGTGACATATGCACCTGATAAATACACACACACACATATATGTATATAAAATACAAAATTAAACAATATATATTTATATATATATAATCAAATTATATATATATATATATATGTACAATATATATATATAAATAAAAATGTAAAGTATATATACAGATATATGTATATATTGTATGGTTGTTTCAATATCTTTGTGTTTTGGACTTGGTCTGACTAAATATGTAGAATTAAAATATATTTGCATTTCTTTGTCTCTGGTTAGTTCAGCTGGAGGGAGACCGGAAGGGGAGAACCCGGCGCTGCTCACGACTCATTTGCTGATATGTTATGACCCAAGTCCACGGTGAACTCCTCCGGTCCCGCCGGAGAGCGGCGGTGGCTCAATAAGCACCTTGATGTGCCGGTTCATGGCGGTGGACTGTGCGGCCCTGACCAGGCCCTCCAGCTCGGCGCCGCTGTAGTTCTTCGTCTCCGCCGCCAGCTCCTTGATGTTCACGTCGGCGGTCAGCAGCTCGTGCTGGCGCATCTTCGCCGTGTGGATGTGGAGGATCTGGACGCGGCCTCTTTCATCCGGTAACCCTGGGAAGCGGGAGAGGGGAGACTCGAAGCGTTACCTCGGACTCACCGCCAGCCGAGTTACTTTTAAAACGTTCGCCGGCAGAGCGAAGCCCCGTCGGTGGTTCTGGCCGCCTCACCGATCTCCATCTTCACCTCCAGTCTTCCGGGCCTCAGCAAGGCCTCGTCGATCAGGTCCGGCCTGTTGGTCATACCTGAGAGAGGGCGAGAGGAAGGGAAGACGGGATGAGCCGAGAGCGCCGGGCTTCGGGGGGGAGCTGGTGTGCGTTGGCCGCCGTCCGAGCACCTATGACCAGGATGTTGTTGAGCTGGTCCACGCCGTCGATCTTGGACAGCAGCTGGTTGACCACGGTGTCGTGGACCCCCGTGCTGCCGGCCATGCTGCCGCGCTGCTTGCAGATTGCGTCGATCTCGTCAAATATGATGATGTGAAGGCCGCTGTTTGCGCCAAGCTGTGGGAGGGAGAGGGGAGGAGGAGAGAGGGGGGGGGGGGTCAAAGGTTACTGGGGCAACTGGAAATATGAGCCGTCTGCTATTGATGCGCTTCGATACCAGTGTACCAGGTGATGTTATTTACTCAGAACACAATATTTACATTTTTCTTGTGTTCTTTCAGTGTTTCCTCAAATTAAAAAAAGGACTTTTCTATATTGTATTTTACATATATATATATTCAATATTACATGTTCAGAAACAGAAAGTTGTAGTTTTGTACATAAAAAGAATTTTGTGTTGGTGTTTTGTTGCATCACAATAAGTCAAGAGTTAAAATAGAACATTTTACACTAGAAAACATATACATAAATTAAAAAAGCATTAGTTATCTATCCTTAGGAAACAGATATACTATACATGTAGGTATTCTTAAACTCAGCTTTTTAAAAGTGCAAATAAATGTATTAAACGAGATAAATTGGCAGCTAGAACCCACAGATCTTTATTAATGTGAATATCACCCCTTTCAGCATAAAATGCATTGAAATTCAACCTATTTCAGGCTTTTGAACACAAAAATGAAATAGTATTTTACAGGTTTCATTATCGATCACATTCGAGACAGAAACAGAAGAATCGATGAACTGATCTGTCGTTTCCTCTCATAAATAAATAAAAATCATGTCAATATTTTCCTCCAATGCATTTCATTTACTCTGAGACATAAAGTCGACAAAGACTTTCATCCTGACCCGAAAGCCAACGCTGACCCTCCACTGAGAGACGGGGGGGAAAAAAAGAAAGAAGTGAGCTAGAGCAGGGTGGGGGGTTATCCCTCCATCGGCACACCGTCAGTCCCAGCCGTAGCATTTAAAGCAGGTGTGGAGCCGTCCTTATTACGCACTGGATGGGGTGTGTGTGTGAGGGAGGTCTAATAGGAGGTCAAAGACAGCCCATCCCCTCATTAGGTGGTGAAGAGTGAGGCTCGACGCGAGTGTCTCACCATCCGCAACACACACACACACACACACACACACACACACACACACACACACACACACACACACACACACACACACACACACACACACACACACACACACACACACACACACACACACACACACACACACACACACACACACACACACGTTATTGCAGCTACGCCTGGCTAAAGGGCAGATCTCTCCACTCCTGGATAAATTACTTTTTGTGTCCTTTCTGTCCGGACGGCTGGGCAGCGTCTCTTTGTTGAATGAGACTTTAATCTGATCGGCACGCTCGGCAAAGCCGACACGATGCAGGTGTAGTGACGCGTCGGGAAGTCGTGATAGAAACAGACCCGTTCATCAACACCAGCACGGGGCTCGTTGTTTCTTTGCTCAGCTTTAACATTCTGCACCTCTCGAGCGCTCCACTTAAGACGACGAAGTTCCCGGAAACTTATTTTCAAGACCTTTAAATGAGACTCTGGATCTCGGGGTTGGAAACAGAACGAGTCCCTCAAAAAGGTTCCTGGTCCCCGAGGAAGTTCACACAGTCAAAAAGAAGTGTCGTTTTTAATGGTCTGTATGAGAGTACATGGCGCCTCACCCTCTTCTGCTCGTCCTCTGCATCGGCAAACAGCTTCCTGATGTTGGCCTCGGACTCGCCGACGTACTTGTTGAGGATCTCGGGGCCGTTGACGATCTTGGGCTCCCGGGCATTCAGCATCTTGCCGATCTGCCGCGCCATCAGCGTTTTACCGCAGCCCGGGGGCCCGAACAGCAGGATGCCCTTCACGTGCTTGCAGCCTGCAGACGGAGGAGTGGAAGTGAAGCCCGGCACGGAAACTCAAGTTCTGCTAGTTATGAAGGTCATTTATTCGTGAGGTGAATATCAACCAGGAGACGGTTAACACGAGTCTCAAGGCCACATGTTTCCTCTTTCCCTCATTGGTTCACTATTGTCTGGAGTCATTTGTATTATTACACAACTGGAAACAACAAACAATTATACAAATTAAAACAGAACGTTTGAACTGTAGGAATTATTGTTAAAATAGCAGAGTTCAATATAGAAATATTATCGGCATTAAAAAAAGAATTCTGTATTTGCATTCCTTTAGTTTACCTTTAATTATACAGATGTATTATGTTTTATTCAAGCTTTTACTGCGACTCGAAAATGAAATTCTGTTCTTTATAACATCATCTTCAGTTTCATTAATTATTTATCGAATTGATTGATTGAAAAATATAAAAATGATGTTTTTAACAATTCAATCGATTTATCAATTTTTACACATAAAAAACACAAATGAAATAAAGATGTTAAATAATAATAACATATTATTTTATGTAAAACTAACATATTATTTTACGTATTTAATGTATTTTTACGGTCATATATATCCGTTGTCGTGGCGAGGATGGACTGGTGAACATCTGGGACCACGTTGGAAACATTGCTCACAATATCTTAAACGCTTGTATTTTTTACTGCTGCGTTTACATTTTCTCAAACTAAAATAAAACTACTCAGACCGTCTATTTAAATATTTATCTTTATTTCATCAACGTTGTAAAGCTTCTTGGTAAAAAAAAAACCTCTTACTTAATAAAAAATGTATTATTTCTCATAAACTAGATGCAAAGCAGCGTAACATGGACCAATGCTCCCGCCGGTTTGTTGTATTCCTTCTCCGTAAAGATCAAGTGTGGAGAGCTCTCCGGTTTACACTGCAGGTCTCCTCGTGGCCTTTTGCACCTGCTTAATGACATTTAGCCCAGACTAATTGAGAGGCCCGTGATAACCATCTGAGCTGCCATTTGGGGCTGCTGACGGATGACAGGTGGGGGTTGGATGGGAGATAAGGGAGGGGGAGATAAGGGGGGGGGGCTTCTCCAGCGAGGCGGCAGAAGGAGAAAAACCCAACATCATCATGTGGTTGTGTTGGGGAGAGAAAGCAGTGAAGAGTCCGTCTGTCCCGCTTCACCTCTCGGGGAGCAGAGGGGAGACGAGGTGAATCAGACTCTTGCTCCCCGACTGTCAGCGCCTGCTCCTGCCGATCCCCACGCCTGCCAATTACAGCGTCACCTTTAGCTGGACGCTCTATCGGGGCACGCCATCTCATTACGGCAGCCAGCTGGCCGCAGCCGATGGGCCAGCTCTCCCGCACCACGAGCGCCCCCCCCCCCGTTAAACATTAGAAGGTCAGCCCGCACGCCGCTGGACGCTGCCACGGGACCTCTGGGGCGTGGGTGGGGGGGGATGTAGGTGACGTGTGACAAGTTCAGAGGTTTTGTTTTTGTTTTTCACAAGACTACGAGATCTGGGAGCAGGGATTAGGGTGCGTGTGTGTGTGTGTCACAAAGACCCGACGGCCTTTGCGAAAATAGTCGTCGCCGTCGTTGATCGTTGCTTTTTTCTGATTGAGACGCCGATTCATCCTTCAGAGAAATTACTGTCAAAATGTTGATTTAAGGGTTGAATATAATCACTGAACTGTGATTATTTGTATTATTAATGCGTTCCACTCGATGAACGCTGAAAAATACACGACATTGTTTCTCAAAACGCAATGGGAGCACTTTCTATGACACCCATGTATATAACGCAATATAAACAGACTTATAATGCAGTCTATGAGACAATTACTCTCAACATTTTTACTTTAGAGTAACTTAGAATCACATTATAACGCATCAATACAATGAATTATAAAACGATTAGAATGCATTAAAACTATGGGAATTCATCTTGATTACCGTGATCATTTTTTGCGTTTATAACCGACAGTATGACAGTGGGAGAAGGCAAATAAAAGCGGTGGCTCACCCATCTGTTCCACCATGTCTGGAGGGAAGACCCGCGAGGCAAAGGCTCTGCGGAATATGTCAGAAAACTCCTTGTCGAGGCCTCCGATGCCCATCCTCTCGAAGTTCCAGTCTGGGCTGATGATGGACTGGCGAGACTCTTTGGTCTTAGCCTTCCCTGCAGGAGTGACACAAAAACAGACTTTATTTCCAGGAGCAGCACTTCCATCTGCTCGTGCGGGGACAGTCGGGCTGGGCGATACGATCAGAACCTTCCATCTCCATGTGTCATTTCAGATGTTGATAAAACAACGTAGCATGTTTTTTGGGTTGTTCAATGAATAAATAGTCTACACTAAATAACCACAGTAAAAAAATACTTTTTTGTAGTCTCCTGTTTGAATTAAAAACTCAAATGTTATGAAGAACATAAGTGCAAATTGTTAGTATGAGCTTGTTAGCATCGTCGTCATATCGCAATGTACGATTCGATGAAAGACGACTAATCATCGACTAATCAACAGCGATGCTTATCAAGTCACAGCTGCTGGAGCTGTTGGGAGTCCCTGAATCTTTGTTTGTATTGAACAACTAGTGTCTGAACAACTGTCTGGTCTTTTGCACGTGGACATTTCAAGAGTGTCTCTTTGTTTTGGACCGACGTGTTCAATAAATGATCACAATAATCATAGAAGTGGAACATATAGAGGTCAAACTGCCCGTCAGGTGGCCTCTGATGTTGTGAGACAACAAACTGTGGAAGGACGAGCATTATGAGGGAAGTGCGCCACCTTGTGGACGTTCTGGCGAATCACTTGGAAAGCACTTTGAGAAGCTCTCCAGGCGTCATCGTTTATTTAACGTTTGAAATTAGACCACACAAGATCAGAAGTCTTCTCCATACAACTGGTGAAAGTTGTTGTTTTTGTTGTTTTTGACACTCACCAATTAGAGTCATGGACGAGGTCTCGGACTTCTCAAAGATCACCTGGCTGTTTCCCAGCAACAAACCGATTTCAATCTGAGGGAAGAAACCATCAAGGTGACGTCCGACTGCAGCGGTTAACAAACAAGATGTTTCAATCCGTTGTGTTGAACATCAATCAGTTACAAATGTACATTGTTTGTTTGCCTACGTACTGGGTTGATGTAAAACACAATATATACACATGTATTTCTGATGGAAATGTTGACTTTCTTTTAGGTTATAATTTGAAAAATGTCGAAGTATTTGGGAAACCCGGATTGAGTATATATCACCAATTAATGAAGATTACTAGATTATTTGATACAGATTTTGAAAGGTTCTTTTATATTTTTCCACTTTGTTTAATTTAGATGAGTTTGAAAATGTATGCGCATAAAATTGTATTACGTTCAATATGTATATTAATTTATTATTTATAGTTATCATTCTTAATTTTGTATCTACCATGTTTTAAAAATAAATAAAAATCAGACTTGTATATATAACAATGTAAAATAAACCAATGACTTTCATGCCATGTATAAAAATTAAAATTAAGTTACAAATAAATAATAATAATAAAAATAAAAAAATAAATAATAATAATTTTCCGGGCGGATACCTTGAGTTTCTCGCCAGAGGCTTCTTCTCCCTTCAGGATGCTCGGGTCCATGGCCTCGATGTCTTGTATCACCAAGTCGAACAGTTTATCACAGAAACTAAACCCAAACTACACAAGAAAAAACATTAAATTACAACAAAATAAAAGGAACAAAGTTCTACACGAGTAGAAGATCATTGCAATAAATTCACGAACAACTGAAGAAAAATCTTCTTTTGATCATGTTCCTGTGAACCACATGATTTAAAGATTAGAGGTTAATCTCGAGCGGGAAGATCGGCCCCCCGTTAACCCCTCGTTAACCCCTCGCTGCACCTGCTGGCCGACGCTGAAGGCCTGGTTGTTGAAGTGCTGGAGGAACTCTTTGGCCATGTTGTCGGAGTCGTAGGGGTTGCTGTCCACGCTCTTCTTCTGCAGGAAGTCAATCTCCACTATCATGCTGCTGATGCACTGTTTGGACTTGTCAAACTTGTAGTTCGTTACTGTAAGGAGGTTAAAAAAAATTAAAAGGCGGTGAGGATTATAGATTAGACAACAGGGTCTGGATGAGTATCTCTGGCAGGTTTACATGCTGCCAATCTCACATCATTCTATTTTGGGGTGCACATTTATGACTGTTTAAGGACCTCTTGCTGTTGTGGTGATTCCACCATTTTCTTTTTCACTATTTAATTGGCTAATTGTTTTATATCTTCATTGACGGCAGACTTTATCAGCAGGAGATCCAACAACTGCTTCGGCAGCTCGTTGTTGCTTTCAGTGAGACCAAGTCCATTAACGTCTTTTGTTCAAACGGCGACTTGTTCTTGCTCTTGAATCCGCCGTCATATTTATTTCGGGGGCTCCATTCAAGCAGCACTTTGAAACATGCTTTCAAATTGCTGCTAACGCCTCATTATGGAATTGAGATCAAACTGTTTAATTGCTCTCCTCACAATTGGGGGGATATTTGCACCGCTGCCGTGCAATTAGAATAATTATACCGGGCAAAATATACATGGCTGCAATATTAATTTCACATATATTCTGTTGCTATAAAAAGGAGAAAGAGATCTTTTTTTTTTATTATTTAAAAAGGAACTTTGGCGTTTTCTTTTTTCAAGTCCATCTCAAGAAAGATGAAGGCGTCACAATGAATTATGATGGATTAGATTTTTGTTTCTCCTCCTCGCTCCTGATGAGCAGACAGTGTCTGCGCAGCTTGAAGACACACGTGAGGTACGAGTCTATTCCCTTTTTATTTTACCTGCTGCTGGGGAAACAAATCATGACTTTTGTTTTTGTCGACCATTGGGAGGTTTTTCCACAGAAGAAAAATCCTTTAATTCTAAAGCTTCATGGCTCAGTTTTTCTCAAAATGTTACCACCCTCCGATGAGGTCACAAATATCCAGTTTTTTTCCTCTATAGTCCATTTCAGCAGACGTAGTTACTCGAGCAGGAGAAAAGGTGCTTCTGCTCTTTGTGTGTTTGTGGCAGCCGCACGGTGTTTCAGGGAGTGAGTCGAAATAAACTACAGTGAGTGTTGACGGAGGAAAAACGTCAGCCAGTGCAACTTATTCCACATGGAGACTCATGTGAGTTTCACGTGAGGGAATATTGGAGGAAACAGTCAATGTGGCTCAAGACACATCAGAGACACAGACATCACATCAGTCACATCAGATCATTGTTGATTAGCAGGTTTTTGCATGACAAGTGGGTTTGTACCTTTAACCTCTTGTCCAAGCGATAGGCCAGCCCATTTTCTCTGCAAAGAAATATAAGAACAGGGATTGATTTACTTCCTGATCTTCCTAATTTCTTTTGTATGAGGACACATTGAGGAGTCGATAAGGACGACACATCATCCAGAAGAACTAAGATCCAACAGCTATTCACTACGCGCTTCAGGGACTTCGGTGTATCGTTCCTCTGCAACGCGGTCGTACGTCACAACACGAAAATACAGAAATCAAATCCACACTTAAAACACGTGGTGAAATAAGACCACGTTACGGTAGTACCTGTGTGCCGTGGCGGCTGCCGTAAAGACGGAGGAGGAGCGGGCGGAAAAGAAGAAGGGAAAAGCAGTAACAGACAGATTGAGACAGACAAAGAGGTCAGAGGTCGGTGCTAAGAGCCTCCCGGAAAACACTTGGAGAACATCTTGACTCGCATGCCGCCATCTTCTTTTTTAAACAATACAACGCTTCCAGAAAAGAAAAACAGATGCAAGTGTTCACCGGGCCTTTGTTTAACCCTTGTGTTGCCTTCGGGTCATTTTGACCCGATTCAATATTTAAGAAACATAGTTTGACAGTGGCATTGTATTCTGTAAACTATTTATAACTAAATCAAACCCCGCTGGATGACCCATGCAGGAAACTGTTCAGCGGGCGACGCAGGGATCATCGAGAACACGTGGCCGTCGGCGTTGTTGCTCTTACCTGCAGCAGGCTGAAGGCGATGGTCTCGGAGTTAACGCTGGGATGCTTCCTCAAGGTGAACACGTACATGTGGGCTAGATTGCGCACAGTCACATGTCTGCGCGGGGGCGAAACAGAGAGAAATGTGAAGCATGGTACGGAACTAAGGACCCCCAGATTGTCCCCGTACCTCCCACTTACTGTTCGAACTGCGGCTCCTTCTCATTGATGACGGCACAGTTGGTCAACGAGAGTTCGTCTGTTGGGCATCGAGCCGCTTTCATGAGCTGAAAGAAGGGGAGCGGAGAGAAATGTACACGGTGACTCCACCGAGGAAGTATTATAGATAGACAACTATTCATACACTCTGTCAGACTCATTGAATGTGTTGTTACTGTGTAATTATTCCTTCTGGTCTCATGACATCTATTCTTCTGTCCATCCTGGAGAGAGATCCTCCTCTGTTGCTCTCCTGAAGGGTTCTTCCCTTTTTCCCCCCATGAAAGGTTTTTTTTTCTATTTTTTGGGTGTTTTTCCAGATCCGATGTGAGGTCAAAGGTCAGGGATGTCTATGTGTACAGATTGTAAAGCCCTCTGAGGCAAATTTGTAATTTGTGATAATGGGCTATACAAAATAAACTGAATTGAATTGAATGATGATGGATTATTTAAAGCTGCTACTCCAGATTTAGTCAATCTTAAATAAGCCTTTTACGGTTCTTGTTTTTTCGCCTTAGGTGCCGCCAACGATGGTCCAAAAAGGTTCAATTCAGGCTTTACTTGGCCCCAACAGTTATAGACCAAATACAAGTCGCTTTAGTAAAGTAGACACAGCATTTGTCGTCTCCGGAACTGGCAAGACCAGAAGACTATAAGTCCACCAGAAGGTCTGTCCCCGTCTGTGAGATAGACAACTTCAACCAGTATTATTTTTAAAAAATCACACAGAGCGGTTCAGTGTCAACCTGCTCTTTTGTTAAAAATAACACAAATAACGATAGAAGGTTGTAATCTTGTAAAGCTGAAGAGGCTTAGAGTGTGTTTCCTAGATGAATCTGTAATTAAGTGGTGACAATAACAGAAGGCCTCGATGCAGGGCAGTCGGCAGGTTGTACTACATGTAGTTTCTCTGTCGTGCTTAAAAGCAGACACACAACCTGACGGCAACATATAGAAATCTGGATGGCAGCGAATATTCAGCAAATGTTTTCGCTCCCTATTATTAACGTGACACCCAAATAATGCCTTTCAGTCTTTCCTGTGCACCGGCGCTTGTCTGAAGGACATTCCTTGCATTGTTTCCACGTAATCAGCTCAAATGTAAAATGTGAATAAGTCACAAGGGTATAAAAGACAAGTGCATCTCTTTCCTTATATAGTATGCTGGAAAGAAAACTGTTACTTTGAATACACACAAAGGATGAAACGTGCCAAATTGGGCCTCCATGAAGGTCACAATGCTGAGTTATTATCGTTGGTCATTTTGGAAGTTTTCTGTATTGAGTTAAAGCAAAAATGTGCAACCTTTTAATCAGTGTTGATGATAAATGTAAACGTACTGCCATCAATCCTCGACGACATTACCTTATGAAGATGAGATGTGGTTTGTCTAGTGGACATTTAGTTAGGATTATATTTGTGTCAAACTCTCTCAAACTAGTTTAAACACAGATTCACAGATTAGTACATTTACAAAAACAAATATGGCAGTTGCACTTATTTTAATATTGGTTTAGCGTCTCTCTCTTTTTTTTAAGCAAACAATGACAATAATTTGTCTCCAGCTTCTTTTACACGAACATGTACTGCGTTGATTATTAGCCTTCTGTGATATTCATTATTAGTGGATTTGAGAACCGTTTTTTAAAAACGCTACCGTGGGAAATTGTGATCGACATTTCTCTATATTTTCTGACAGAAATAATTAAGAGATAATTAACAACATGAATTAAAAAAACATAATGCAGTAGAGCCATCATATCTCCCATGAAGGTAGGACTAAATAAAGAACTGCTGACAACTGTGTGTCGGCGTAAACAGCTGCATTGTAATCATGAAAACAACCCTTTATTTGAACTCCAGCTCCTTCAGCTAACGTTAACTCATGTTAAGGAGTTAACATAGTTTAACAGTAGTTTCGTTTATCTTACTGCTCTTCTTCTACTTTAATTTATCTGCACTTCCTCCATTGCCATCATTCATTTAGTTAGCCTTTTAAATCGGAGCTAAACTTATTTCTAACGACACAACCCTAGCAACACTTTATAACACAAATACATACTCAAGTCTATAACGTTATTGACAAGTATATAATTGAGTGACTCTAGCTGCTCGCTGGCTATTACACATATTAGTTTAAATCCAGAACAACAACGTGGTCATAAGATACTTTTATTTCACTTCCGGGTTGTTTACCAAGTTCTGATTCTGCCACACAAGCTCACTTTACGTGTACACAAATAATCTTGTATTCCTTAAAGTAAACGTTAGGCTTCAGCATGTTTGGGGGTAATGTATTTAAGTTTAAACAAACTCACCTGGTCGGTCATCTTGGTGCCTTTTTGTTTTCGTGTTACTCCCGGTTCAAGCGCCGCTCCGCTGACAGAACCAACAGCAAAAAAACACCAGAAAGTGACGCGTAAAGAGGTCACGTGACCGGACGTCATCACGCACACAACGAGACGTAGCGCGTGCAATGACTTGGCAGGGAAGCGCAGCGAACGTTTGCACTCGGCATTACGGTACGAGCGTGAAAGAACTGACGTCAAAATAAGAGCACATTTCCGGTGAAGGTGATTACAGGACGATCTGATGTTGAATTTCAAATTAAGAGCTCTAGAAAATCACAATGCATTTCGGATTAGATTTGAAAGGAAATGGTCATTAGTTAAGAAGCACTTTCACTTCAGATTAATAGCAGACCACTTGAATGGGTCACTCAGAGACAATGAAGATATTCTGATGTTGTATATCAAAATGAAAGCCCTTTAAAAATCTCATTAATGAGCTAACTTTTAGTCACAGTTCATGAGCCGATTTACCTAACATTTCCGATTAGATTTGAAAGGAAATGGTCCATAGTTCCATTTTAGATTAAAGGTGGACCAACTCAAATTGTCGTTAAAGTATCTCAGGGATTGCAATGAGGTTGATTTTTATATTGTCAAACAAAGTGTTCTTTGCTTTCTAATATCTATACATACATGTGTGAGGCCTGTACTCTACCTCATGGCTGGACCGTTGTATTATGTATGTACGTACAGCTGGTACACATTGAGAAGTGTGGGCATTAATGGGGCAGCAACAACTGATCCTACACCCGTTGTTACCAAAGAGGATAAAAGTCTAAAATTCCCTGACTTAACAACCTCGGTTTCTGTGATAAGATCAAATATCGGGGACATTTTACGACAGGACAGATGACCGATGATGATGATGGTGATGATATTAACAGGCAATGTCATAGGATGTATGCACAACCAAACATTCTCTCACGTTTGTTTAGTGTGCGTACAAATGGAGTGAAGATGTCTCCGTTTCACTACACACGTGGTGTAATTTAAAAAAAAGGAGCTTTTAGTGATGCCATGATGACATTACTTAAGCGGCAGAGCTGATGTCGTGCCAATGAAATGTTTGTCTGCAGGAAATAATAGTTTACTAAATATTTTGTATGAATTCATTTGACAGGTCAACAACTCTGAAAATTAAAGGATTTTAGTTTTATTAAACATAAAGTAGTGCTACACGCTCCGATTGATAATATAAAAAAATCTTACATTCATTAAGTTATTGATGACATACTAACAATACAAACTAACAAGAGTTAACTGGATTTAAAGATTATATTAAGTCTTTAATAAAACACACTATTAATTCAATTAAACTAAAGGGAATTAGATAGTCAAGGTTTCTACACCAGATGTGTAACTGACAGTGCTGTAGTTAAAATTAAAGAAGCAATTCCTTCTGCATTCGACTCAATACCACAGCTCAATTTAACGGAAGACTCCGGGTCTAACTTTAGTCCAGGTCTTGTGGCCATCAAGCATCTGTAAACAAGTTTGACATGGATTTTAGGATCATGTCGTTTCTGTACAAATCAAAATAAAAGACGATCCCAAGCAGTCTGTTGAACTGATTTAATGCCCGTTGCCCTTCAAATTAGTGAAAAATATATAGCAGCAGCAGGAAGAGACTCTCGGGGGAATTCTGTATTTCAGTGGAAACGAACAAAAACATCTGCTGCTTCTTTGACTTGTCCTCATGTGACACTTTCTCCGGGTAACATTAACTACATTTCAACTCTGCAGTCCTCTCACCCTCACAGCAAAACAGTTTCTTTTCTTCCTTTTTGCAAGAGACAAGACAAAATCCTTAAGATACAAAATATTTATTTTGACTGTCTTTTATAAGAGTAAAATAAAATAATAATAAAAAAACTCAAAACAATACAAAGTGTTTAGTCACCAGCGTACCACACTAGTGCGAGGAACTAACAATGGAGAGCCGCTCAGTCGGGGGTGACGCTCAGACGCACGGAGGCAGTGAACACATCTCCACCTCGGCCCTCACGCTTCTCATCCTGCCCCCCCCCCCCCCCCAGAGGGAAACGAGTGCCCAGAACAAGTGGCACTAGTGGTGAAATGGCATCCGGTCTGTTTTGTTTTTCTTTAGACGAACATAACCGAGGGCCGGCAGACAGCGTGGCATCCATCTGCTTCTCTGAGCTTTCTTTAAACAAAAATTAAAACACAAAAACCAAAAACAAATAAAGTGAGTTTAATACATCTGAAATACAGTGGGGATGTAACTGTTGGCATTGATATGGTGTGAAGAAAAAGAAAAAAGAGTTATGTGGAGGGAGCTCTTCAGAATATGAACTCAGTTTCCCAAGAAGTGTCCCGACCTTCCAAAAACCAGGATGTGGACCAGCAGGAGGAACGGCTGCGGCAGCGGAGTCGGCTCGAGGCTTGGCAAGCCCGATATAAACATAGATGTTTTCTTAAACCTTTTAATCTTTATTTTTTTTATTTCATTGTGGTTGTACAATATTCCCTGATGGCCCTTGTTTGGCCGCTGAGTGTTTTACAGAATCCTGAAGAGATGGCAAAATCAAAAAAAGGAGAAAAATAAAATAAAAAAAACAAGAGAAGTGATGAAATTGTCCATGAGGGAGAGGGGGAGGGGGATGGGGAAAATCCTGTCCGTTGCAGTTTGTGAGACTTTTTTCATTGCTCTCCCTCATCCCCTTCTTAAAATGTGACGCGCCGGTCAAACACACACGGATCCTCCATCGCACGGCTATCGGTCGGCTCTGAGGACAGAAGACATTGAGATGGTTTAATGGCGCCGGAGGAGGACGAGCAGGAAGGAGAAACGTCCTTTCCTCTTCACGAACTCGCTGTGTAAACGTGTATTTGAGGGTACCTATGTGAGCTTCTTGGCTTTGTTGTAAAGCGAGTCCACGACTTTGCTCATGTTCTGAATGGTTTCCAAGGCTGCTCCGTACGTTTTGTCCACCGGCGGCTCGTCGAATATGATCAAGACGCCTTCGCCCTGGTCGAGGATTCCTGCGCGACAAAAGTGTCAGAGATATATACGTCACCTGGAGTCACACTAACACACCAACACACACACGGTACTTCTGTTCGGAGGAAAAACTCTAGTTACCGTGAAACTTTTCGTCCAAAATCATCTGTGATAATTTCCTCTCAACATCCGCCTGTAAAAGAAGAAAATAAAATGAATACTAAAAACACATTTTAAAAGGAGATAAAAAATAAATACCAAATAAGTAAATACACAGACCTTTGACAGTTTGATTAGACCCGATATGTGTTCCATCTGAAAACAGCAGGAGGGGAGGAGTAAATATTCATTCATCACTTTAATAAAAGAATGCATGAGGAAGTCATTTAATAACCTAGACCGTGTTACGACTCATACAGCTACACATCTTTAACCGTTTACCAATTAAAAAAACAACATCACGCCACTTAGTGACATTTATACTCAAGTCACAATGAAGCCGTATTCATGATTACTGATTATTATTGATAGATTCATTATTGGGAGATATCCATGGCAGTGTGTCAAGCGTTTGCATACTGTAATGTTTCACAGGTATAAGACCAACAATCAGATCGTTTTCACACAAACAAAAGCCGCCCGAGAAGAACTCCGTACCTGTACTCTGGAGAACGGCTCGATGTCCCGGATGAGGTTCTGTTCCAGCAGGTTGTCGTACAGCTTGACCAGGTGAGTGCTGATGATGGGGTCGTCCCTCAGCTCCGCTTTGTACTCCGTGAGGGCCTGAGAGACGCACAACTCCGACAGTCAGGCACGTTGAGAGGAAGCGCATGTAGAAATAATCATTAATGTAAATTATATAAATGTGGAGCAACACTGGGAAGGAAGGTTTTTTGCCGTATTATTCTTAAATTAAAAGTTGAAGCGTAAAAGTAACCACGTGTGCGTGCTGTAGTTTTCCCCCAGCATGCAATGGAAGCAGTAAAGCAAAAAGGCCAATTGGAGGCGTTGCGTCATCCTGTAAAAACACAAGTGATTCTTACCGTTTCAAAGTCGGCTAATGATCTGTTCTTACAGGCTTGGGCGACACTTTTCATTGCATCCGTCTGGATGGACAACAACAAAATTATATAAATGATGAATGTCATTCCACACGAGCACAAACTACAAACACAGGACAGACAAATAAGTAAAACTAAGTACTATACACAAATCTAATGTTGTCTATGTTGACATGGGTCAGATGTTAGATGTTATCTATATTAAAACACAGATTATCACTTCAGTGGCACTTAAATAGCTCTTATTATGGTACTTTTGTAGTTCGACTATGCTGAGGAAATGTTACTTTCTGTATTCTTGTTGTTCTTAGTTCGTTCTCTAGGTTGAATGCTCTTATTGTAAGTTGCTTTGGATAAAAGCGTCTGCTAAATGACATGTAATGCAATGTTAGGTTTTATTCCGCTTAATTTAGCTCAACTAGCATGCATCAATATACACAATTCATCCTGAATTCAGCCGCGATATTCAGGAAATGCAACCCGTGTCAGCCACAGGTGTAACCAGATGACATCACTGCTCTGCCCATTCGGCTTCGACAGGAACGTGATAGGTACTCGCCTCTCGGCCGGCATGTCGCAGACCCATTTTCCCACTGATCAGGCCCTGGACCTCTTCCGGTCTGGAACAGGCAGGCGGAAAAATTAACAAAAAATCAATTAATAAATATTTTTAAAAATATATATATATGGGCTGTCAGCGTTAACGCGTTAATCTATGCGATTAATTTGGCCACGTTAATGCACTAAAATATTTTAACGCAATTAACGCAACTTTGTTTACTTCCGGTGTGCCTTGAAGTTTTTACACTCATCTGAGTGTCAAACCGCAGCAGTACGGTTTAACACTGTTTCCATTTTTAAAACAATTATTTCTCCGCGAAAATAAGGAGCAGAAATCAGTTTAAACTCGTGGATTAATCAGTCGGGTTTCCCCCTGCGCCTCCTTCCTCCCGTCTCCCCCTCTGATCCACAGAGGAACGAAGGGGCGACGTGTCGGGTGACGCGGCGCGGAAAGAACTCGTCACACGAAACCTTCAACGTGATTGGTCAATCCGTTTGTCTGTCAACATTTTGCGAAAAAAACAACCAATGAACACTCAGTAAATCACAAAGGACCTCCCACCTCACGGGTGAGGCTCATTAGCAGCCTGTCAGTCAGAGAAGACAGAGAACACGGCGCCAGGACAATGTGCCTCAATATATAGAGAGCTGAGATTGTTCTGGAATGTTTGATGTATAACACGGGGGTATGTGTCACATGCAAACGCCTTTAAAAGGTGAATTTACATTTTTTTGTAAAATGGAGAACATGCCCCCAGCCTCCAGAGGGTGAACGGGACATATGTGAATGTCAGTCAGTCACCAAGGCCACTGGTTCTGCTGTTGTTCAGTGTTAAGGATGACAGGACCAATGGGGTCTCAATATACTTCTTTTTTTTTACTAATCTGGATGTTTCACTGAAGAAACAATTTATCATCCACGATATTAAATACCTCGCTGGCACTTTATATGTAGGAGCCTCTATGAAAACACAGCTCTGTGTGAAGTTTTCTTTAAAAAGGAAAAAAAACTTTTAAGCGCGATTAATGAATTTCAAAATGTGCGATTAATTAGTTAATTTTTTTAATCGATTGACAGCCCTATATATACAGGACTGTCTCAGAAAATTAGAATATTGTGATAAAGTTCTTTATTTTCTGTAATGCAATTAAAAAAACAAAAATGTCATGCATTCTGGATTCATTACAAATCAACTGAAATATTGCAAGCCTTTTATTCTTTTAATATTGCTGATTATGGCTTACAACTTAAGAAAACTCTAAAATCCTATCTCATAAAATTTTAATATTTCCTCAGACCAAGTTAAAAAAAAGATTATAACAGCTGAGTGTTTGTCAAGGCTCAGGAAACCCTTGCAGGTGTTTCGAGTTAATTAGACAATTCAAGTGATTTGTTTAGAATAGAATATACACTTTTATTAATCCCCAAGGGGAAATTAGTTCTCTGCATTTAACCCATCCTTAGTTATTAAGGAGCAGTGGGCTGCGGTGAAGCAACTGGGGGTTCAGTGCCTTGCTCAAGGACACTTCGACTTGCAACTAATGGGGAGAGCGGGGATCGAACCCACAACCAATATACCCTACTAGTATACTTTTTCATGATATTCTAATATTTAGAGATAGGATATTTGAGTTTTCTTAAGCTGTAAGCCATAATCAGCAATAAATCAGAATAAAAGGCTTGCAATATTTCAGTTGATTTGTAATGAATCCAGAATGCATGACATTTTTGTTTTTTGAATTGCATTACAGAAAATAAAGAACTTCATCACAATATTCTAATTTTCTGAGACAGTCCTGTATATATATATATATATATACACACACACATAAATATAAAAATATATACAATACATAAATATAAAAATTGTAATATATATAATACATACATATATATACAAATATAAATATATATAAAGCATACACACACAAAAAAATATATATATATATTTATAGACTCCAATGATGTGAAAGTGATGAAGGTTCAAATAGTAAAGTTGAGAGCACTACTCACAGGTTGAGGACGATCTTACACAGCAGCATGTATTTGAGCGACGTGACGGCCTTGGGGTGGTCAATGGAGTCGTAGCCCTCGAAGGCCTCAAAGAAGTAGGAGTAGGCGGTCTTCCAGTCCTTCTCGTCTGCTGCGTGGATGATCCCTGCAACAGAGAGGGGAGGCAGCGCAACGGTTCATTTACTGGGTGTCGTCTTTACGAGGACCACCCAACCAAAATGTTGTCAGAAGAATTAGCTGGAAGCCGTGAATAACCACGATGACATCATCGACACCACCACAGCTCTCCTGCATTCACACTGACAAACAGAAACTGCGTGACGAGAACGTTAGCCGAGTCACAGCCGAACACAAAACACAAGCCTTTAAAACAAAGTGAAAGCGAGGGGAACCGATCCAAACAACGTGGCGTCATTATTCTAATCTATCGCCGTGACATTGCGCAATCAACATTCATCGTTAACGGGACATAACTTGTCTATTGCCACTTTAATTACAAAAAAACTGAAATTGATTTAGAAGGTGTTTGCAACCAAAGAAATAATGAAATATGGGTGAAAGGGCAGATTGAAGGTATCAACTAGTTTGACACCATTACATAATAATACACTGTAATATTTGAACTCTATACACACACATTTCAGTCTTGCCTGGCGCCCCCCGGTGGTTTGTTACCTTCGCATTGAAAATGCGGAAGGTAATGTTTTGATCGCCGTGTATTTGTATGCGTGCGTGTTATTCGCATAAGTAAAAAAGTATTAAACCGAATCTTATGAAATTTGGTAGGACGATTGGTTATTATCCGGGGACCATTTGATTAGATTTTGCGATCGATCAGATCAAAGGTCAAGGTCATGACAAGGTCAAAATCTTCTTGAATCACATGCAATTTGGTGGGATGATTGGTTATTATCCGGGGACCATTTGATGAGATGTTGGATCGATCGGGTCAAAGGTCAAGAAAGGGTCCAAATCAATTTTACCATAGCGCGGTCAATTTATATCCAATTGGCATGCAACTAATGCCAAACTGTTCATAATTCAATGCCCAATCTTGTGATATGTGAAGGTATGCGCTCTACCGAGTGCCCGTTCTAGTTTACCAGATGTAACAGTCAAACAACAATAAATGTGCGCCTCGGTGCGCTTTGGAAGTAACAATCGTGAACACATCTGACCTGACTGCATGTCCAGGGCTGCCTGGAGCTTCGGAGGACAGTAAATGGCGTTGGCGGTGGTCCTGGCCGAGGTGAGGGCTGCGCGGGCCTTGGGCAGGTTACTGAGACCGTGGTACGTCTTACTTTCAAGCAGCTGCACCTCGACCAGAAGAGCTTTGTCATCCATCTTTTTCAGCTCCATGAGCAACTGGGTGCCTGAGGGAAGGATAATGAATGAGAGTTGAGGTCATGCACATTAACTCTGTGCAACACTAAACAGCTAGGAGGGGAAATGTGCAGTTATAGTCCGGATATGTGCTCTTTCTTATTCTTTTCTTCTCTGGTCACAAGTAAAACACGTCTCACTGCATTGCAAAGCCATTATTTACAAGCCACTCGGCTTTCCTTTTCGTCGAGGCTCTGAAGCAGAAGACAGATGCTGCCGTTTACCAGAAGGTACGAGTGTTTTGTCTCTAAACACTCACCAAGCGCCAAGGCCTCCTGGTATCTTTTGGTGTCGAAATAGAGCGCGATCAGCCGCCCCTGAAAGAAGAGCGAATGAGATTCAGAAAAGCACAGAGCAGCTGGGCACATCTCTATTTATTATTGAAAAAGCAATGCACCAGGTTTTATGGCACTGAACGACAAAAAGCTATCGTGGACAAAAACTAAAAAGACAGGAAGTGTAACTTTGACATCGAGCTTTAGGACGCATGGGATATTACATCATTTATATTATTGGTCTTTGCAGACTAGTCCAGGCCTAGAGAGTGAAGACAATGAGCAACACATTCGAACATTTCTATTGTTTTCCCATTTAACCTTTTTATTTTACACCCACACTTCTATATTTTTCATCTGAAAACAAATTATGAAATGTAATTGCATCGTGTATTTTGTATTGAAAAGAGGAATCTCATACGAAAGAAAGATGTTTTGTTCCAGTTATAGCTATTAACTTTCCTCTTCAGGCCAAGGGAAGCAAAAAAAACCTCTTTGGACCCGATGTTTGGTTTTATCACGCTTTAAAACAGGCGGAAAAATAAAATTTAAATGTCACTGACATTTCCCCCCCACACGATGGAACAGATACACCTGAGCTAGCCTCGTCAAAATGTCAACCGCTACGAAGCAACGCTGATGGGGAGACGTGTCGAGATAAATTACAGACCTGTGCTGCATATGTTTTAAAGAACACCGACACATACAAGTAATAATCCGTTGACTTGAAATGCAGCGACCTGAAGCTGCGTGGCCTTGTTGCCAGCCGAGGCTGCGCGTGAAAGAAAAACATGTTTGTTAAAAAGGTGCAAAAATAGTCGGAGAAGAAACATTTTGGGAATTTTTCCAAAGCATGAAGATCGGGTTTATGAGTCACCCTCTGAAAGATTAAAACATCATAACTCATCTCAACATGACATCATGCTGTCTACAGATAGATGTGTAAACAAATACATTCCTAACAGCTGTTCTCAGAACAGTGTTTTAAAGTGGATCTCTCTCTCTCCCTCTCCATCTCTACCCCTCTACCTCTCCAATAAAGCAACGCATGGCCTGTCTGAGGCGCGTCCCTCCTCTCAGCTTCCAATCATTTGTCCATGCCCTGTTTTATAGTCTCCTTCTATACTTTATACATAGAATCTTGTAGTTCCTGGATTTTGGCATTCAGCCTAAAGCTCAAGGTGTTCCTGGCCGGCAGTCATTTTGGCTTCTACCAGCAGGATGACATCATCATCGGTGTGTAGTCGCTACATGATCATCTCTCCTCATTACTTTCCTCTGGCAAGTTTACCACTTTGCTTCATCACATGTATCAAGTTTCCCCGTCTTCATTTGAGCTGAAGTAAAGCCACGGGGGTGAGTTTCATATCTACCAACAACCTAATGCTGTCTACACTCCATGAGACAGGACACGGTGAATTTGATCCCTCCCAAAGCCGCTATTTATGTTTGGAAACATCCCTTTTTGTTTCCATCGTAAAGCGTGTTGTGTGTCAACGCCAACGAGGGTTGGGTGAGCGGGGGAATAAAACAAATAGTTCTGCCTAATCTGCAATCAAGGTGTCAAACAGTACAAAAAATAAACCTCCGACGGCACAATTGCTGTTCTGTTCGCAAAAACCTTGAATAGCTTTCCTTCGCCTACACAATATGATCAAACTGCTCGTTTGCAGCTCAGTGATATTCAGTTGCGTGCTGCACGTTTCCTCTACAGATCTATGAGATATTCTTATTTGAAAGCGTGAAGATGGCCAAACTGTTCCCGATTGGTATGGCATTGTTCTTTATTTAAATAGAAAAAAAGTGATGGAACAAATACCACCACGAATTAAGCTACTGGTAGACCACCGTACCTCCAGCGCCTGTCGTAGGAAGGTTCTCTTCTCGGCCTTGGCCCACTCGATGCATTCGAGACACAGCTCAACCTCCTGGCCCGTTGCTGCCTCCATGTCAAGAAACAGGTCCAGCAGAGAACGGACCAGCCGGGCCGCCTTGGCCTTGCTGATAGAAATCAGAAAAGGCCTCACAAATTTCAGCAGTCCCCCTAGTTCTGGAGACGGACACAAAAAATAAGAAGGAATAAAAAAGACGACAAATGTTTTAGAAAGTACAAATATGACATACTTTGTTGCATTACGTCATTTGTAGGATTTAAAAAACAAAAATAAGTTTGATGGCTACCTGCAGCCTGTCCCGTCTTGGCCAGGAGTGACCCCAGCTCCAGGATGCTCTGCTCTTTAACCCGGACGGCTTCCTCATCGTTCTCTTGGACATCTCTCCTCACTGTCAAAAGAGAAAGGCAAAAAGTCAACGTCAGGAACCAATTTACAATCGTATCCTCGCTGGATGACATGTGTAAAAGTGAAAAGGCCTGGATGGCAACATGACACACGCACATTAAACTATTTAAGCTTTGGAATCCACTATGTCATTCCTGGTTTACATTTTTTAGATGTCCCATCCGTTTTATTTACATCATCTTGGGATTTCTCAATACCTGGTCCACGCACCAATATTATGTAAAGATAATTGAATCTACGATAAATAAATAAATAAAAACTATAATCTTCTTAGAAAATCTTTCAATGTCCAACCAATAGTCAAAACCCCAAATGTATTACAGTTACAACTATATATAAACAGCAACTGGTCTTTTTGCTCAGTTACAAGATTATCAAAACTTAATACTTTACTGTCAAATTGATGATACATTACTAAGGGCAAAAATCCATGTTTTGACATATTGAATCTAATCTAAAAATAGCCGAGAGTAAATAAAGTGTGAAGCCGGACAGCCAGAGAGGTGACAAGGCAGTGTGTTGCCTGTGCAAACACGAGTAGGGATGGGATTCGAGAACCGGTTCCGTTTAAGAACCGGTTCCCAGTGAACCGATTGTTTGGGATCGTCAGCCAAAGTCTTTAACGGTTCTGCTAACGGTCCTCTGCGGCGTTGCGCATGCGCACATTTTTTTAGTTTCTTCTTCAGACTGCAGCAAACATGGCAACTAGGCAGAAGCGTTCTAAAGTTTGGCTCTATTTCACACGACAAAAAGACAACTACGCCACTTGTAACGTGTGTAAAAAGTCTATTTCGTCGAAGGGAGGAAATACAACAAATATGAAGAAGCATTTGAACACAGCGTGGAATTAAATGACAGGAATGTCATGTGTTCGATGCAGCAGCTCAGCTAACGTCGGCGCTTCATCTCTTTCTGTCCAAGGTAAACTCCTCAAGTGATCACAACCACTCACTGTGTGAAGCCATTTGCCTTTATTGTGTGGAGTCGATCAAGTTATCTTCTGTCCTTCGTTTGAAGCATACATTTGAGCTCCGGCATTGGTCCCATTATTGATCACTTGACGTTTGGATTGAAAGTCCAGTTCTGAGAAATGTTTGATCGTAACGGTATTAATTATTGGAGTGCGTGTGTTATCAGCAAACGTTCGCATTATCATGTTAACCCATTATTAAACTGAGCATATCGATTTTTAATCCATGATTAAACTTAGCATATAGCAACGCTATCTTAGCTACAGAATCTTCCATTGTCAGCCCCCTACATTGAGGCAGAGGTGGTGTTTGCCTCCCCTCTTAATGTGGCTTTATGTCAGCTCAGCAAATTCAGCGATTTTGTTAGTGCCATTTGTTTCATTGTGTAAACCAGCTTTCACTATATAAATAATCTCCATTGCCATCCCATTTAGCTGATGACGTTCAGTCAGACCGGTTCAGAGGCTGGTAGTCTGTCTGGGTCACAGGCTACAGCACGTCTTGTACACCTCCTCATATCTTTGTGTTCATCCTCCAGCCCATCTGAGAGAGTGTTCTCCACGGCTGGAGACACAATAAGTCCTGAGAGATCGCGTATCCTCCCGGAGAAAGCAGACATGCTTATTTTTCTGCACAAGAATTGTTGATGATTGCACACTTGGTATTTGCCACTGCTAGTTTCATTTTTGGCAGCTCAGTTCATATACCCTTTAAAAAAAAGGAAGGAGCACTATAATTTCTAGGAACATGTTTAAATTAAACATTATACATTTTATTTAAGTTATGTAAGTTTTATTTTAAGTTCAAGAGGAATATGTATAAATGTTTTTGGTTATTTAAAAAAATGTAAATGTGTATGTATACATACTGTATATGGTGTGTGCAGCATTATAGAAAATTATATAAAAGAAAATTAATGTAAATAAACCCGTTTGTGCTCTTTTTTTCACCCCTTGCCCAATAAGAATCGAATCGATAAGGCATCGGAATCGTTAAAATCTTATCAATTCTCATCCCTAAACACAAGCCATGTTTACAGTCACCTTATGTCGGCTCAACATTGGCCAATCACACGATATGATGATGATGATGATGATGAAAAAGACCCAACACGGATGACCACCGACGTATTTCACGCCGCGCGGCCTAAAGTTAGCACTGTAGCTAACATCCACTAGCAGCTGCCTTTACCCAGTGAGTCAGCACCGGCGGCGAAGCTAACAACCGCCCGCTCAACGCCGGCCGATGTATCGATAACTACGCCGTTTGGTTGAATGGCGTGGAACCGGGGAACCCTGTCGGCCGATCACCTACCTATCGAGTGGAGAATGTCGATCGATGCGTTGCTGTCCGTGCTGATGAGAGACTGGGCTCTCTGAAACTCAACCACTGCTGCGGCCGCCATCTTTCCTTATTCAAATGCTGCTTGAATGAAAAAATACGTGCGTTACCTAGCGTGGCGTGACGTCAGCGCGTCGCGTGCATGCCGGGATTTTAAAGGGTGGATGGGAAATGTAGTCCTATTGCGGGAAACACCTTTCAGACGCTTCTTTACTTACGCAGTGTGTTCATGTGAGTTATGTTATTGATATGGGGTAAGAGGACAAACTACATTAATGTTGATTCATTCATTAACGTTACTGAATCTAGATAATATAGTGTGCCTTTAATAGGATATGTATTAACAAATCAATATTCTGCATGCAATTAAATTACTTGGATGATTGTAAACAATTATTTTGTCTTTAAACCTTCGTCACGAAAGCAGAAGTATGTATTGGACAAAGCACTAAAAACAGTAATCGTGCATTCCGTTGAGCAGGCCACTCAAATCCAATGGCAATATTCAATTGTTTTTATGATAATGACACAACGTTCCATTTATTATATATCCTTGGTAGGGAAGCATCTATAAAAAAAACTCTCCACCCATAGGCTAATATGATTAATCTGCAGCATATATGAGATGGTAGAACTGGAAAATTAATGAAAAACAAATTGTAAAAATAATTGTGTGTTGATGAGATAGCTTGCCAAACGACTCCCTTTACACCAGAGCGCCTATATAATAATGGTGTTCTTGCATTGTGCTATAACGGAGCATGGAGAGAGAGAGAGAAAACATCCTCGGGGTTCATGGGTTCATGTTTGCATGTGCACTGTGTGCTATAGGCGGAGTAGTTTCACCGCGCGCACCGAGCGCAGAGCGGCGCCCCACCACCGCCTTTGCGTCAAACCCTCAGTCACACAGTCAGGTCACACAACACAACATCAGCCCGCGCAGCATCCGCATCTCTCACGCAGCCAGGAGGACCCGGAGCACATCTTCATCCGAGCATCCATTCCACAACTGCGTCCCATCGTCTGCGCACCGCCGACACCGGGCGCCTGTTCATCCAACGCGTTGCTCCTTATTCTTTATATATATTTTTTACTTAAGGGTGCCTCGGCTCGGATTATTTTTTTCTTTGTTGCATTTATTTGTCCTCGGAGATGGTTTGGTGTTTTTAATCGCGTCCTGCAGGGACAAAAACACGCACGGGGACGCGCGGAGCATCATCGTCATAGCGCACTTCAGCCGGGGGATCTGGTGAGTCTCTTTACATGTATGGAACATATTGATGCTGGAAAGTGCAGATTTGATAATCCTTTATATTTGAGGGGGAAAAAACAATGTTGCGCAATGAGGAAAATATAATGGGGACGTAACGTTATATACGGCTAAATGCACCGATATATTGTGAGATATCAACGGATCGAGGAGGGATAGATGAGGATATTCTTCGTTTCTAAGCCACGGCCTCATGGCCATGCAGCGGCTCTCTCTCATTTCGACGCAGACGCTCCGTTTCAGCACCACGGAGAGCTCTCGGTGTCACGCGGCCTGACGCCCCGGTGCATCCTTTGATTTCTAGGCCCGGTGAAGTCCCACTAAAAGCCCCGTGTTGTGGAATTGCTCCTCCCTCGATGAATCCGGTTGATACCGGGGTGATGGAATGAGGGATGGAGGCGCGCGGACGCCGGTCGAGCGAGCAACGTCGATACATCGACGGTCGCGCTTGTGCCGCAGCGCGGGTGATAAACATGAAAGAAACACACGTCTCTGGGACTGAGAGGGTTTTATTGTCGGGGAATTGTTTGACCTTGGATTCGTGCTTCCAAACGTGCATCACACGCGACCTTCACCTGTTATTAAGGTGTTTATGTCTTCCATTTTAGCGAGAAGGGTGGCGGCGTGCACGGCTCACTGTGATTCGTCGGCCATTGCCCATGAAATATGTCTCTCTCGTTCCGAAACATCCCTGAATTCACCACATTAAATTCATTGTTACTGTTTTTTTCTTTCTGTATTCTCTCTGCTGCATGCATATTTAATATATTTTAGGATGCTTATTACATTGATCACCAGCAGCACGGAGGGATCAATACTGTTTGTAGTTATCGGTCTATAGGCTGATCCATTCCACTAACTGAGTCAGATCAATAGTGCTAATGAGCCCAAGCTATAGATAAACCACATTTAGGAGAACATTACAGCGCTGATAACCGTGATATCATGATGTATGTTGTTTTGCATACCTCCATGGATAGTGTGAGATGCTTCAGTTATTTTCATTTTCTGATTATTGATCTTTTCTTCTTCCAGCAGAGGCCATCAGGCGATGCAGACAGAGAGCTGAAAACCAGCAGAGACGGTTTGAGTGGAGGTGATCGTTATCGCCTCAGAGAGCCGTTCACAGGATTGTTTTCTCCCCAGGCCCCTGCAGCGGCAGCCTGAAGGCCGGACCCCCAGCTCACAGAGGCGTATAAAGGCTTCGAGCCCCTCCGGATCTCCCCTGGCAGACCCTCTTCTGACCCAGTGCGGCTGAAGCCCCTGGACGCCTCCCCTCCCCCCCACAGTCACCATGGGAACCGTGCTGTCTTTGTCACCCAGCTACCGAAAGGCGGCCCTCTTCGAGGATGGACCGGCCACCGTGGGCCACTACATGGCCGTCCAGAACAGCAAGAACGCCAAAGACAAGAACATGAAGCGCCACTCGCTCATCAACGTGCTCCCGTGGAAGCGGATCGTCGCGGTGTCGGCCAAGAAGAAGAGCTCCAAGAAGTTGCAGCCCAACAGCTACCAGAACAATATCAACCAACTGAACAATGAAAACCTGAAGAAGTCGCAGTCGTGCGCCAACCTGGCCACGTTCGCGCAGGAGCAGAGCACCCCGGCTCTCACCAAGGCCTCCAACAACAAGGTGTCGTCCGTGAAGAAGGCCCCCCTGACCAACTCCAACATGGCCCCCGGGACCCCCAAGAGAGTGATCGTCCAGGCCTCCACCAGCGAGCTGCTGCGCTGCCTCGGGGAGTTCCTGTGCCGGCGCTGCTACCGGCTGAAACACCTGTCCCCCACCGACCCGGTGCTGTGGCTGCGCAGCGTGGACCGCTCCCTGCTGCTCCAGGGCTGGCAGGACCAGGGCTTCATCACGCCCGCCAACGTGGTCTTCGTCTACATGCTGTGCCGGGACGTGGTCTCCTCCGAGGTGGCCACGGAGCACGAGCTGCAGGCCGTGCTGCTCACCTGCCTCTACCTGTCTTACTCCTACATGGGCAACGAGATCTCCTACCCTCTCAAGCCCTTCCTGGTGGAGAGCTCCAAGGAGACCTTCTGGGACCGCTGCCTGTCCATCATCAACCTGATGAGCGCGAAGATGCTCCAGATCAACTCCGACCCGCACTACTTCACTCAGGTGTTCTCCGACCTGAAGAACGAGAGCCAGAAGGAGGAGGAGAGGAGCCGCCTGCTCATCGGCCTGGACCGGTGAGGGGATGCTCGGGGGGAGTTGGGGGGGGGGGGGGGCATACTGCAGTCTGGCATTGTCAAGTTTGAAAGATGATCTGCGATGCTATTTATTCATTGTCGTCCAAACTGAAGTGGGACAAGGCCAATTAAGACGTGTTTGACATTCATATACCAACTTTGAGTGGAGGGAGACTGAATCCAGAGTGTGTGTGGGGGGGGGGAAATCATCAACTAAATACGGGGGCCGTAGGGTTTAAAAAGAAAGAGCCTTCTTGAAGACGTGTGATATTATCGAAGCCAAATTCTATTTTCAAACGAGCGAAGGATGGATTTTCCTGCAAATCGGGGGATGAGAGTGTTCTTCTTTTTTTTTTAGGACAACGATATATATATATATAAACAACAACAAAAATGCCAGACTTGGATTAATCCTTTGTACAGATATTTATCTATATGAAAAAACTGAAAATGGTATTAAAAAAAAGACCCCAATTCAGACACAAAGTCAGACATTAGCAGCAACGAATGTGGAGAGAGGCTGCGGCAGCCGAGCGGTGACCTTCTGAGGACGTGCTGAGCGCTGCCTGTGTACCGCAGGAGGATGAGGGCCGTCGCCTGACTGGCTTCCTTCATGCATCACAGATGAACAGGCCCCTCCCCCCACCCACCACCCCCTGGCTCTCTGGAACGCCGCGTCCCCTCCGGTAACGGGGGATGTACCGCTGGACGTTTCTTTTTTATTTATTGTTTTTGCTGCAATGCATATCTGAAAGAACAGCAGGGGGCCATCGATGCTGGATCCATATTTTCGTGGGTTTTCTGCGTGTGGCTCTGCAACAGGACGGACAAGAGGCGAGCACACGGATGACGAGTGGTCATACCGTGTGTGTGTTCAGAAAGACCGACTTATTTTCATCTATAGACGAAGAAGAAAGAAATAAAACAACGAGTTCATGGATGTTTGACTCCACCAGAGGCGCACACCGATGCAGGCGGCTTATTTATTGCTTTTTTCTGGATCAAGTTCTTTGATTTCTCTCCTCTTTTTCTTCCTTTTTTTTTAAAACTTAGAAATGTAATGTTTTGCACGTGTGCCATGCAATTTTACAGCGTTTCCGGGGAAGGAAAGGAACAACCGTTACTTCTCTTCTTTTTACTTGATTTGTAAACCAACTGCATCTGCAATAGAGAATGCTGTGAACAAAGGGACACTAGTTTATTTAGCTCTGCTTGCTAAAATAGGCTATTTGTTTCCCAGGGAAATTCCTTTTTGTACTTTTTGGTCGATTTTTGGAATGACGTTTGATTTTGTGCTTATGATTCAGCGTAGATAATGTTTAAAACAGTGCCATATCGTTGATGAAACATCCCACAGGTCTGAGTACACTCTGTACTGTTTGTCCAGCTGTTGAATGATGGGATGGATTTTCATCTTCTACTAACTAACTTACTGACACCTAATTTATTGCCATTTATGTATTTATTTAGGCACATTTAATGTAAATGAAAGGAGACTTTGAAATGGGGGGGGGGCTTCTGCAGGTGCAGGTGTGCTCATCTTTGGTGGGAATGAAGATTGATCTGGTTTATGCAAATGAATGTTGCAGGCATTTATCGATGAATACCTAATTAAAAAGACAAACTATGTTAAATCTGACCATCACCAAAGTCACGTCATCGAGGACACCTTGACCGAATACATCATCGAGCTTACACTTCAGAAAACACATGACAGAGGAGCCGCCCCGCCGCCCCACATATCCGACAGAGGAGTTGCTTCAATATTCAGCATCGCCGCAGATGTGAGGCGACTTCACGCTCATCTCGGGGCGACGTGAGAGACGAGGCGACCTCCACGGGAACGATCACACGGTGGATCGTAAGAAAACCACCTGACCTGCTGCCGTGAGCAGCGGCGGAACAAGTGCAGTTTTGAGTTTCTATCTACAGTATTTCCATCCAGAAATGTGAGAGAAATGTTTTTACCGGTGTTGGTATCTCATTCCAAGACAGAGTGCTGCAGGAATCATTCCCCCAAACCCCTGAAATGAGTCGGCACTTTACGGGACGTCAATGTGTTTTTGGTTAGATATCTGAAATAAGATGAAGAGATTCTAACGTTTCGCTCTCAAACATAAAAATGCGTCGGTAAATATCACTCCCTTGAAATGGGAAGTTTTTACGCGTCCTAATATCGGTGGTTGCTCACCATAGACTGCTATGGGAAATGGATGTATAGTCATCGAGTGGCCATCTTGTTTTTTTTTCAACCAGTGACCAGAAGTGACCATATTTAGACTGTGGAGGGACGAGATATACATCTCTGGTAGTGACCTGTCAATCACAAAGTAGCCCCTCCCCTAAAGCATTTCTTTTTTTGGGTCTATTTGACACTAAATGGATTAGGATTTACTAAATGATGACGTCATGCTGTATTGAAGAAGACTTGAAACTAGAGATTGAGACATAAACTCATGTTTACAATGTTTACTGAGGGAATGAATCAAGAGAGAAGTAGAGTCATTACATAGACTTCTATACAACCAGAGGAGTCGCCCTCTGGTGGTCAAGAGAGAGAATGCAGGTTTAAGGCTAACAAGCGTGTAAAGGAGACGAGAACACTGGTCAGCGTTTAGCTCAGTGGTGAAGACATACGACCACGTTAACGCTTAAAAAACCAGAAAAGTGGTGTTCATTTGTGGAGATTATGTTGCTGAACATACATTCATTATTTGAAACGTTGCTACAGAGCAATGTTTAAAACATTAGAAAAATCCCAACGGGTTTTTGCAATGGCTACCAGTGCGATGCTAACTTAATAATAACACGCTATCCCTGCAGCACCCTGTAGATGAATAATGCACACTATCTTTCTTTAAGAGTGTTCTGAGAATCTGTCTGCAAGGCCGTGATGGACCGGTGTGATTCTAGTGTGAATCAGAGAAAACGTGCAGCCCTGATGGCCACGACCCGTGTGGAGTTAGATCAGTGAGAGGAAGTTCATTTGAAGTGTTTGTGCTGGCACAATAGGGGGGGGGGGGGGGCACGCACTTTGGATTGGTCTTCTGCTCTGACATCAAGAAGAGACTCCGAATCTTCTTTCTCTCCTCCCCTCTCGATTCACTTGAAACGTGCCATTTGTCCCCCCCATCCCCCTCACGTTGCATCATTGAGTAGTTGTTTGAGAAAACACTTTCAAATGCTTATGAAAAAAAAGACTCAAATGATAGTTGAAGATTTCTGTCAAATTCTTTTCTGTATCTCGTTGCGTACTTTGTAGATAAAAAAAAAACGAAACCGTGGCTGAGAAATTTAAAAAAGGGAAGCAAGAGTTCGATGGCTGCATGTGTGTGTGTGTGTGTGAGAGCGAGAGAGAGAGAGTGTGTGAATGACAGCATTTATTTGTACAGAAGAATGTGTGACATTTTTTCTTATGGACACGGAGCGTACGCCAACCACGCTGGTACCGGACTAGGGGGGGGGGGGGGGGGGGGATCAATGCGGTTCAATAAAAAAAAGACAAAAAAGCTGTTACTGTAATTGAAACTTTTTTTTCAGTTAGTTTCTGCTTATTTTAATTTATTTTTGTACTGTGATGGAAAAATAAAAATGCACTGATCGTTCACCACGTGTCTTCTTGTGCCTCGAGACGTGGACTGCATAGTTTATGGCATTTAACTGTGAAATATGTATACATTATTAGTTATACACACGCACACCTGGTTGACTTGGGGGTGAAAGGCCTTGCTCAAGGGCATCTCAATCCAATTTAATGTATAGGGTTGGTGGTTCGATCCCTACCTCCTCATGACCCGAGGTCAAAGTGTCCTTCAGCAACGACCTTGAAATCCAAATTGATAATAAAATAATGTTAAGTGCATGGGTATATTTCCAAGTAAGCCACTGACTGGTCGATACATGCGATGCATTGAGTGGGCAGCGCGCCGTGTATCGAGTGGGCCGGTCTGACAGTAACTCCCGGGCCACTTTTTCCCCAGTCCGCCCCTGGTGCTGACTGACGTAGCCACTGCCCTGTGGGGGGAACACAACAAAGAAACTCCCAGTCATCCCACTCTTCATCCATCAACCAGTGGATTATAAATCCCTCGCTGAGGTCGTTGGCTATGGGAAACTGCGTTGTCATGCCGACCGCAGAGGTTTTAGCCGTTTCGGCGTCACCCGGTGAAACAGATGTTGGCGGGTGGATTAACGACGAGCCACGTCATACGTTACAGAGGACGGCCGACCTCGGGAAACATTGGAGTCCACACAGCACTTCAGTCCTGGCACAATATAACCAGATTAATGACGTCATAGTTTTGTGTGATCTCACACACACATACACACATTCACACATACACGCGCACCACTTGCTAAAAAAAACAACAAAAAGCAGCAGCTATTGATGCAAATACATTTATTAATAACATGATTAATGAAATATGTTTCATCGTGGAACATCATGGAATGCACAATTTGCATTCATACAGAATACATTTGCAAAAGAAGAAAAAAAAGGTGTTACAAGAGTTTCCCTTTAAACTTGGTCTGGATATTACAGGATATTTACTGTATGCAATCACAAATATGCAAAAATACAAAATTAGGCACATACTGAATTAATGGTTTATACGTATACAGATTTTGCGCACAGAGTATGGAATAAATTATGCAGAAGAAAACGTGTGACCCTTTGGCTAACATGGATGGGCTTGATAAGAGTGTTGTTGTGAAAATTAGAGGAAAAGAGAAGAACACAATGGCACAAGTGTCCTCGTCTTAACATTCCTATTATGTTATATTTTACGCCCATTTACAAAAGGAGTAATTGGGGAAAAGCTTGTGATTTTTACACTTGCCGTAAATCTGATAATCAATATAATGGAAAAGGAATCTTCGCGATTGGGTTTGAACACCAAAATAAAATAAATAAAAGATCAAAGTAATGACGTTCCTTATGTCACCCTAAACGGTGGCCATCTTGGATTCGTAGCAGAAGGGCGGGTCACAGCAACGTAAGTATTTAGTGTACACATCGTACTATATAGAACTGAGCTAACGTAAGTACTTAGGGTACACATCGTACTATATAGAACTGTGCTAACGTAAGTATTTAGTGTACACATCGTACTATATAGAACTGTGCTAACGTAAGTATTTAGTGTACACATCGTACTATATAGAACTGTGCTAACGTAAGTATTTAGTGTACACATCGTACTATATAGAACTGTGCTAACGTAAGTATCTGACTGTTGGTTTTGGTCTTTTCACAGGAATGTGTTGACAATAATTAGGATCTAGAGCCACAGTATGTAGATCTGAGGTTCATATACTCATCTTGTTTTGTTTTCTGTTGCTACGTGTAACTCCTCCTGTTCGACTTGTTGTCCTGGTGCAGTTTACCGTTTAATTTCGACACCTCCTGGGCACAGGACGGAAACAGGAAAATAACAACAACAAAAATGGAGAGAAAAAAAAACACAGCCTTCATTGCCCCGCAGGGTCTGACAGGAGGATGGGAAGTGGAAAAGGAGGGGAGGGAGGGAGATAAAGCATGGGAGAGGAGAAGAGGAGGACGCCAAGCAAGGTACCCCTCCTCCCCCCTTTTTATTGCCTCAAGAAAAGGAAAGAGAGAAGCGCTGAAGTGACACGGAGTCCATCCTAATGATGAGCGGTGAATAGCAGAGAGAAGCCCACAAACACACACACACACACACACACACACACACACACACACACACACACACACACACACACACACACACACACACACACACACACACACACACACACACACACACACACACACACACACACACACACACACACACACACACACACACACACACACACACGGTGGCTAAAGTGATTGCTAACAAGCACCGAGGGAGCTCCGATTTGCGACCCTGCTCCGTCGTTCCTCAGCACACAGTCGAGTGCCCTTCAGTCAGAGCACAGAGCCAAGGAAAGGAGATATGAAGCAGCCCTCGTCTCCTCATGCTAAGAACTCGTTTCCTTTTTGAGCGAATTCAAGTTGGAGCAGCAGAGTTTGTTTCCGCGTCAAACAAACACAAACATCGCTCTCTACATCCATTCCTTACAAATTAAAGATGCAATAATTGAGCTTTCGGCCACGTCACATGGTATTTATCAGTCAATAAAGTTATTATTTAATAGGCTGTATATAAGAAGTTTTTAAGCATTGAGTTTGTCATTTTAGCTTTCGCCATCTTGAATTTTGGACGTCGCCATCTTGGTTTTTTGCAACCGGTGTGACGCCGTCGCTCTGCTCTGGTAGATCACAAGGTAGCCCCGCCCTATAGCAACTGCTCCGACGTCAAGAATGAACTTTTAACCTTCGTATTACTGGGTTGTTCAAAACTATATATATTTACGCCTTATATTCTCAATCTGTGGATGGATATTAATATTAAAGACACAGTATGAAGCCAGAAAATCTCCCATCTCGTGAGCTTGTGTGTGCCAAATTGCTGGAAAAACAACACATTGTTTGTTGTGTGTCAACACTTAACCAAAGGATGAAAACCGAGGGTGGAAGCCTTCACTACCTCCGACAGCCTGTGGGAGCAGTACAGAGCATCTCCGGCTGCTAATGGTGTGATCGCTGTGATTTAGTTTGAGAAGAGAAGAAAATACAAACCGTCTCCGAGACGATGTTCAAGGGGCCGGAGTCCACGTGGGATCATACAGTCCTGGCCAGCAACCCATTGCTGATAAACTTATAGGGAGAAGATGAGCTCCATATACCTCTTGTAAAAAAGGAAAGCATTGGTTATCGTCTTCATATTTGCCGTTATTCAGTTTTAGTTCTCTTTTTATCGTAAACGCAGTATAAGTATGTTCCAACCATTAATATAAGAGCAGTATTGGAGGATTAGAAAAAGCAGACACTTTGCAGTCGGAGAGTATACAAAGCAGGATTTAAATTAATAGATCTGTGCATGTTCAGGATATGCTCAACACATCCTGCTGAAGGGATTTGGACACTGAATCACGTCGTCGATGTTCTGGTGTGTGATTGTAAACATTGAACAAATTCAAAAGTTTCCTTTCATTGAACACATAGGAAGGTACGTCTTCGATTAAAGTCAATAACATTATTATTATTCCTTAGAATACATATCGCAAAAAGCAGATCATCAATAGAGCATCAGTACATATATAAATATCATCTTACTTCACGTGTCGGCGAGCTGCACGGGCGACAGGTTCCTGCAGAGCCTTTGGATTAGTTTCCCATGATGCAACATCAGCACTTCAGAGAACAGTTGCTGCTCAATCTGCCACCTTGACTGCCGCATGTATTGCTTCTACCACGAAGTAAATATTGCACAGAGCAAATCATTTGAAATTTGGATAAAAATAAAAATAAAAAGCACAAAAAAAAGAAGCTCTCAACGCCGTTTCACGAACACCGCTTTGCACAAAGGCGTGTTGCGCGCTTCCTGTTTATCGTGGCGTTGCATAGAAATATACAAAACAACTTTTTTGGCATGGCTTTGCATTTGTTGAGGATTTCATTACCACCATCCTGCTCCAGAGCTGCTATCCAACTCTAACTATCCGTCAGCAGATCTGCAAATAACAAGTGAATCGTCATCGTTCTCCCCGGCCTGGCTCTTAAATCACACGTCACCGATGTCTTTGATTATTTTTCTCCTCTTTTCTTCGCCCCGGTTTAGTTGCCAGGAACCGCCAGGATGTAGCCGGACCGGCTCTTGGTGAAGTCGGGCTGCGCTTGGTTCATCTTGGGCTCGACGATGACCGTGCACTTCCTCCCGCTCATGCAGCACTGGATGGGACTCGCGATGTTCACCTGCAGCCTCCTCTTCTCACTGCACACAGGAGAGAGAGAGAGAGAGGGAGGGAGGTCACGGGCGGGACAGGACAGGAACATTAACGCGTATAATAATGCTAATATTAATAATAATACTAATAAACAGTGTACATGAAAGCAGCCTGCCTCAGTGGCTTCACAATACATTCAGTCATAGTTTATTGCACAGCAACAAAACATGCAGATACATTGGTGACCTGTGTGTGTTACTCCTGGAAATACTTTTATATGCACAGCCTCACCCTCTCACACAGGCACACACAATTGTTTGGGCCCATAAATCACGCTTGAGCACACAACAACACAACTGTACTTTCGAATCAACTCAATCGCACGCACACACACACACACACACACGCACACGCACAAACACACGCAAAAACACGCACACACAGAGCTGCCAGTATAAGCTGTAAACTGCATGTGGTGTTTTGTGTTGCTGGTCGGATTTGAAAACACAGACAACAACATAGAGTAAAAGCTGCAGGTCCAACAGGTGCAGCAGCAGCAGCAGCAGCAGCAGGGGAGTGAGACGGCTGTCAATCACACCCAGCCACGTCTCACCAGGAAACACACGAGAGGAAAGAAAAACCTTCGTTCATCAGACCAGCTGAAGGCAGTTAGAGCCCGCTAAACTAAAAGGATCAGTTGAATAAAGCCGCGATGGGTTCAAAGACCCATCGTACTAATCACAAGTCAGTTTATTTGATTAGATTTTTGTATGTATGATGCAAGTCACCCATTGGTTGGTTTCGCCGTTGCCATCTTGGCTTTCTTGTAAACGATGAACGGAAGTCACAATTTATATAGACTTCTATACAACCAGAGGAGTCACCCCTGGTGGTCAGGAGAGAGAATGCAGCTTCCGTCTGAATTTTAACACACACACACACACACACACACACACAAAGTAATGATCTGTGTGGCGTTGCCCGGCTGGATCGGCTTTTAGTGCCCGTCACATCTAGTTGGACGCTTTTCTAGGCCGGCGGGTGCTCTGCCTCGTTGCTCTTAAAACAAGATCGATGACGGGAACCAAATAGCGAGGAAAGAAAAAATGCAGAAAATGCTGTTCAGAGAGAGAGAGAGAGAGAGAGAGAGAGAGAGAGAGAGGGCATGTTGCGTGGGGATGGATGTGATAATTGTTCTCTGGTGGAGAGGCAGAGGAGGGGCGGACGTCCACATGCATCCCTCTTCCTGTTCAGCCGAGTGCTCGTCGTGACACACTTTCTCACCCTGACACGGTGACTGATGGCGGCCCGCCTTCGGCCCGCCTTCGTCCCCCCGCTAACAAATCCATCAACGGATTTACGCGAGAGCGCCGGCGATTTTGTCCCCCGTCAACAACAACAACAACAACTCAAGTCACAAACAAGCGTTTCCCGCTGCCCACGCCGCACCTCCTTTTGCAGACGCCTCTCCGTATCTCGGGCTTACGCAGAGTGGAGAGGCGCAAGGGTATCGCTGATGCTGGTTTCCATGGCAACACCCCCCTCCCCCCCCCCCCATCTGTCATGGCTGCCGGCCAGCCAATGGTGCCGCGTGTGTGTTTGTTGTTGTGATACGTCTCTTTCTCCGAGTGTCTCCATCTCACGAGAAACAACCGCCAGAGGAGATGCTGCGCTGCCTGCGATGGGGCCACTGGGGTCGGGCTCACATTCACAGAGGTACACCCCCACCACGCACGCCCCCTCACCAAGCTCACGACAAACAGATCTCTGGACACCTCCCAGATACGTCGTTCTATTGGTTTAAAACACAATAGAACACATCTCAACACAACAAATAAATAAAACACCACAAACAACCCGATGAGTTGAGTCTGAAGGTCATCGGGTGGCCTTTTCCATCAGGAGCTGGTCAGACCCCCGAGGGCAGACTTAGTCCTGCATTGGATGGCTTCTCCGGCTGGAAAATCAATTCCCTCCTCCCCCCTACGGAGTCCCTTTGTGTGTCTTCGCCCTTCATGCCATGCGAGTCCAGGCTCCCGAAAGTATCCGCTCTTCACTTGGAGGGATGGCGGATGAGAGGGGAAGTGGAAAATAGGTGAGAAATAGCAGTGACAATAAAAGTTGATGTGTAACAATTATAGAGACTCGAGGAAGAGTTAAAGGGTGTTGAAAAAAAAGGTGAATAAAGAGGGCTTGCAGGAGAAAAAAAGAACGTATAGGAGAGAGAATAGCGAGTTAAAACATTTCAAGGGTGAAGGAAAGAGCTGCGAGATGAAGGCAGCGAGGAGGAGACAAGCCAGAACATTTTTAGGATTACCTCCAGTCTGTGAAGCCATCCAGTCCCCTTTCTGAGTCATCCCACTAATAGTGTACCTGGCACCCCACAAGCTCTCTGATGCTGAATTATAGATGTGCGCTAAAGGTGGAGGAGGAGGAGGAGGAGGAGGGCGGGGGGGTATTTGGCTTAAAGACTCAGGACTTTCAGGAGGTGATCAAAGGGGATCTTTCCTCACTCCTGCACTCACACACACACACACACACACACACATTTACATATGTTATAGTGTGAAGCACTACAAGTATTTTACATGAAAAGAGGGACATGTATTGAATATGGTGATTCATATTCATACACACAAACACAGTCCCGTCTTTCTACACGACAGCGTGCGACACAGTTAGTTGGTGCTGAGACGAGAGGACGCTCTGATTGACCGTCATCGGCAGCTGTTTGCACTATTATATATTATATTATATGGATGAAGCCCACATTGAGTATAAAAACACAATTATCTTGTGAGACCCTGATGTCTTCAGCTTCATCTTTTTGTCAATATATATGATTCACCGTTCTATTCCTGTACGTCCAGCCCTTCAGGGGCGTGGCTATACCTGGGCGTATTCTATAGGCCGTAACACACGAGTCAGAGAGCATCAGGGGACATCGTCGTGACTTCATCCTCCTTTTCCTGCTTCAGCAGCCCCTCAACACTCCGCTGATCAGTTAGCGATGTCGTTTATATTCTGCGCGTTGTCCTATTTAATCGACGATCAAGGACACGAGGGAAGGAGGCAAAGGCGGATTGTAAAAAAATAAACAAGAGACCGCTCCAACACGCAGCGAATACACGCCGTCCAATCCGAAAGACATCCAGCATGTGCACGTGAAGCAGACGTGCACGCCGGCACACGTGCACACACCTGTGCTGCGGCAGGTCGATGCTGATGGGAGCAGCGGAGGAACCCGTCAGAGACTCAGTGAGCACAGCCACAGTTGGAGAGACCACACTGAGATGAAGAAAGGCAACACAAGGTGTGTGTGTGTGTGTGTGTGACGAGGCCAGGCACCATGAGGCGGGGCTGAGGGAGCACGCTGCCTGTATGATTGATGGATCGACAGCTTTTCTCCAAACTCCTCGTGCACAATAAAGCATCATCTCCACATTTCTTCTGCCACAGCGGGAGCAGACGCAATCTTTTTTTAACGCGGATCCCCGACAGTCTGGAGGTGGTTTATTTAAAAAGACGGGTGTGCTAAAATCGTGAGACTGAAATCGTCTTTCCTTTTTTGCAGAAACACTTCCGGTGTTCGGTATTCGAAGCCTCTGGTTAAGTTTGTGAGGCAAGGCGTGGTGGCTTTCTCACCGTTTGAAAAAAAAAATGATTCCATGTTTTGCTTTTCACAGTCGACGGTGGAGAAAACGGCGCAGGTTGTTTTCAGGCATTTCACCGGCTACCCGCCGTTATCTTCTCGCATTCTGAGAACAAAGCAACTGACAGCGCGTCGAGCGTCAAAGCCTTTGTGCTCGAGGCTCGCACGCCGTCCGCGGAGGCTCACGCTGCGGTGCCACGCGCCAGTATAACGGGTAGAAAGCTCGGCGAGGCTGTAACCGAGGTCACGGCGGCGTGCTAACGATCACCAAGCGCCATGTGCCGCTGAGGCCGATGGGACGTGGATTGGTATAACGCGGGTGTGATGGTAAAAAAACGACAACGTTTCAAACACGAATCCGTGAACGGAATTTCGTGGCAAGTGATCAAATAGAGACGTTTGAATCTTCAACGAAAATGTAAAAGAGGACGGTCAAAGTCTGGGAACCGTGAAGAAAGAAATGTGAGCCAATCAATCCAGTCGATGTGGGCCAAACTATTTCCTAAGATTAGAGATCGAGCCGCTGAAGTCCACGTTCCCGTAAGCCGCTGCTCTTCTTCCACACTTCCCTCTTTTCATCCCCGTCACCCCTCTTCCTCTCACATGGCTGCATCACACGTGTCACACGCACAAACCTGCATCACGGTGGAGCTAAACGCCAAACAGGCTTTTCAAACTACACATATATATATGTTATAAAAACGTTATTAGACCTGGACGATGGCCTGCAAGGAGACAACGAGACACGAGGACGGGTGAAACCGAACCGGCCTCATGCCGCCAGTCTGAAGTGTGGAAGCTGCCCTGGAGGCTTTCTGCACTTCTTTCATGAGATGTTCCCAAAAGTTTTGCTTGCACCCAAACTGCAGATGTGGTGCACGAGAAGTCGACAGGCGGAGCTCGAGAGGCGGAGCTTGAGCTGCTCTGACGGCGTGGTGGGCGTCTTGTTATTGTGCCTTGGCTTAAAAAGCAGACTGGAGGGATGGCTCAAGAGTGATGGCTCTAGAGGAGACATCATTTCTGCATGAAGTCTCCTCTTAAGGTACAAGTTATTCTTTGACATTTCCCCCCTCCCTCCCTCTCTTTTTTACCTTACTTATAAATACTCACAATCTAAGTTGCCGAAAGGTTTTTGGTGTCGTAGAGTTCGACGGCCGCAGGCTGCAGACAGTAAAATGTTGAGAGGCACGGTGAAAACTCCCCGAAGGCCGGATCACAAGCAGCACCCAGAACCTTCTGGAGCAACCGTCTCGGGTTAGGTCAAATATATATATATAATATACACCACGAGGCCGTTGCATGCAGTATCGACTTAGCGGGGAACCCAGTGGTTATCTTTCTATCCCCGGAGAAGAAGAGCCGTCCTCACAACGGGAGGGATTACTAAATCGGTCATTGCACACACGGCAGCAAGAACAAAAATGGGATTGATTCAAACGTGTACGGCAGGGGAAAGAGAGCGAGGGAACACAATAAAAAGAGCGAGGTCAATCTATCGTGGGCATGGGCGAGTGGAGGGTTCGGAGGCTGGAAGCTGCTGCTGCTTCGGGCCCTTCTGCACGAGACAAAGAGGAGGAAGCCCAGCGGCTATGAAAAACGTTGCATCCGAAAGTCCCACGAGGCTCCGTTGGAGTGAGTAAACAGCAGCTCTGCACTGTCCACACGCTCAGCCGGGACTTCTGCTTCTTTATGCACAGAACGGCGAGATCTGCGGCGCTGCAGTAGCCGAGGACCGAGCCCCGAGGGCCCCTCCACCGAGGGCCCCCCCGAGACGTCCTGAATAAAACGCTGTTTGTGATCCTCCAGTGTGAAAGCATTAATATTTCAGACATTTATTCCCCAGTTGTTGTTTCTTTGGGTTGAAATCCCTCAAATCTGAAAACAAACATTCTCTAGCTAAAAACAAAAAGATGCATCAGTGTGTCTTGAGTTTCATCGGCTCTCCTCCCAACTCAAAGATTCTCAACAGAAGACTACCCATGTGAAAGAATGAATAGTCTGATCTGAGCAGCGGTTGCACTTAAGATTTACATATTCTTTTATTCTCCTTTTGCTTGAGGGGGGGGGGGATAAAGGCATCATATTGTCATCTTCTGTACCTCTAAACAACATCTTAAAAAGGACTGCATTAATCTATGACCACGCCCTGCAATTAAAATATGGGAGAAAACCCAAACGATGATACATTGCGTCTTTTCTGCGATTGTCGGCGTGGCGAGGATCCTCAGGCTCGACCCGGTGAGACCAGAAGGAAAACTGCCGCGGGGAACTGTAAAGTACCGAACCTCCTTTGGCCAGACGTCCTCATTTTTGTACATTTTAATAAGAGAGAACTAATAAATGTGAAAAACAATGGGTGAATGACGACCGTCAATAACTGCGAGGAGGACAAGAGGACACACTTCTCACTTTACGCATCTTTGTTTCAGGATCAGCGGGAGATGAAACGCAAACATGAACACAGCAAAGGCCTCTGGAGGGGGGGGGGGGGGGGTTCTGCTCCCACAGATGGTGGAGGCTAAATCTCACTCTGCAGAGCCACAATAGCCCCACAGCTGGAGTGTTAAACAAGCAAGTGTGTGTGTGTGTGTGTGTGTGTCTGACCAGTGAGCTCAACCCTACCCTCTGATCGTCCGTGTGTTTCAGCCTCACCGCCATCTCCCAGGCTGAATAGATTTAACCACATTAGGGGGGAATCGATACGCCGGAGCTCACCGAGAGACAACAGAGAGGGAAAGACGTGCGGCCTCAATTAGTCGCTCGTGACTGGAGGGAGAGCGCTCACTCCTCAAGTGGCTGCGCCTCCAATTCGGTTTATTAAAGGCAATCAAATGACGTCACTCAAAGGCTCGTCTATTCTCTCCCACCGACAGGCTGCTGTTTTCTGATGAGCGGTGGGAGGGTCTGGAGTCTCCGGGCGGGGGGGCGCATGTCCATCATCAAAACCCACAAACTGTCGAGTCCACCCAGGATGGTTCCTGGACTCCTCTGAGCTGCAGCTGACCTCAGCGTCGGACTGTCGGTTGGATCAGAGCCAGTCACAGAATCTCTGGCAGTGGAGTCGATGTACGCTCAGAACTGGACGTCACACAAGGTCGGATCAAAAAAGGCAAAACAATAATAGGAAGGATATGGGGGAGGAAGCAAGGTGAGGCGAGGAGGAAGAGGGGGAGGCGCAATGAAGGAGAATAATTCATGGGAGTAAATAGGAGGACGAGTATGAACGCAGCAGAAATAAGCTGACCGAAGACCGGATCAAGGGAGGGAGCGAAGAGAGGAGGTGAAGGAGGCCGAGGAAGAGGGAGGGGGAGGGGAGGAGGGGGCGGGCCGAGGCCGGTCTTAATTGGTCTGGCGCTGTTGCCGGGTGAAACATGAGGCGTTTCGGGGGTCGGATCATGGGGGTAAAGGGAGAGGTCCAAAGGATATCAAGGCAACCCACTGAATCACCACCTGACCCTGTACGTTATGCACACACACACACACACACTCAGTGTGAGGACGTATAGGTTATGCACACACACACACACACACACACACACACACGCACGCACGCACGCACGCACAGTGTGAGGACGTATACGTTATGCACACACACACTCAGTGTGAGGACGTACATCAGTACAGTATACCTACAGTCTATACTATATATTTATATATATTTCATTAAGGCTTCCGGTCTATTTTTAAAAAATCTCTTGATTATGATTAATTTTCTCTCGATTGACTAATTAATTAATTGACTAATTTCTATTTATTTGATTGTCTGTAAACGTTTTGACCGACTGAAGACACTATAACCATAACAGCTTCAAGAAATGCTCCATATGTATTAATTTGTGTTGAAATACACAATCATTTCTCACTATTAACGCCAAATATTCCAAAAATAAACCAATAAAATGATTGTACGGAAACGACGAGGCCCAATCGTTGACGTGACACACGGGGGAAATCTGCCCAGAGCTTTTCATTTAATTTGCACTCGTAAGTCGGTTTTTCACATTTGGGTATTTGATGTGCGATCAAGAAGCTCAGTAATGGATCCTGAAATAGAAAAACCACTCATTAATGGCGTTACAAATATTGATGACAACAAACCGAGCAATCAAACTTCAGAGGCGGAGGACCCTCCGTGCAAAGCGGGTCCTCGTGAAGAGAGCGGCGACTCTTTCACCTCCTCCCGTCTGAAATGAGGTTTATTAATCTCTCCCCGACGACTCAAACGGACAGACCTAATTACAAGAGGGACATTTTTTTGTTCACATGCTTTCATGCATTATTATTTCCACGCTGGAGGACGTGATGATCTGCAGTTAAGCGTCCGAGGAGGAAGATGATGCAACAGATCTATCGTTAGTATTATGGTAATGTTTAATCAGTAAAATGTAAAAATATTCAATTTCAGGCCGGACACGAGAGTCTTCTTTTGGACTGGTGGAATGAAAACAAATTAAAAATACACATTGAGGTGTTTTATTTGACTACTTTATTACTCTTCTCTCTTAAATTTCACCAGAAGTTACATGTAGATAAAGCCTCGTTTGCATATTTAAACAGAAGATTGACATTTAAGAAAATTTGGAATACAAATAATATTAGTCTTGATGTCAGTCATCTACTGGGGAAGTTTTATAGTGCCCTGCTCATTAATAAACACTTGAACTTTAAATTAAACTCAATTGAAAAGGATAAAAACGGCAGATTTTTGCTTGTAGACTGTGAAATAAATAGGAACAAGATATCCTTGGTGAATATATACGGGCCTAATTACAATGACCCATTGTTCTTTAACAATTTGATTATGAAACTGGCTACAATTGGGGGCCAATGTGTTGTGGGTGGAGACTTTAATTTGGTCCTAAACCCTCTTTTGGATCGATCGGCACCAAAAACATCTTCACTATCAAAGGCGGCAGCAGCACTAAACCAAGGTATGAAAGATATAGGCATAGTTGACGTGTGGCGAAATCTTTATCCAAACCAGAAAGATTTCTCTTTCTTTTCACCAGTGCATAATACACTCTAGAATTGACATGTTCTGAGTGCCACTAGATATGATGGCCAGAGTGATAGAATGCTCCTATTTAGCAGCCACTTTCTCAGATCATAACCCTATCAAACTCTCGTGGATGAGTGATACTCAACAGCCCACAGCCCGCAGGTGGAGATTTAAAAATTACATGTTGAAAGACCTCGAATTTATTTCTTATATGACAACCAATATTGAAATATTTCTTGAGGCCAATTCGAATTCCTCCTCGCATGCCAACATTTGGGATGCCCTTAAAGCCTATATGAGAGGTCAAATTTGTTCATACAGTGCCCACAAGGCAAAACAAATTAGAGAGAAACTTACTAAATTGGAAAGAGATTAAAAAGCAGGAACAGGTTTAGATTGCCACCAAAAAGGAAGAACATTTTAATACACTAACTAAAACAAGAATGCAATATAATAATCTATGTACCAACAAAGAGGAAGCAGCTATGGCCAGAACTAGATATCACTATTATGAATTTGGGAACAAAACAAGTAAACTCTTGGCTTGGCAAATTAAAAAGGAAGCATCTGATAAGTTTATACATTCAATATTAACAGAGGACGGCAGACTCCTTGACAACTCACCATCCATAAATGCAGAATTCAAACAATTTTATGAAGATTTATATAAAACTGGGCAGGATGCTGATAATATTGGAGCAAAAAGATTTATGGACGGAATGACCCTTCCCAAATTACAAGATGAGGATAGAGATCTGCTAGATGCAGATATATCAGAAACGGAGGTACTCCAAGCCATTAATTCCTTACAAAATAACAAGACACCTGGGCCAGATGGCTTCCCTATCGAGTATTATAAGACCTTTTCAAAAAAACTACTGACACCCCTCGTAAACATGATTAAAGAAGCTCTAGAAAACAAAAAATTACCAGACTCATTGGAAATTGCAACACTCACATTACTTCCGAAACCGGGTAAGGACAAACAGAAATGCGACTCATAAATGCATATTATAAGATACTATCCAAATTAATTGCCCTCAGACTGGAAGATGTTATACCAAAGATAATAGACGCTGACCAAACAGGCTTTGTCAAAAACAGGTAAGGAGCTGATAATGTGCGGCGACTGCTCCACATTCTGAACACCGCTCAAAAAAATCAAAATCCTACGCTAATAATATCTATGGATGCAAACAAAGCATTTGATAGGATTGAGCCAAGCTTTATTTTTCGGACTCTAGAGGCTATGGGTTTTGGAGAGAAATTCACTAAGTATGTTAAAACACTTTTCAATGCCCCTAAAGCTAATATTTTAACAAATGACGTCTTGTCTAAGACTTTCTCACTAACCAGAGGCTGCAGGCAAGGCTGTCCAAGCTTCCCCCTGCTCTTTGCACTTGCAATTGAGCCATTAGCCATCGCCATCCGCTCCAACGCCTCCATAGCCGGAATTTAATTTGGTACAAGTGAACATAAACTTTCTCTTTATGCAGATGATCTCCTATTATATATAACCGAGCCACACACATCAGTCCCCCCTCTATTGAATTGCCTCAAAGAATATAGTGCAGTTTCGGGGTATACATTAAATTACACTAAAAGTGAGATTCTACCACTAAATATACAGGACAACAATATTAGAGCTCTCACTGACCCATTGAGATGGTGCAACACTGGTTTCAAATATTTGGGTATACAAATTGGCAAATCGTATGAACATATATTTCAATATAACTATATAAAATTATTGGAACAAACCAAACTTAATCTTCAAAGATGGATGGATCTCCCTCTGTCTCTCATAGGCAGAATTAATACAATTAAAATGAACGTTTTACCTAAGTTTATTTACCTATTTCAATGTCTCTCTGTAAATGTACCAAAGAGATGCTTCAAAGAGCTTAACAAAATTATAACCCCTTTTACATGGCAAATGAAAAAACCCAGGGTTAAACTCATCTCTCTGCAGGCTCCATATTCAAGGGGAGGGCTTCACCGACCAAACTTCAGAAATTATTATCTTGCCTCTCAGTACCGACCAATCTGGATCTGGCACCAGATATGGCGCCATACGTGATGGCTGCTGTGTTGCGAGCTCCCGGATTTTGTAGTAGTTTTTTGTTATTTATTCTTCTTATTGCGACTATTTTTGCACAAAACGTTAGCAGCCAGTTAACGTACGACAGATGCACACTTCTGGAGATTGGATCGGCAGTTGCTCGCCGCTTACCAGAGTTTTTCAACTCTTACTCGGACGTCCAGCCAGGAACAGTAGCGGAACTATCTCCGTCCATTTTAGGCGCGATCTCACGCAAGCGTCGCCGACGGAGGGGGAAGCGAGCTGGCGTGCTGGTCAGGCTGAGACGTTGAGCCAATCGACCCCCACTACCCACCATTTTACTGGCAAATGTACAGTCTTTGGACAATAAGCTATGCGAGCTACAGGCTCGTATTCAATTCCACCGGGAAACTAAGGACAACTGCATCATCTGCCTTACGGAGACATGGATGTCGGAGGAGGTTACCGACTCAGCCATCGAGCGGCAGGATTTTCCGTCCACCGCGGACAGAACAAAGACTCTCTCTGGTAAAGATCGTGGAGGGGGGGTATGTCTCATGATAAACAGATCTTGGTGCAACCAAAGTCATGTACATACTCTCAAGTCGTTCTGTTCCCCGGACCTGGAGTACCTAATGCTCATGTGTCGACCATTCTGGCTACCGCGGGAGTTTACAGCAGTCACCGTAACTGCTGTGTACATTCCGCCTCAAGCTAACACGGACATAGCGCTGAAGGAACTCTACGGGGCGATCAGCGAGCAGGAGTCGGCACACCCCGAGGCTGCTTTCATTGTGGCGGGGGACTTCAACAAAGCGAACCTGAAGAAAGTTCTACCAACACATAACAAGCAACACGCGGGGGGAGCGGATTCTCGACCACTGCTACACTCCCTTCCGGGATGGATACAAAGCCCTCCTCCGCCCACCGTTCGGCAAATCGGACCACCGCTCCATCCAACTACTCCCCGCCTACAGGCAGAGGCTGAAGCAGCAACCAATCGCTGTGAAGGAAGTGCAACGCTGGTCGGACCAATCGGAGTCTATGCTACAGGACTGTTTTGAACGTGCTGACTGGGATGTGTTCAGGGTCGCGTCGGACAACAACGTCAGTGAGTACGCGTCCTCAGTCACCGGGTTCATCAAGAAATGCATAGATGACGTTGTTCCTACCAAGTCGGTTCGGATTTATCCCAACCAGAAACCGTGGATAAATGGCGATGTTCGCGCTGCACTCCGCACGCGTAACACCGCCTTTGACTCGGGAATATGGCGGAATACAAAGAGCCGCTACGACCTCCGTAAGATCATCGGCTCTGCCAAGCGGGAGTTCAGGAACAAGGTGGAGGAAAAGCTCAAGAGCCATGACGTGAGAGGTGTGTGGAAGGGGCTACAGACAATCACGGACTTCAGAGGAGAACCAGCGGTGAAGAGAACTCCTCTACCTCCCTCCCAGGCGAGCTAAATACATTCTTTGCTCGGTTCGACGTGAACGGCAGCCCGCGAAGGCAGCGCTGCCGAGGAGACCAGCCTGCTGATCATCTCAGAGGCTGGCGTGCGCAGAGCCTTCAAGCGGGTGGACATCCGGAAGGCGGCAGGTCCCGACCACATCCCGGCAGCGCCCTCAGAGCATGTGCAGACCAGTTGGCAGGAGTCTTCGCAGACATCTTCAACCTCTCCTGTCCCAGGCTGTTGTTCCTGAGAGCTTCAAGATGTCCACCATTGTGCCTGTCCCCAAACACCCCAAGGTAACCTGCCTGAATGACTGGAGACCCGTAGCCCTCACCTCGATTGTCAGTAAATGCTTGAGAGGTTGGTCAAGGACTTCATTTGTTCCATGTTGCCTGCCACGCTGGACCCATGGCAATTTGCATATCGTCAAAACAGATCCACCGACGACGCAATTGCCATGGCACTTCACACCGCCCTTTCCCACCTGGAGGAAGGAACTGTTGTGTGCGAATGCTGGTTGTGGACTACAGCTCAGCGTTCAACACTATTGTTCCCGCCAAGCTCGACACCAAGCTCAGAGGTCTAGGCCTGCACTCTACCATGTGCAGCTGGATACTGGACTTCCTGTCGGGCCGCGCCAGGTGGTGAGGATGGGCAGTACCACCTCAGAGCCGCTGACCCTCAACACGGGAGCCCCTCAGGGATGCGTGTTGAGCCCTCTCCTCTACTCCTGTACACCCACGACTGCACGGCCATGCACAGCTCCAACGTCATCATCAAGTTTGCTGACGACACAACAGTGTTGGGGCTGATCACCGGCGACACGAGACAGCCTACAGGGAGGAGGTTGGATCACTGGTACAGTGGTGCCAGGAGAACAGCCTCGTCCTCAACGTCAAGAAGACCAAGGAGCTGATCGTGGACTACAGGAAGCGGAGAGGAGAGCACACCCCCATCTCCATAGACGGAGTTGCAGTAGAGAGGTCAGCAGCTTCAAGTTCCTCGGCGTGCACATCTCCGAGGACCTCACATGGACCACGCACACCACTCACGTGGTGAAAAGGGCCCAACAACGCCTGTATTTCCTTAGGCGACTGAGGAAATTCAACATGGCCCCCCGCATCCTCAGATCATTCTACACCAGTACCATCGAGAGTGTTCTGACAGGTTGCATCACCGTCTGGTACGGGAACTGCACCGCCCTGGAGCGTAGGGCACTACAGAGGGTGGTGCGGTCGGCACAGTACATCGTTGGAGGTGAGCTTCCCTCCATCCTGGACATATACACCAAGCGGTGCGTGGCCAGGGCCAAACGGATGATGAAAGACAATAACCACCCCGGCCACAAACTGTTCACCCTTCTACCGTCAGGCAGGCGATACCGCAGTATCAAGTGCCGCACAAACAGACTGAGGGACAGCTTCTTCAGTCAGGCCATCAGGCTGCTGAACAAGGACTGAGACCCATTAACACTATACACCAGAACATATTCTGTGAATATCTATGGCCATGGTGTATATTTTATTACATTGTTTTATATATATATATATTGTATATATATATTGTATGTATATACATATATATATATATTGTCTCAAAAAAGTGTATATTTTATTACATTGTTTTATATATATATATTGTCATGATGTATATTCTATTACATTGTTTTATATACATATATTGTTAATACTTTCTTTTTTTTGTGGATATTGTATAGTTTATTCTCATTCTTATTCTTTTTTTAGTCTGCTACTGCTGTCGGGTGTTTTGCACATAAGAATTTCACAAACCGATTATACTTGTATAAAAGGGGATGTGACAATAAAAACTTGAAACTTGAAACTTGAAACTTGGCTGCATGCAGAGAACAGTGAAGTTAGATGGGTCTCAATAGAACAACATGAGATGAAATCTATGCCTTTAAAGGACGTACCATTCATAGGTAAAAAAATTGTTTTTGCCACACTCACAAATAATTCAATAATACTGAACACATTTGCTGCTTGGCAGGAATCTCACTCACTCCTGGATATAAATATTTCTTTTCTTCGAAGGGCACCGCTGTGGGGTAATCCCAACCTCTCACACCACATAGAGGATTCAGTGTTGCGGGGATGGAGGGATAGAGGAATTAAAACAGCTGCTGACTTATACATTAATGATACATTTGCTAGCCTCCAACAACTAAATGATAAATTCAACCTTCCCAAATATAGTTTCTTCAAATTCTTACAAATTAGAGACTGGGTTAAGGAGAAATCTAAAGAAATGTTCCCAGATATCCCAAAAGAAACTCCCCTTGAAACCCACCTATGTAACAAATTATGCAGATCAACAAAAGGAATAATATCTTCAATATACGGTATAATCAACGGAAAGTCACCTGTTTATGATAAAACATCTACGAAAGGGAAATGGGAAACAGACCTAGGATGTGTCTACGAGGAGGCAGACTGGTATCACCTATTGGAACAGGCACAGACGGTATTAATCTCCACAAAACACAGACAAATTCAATTTAATATATTCCATAGGACATACTACGCCCCTTACAGGTTACATAAAATGGACAGCAACATCTCCCCCAGATGTCAGAGATGTAAAGTGGCAAACGGTGATCTTCTACACATGCTCTGGAGTTGCCCATTGATAGAAGAACTTTGGAAACGCGCCACTGAATTAACCTCAAGGATAATAGGAATTCAAATTGAACAGGACCCAAAGATATGTATTCTGGGGGACACAAGCTCAATCAATGCAAACTACCATAATAAATACTTTCTTACTTGCGAGCACTGCAGTGAAATTTTTTATTATGATTAACTGGAAATCCGAAAAATCACCATCAATAAGACACTGGATTAATGAGCTTGTGTCCTACTGCACACCTGAAAAGATATTATATAATGTGAGAGGTAAGCAGGCAGCCTTTGGAAAAATCTGGGGCCCCTTCATAGATATTCTGCCATCTCTGGACTTGGCTGATCGTGGTGGTGTGAGACCGGCGTCAAATTAAGCCCGCTGCAGGTTATTTATTTTTTATTTTGGTTTTATTTTGTTGTGAGTGCAGTATTGGTTTGTGTAGATATAAATGTGTTCGGATGGGTGTAGGTAAACTATGTAGAGACTGTGTAGATGTACACTACCGTTCAAAAGTTTGGGGTCATCCAGACAATTTTGTGTCTTCCATGAAAACTCACTTTTATTTCTCAAATGAATTGAAAATTGAATAGAAAATATAGTCAAGACATTGACAAGGTTAGAAATAATGATTAATATTTGAAGTATTAATTTTGTTCTTCAAACTTCAAGCTCAAAGGAAGGCCAGTTGTATAGCTTATATCACCAGCATAACTGTTTTCAGCTGTGCTAACATAATTGCACAAGGGTTTTCTAATCAGATATTAGTCTTCTAAGGCGATTAGCAAACACAATGTACCATTAGAACACTGGAGTGATAGTTGATGGAAATGGGCCTCTATACACCTATGGAGATATTTCATTAGAAACCAGACGTTTCCACCTAGAATAGTCATTTACCACATTAACAATGTATAGTGTGTATTTTTGATTAATGTTATCTTTATTGAAAAAACAGTGCTTTTCTTTGAAAAATAAAGACATTTCTAAGTGACCCCAAACTTTTGAACGGTAGTGTATAAATGAAAGGAAACAGAGCCGTACAAGGGGAGGGGTGGGATGGGGAAAAGTTTGTGTAATGTTTTTGTTTTGTCTTGTTTTTGTTGTTGTTTTTGTTTTTCTCCTTGTTTTCATCTTATGTTAAAAAAACAAAACATCATCCTTGTGTGGTGATTTCTACAAGGTTATACATTTGTATATTTTCTTTTTGTAAAATAATATTTTCAGCATAACAAACTGTAAATGCTATTTCACTACAAATATTCTGTAAAAATAAATTGTTGTTAATAAAAATGAATAAAAAAAATACTAATATTATTTGTATTGCAAATCAGTGTTTACCCTCTTCACCCTTTTCTTCTTCTTCATCTCTTTAAAGGCCGTTTTCTCTAAATTATTTTCATACCCAGAACGCTCCGCTTCAGCAGCTCTGACATCCACCAACGCTTCCAGTTGTACTCAATCTGCTCTGGAGGGTTTTACAGAGGGAATTGTTCAAATCATATTCACACGCTGAATTATACAACATTTTATTCCTAAAAACATGGAGGGAATGGATTTGTTTTGTAGCCGAGTGAAACAAACATGTTTCCATAATTCCCTCTATAAGATACTTAATACTCACGATACAGAACACTTGTAATACAGAAGATAAAAGTCTTAATGGAGGCAATCAACTGGGCGGAGTTTCATATTTATATCCATTCGTTAAAATGGACAAACGGAGTAATGAAGTCATCCTTTCCCTTCCCTAAAAGCCTTTATTATTTTATTTGTCTGTAACGATGACAACACGACACGGTGCGATCAGCGGGATCGAACGCACGAGAGAAAGAAACGGCGAGAGGGTCAACGAGGTCAGACCCAACTCACACTCGTTCAGGACCTGACACAGCCTCACACAGTATTCAGACTCCTTTACATGTTTCACTCGTTGTTTCATTGCAGCTATTTGCTAAAAATCAAACAAGTTAATTGTATTTCTCATTAATCTTCACTCATCACCCCATCTTGACAGAAAAAAACAGAAATGTAGAAATTTGTGCAAATTTATTCAAAAAGAAAATCAGAAATATCACATGGTCATAAGTAGGGGTCTGAATACTTTCCGTACCCACTGTATATCTCGAGTGTGTACTTACGAGTGTGTACTTACGAGCGTGTACTCCATGAGACGGGCAGGACTCGCCGGCCCACGTAACGATGAGTTATGTCGCTTTTAAACGTGCGTGAGTTACACAACGACCCATTATTATACGGATAGATTATCCTGAAAGACGCTCTGGTGACGACACACCAGTCTGCACGAAGGAAGATTTATGTTGTCATTTGTGATTTGTTGATCCCAAACAATCCTTTTTTACATCAAATTTGTAATGCTTTACTTTGAATTCTATACACAAAACTCTTTTAAAAATAATTTAAAAATAAAGCAGAGTTCTTCAATGACGTCTAAACATGTTTCTGGGGTCTCCACAGTTTCCGGTATTCAATGCTTTTAAACACAGAGTGAAGCTAACTGCTGATTTCCTCTCTCGCCCATCGTCTTTCCCTCGCCACTACCTTCAGCCGGCGGGGTTATTAATGGATTGCGTATCGGACGAAACACGGATCCAACGGTTGCCATGGGAACTGCATCCGCAGCGCTCCAGAAAAGGAGGGAGGGAGGGAGAGGGAGAGAGAGGGAGGGGAGGATGATGAGGGGAATGTGGAGTGAAAAACAAGAGGGGGAGGGATAAGCAGTGTGTGTGTGTGGGGGGGGGGGGTGATTAATGGAGAAGGAGGGGAGGAGAGAGGAGCCACTTCTATCACTCGGAAATATTTGATTCAGCAGAAAAGGTGACCTTGGTGAGGAATCTCTCTCTCTCTCTCTCTCTCTCTCTCTCTCTCTCGTTTTTTCACTCTCTCGCTCTCTCTCTACACATCACTGGGACCCTTTTGCCAACTGTGTTTTATTATATTTTATCTTCTCCAAATAATTTGTGCATAGTTTTCCCCCTCGACATCACTCTCACTCTCTCGGCTGCTTCTGTTCTCAATCCCTTTCTCCTCAATCTTAAAGCAGCAGTAAATCCGGCTTAGCACTCTTCCAAATCCCTTCTGCAGTGTCAGGAGGGAACATGTGTGTGTGTGTGTGTGTGTGGGGAGGGGGGGGGGTGCTAAATGTTCAAGTCTTCAGGGAAAGGAGGCAAGGGCAGAAACAGAACATGACCACATCACTCTGACAGATCAATGAAGGCCTGTGTACTTCACGCTAGAGCTGACTCATACTGTAATGGAGGAGGTGGGGGGGGGGGGGGGGTGAAGGAGAGAAAGAAAGAGAGCGAGTGGTGGAACGAAGGTAAATCCACAAGCATCTGTCACAGGATGTGGGCGGTTCAGAGTGGGGGAGGACGTCCTCAAGGATGTTTCAACTGTAGGGGTGTGGGGGGGTATTTGTTTGTATATGTCAACAGAAAGATGAAAAACAATGGAAACATCAGTTAAAGTACATGTTTACTGTGTTATGTACCTGTCAATATTTCCAAATTAAAATTAAAAAAAATTAAAAAGCATCACTTGGGGCTTGAACATATTTTTACCAAGCAATGCACCTGACGGCTCGTTTCCTGTCAAAGACTTTATAGTTGTACTACGTCGGGGCTTCACAAAGTATTCAGACTCTCTTTGATTGCTCCTGCTCACAGTTAATCTGTTGAATTCGTCCTTAAACTAGAAGAAAACTCCAGAAAAGTCTGATTCCTTTCAAGACTTTTACTGCGATGCTCGTCGCTGTTGAAGTGCAATTTAAGTGGTTGTTTTGTCTAAAGAACCATCTAAAAACACAAGGATAATACATTTGAAATGAAATTTAAAACAAAGAAACTAAGCCGGAAAAAGCTGATGAGCACAGGACATATTCGGCATGTTTCCCGAGTCGAGAACGATTCATAACTCTCCACCACATTTATAAGGTTTTTGGTAACAACTACAAAGTGGTTCAAAACGTCACATCCGCTCCGATTACTTTGTTTTAACTCTAAATCGCGTTCAAACTTCGAATTTAGCAATAATTTTAGTTCAATTGCTTATTAAAAAATAAATAATACAAGAAAATCTTGTCAATATTTCTCAAAGTATGATATACATTTTTTTTGACTGAAAGTCAGGTGTTTTTAATAGTTCCACCTATCCATTAGTCGATCAACCATTTCTGCACTAAAACCATGGACCACACATACACACACGCTCACGCACACACACACAGACACGATTAATTCAATTGAATCCTCGTACATTTTTGTTGTTAATGTCTGTCAGTATGTAAACGTTATGTAGGTACCTATGGAAAATAAATTACTTACTTACTTACTTCAAGGAGTCGTGCAGCTATGAACCACGTGAAAAGGGAAGGGAAACGGTAAATATCGGGATATGACACAATTAACCGCACAAGTCTTACTGAACTGGAACTGGAGGATCATTTGAACGCTTTGAAAACGTACCCAAACAAAAGGGTGACGCGAGGACAGTGTGTCCCGGATGCTGAGTGGGGAAGACGAGCAGATTGTCCTCATGTGAGCTCAGTTTAAATACGACATGTTAAGATAACACTTGTTCAGGGGACGCTTCATCGGCAACAGTTATCCCACAATATGAGAATGTGTGGTAATCAAGAGAGCATTGTTTGTTTGTCTGTGTGTGTGTGTGTGTGGCGGGGGGGGGGACACACAATGAATATTGTTGGCTCTGCTATTCTGGCAGAGGACAGCGGGGGTGCTGCAGTCGCTGCTGTACATCAACACACACACACAGTGAGAAGGGGGGGCGGGTGCTCTGTCTCTTCTAAATATAAGGCTTCAACAGCAGCACAGTCTTAAATATTTAATCGACTCCTCTCCAGAAATGAAGAATGATGGAAAAAAGGGGGGAAGATTAAGAGAGAGCGAGGGGAAGGATGAGGAGGTGTTGGATGGGGGTGTGTGGGGGGGGGATCAGTACAAAAAGGGGAAACAGTCAAAAATAGGAAGCAGAGAAAAGGCATGAATTAGGTGAGAATGAAGGATGGAGGGAGGAAGGAGGAATCTAATCCCCGCCTCCCTTTTATGCAAATTCAAGAGGAAGTGTTTCTGAATTCATGGATACATTCGGTGCGTCATGGCTGATAAGAGGGCTATCTTCTTATAAGTTTCTGCTTTAAAAAAAATAGAAGCAGCCATGACACTAACAACTTAAAAAACACTCAAAAAAACCTCTCAAAACCTCAAGATTCAAAACAGATCAACGGCGAACAGATTTGGAAACTGTAAAAAAAAAAGAAGAAAAAGGAATCAAAGCATCCAGTCGCAGCCTCGGCGAGTCAGAGGGTTTATCCGCTCCGCTCGGGCCTCGCTGTCACTTCGAGGAGGATAAAGTGTTGCTTCTGTTGCTGCTGTAAGCCCCCCCCCCCCGCTCACAGCGTGCACACTGTGCCCTGTGCAGCGTGCTGAAGGAGAGATAAAGGTTGAAGCCACATCTGCAGGGAGCTGCAGCGGTGGAGACGCTGCTGCATGCGGGAAGATCACGCGGCGCGGACACATGCAGTCTGCCTCCCGGGACCCCCCCGCCCCCCTCCCTCGTGCACGCACACACACACACACACATTTCTGCACATGCCGGCGTGCTCTTTGTTCTGTCGCCGTTGTTTCGGTGATGGATGAGTCGGTGTGCGACGCACATGGGAGGGGGGTCGTTACAGGAGGCCCAGGCCCCTTTCAGCCCCACACCTACTGAGAAGATGGGCTCCGCAATGGAACAAGATACCATCACACACACACACACACACACACACACACACACACACACACACACACACACACACACACACACACACACACACACACACACACACACACACACACACACACACACACACACACACACACACACACACACGGGGGGGGGGGCTCTATCTCTTCAAAATATAGTCTTCAACAGCAGCACAGTCTTAAATTTAGACAAAAACAAGGGGGAAAAAGAGATTGTACTCGGCCCCTTCAACATATTGTAGTCGGAGCATCTCGCATCGCCAACAAAGGAGCTGCAGCTGAAGACACTTCTGCTTCAGGATTCAACCATGAGAGAGAATCACCGGCTTTCAGGTCGAAATTAAATAATGTTCGGCCCACAGGACGGACTTTTAAATAGAAGAGAGAGAAACCTGAACCCGTCCGACATCCACGACCTCCTCAAGCATTTAGTATTTTTCACCTCATTCACACACACACGCACACACGCACACACGCACACACGCACACACGTTTCTTTTCTTTTTGGAGGCTTGTGAGCTGAAATATTAATTGACTCGTTGTTGGCTAAACATTGTGATGCGACACAATTAACAAGCAACACAATGATTGGCGGCCTTCACCGCATCCTGGCCCGGAGAAACCGCTCAGATTAAAAGGAATGAGGGTTCAAGGGAGCTGACGGAGCACTCCATCTGCCCCATAATCCTCCTGCGACGGGTCACATCAGCTCAACATCTGGGCCCATGCTGCTCGTGAGGAGGGGTTTATTTGTCATTTTAAACCACATCTTGTTCTGCTGCTAGAAGTCAAACTAAAGGAAGAGCGCCGCGTTTAAGTGGGCACGACGCGGTTAACATTAATCAATTTAGCATTTAGAGATATTCAACAGCTGATTCATTATTAACTGGGTTTCTACCGCCTCTCTTTGCCCGTTGCCCCCCCGACCGCTGACCTCTTGAAGTGGCTAAGCAGGGTGCCGACCAGCTCCCCGATGCGGCTCTCGTTGGGGGGCACCAGGCCCTGCAGGCACACCACGAGGTCCCTGCTGTCCTTGGTGTGGAACACAACCAGCTGGTCCTTCCCAGGGGACACGCTCACCCCCGTCACCTGGAGAGAGAGAGAGAGAGTTAAACATGTACACAGAGTCACATGACCAGCTGGAGATCAACACAAACACACACAGACACAGACACAGAGGCACGCGCACATATCAGCACGTGAATTCATCACATTTAACTTCCACTGTAAAAGTAAACAGGAAGTGACCATATTTGGACGTAGAGACACCGTATACGTCTCTGCGAGAGACCTGTCAATCACCTTGTAGCCCCGCCCCAAAAGCACACATTGCTTTATGGTCTCTAAATGGACCATCATTTAATAAATGCTGTACTGATGACTTGAAACGAGAGATTGAGACATAAACTCATGTTTACAATGTTTACTGAGGGAATAAATCAAGATATAGACAGAGGAGTCGCCCCCTGGTGGTCAGTAGAGAGAACGCAGCTTCAACACATAGAGAATAGACTTCTATACAACCAGAGGAGTCGCCCCCTGGTGGTCAGTAGAGAGAACGCAGCTCAACACATAGAGAATAGACTTCTATACAACCAGAGGAGTCGCCCCCTGGTGGTCAGTAGAGAGAATGCAGCTTTAACAAATGGAGAATATACTTCTATACAACCAGAGGAGTCGCCCCCTGGTGGTCAGTCGAGAGAATGCAGCTTTAACAAATGGAGAATACACTTCTATACAACCAGAGGAGTCGCCCCATGTTGGTTAGGAGAGAGAATGCAAGTTTCAGAGGTTTTGAGGTTGCCGCGTGATTTTGAATTTCAAATAGATCTTTTGTTTGAGTTGAGTTCTTCTGCAACTGAGACGAGACGATGACAAACCTTTGACAATACATCAACATGCAATATTGCTAAAAAATAGAACAAGTTCAATATATTCTGATGACTAAAACAGGTTTCCTTCAAATCCAATGATACACATGTTTGTGTTTCCTACTTTAGGATGTAGTTGATCTTATTTCGTGTGCTACATGAAGTGTGAATAAACTATTTTGTGTTCAACGCTTGTACAAACAAATATAAACACTGTTCTGGTGTTCTCCATATCTGGTGTCTGCGGTTCCTTCCACCTAAAGCCGGAATCAGCACTTGCAGTAAAGATTTATCGAGCCGCATCCAAAAGGTCCGATCGAATATATTCCCCACTCGGAGCCCCCAAGCGGCACACCGACGGAGAGCCGCCGGGCTGAAAGCGGGATCCCAATTTCGCGGTTGGATTGTTCAGCTCAACAGGTCTTCAAAGTCGAAATCAACAGGAAGAAACCAATATCCTCACAGGTAAACACATCTGAGGAGAAGGAGCTCATTAAACCCCGATTCCTTTGTTTGGTTTTCTTACACCATTATCTCGCTTCCTCTTTCGCTTTCCTCCGTCTCCCTCGTCATACCCGGCCTTCCAGCCACTTATTCCTCTCTTAATGTGTCTTTCTAAAGCGCACGGCCCCAGGGCAGCCGGCCAGGTGCATTAACATCCACAAGAGTCCACGCCGAGACGAGTCCCCCCGTCTGGCTGAGGACGGGTTGCATCCGCCGGCTAAACAACAACCGCTCGCTTATGCAGCTCGTGACGCGACGCCCGCCACTTCCAAAAACAAACACTTCAGCAAATCACCATGAATTAAAGCCTGCAGACATGCCTCTCCGTCGAGCAACCCACGCGCAGTTAATTACATGGAGCCGATTACATTTACATTTATATTAAAGGCCTAATTGATTGGAACGACAGTCGGAGTCCGAATGAGTCGGGTAATGACACGTTCCGATTCCTTTCCTTGTCGTCTACATTACCCGTCTTCAAGACCTTGTGATGGACTTTTTCACTATTTTCTTACATTACATGGACAAGATGACGAATGGGGAAAATAATCAGCAGCTTCGTTAAAATCTTAGTTGTGGTGCAAATGGGAAACAAATGCGAAGTTTGAATGTTAGACGATGATTGTGTGGGGTTGCCTCCACGCGGCTCTCAACGTGGCGACTTCTTCCACCGCCTGCGGATAAGAAGTGGACGTAGTCGTCGCGAACAGCTGTTGTGAAGACTCGAGTTCAGCAATTTGGCCGTCGCCATCTTGTTTTTCGCAAACCAGTGAACATGAAGTGACCATATTTGGACTGCGGAGGAGAGACGCTGAAGACCTGTCAATCACAAGCTAGTCCCGCCCTAAAGACGACCCTGCTCTATGGCCTGTTTGACTTTAATTGGACCGGACCAGTTTGCCGCCTGGCTTCTTCCACTTTTGCCCCAGTTCTTTGAGTGTGAATCTTTCCTTTCCTCTGAGTTGAGGGTCTCAGGACGGAGGGTGTCGTGTGCTGGACAGGTCATAAAGCCTCTTGAGGACACTTTGTGAGATGAGGTTGCATAAATAAAACGTACGAGGCGATTCTTTTCTCTTTTCATTACACTACTTTTTTTTTTTTTTTTTTTAATCGGGCCATTACTAATTTAACATTTTTGTTTGAAGAGGACCGCACCAAAACGTTCCATTTAAAAAATGCCGTATACAGACAGGTGGGTGTATTTTGGTGAAAGCACTGGCGAGATTGAGACTGTACAGCGCGGTCAATGAGCAGACTGGACGGCTTCTACCAAGTGCTCTGCGGTCGCCATGAGGACCGGACACGAGCAGCCGGTTGTCCCGGTGTATTCTAACGGGAACAAATCATCGGTTGAATAACGCATCCCCCACAGGCCTGTACAGATAGATGGGGGGGGGGGGGGGGGGGTAGGAACAGAGGGTGATTAAGTGAATCTGATATCATGAGCTGCGCTGCTTTAGGGCATCAGTGCCGGAGATGTTGGGGAAACAAAAACAGTCCTCCGCCTGCAAGTTGCCTCTGAGGTGTTTGAATTTATCAACACAATTACGCTTCATCACCTTCGACTGATCCCGCGCTCGGTGTTTTGCATAAATTTAGATTTAAAAATGTTTTCGTTCCCCCTTCTACCCGCTGGTTAAGAATAGGCTGCACATGTACACACCGTCCATCTAAAGAAACCAATGCAGCTGGGGGTGGAGGTGTTGGGGGGGAAAAAACATGATCAACTAGTGAATAAAATCTATAAAATAAATATGAAACGGGGATCACAAATAACAGACATACAGGAGAGCGTTTTGTCCACATGTCTGAACGACACCAGACATCAGCTGATCTACCCCGCCGCCCGGTATCCATGACAACGCTGTCTCCCGGGAAGTTGGCATGGCAACGGCAGGAGGAGAGAAGCGGCAGCGCGAGAGCGAGAGGGGCGATGTGGGGGTGGGTGGATAAAAACAGGGAGACGGGCAACTGATGCAGAACCGATGGGATGGGCTCCATCCCTTCGGCGGACGGCGGTCGGCTCTCTGCCGCGGAGCGAGCCATCTGCCGGCCTCCTCGCCGCCCTGCGGGAGCGGCAGCACCGTCAGCCCATCAGTGCTCATCAACAATGAGCTAACTGCTCTCCCCTCTGTGTGACCTCCCACCATCGATCCGGCGCTGCCTACAGCAACTCCGTCTCCTCCTCCGTCTCCCCTCTTCCCTCTCACCCTTTTTCACCTTGACCCGCTGGCTCAGCTCGACATAAGAAAGGCCCCGGCGGTTATAATCAGTGTGATGGCGACTAAAGAGGATAAATGACTCCACATGCTGTTCAATTTAACAAAATGATGTTCATTTTATGGACCATGAAAAGGCCGAAAGAAACAATAAAAAAAGATAACGTTACATCTTCAAAGGGAACCAAAGGGACTCAAACAGAGGACTTAGGGTCTTTGTTGGGGACTATTTTCAGTGGTGGATGAATACACATTTGATGCTCTAGTGAGTATTTGTGGCAGCAGGACAGTGTGTGTGTGTGTGTGTGTGTGTGAGAGAGATTGAGTCCGAATGGCTACAGTGTGTGTGTTCAATGGAGCTCTGGCTCAGAGGAAGAAGAGATGTCAGGCTTCGGGTAGACAGACTTGTTATCGTCAGATCAATCTCTTGTCCTCGGGGGATTTGTTGACAATGTAGACATTTTAATATTTTCTCTGCGTGCCATCTTCATTTACTCTTACCCAGTAACATATAGACTGATATGTACACATCTGAACAAAAGAAAAAAGGTAAACACGTAAAAATGATTAAAATAGCCCTAGTGGTTTCAGAGATACAGCCTTTTTAGTTTGAGCATGCAATTTTCGGAGCAGAGGCCTAAAAAAATCTTGGTGCTAAAAAGGTTAAGAATGCAAGAAATTGGATGTCAGTCAGAGCGTTAACAGGAAGTGGACACCCTCATCGGGACGCCAACCAGTAGGTTGGGGATTACAGTTGGACGCCTCGAAGTTCGCATCTTGTTTCAATGTCAACAGAAGTGAGACGAGAGGGTGGAGCTACAACCGAACGTCTCTGGCAGCGACCTGTCACTCACAAAGTAGCCCCGCCCCTAAAGCATCCCCTGCTTTATGGTCTGTTTGACTGTATTGAAGAAGACTTGACACTAGAGATTGAGAACTCATGTTTACAATGTTTACTAGGGATTAAATCGAGAGAGATCCAGAGGAGTCGCCCCCTGGTGGTCAGGAGAGAGAATGAAGCTTCAAAATGCTTCAACATCGGCTTCACTCTTGAGAGCCGGAGGTTGCTGCCTGGTTATCGCGTGTGTGGACTGCTTATGTTGTGTCACTGTCTATGTGTGAAAGCTACAAACCAACACTGATGGCCCTCCATATGCCCGGTGTCTGGGAGCCAGGCTTAGAGTGTGTGTGTCTCCCTGAATGAACAATAACACAAAATCATGGTGCTCTCTCTCTCCCCCTCCCTCCCTCTCTCTCTCTCTACCATCTGTCTCATCTCCATCTCCGCATCTCACTCCCAGATGCAGCGCTACAGGCTTTGGGTGTCCGTCTCCGAGCCTCCAATTCCCTCCTGTCGCTCTGTCAGATTGAACACCGGGACGTCTCGTCAGTTGTCACCAGCACACGCCGGCTGGGGTGGGGAAGGGGGGGGGGGTGAAGGAGATTAACGCATCGCTCCTCCACTTCCTGTCTCATTCCCACCTCAGCTCCAAGGTCAGTTGGTGCAAGTAAAACTGAGGAGGTATACTAAGGGAATCAGAAATGTCATCCGTCGTTTGTTTACGCCCTCATTGAAAAGCTGCTTTCTCTCTTCGGTTTCCTGTAAAGATGTGGCGATTCGTTTACCGACAACAAGCACGAAGACGTTTGTAAAGAATCGTTTTGATTTGGAGGACTTCAAGAGAGAGAGAACACAGTGGCGCTTTTTCAAGGGCTGCATAAGACTTGGCCGCTATTTAAATACCATCTTTCTCTTGAGAATGTGTTTAGTGCGCCTGCAGAGACGAAAAAGGCTTTTTCCACGAATGTTTTTTCTTCTTCTTTCATTCTAATTAAAATGGACGTAAATTAATTTTTTCCAAATGTAATGCAAATAACTGTTTTTTTTCCTGCACTGCGAATAAAGGAATGGAACTACATTTGTACGATAAAAAATCCCCAGAAGTAGAAAAGAAAAGTCATCGTATAGTATTTTGAAAAAGTAAGTAAAGTCATCACCAATTTATAGAAAAAAAGTCATGGTATGATATGTCGAAAACAGTCGTGAAAAAAGTGTAACGTCCTTGAGATGAGAAGATCAAAACTCACATTTATCAGTTAAATATAATATGGTTAGCTTAGCTTAGCATAAAGACTGCAAACAGGTGGAAACAGCTAGCCTGGGAACACAATCTGCCACCTGTACCACTCAGTTACCAAGTCACTGTTACCTGGCATGAAAGCAAACCAGCATATTTCCCTAAAAATTAAATAACAACTGCAGCGTCTTATTTAGAAATGAATTACTTTTGTGTGAGAACATTTAATTAAAAACAAGAGAAAAGAAAAAACAAATCTACCTCGTATGCAACAGATTCTGTCTGTGATAATGACAAAAACAAGTAGCACACGCACACACACACACACACAGACGCCATGGAAACAGCCTCATGTCGCAGCCTTAATGGGCCGATCACAGCGTGAATATGAATTAAAAAGAGATCTTTGCATAGACACGTTGCCACAGGATAACGCAGAAACCAGAGATAACGGAGCCGCATCCAGCAGGATGCACAGAGGTAAAGTAAACCTCACCGAGGAGCGTCGTTTACGTCTCACTGTTGCATGAAATTAACATTCATGTCTGAAAGGCTCATGCTGGGTTGCAAGACATAAATCATTTGGTCTATAAAACGTCAGAAAATATTCACTTGCGTTGGAAAGACAACGTGAGCGAGGAAATGGGAGCAAATACTCTCCAAATATGTTTAATATTTGCTCATTTGCATAATAATAATAATAAAAATCAGTCAAATTCATCTTTTACTTTGTGGTTTGAACGTCTGTTCCCATAACTTTATGTGTAAAATGAATCATGAGGCGCTGCAGTATTCACACAACATCGCCATGTGTGTAATATTTAAATATCATGGTTATCCACAACACCGGTGTCTCGGGGGACCTCTGTGTTCATAATCTTGCCTGGATTAATTTGAGATGAATCAAAACGAGACTCTTTTTCCCGCAGCTTCACTTCCAGCGTCTAAGATTCACGGTTTAATTTTGAAGTGTGCAACATGTCATTCAAATCGTGCATTCTAACACATCGAATTTGGGGATTTTCCTCTGGAAGAGATCTCTCCTTCCCAATAAGCCAAGATATGAAACCTCTCTGGAAATGGACAGTTAAGGAGTGCTTCATACGTTGTAGAGGGGGATGCTCCTCATGGGCTTGTACTGCTTCAGCGGGTCCATCTTGTACAGGTGGCGGTCGGTGATGAGCACGGCCCGGTCCTCCGCCTTGTGGAAGCGGTTGATCTGGGAGGAGCAAATCACAACGGTCCTCATCACTCACCCGGCAGGAGCAGAGACGCCTATAAGCCGCCCCGCGGGGTTTTGTTTGTCCGTGCGGAGTGAGACGAGAGCTTTTAAAAGCCTCCTCCTTACCTTGCGGACGTTGCCCGAGAACAAAATCCTCATGAACTTGTCTTTCCGCTGCAGCTCGCTGGAGACCAGCGTGAACGAGGAGGCCGCGTCGGGGCTGTCGCGCTTCTGACGGCCGCAAAACACACAGAAAAGCTGTTGAGACACTCGCTAATCTAGAGGAATTCAGACTGTATCGGGGGGAGAAAGATCTCCCCGTCTTATACACACACTTTTCTTTTGAGGACAAGTTCAAAATTATTGGGGAGAATATGCGTTTTTGATGCTTGAAACTCTCCCGTCTGTACAGCGGATATCAACCTGGTTAGCTTAGCTTAGCACAAAGACTGCAAACAGGGGGAAACAGCTAGCACGGCTCTCCACTTTGGTTCAATCTGTACATGTGAAATGTAAAAGATGCACTCCGATGCACTAAAACATGTATTTCCTTATTAATGTCTTGATACTATATGATCAGATTAATATGGTGAATCACAATTGTTTTGGCTCTGATGAAAGTATCGCCCCACGTCGATATTACTCCCCTCCCCGCCCCCACCAACTCACCAGGTAGTTTCCCTCCCAGGCTCTCTGCAGCCCCAAGTCAACCCTCTGGCCCTTCAGGGCCTCCAGGCTGGCTACCTTGGCCCTCACCTGCAGGGTCTCCTCTGGAGAGAGGCCTTTGATCAGCGTCCATGCCCACCACCTGCAGGTAAACACACACAAAGAGAGGAGCTGAGAGCAGCACAGGTGGGTCGGCGTGGGCCGACAGCACCGAGGGGGGGCCCACGCTGTCCTGTACTTATCGGCCCTTAACGCACATGTGTTACTCCGGGAAACGCTAGTTTTCCTTCACAAGCAAACAATACGGACGTCGGGATGAAAGGCAGTCGATGGGTCTTTGATGTGAGCAAGAAAAATCAATGATCCCGGTGTGAGCCCGAGGCCGAAGGAAACACGAGTTCAGGACTCATCTGGATGTGAAATAACACTCGCGGCCCGGCGCTGTCGGGGTCAGAGCCACTTTGAGTTCAGCCGACACAGGGAAGGGTGTTTCTTTAACAGACAGCAGTTTAAAACGCCTATTTTGTATTGTTTTTTTGCATTTAAAAAGTAGTTTAACAGTTTTAAATTAAAGAGGATTCCCCACAAATCAACTGTGTGAACGCGGCTCATTCTTTGCGTCTCAAAAGCAAAGAGCAGGTCACGCGATCTTTAAAAAGACACGGTCACCGTTACCGGTTGTAGATGCTCCGGAGGTCCTCTTCAAACTTGCGCAGGACCTTCGGGGGCGTCGGCCACTCCACGTGCCGGCCGTGGTCCTTCATGGACCGGATGTTTTTGAAGCGGCGGTTGACCTCGCGGACGTAGGACCGGACCTTGTAGTGCCGGTAGGCCCGCAGGATGACGAGGGCCGCTCTCATCCGCCGGTATCGCATCCTGGCGATGGTGCCCCGCCACACCTGCACACGGGAACCACGAGAGAAAGAATATGACTTTTATTCCCTGTAAATGGAGACATTTGGGTAATAAAATCGAAGAAAAATAATAATATCACAAGGAAACTTCCCAGGTTCATTACTTACATTAAGGCAGTCATTATTTGTATTGCACGTTATTTTGTTATGTTATGTTTAATTATGCAAATGAGGCGTTATCCTATCAAACATGTGCAGAAATCTGCACATTGGATTAAGGCAGGTTCCAAAATGTGTAATTTTGTGACATATTAGATAATAATTATGGATATCTCTTTGAATCTCTCCATAAATTAGTCCAACTTATATAGATAATGGATAACATGTATAGATACAATGTTGTATGAATCAGTCTATGGCATGCTTCCGAATGTATTTAGGAATAAAAGTGTAACGTTTGGTGAATGTGAGCGAACAAACTAATATAGAGAAAACGTCCTTTAAAGAGATGCTGAAGGTGAAAGGGGTCAAACTAAATAGCTCATAGTGTTCTGAAATGTTATGTTTAAATATGCTAATGAGGCATTATCTTTGAGAAATCTACAGACGGAAACAAATCTAATTCGTAAAATAAAACCCCTGAATGTGTATTTTGGATGTTTTCCTTCCACAAGTCAGGAAGAAGACTCGATGCGTTAGCGTCTTCTCCCTTTAAGCCTATATTAATAACTCATAACTGTTCCCATGAAGACCTCCGCATACAGTGACCTACAGTGACCTTTGTTGAGTTCCACTTTTAGCACTGGAGGACATTTTTAACTGCTGTATCTTGATTTTAATTATTTATTGGGTAGAACATCCACCGCTAACCCGACTATTTTAAGCTCTTATGCACCGGTGGTAAAAAGCTGACTTTAAAAAAAGCGAAGACTTCTGCAAAAGTACGAAATCAAGCTTTAACCACGGCTGAAACAAAAAAAGGAAAAAAAAAATCCATGTGTAATTCAATGTGTGAGAAATATTTTTCTCATTACTCATCATTATAATTAATTATACGTTGTTTATTGATACATGAGTGCTTTGTAATATTTGAATAATAAGGACCCAGACTGTGCCTGTAACCAAACATAGGTTGAGTGGCTATACGACCCTCTGAAAGAATGAATAATAGATGCAAGTGGGACCCCAGGGAACCGTAACTCACTGAAATCACCACCATATGCTCTCCCCTTTTCACCCTGTAGTCCCTTCATCTCCCGTTTAGCTTATTTAAACATGTATTTGGCTACAATGTCCCAAAATAATCCCAAATAATCAACAATAACAGTGAATTTAGTGTCACAAACCAAAGGCATTTAATAACTGCACTGGAGGGTCGCTCCTAGATATCTTGGAAGTGCAAAGTGATGATGCATGGGGAGCAGGAATATTTAATATTGTCTGTGTGTGTGTGTGCGTGTGTGTGCGTGCACATAAAAGGATACTTATTTTTTTCTTCCCATTTGCATATTATTAACTGTGGAGGAGGATGAGACTGGCAGTGAGTTCATGCACCAGCGGATGAGTTCACCTCATTTTGAGATCATAACATCCCGTCCACATCGGAAGGGCGAATTTGTCTTTTAACGTTATAATATGAAATGTCACTTTTAAAAAATGGAAAGAAAATCCACCTCCGCTGGAGAGCCGTTGATGAACTATCAAACTTCAAAACACAGATTCATCCATGGCCTAAATTTTAAGCTGGAAACAGGACAGCTTTCTGAGAAGAAGCTGCAGAGATCTCTCCCTCTCTCCATCTCTCCATCTCTCCGTCTTCGTCTCTCTCAGAAAGGAAACAAAAGCTTTAAAGCCCCGACGCTTATGTAACCGTGGGTTATGCGTCCGGTAATCTGAGATCAGAGCGTTCAGGCTCGAAAGTTGAGATATCTGTCGTCTGAAAGCTCAGCGGCCTAGTTCCCTGAAACCTCAGATTGTTCTGCAGTGTTTTTGTTTTGTTTTGCATCTATAATACTAATACTTATGAATAACAACCAAAGACAGAGATGACAACTAGTCAGTCCTTCGTGTCCTTCGTGCTCGTCTTGCAGTCTTTATTATAGAAATCACGCCTCACTCACTTCTGTGTGTTGAAAATTAATTCATTATTTTATTTATCTCGGTGATGCTTTGTATGAAGGTCCTCGTCATCAACGTTAGTCAATAGATAAAAAGGCTCTAAAAATCCTTATAAAGATGCTTATTAACGTTATGTGTTCACGTGGTCCCAATAATAACATTTAGTTTGATTATAAGGCATTTATAAGCACTTAAAATACATTGTTAACAGTTTAAAGACTGCTAAAGGACCTTAATAAAAACCTCATGAAGTTTAACAAACTTACTTATTAAATTATTGTTAAACCTCTACGAACCATTTCTGTTCCTTTATTAAGATTAAAACATAGTTATCATGCATTTTATTAAAAGTTAACTATGCTCTCTGCAGGATGAAGAGAGGACAAAGCCTTATTAAGGAGAATAAATCCAACAAGTTAAACTCTGTAAATGTGTTTTTAATGCTATTAAAAACAATTATAAGAAACTCATTATTGTTCTGAGGAATCTGTAAACTCTAATAATCGTTTATGATGTCTTCACATATAATGATGTTAATTAGCCTAATTTAGGCTTTTAATGAACCTTTAATTAAAGAAAACTATTGAAACCCACATTTAATTTCACTGTTTTACAGCTAAAAAAAGCTTTTTTCCCGACCTCACGCAACATTAAACCGCCTTTATGTTCCTCTATAAAGACGGAGGGAACAGGCTGTATTTAATAAACATTTCTTCATGTTTATTTAAAGCAATCGACATTTATTCAGGCACAGAAATAGCTCCTGTAATCAGGTGTTATTTTAAGGCTCAAATGTTGTTTCTCTGGCGAAATGGCAGCTGACGACCTCGTCCTCGGTTTCCTCTCATGCATTATAGACGAGAAGGAGAAAAGAGGAGCAGCTCCTCGACGCTAATCGACCCCGGAGATCTCCCCCCCCACAGCGGGGGGGGGGCGGGGAGGGGTGAAGGGGTTTCACCGATTCGTCTCTGGGGCCGAAGTTAAGAGCTCCTTTAATTTAATCAGATACTTTCAGAGCGTCGGGGTAAATGAGGCCGAGGAGGTGGCGGCGAGCGCATTTAAATTGGTATTTTAAACTTTTAAAGTTTGTGAATAGACGTGATGAGGAGATATCCAACCATCTTGATTTAAACACCAATATATATTCTAAGTGGAAACACGGTTTACACTTTTTCCATGTTTGAGCTCCGGGAACATGTCTGTCTCATTTTATGTGTTTTCTATCACGGGCAGATTTCTTCTAAAATTTCTTTTAGGATTTCACTCAAATAGTTGTACAACAATATGTATTTTTGTGGCATACACAGTGTCTTTATGTATAAACAAAACAACCATGTAGCGTTCCTTCACTGATACGTTATTTATTTGTGTAGAAAGGTTGTTACCAGAAATAAGTCTTGATTGTCACTTTGATATTTACCTTTATGGGCCATGGTTGGATGAGGATGAAGTGCTTCAAAGATATTTATAGAGAGAAAATGTGCAGATATAGGTGCTACAGAGCTTTATGTGTACAAAAAAACGCTTTAGTCAAGGATCGATTTTGTTAAATGACTCTTCACTAAGCCCCGCCCCTTTCTGCTACTCTGTGGGGCCCACACCGTCACTAACTGCACTCGCCGAAGAAGTACCATCACATTTTTGGGAAGACGAAAGCCGACTTCAGACAAGAATTGTCGACAACGTTTAATCATAACGAGCTCCAAATCCACTAAAACCATCCTGGAGACGAAGCCCGTCTGAAAGGAGTCTTTTGGAGCAGAGCCGGGTCGTCGTCGGACTCTTTTAGGAGTTGGCCCGTGCTGCGCTTTGATTGGCCAGTGTTCGTTCAAGGGGTTTGTATCAAGTGTTAAAGACTTGGCTGCCTTTTTTAGATTGGTTGTTGCAGCCAGCGGCTCCATTACAATCATGTTGATGAAGGTCCAGGACCAACATGTTGTAACTTTATATAAACTTACAACATTAATCTAATTCTGATCCAGTGGTCACCTCTAAAATGCACCTTTGTTCTTTTCTATCCAGTGTAAGTATACATGTATATATATATATGTATACAAATATATATATAAATGAATAATAAATATATATAAATAAATAAATATATATAAACATATATATAAGTACATACATATAAATAAATATATAAATATAAATACATCTCTATATATATACAGGACTGTCTCAGAAAATTAGAATATTGTGATAAAGTTCTTTATTTTCTGTAATGCAATTAAAAAAACAAAAATGTCATGCATTCTGGATTCATTACAAATCAACTGAAATATTGCAAGCCTTTTATTCTTTTAATATTGCTGATTATGGCTTACAGCTTACGAAACTCTAAAATCCTATCTCATAAAATTTGAATATTTCCTCAGACCAAGTAAAAAAAAAGATTTATAACAGCAAAACAAAATCAAACATTTGAAAATATGTTTCCAGGTGTTTCGAGTTAATTAGACGATTCAAGTGATTTGTTTAATACCCTACTAGTATACTTTTTCATGATATTCTAATATTTAGAGATAGGATATTTGAGTTTTCTTAAGCTGTAAGCCATAATCAGCAATATTAAAAGAATAAAAGGCTTGCAATATTTCAGTTGATTTGTAATGAATCCAGAATGCATGACATTTTTGTTTTTTTAATTGCATTACAGAAAATAAAGAACTTTATCACAATATTCTAATTTTCTGAGACAGTCCTGTATATAGTACCCCATATGTGCTCACATAAGACACAAAGCAAAGAAAGGGTCCAAATCTGATTTCCAGCAAGAGCTCAGTTAAGATTGTGCCGGGATAAACACCCACATGGTGCACGGGGCTTTGCCAGGTCCACGCCTGTGTTTATCTGAGCAACACATCACTAATTACATTGTTTGCGCATGCAGCTGGAGGTTGAGAGGCAAAGACACCATGAAGCACCAATAAATCAGATACCAGCAGACGTGAAGTGTCTTCGGAGCCTCGTTAAGCAGCGTGACAGGTGGAAAGTGGCGAGCGGTTAGAATTACGACGCCGACCGCACGGCGCACAAATACGCCATGGACACACAGTTTCTGCTTCTCAACAACCCGGCGACGCCGGACAACGCTGGCGGGGGGGAGAGGGGTTTGCAGATAAATCAAGCCAATAACAGCCCCCCTCCCCAGACGGTCTGCTCCTGGCCAATAAAGCCATCTGATGATCCTCTTTAGTGACTCGTGCCATCCACGGAGCCCGCCCCTCACCCGGGGTTTACGAGCTCATCAAAGCCAGATTGGGTATCTTTCTTTGCAACAAAGCGGGACAGATTGACAGGGTTTTACTTGAGAGGAGGAGGAGAGGGGGGGCGGGGGATGCACACACACATATTATCCTTGAGCCAGGACAACCGGTGAGAGCGCTGAGGTTTGGGATGTGGAGCAGAACACAGAGAGGGAAGGACCCCGTAGCGGCAAAAACGGGTCTGCTACAAATAAAACAACCATTCACATTGTTCTCACCTAGATGGGAGGGGGGGGGGGGGGGAGGGAACTCGAGAGCGGGCAACGCAATTTTGGCTCCGACGGGGAGGGGAGACACCGGGGGGCCGAGGCTCAGGCCAGCAGTCGCTATCATGGATCAATACAAACAACAACACCCCTAAACATTGTGGTTCCTTTAATCAATGCCGTGTGAAACTTTTGACCTTTATGCCCTCTGGGCCGGGAACCCCGAATGTGAGCCGCACTTCCGTTGCCATGGAGAAAGACCCACGGTCTTTTAGGTGCTGCGTGCTGCAGGATATTTTTTCCGGATTTTTAGTCTCCGCATCCCGGCTTTACAGAGGTAGCCCCTATTTCCTCTTCTCAAAATCCAACACCCTCCTTTGATTTGCAGTGTTCTCACGCGGTGGAGTGTGTGTGTGTGTGTGTGTGTTGTTTTATAGTGATAGATCCGGATGATAACTTAAACACGTTGCAGGTTCAGAGGGGGATCAGAGGATTAGAGATCATGTTCCTGCTGAGGTCTAGCAGGAGCCGGATCAGTTCTGGACCGTTAAGCAGCGAGCGAGGCGGTGCTGGCTTTGCAGTGAGGGGGCTGCACACAGCGAGCCCCCCCCCCCCCCCAGTTATTACAGCATTGAGTTATCCACCAGGAAACAACATTACGAAAGAACATTTCTTTGAGCTCCTGGAGTAAAGACTTTTGCAAGGCAATTAAAGTGGCTGCTCAGACTACACAGTGGTGTGTGTGTGTGTGTGTGTGTGTGTCTGTTCTCTCCGTCGCTGCTCTGACAAGCGACGACAGTTATTGTGATGTGGATGTCTGAGCTCGAATTTATGAAATATTCATCTTTACAGGGAAGCAAGGGAAGGTGGGGGCGGCCATGTTTAATTCATGACGTCTGTATACAGGACTGTCTCAGAAAATTAGAATATTGTGATAAAGTTCTTTATTTTCTGTAATGCAATTTAAAAAAAAAAATGTCATGCATTCTGGATTCATTACAAATCAACTGAAATATTGCAAGCCTTTTATTCTTTTAATATTGCTGATTATGGCTTACAGCTTAAGAAAACTCTAAAATCCTATCTCATAACATTTTAATATTTCCTCAGACCAAGTAAAAAAAAAGATTTATAACAGCTGAGTGTTTGTCAAGGCTCAGGAAACCCTTGCAGGTGTTTCGAGTTAATTAGACAATTCAAGTGATTTGTTTAATACCCTACTAGTATACTTTTTCATGATATTCTAATATTTAGAGATAGGATATTTGAGTTTTCTTAAGCTGTAAACCATAATCAGCAATAAATCAGAATAAAAGGCTTGCAATATTTCAGTTGATTTGTAATGAATCCAGAATGCATGACATTTTTGTTTTTTTAATTGCATTACAGAAAATAAAGAACTTCATCACAATATTCTAATTTTCTGAGACAGTCCTGTATATGTCGCCTCTTTTTCTTGTTCTGCCTCCAGGAGACATTTCAAGTGCTCATAATGCTTTGAGCTCGGCTGCACTTGGAGAACACGTCCTTCTCCCAGTGTCAGGCCAATGGGGGTGTGCAGCTTCACACATTGTGTTACTAAGCTACACTAAGTGTTGTGATTATGAATCCGTGAGGCGCAACGGACGCGCGTCTGAGCCTCGGTCACCGGGCTGCGTGGCGTGCCGGGTGCTGATAAGGAGGGATTGCTCCGCAGACCGGAATCGGGCCGGGATGTTTGTTGGAGTGACGCCGCGATAAGACACACGAGTCACGCCATTTGGTCTTCAGTGTCAGTGAGTGCACGCAACACGAGGGAGCGTGCACGTCTGTAACCCTCTGGGGTCATTTTCTCGATTTCACACAATTTCTTATTTTCACCTTTTAAAGGCTCTTTGCATATGACACATAGCCGTGTGTTTGACATCAAACATTGCAGAACAATCTCAGCTCTCGATGCAATGAGGCACGGTTGTCCTAAGACACGAGTGTAACGAGATAATATGGCCCGAAAGCTGAAAATTGAAGTTCGATTTAAAAAACAATTCACGTGGGAGGACCCCAGAGGATTAAACACGCCTGTTACGACGAGGGATGAGTGTCGTTTTTTTTCTTTTTCTGACACCGGTGCTAAACCGGTACTTTTTAAACGATACCGGTGCCTAAACGGTGCCTGAACCGACACTTAAAAAAAAGAAAGAGCACAAAACCACGATTGACAATGACGACATCAAAAACCTCTTCGGTTATATTCCTTGTAAAAGCCGTTCTGATGGAGCACTGACAACAAACGGATATCAGACTGTCGCGCTCGTAGCTAGTGTGAGCTACGAGCTAGCTTAAACATGGTTATAATGGCTAATTTATTATTTGTTGGCCGACATTTATGAATGCAAGACTTGTAATCAACGTTACGGTACTAATCTGAGTTCAGGCTGCTCTTGACATCACCGGTCTCCATGTTCAGGGGGACCGGTCTCCCCATCGCGCCCAGCCTGACGCCGATGTGCTCCGCGGGGCTCACGCAGTCAAACACGGAGCACGCCTCCGCTTTCAAAGTTCGATGAGAGGCTATCGTAACCTGCTGACAGGGCGGAGTCAGCAGAGAAGTTCAAAACAATAGTTTTTTTCAATTTCAATCGGCTCAGGCACCGAAAGGAAGCACCGGCATGTGCGTTGCGTTTCCATCCAGTTGGCACCGGTCGTGTAGGTTTTCGGTACCCGACCCTAGTTACGACGCCTCTGTGATGTTTGTTTGTTTTCTCCCCCTGAGGGGTTCCCCTTTGCTATCGAGGCCGGTTTATTCTGGGAGATACAAGATAGGGTTCTCCGGTAAAGAGAGCTGGAAGGAACAGCGCGAGGGACGAGCCAACGGAAGGTCACACGGGTCAATAGGAAAAGGTCGACCAATCGATCGGCTAACGGGGTTAATTGGCTGGGGGAAAAAAAACTTTTCAAGAGAGGTGGGAGATAGCATAACATGGAAGCATAACGCGTGTGGAGGAACCTGAAAACATGATTCTTATATAATGATATGATGTTCATGTAGAGGAAGTGGTGCTTCCAGGCGTATAAACATTTGAGTCCGCGAGGTTATTCATGTGGATGAATTTCTATGAATTTTTTAATTCAAAATGTGTCTCACTGCTTTAGATTCAAGGCTCGTCCTCCAAATGCAGGATTTCCCACGAGGTCAGACTCTCACCTTCTGGAGGAAGAGGACGATCCTCTGGACCATTTCCACCCGCTGCTCCTCCAGGCTGAAGAGCGTGCGCGGCGTACGGATGAAGACCTTGGTCTTGCCGTAGGCCACATCGTGGTCGAACCCGCAGCCCTGCAGGAGCCGCTTCACCGCCTCCGCGTCCGACGGCAGGTCGTGGTTCGGCCACGTGAACTCGGAGATCATCTTGTATCTGGAGGAGTGACAAAAGGCTCGAGTCAGGGAACGCAGCAGCGGAGAGAGTGAAAGAAAAAATACCAAATAAATAGTTTGACAGATATCTTCCGACTACACGTCCATGATACAGACACAGACGCATTCTGCACACTTGTATGTAATGTGTGTGTGTGTGAAGCTGTCTGGCTCTTATCTGACGCTAATAATCCAGAGTGAAACAACATATGAAAGCCTACATTTGATGCAACTTCAAAATAAATTTAATAATATGCGGGTCCGTCTGAATTTAAAGTTGCTCCGTTTGGCCGCATCCTGAGTTCGAAGCTTCATTTATATCGTTGACGTTTGAATTGTTATGAATAATAACTTTGCATGCGATAGTCCACCGTCTCTCTTTTTATCTTAGAATATATATCGGATGTTTGTCGGCGTTTAGTCTTTAAAATCTTTTTTTGAAAAGTTCACTGTGGCCAAAAACTATTCAGAAAAGTTAGAAACTGTTGTTGTTTTTTGAGATGAAAATAAACTGATAGAATAATAACTGCCCCCTTTCCCTACTTTCTTTTCACTAGCTAGAAGCAGCCCTCAGCACTAGCCTATTTATTTATTAACCTCTTCCATATCCTTTTTTATGTTGATAACCTGTTTTTTTTAATACTGTATATTCTACCACGTTATGTACAGTGTGTTTTTATTTTTGTTCTTATTATAGTGTGTTTGTACCTCTGTTGACTCGGAGAGCCCTGCAAAACTATTCCAATGTGTCTGAACTGTTGGTCGAGGCACAAATGGCAAATAAAAAACCTTGAGCCTTGATTTCATGTTAATTAGTGCTGTTATGTAAAAAGACTAGGGCTGTCAGCGTTAACGCGTTAATCTATGCGATTAATTTGGCCGCGTTAACGCACTAAAATATTTTAACGCAACTTTGTTTACTTCCGGTGTTCATTGAAGTTTTTTCACTCCTCTGAGTGTCAAACCGCGGCAGTACGGTTTAACACTGTTTCCGTTTTTAAAACAATTATTTCTCCGCGAAAATAAGGAGCAGAAATCAGTTTAAACTCGTGGATTAATCAGTCGGGTTTCCTCCTGCTCCTCCTTCCTCCCGTCTCCCCCTCTGAGGAACGGAGGGGCGACGTGTCGGGTGACGCGGCGCAGAAATAACTCGTCACACGAAACCTTCAACGTGATTTGTCAATCCGTTTGTCTGTCAACATTTTGCGAAAAAAACAACCAATGAACACTCAGTAAATCACAAAGGACCTCCCACCTCACAGGTAAGGCTCATTAGCCACCTTGTCAGTTTGAGAACCAGAGAACACGGCGCGAGGACAAATGTGCCTCATTGAATAGAGCTGAGATTGTTCTGGAATGTTTGATGTATAACACGTGGGGGTATGTGTCATATGCAAACGCCTTTAAAAGGTGAATTTAAATTTTTTACTAAAATGGAGACATGAGCCCAGCCTCCAGAGGGTTAATGTGACATATGTGAATGTCAGTCAGTTACCAAGGCCACTGGTTCTGCTGCTGTCCAGTGTTAAAGATGACAGGACCAATGGGGTCTCAAATATACTTCTTTTTTTTTACTAATCTGGATGTTTCACTGAAGAAACTATTTATCATCCACAATATTAAATACCTCGCTGGCACTTTATAGGTAGGAGCCTCTTTGAAAACACAGCTCTGTATGAAGTTGTGTCTTTAAAAAGAAAAGAAAAAACTTTTAATCGCGATTAATGAATTTCAAAATGTGCGATTAATTAGTTAATTTTTTTTAATCGATTGACAGCCCTAAAAAAGACTTAATATCAGGTGCTGAGCTCTTTTATGAATAAAACATGAGTTATTAATCATGCACGTCGTCGACTGCCAGTTGTTTGCTTCTGCACCACATTTATAAAGGGTCATACCTGCAGCACATTCAGATGTTTTACAACAACAACAACAACGCCTCTTTGTAGTAGTCGCGATGATCCCGCCGGCTTTTACCGAAGGTCAGAGGACTCAAACACGAGACGTGAGCTCACTGGGGTCGTACGATTCCTGTTCAGCGAACAGCGTCAGAGGTTCAGCGTGTTGGAGTTTAAAGCTCGTCCCGTTCGCACAATAATTAAACTTCCACTCATAACTCACGATGACGAGGAAACATCCAGTTATGAAATATGTCGTACGCCTTCATCCACTCACCAACTGGAGGACCGATCAATAACTATCTCTAATCATCACTGCTGCGCTGTGCAGCTGGTTCATGACGGTCACTGTGTTTTTGAAATATACACTACCGTTCAAAAGTTTGGGGTCACTTAGAAATGTCTTTATTTTTCAAAGAAAAGCACTGTTTTTTCAATAAAGATAACATTAATCAAAAATACACTCTATACATTGTTAATGTGGTAAATGACTATTCTAGGTGGAAACGTCTGGTTTCTAATGAAATATCTCCATAGGTGTATAGAGGCCCATTTCCATCAACGATCACTCCTGTGTTCTAATGGTACATTGTGTTTGCTAATTGCCTTAGAAGACTAATATCTGATTAGAAAATCCTTGTGCAATTATGTTAGCACAGCTGAAAACAGTTATGCTGGTGATATAAGCTATACAACTGGCCTTCCTTTGAGCTTGAAGTTTGAAGAACAAAATTAATACTTCAAATATTAATCATTATTTCTAACCTTGTCAATGTCTTGACTATATTTTCGATTCAATTTTCAATTCATTTGATAAATAAAAGTGAGTTTTCATGGAAGACACAAAATTGTCTGGATGACCCCAAACTTTTGAACGGTAGTGTATATGTCATAGATGTCACATGACATATGAAATCTATGTCATAGATGACATATGTCATCGATGTAATATATGTCATATATGACGTATGAAATATGTCATAGATGTCATATATTACACATGTGACATATATTACATCCATGACATATGTCAAATATGACATATATTTCATGTCATATGTTGAGTCCTCAATCAACACGTTTGTGTGATTTTTACAATTATCATTTGCATTCTTGAGTTAATGGCCAAAAGTATAATTAGTGAGGTCATGCGGACTTTCATCATTAGATCATTGTTGAATACAACGCGACTGGGACGTCTCCGAGGTCACAGTGGGCTCGGCGATGACGTCTGAGTGTTTACTGGAGGTACCTCTGCAGGAAGCGAGGGTAGGTCTGCCTGTAGGCGAAGCCGGCGCGTCGCACCCTGACGTTCTCCAGCAGCCCGAGGTAGCCCACCTGGTGGCGGCAGCGCTCCTGCTCGAACAGCAGGGGGGACTTGACGTCGTTGGGCTTGATGCAGCGGACGTAGTAGGGCTCCTGCGGAGGGGAGACCACCGTGTTAGCTACCCGCGTTAATCGTGACCCGTCGGTTTCCCCGCCCCGACTGCTGACCTTGCAGGCCAAGTTCTCCACTAGCGAGATCATGGAGTTCTTGAAGAGCGTCGCGGCCGTCAAGGGCCGCTTGGTGACCTCGGTGATGCTCAGCTTGCCCTCGGGCCACATCCCCTTCAGGACCGGGTTGGAGCTGCAAAGACGGGACACGGAGAAATTACAACTCTTTGAATGGCAGAATAATTCATTGTTTTTGGGCTCATCTTAAAGTCCCACATTGTAATAAGCAAGAGGACAGATCAGATATGTTGTTATTAGGGCTGAAATATATTGTAAAAATATCTAAATGAGATTATTATGATTGACATTACCATTTCCGATATTAAAGGGATTAATCATCTTTACAGGTTACAGGTAGAAGTTTTCTCTTTTTCTTCAAGAACATTTTGAAGCGTGACATACATTTTTATTTATTTTAAATATCATTGTTTTCAAGATTATTTTAACTGTTTGTATTGTTTCATTTATTTTTTTAATTATTTGTATTTATACACACACATATCTTAATTGTATAAGTTATTTACTCTTTTTTATCATTATAATAATACAGTTATTTGTATTTATACACACACATATCTTAATTGTAGAAGTTATTTACTCTTTTTTATAATGCAGATATTTATAGTATTTTGAAGCGTGTTCAACCTTTATCTTCTAACATTATGTGTGTTTCTTAAAATGGGGTAAAAAGCACTGCAATACCACGTTTAGTTACCTAGTTAAGTAACGCTTCACAATTAAAAACATTTGAAACTATAATTTGTATAATTTGTCTCATTGTCATGGAAAAACAATAACTATTATCATGTTGTGATTCTTCAGGGGATCAACAGCAAAGAAAATATGTTTTTCTTCAGTCTGTAATGGTGTGTAGACCAGCAAGTCTCTGCAGTACAAATACTAAATATAAAATTTGACTTTGACAATATTTCATCTTATTTCGCCTCCTGCCATTTAAAAAGTGTTTCCCTTATTTGATTGACCACTTCCTTCGACAATTTGTTTTTTAATGTGGATTTAAGATTTGACCTTTTTAACCCTTGTGTTGCCTTCGGGTCAATTTGACCCGATTCAATGTTTCACCCTCCTGTCGCCTTCGGGTCAATATGACCCGATTCAATGTTTAACCCTCCTGTTACCTTTATATTTACTAACATATTTTACCCTTGAGGTCAATATGACCCCAGCTATTAAAATCTCCAGAAAATTATTAGAATTAATATTGTTTTCCAAGTTTAAGTGTGAGGTACTTTATGTTTGTTTGTTGACTCCCGAAAGAACACCGACATTAAACATTGAATCGGGTCAGATTGACCCGAAGGCGACAGGAGGGTTAAATATTGAATCGGGTCAAAATGACCCGAAGGCAACACAAGGGTTAAGTGTTTCCATTAAAACCCACGCTGAGACATTTTTGGCTGCTTTTCAAACATTGTGCTTTTGACCCGAGAGCTTTATCAGATGAGCGTCAGACGGGTCAGGAGGGACCGGACCTCACATTCATATTCAGAGGAGGAGATTAGTTGTACTAGTGTGGAGGTGATTGAAGCGGTGTGTATTACCCTGCGTGTGTGTGTGTGTGTGTGTGTGTGTGTCACCTGTTGTACAGCAGCCTCTTGAAATCCTGGAACAGAGTGTCTTTGTTCTTATCAATGAAACCCACCACTGAGTACCTGAGGAGAGGAGACAGGGAGGCGAGTAAACGTAAATATCGGCACAGTTAGTTTGTTGTAGTGTAATGCTAATCTAAGATCATACTGTACGTGTGTTAACTAGACTTAATGTGTTAAAGTGTGCCGTTGGGTGATGACAAGCTGTGAGGGGGGGAGGAGCCTGCTGCCTCCTGCCTGGTCTAAGTGGTCCAGGGATTCATCCAGCCCTCCGCCCCCCCTCTCCTCCCCTGGGTGGCGGACACTTAGACACTTAGCCCGCACAAAAGTGCTCAACACGTTTCCCTGAGAGCACTTTCTGGGGGCTTAGCGCGAGAAATTTATTCATTTTAATGGCGCCCGATCACCTCGGGATGCGCCTCAGTTCTGTTTTATTGCTGCAGACTACAACGTGGACTCATTAGCGGGCCGAGTGGAGTTATCGCCACGTGGGAACTTGATGGAGGTCTTTGATCAAGAATGTGGGTCAGTGGTTAGCAGGTCTGTCTTTCAATCAGGGGGTTGGCGGTTCAATCCCCGCCCTAGTCGGTGTGTCCTTGAGCAAGACACTTAACCCTGAGTTGCTCCCTGTAGCTTTGGATAAAATCGCAAGCTAAATAAAATGTAAAAGATTCCTTTCCAATCATTTTGGGTTATTTGATGTGTGAGACGGAGACGATGCAATTACATATTTTGGGTCTTACGTTACTGTTTTATAGCTGCACAGAAATGGAAATTCCCCAAAACATGTTTGTTATATATTTTACATCAACTGATTCAAGGCATTCATTTAAAGTTATGCAACTATGCAATATATTGGAATAGCAGAGGTTGAATAGATAAAGGAAAAGGAGCAATGCAAATAGTATTGGGTCAGAAAGTGTGAATCACACATCTCCAAACAACCATCAAGGTTAATTTAGGAAACCTAAATTTCCAAAAATACAAATGTGAGTGAAGAGCTTCTCCTGAGTGGATAACAGCTGGAGACACTCACACCACGTCTCCCGCGTAGTGTCTGATGCGAAAGTCTCTGTCGAACTCCAAAGTCTTGTCCGTCGGTGAGAGCTGCAGAGAGACGGAGAGAACATTAAAAAGAGCAAAGCAGCATCATTCAGGAACACTTTGACCAGAAAAAGATCCATTTATGTGATCCAATCCAAACATTATCACTCATGATTTAAAAGAGTGGCGTCACCAATGCAGCTGACCAATAGAGGGCCACAGGCCTCGCCCACCTTGAGCCACAAAACAAAAAAAATACAATAAATTTCAAACAGTAAAGTGTTATGTTATGAAACGGTGATTTATTGGACCCAGTTAGCACTTTCAGGCCTTAATGTCGAGCCTGTTAGGAGTTTGAACCGTCTCAGGATGAGGAGACGATCGATTAGGAAGAACGCTCATTTTTCATGAGATAAATGGCATGAAACAAAAGACACAAACAACCGGACGCACACAAACAAACAAACAAACAAACACAAACAAACACACACGCAGAACTGGGAGAGAAACAGATGCACTCTCAGACCGACAGCATGCATCTGCTGGAAGCCACACGGCTCCTCAGCCCTCTCCATCAGTTACACTCCAACACACACACACACACACACACACACAAACACACACACGGTCTTAACACTCGGCTGAGTTCCAAACACAGAGGAGGTGCTAATAATAAAGCTGCCAAGAAGTAAGTGTGTGCGTGTGTGTGTTTGTGTGTGAGCGTGAGTGAGAGCACACAAATAGAAACAGAACAAGTTCAGAGTAAATGAGGAAAGGAGGAATATAAGGATGTAGGAGTGTAAGAGACACAAGACAGCGTGAATAAACGTGTTCCGATATTGATCAGTTTCTTAAATGTGAGTTATCGATTTGTTATTTTTGATTTGTGATTATTGATTTGTTATTATTGATTCGTTATTACTGATTTGTTCCATTTTTAATAATTGTAAATAAACTCAATAACTCAAGAAATAAGATGAAGTTTCCATCACTAAGGCTGGTTCATACTTCTGGAAGCTTTACGACTCTGTTCAGGCGGGTCATATGTTCTGTACCACTGCTCTGAAGTCCCGTTGGCCACCTGTGCCCCTCCTGCTCTCTGACCCCCGGGACCGAGCCGCCGCCTACAGTCGGCTGGCCAGCCCCCCCGATGGGCGTCTGAGTGTCTCCGGGCCGGTCGGGGACTCTCAGCCGGTCCCACTGGAGCCGGTCCAGGCGGCAGGCGAGGCGATGGATCGCACCCAAAGCAAAGAGAGGCATCTGTCTGGGTGTAAACACTGAGCCCACCGCCTACCAACGACTGGAGGACGTTACCACACACACTGACAAGTCACGGTTCTAAAGTGGTTCCTTAAAAGGCTTTGTGGTTCTACGAAGAACCATCAACTACTGAAGAACCATTTTTTCGTTTGAGGCCCCATTATGGGTTCTTTGAGGAACTTCTTCAGGAAATGGTTCTTTAAAGAACCCTCGTTTGAAAGGTTCTTTGTGGAATCAGAATTGGTGCCAAAAGAACCATGTTTTGAAGGTTCTTTGAGAAACCTTTATAGGTTCTTTGAAGAACTCTTGAAGAAAATGGGTTCTTTAAAGAACCCTCGTTTGAAAGGTTCTTTGTGGAACCAGAAATGGTGCTTTAAAGAACCATGTTTTAAAGGTTCTTTGAGATACCTTTATAGGTTAATTGAAGAACTCTTAAAGGAAATGTTTCTTTAAAGAACCCTCATTTGAAAGGTTCTTTGTGGAACCAGAAATGGTTCTTCTATGGCATGACTCTGAGGAACCATTTTTCGGTCCCAGATGTGTCATGATCTGGAGTTTGTGTCTCGTTTTGTGTCTTGTTTTGAAGTCCTTGTGTCGTCTGTCTCCCTGTGGTCGTCTGCCCTGGCCCTGATTGTTTCCTTCTGTGTGATTGCTGGCCCCGCCCTCATTGTGTTCACCTGTGTCTCGTTCCCCGTTGTCCAATCACCTCCGCCTGCCTGTGTATGTAAACCCTGTTCGTCTCATTCCCAGTGTGGCTTCGTACGATATGATATGATATATGATATGGGTTTTATTGTCATTGCATAGAGTACAGGTACAGAAGCAACGAAATTGAAAAGAAAGGGGATGGAAGATTACAGCATAACATGAGGGAAGAGAGGCGAGAAAAAAACAACCCCCCGACTATGCCCCTAGGGGTACAGTGTGGGAGCAGGAAAAAAACACCTTAGCACATAAGCACATACATCTTAAACATAAATTGCAACGAGTAGGAAGGGGGGAGGGGAGGTAAGCCAAAGACTGGGTGATCTAAGCCCAGCCATTGGGGGCAGGAGGTGACCAGCACCGACAAGCAGCCAGCCGGTCCTTCAGCCATTACAGCGCCGATCACAGGCCCCGTCCTGTCACACTGGGGGGACGAAGCAGACGAAGGCGTGGGATGGGGGAGGGGGGTAGTGAATGCATTTCAGTGTATGTTAAGTTCGTGTGAGCGTGGCCTGTTATGTCGTCCTCCCCCAGGCCACAACAGACAAAGTTCTCAGTCCGCAAGATGGTCGTTGCCATGGAGATAGCCTTGAAGGGTCCTGGGGAGAAAACAACCACAGGTGTCTGTGGATAGGGGGAAGGGAATGAGAGAGATTCTCGTTTGGTCCGCGTGTTTGTCGTCCTGTTAAGTTGTTTGAGATTAAATATAGTTTTTGTTGCAGTAATGTCGGCATTTGGGTCCTCTCTCTCTGCGACATCCGTGACTTATCATGACAAGATGGCACCCTAGTGTTTCTGTGTGTAGGAGTGAGGAGGGGTGACGTAGAGACAGCAAGTCCATCACCTTGTGGCCCCGCCCCCTGCCTTACGGTCTGTGAACTGCTGCTACGTCCACTCCTCCCTTCGTCCTCCTGTTGCTGCCGACCTCGTGCCCTCGAGCTAGTGGACGCAGTGTTTCTGTGATTAGCATCAAACACACGGCCCCTTGAACGCTTTAGCACTTAGACCTCCTACAAACATGCATTAAATACATGAGCAGGCCACACACACACCATTAGTATGCTGCACCTGTACACGCCGAGTGCTGTGAGACACTCGAGAAGTAAATCAAGGTGATAAAAGGAAGTGAAGGCAGCATGGAGAGGTATGGAGGGAGGGGCTTGTGAAGGAGAAAGGAGGCAGAGGCAGGACATTAAGCTTGCAGGCTGGCTGCTCCAAAAATAAAAACTACCGTGTCAGCATGTGATTATAAATCAAAGCAGCGCACAGTGATAAAAAAAAGAATTAAAAAAACTAAGACGAGCAAAGAGGAGAGAGCAACCATCCGCTGGAGGTCTGGAGCAGAAATTAAAGATTCTACAGCGAGGTCACATGTTGATGCGTCAGCTGAGTTTGGATGAGGTAAAGGAGGCTGACGTCATACTGTATACAACATATAAATCCCATACATTGATGTTTTTTCTCTCAAAAGGTTCTGGCTTTTCTATCCCGTCTCTGCCATGTTATGGTTTGACCACTAGAGGGCAGCAGAAACGAGAATGAAAACTGTAAAAACTTAACAAAAACTGCTAAAAATGACTTTTGCACTCTAAATAATTAAATGAAAGACTGGGATGTACTTCCTGTAGGTCGGCGACTGCTTCTCTTTACAGGTAAAATCTTCTTAGGTGCTTCAGGGACAACGAAACTAATGTGCTTTCTTTTTACTAATACATTTTACTAATTAATTTCGCACTTATTCATCACCTTTGATGAAACTCTTGTTTATAGAACTTTTTTTTATCCCTGGTTTGTAGTCAATATCCTTTAATTGTTTTTGTTTCATCACTGCGAGTAAAAACCTGCAAATGGCTGCATGTCTTCAACCATCTGTGTTTAGTGTAGCTGTGCACCTCCACACACGGTGAGGGTGTTTCACGGGAAATAAGTCGATCCGATTTGGTTGTGGTGCAATGACCTAAAAGTAGAATAAAACACTGTATGACTCAAGTAAACAAGGACGCACAAAAGTAAAACACTTTTTTAACTAGTTGAATTTCAGTGTGATGAAAGGGGAGAAGAAGAAACAAACAACCTGATGGAAAACATCTGGAGAGGAGAGAACAACCATAGCAACGAGCCGGTGGATCCCGAGCTTAAAGAGCCTGATTAATTCATAACGAGGCTGAGAAGCCTGAAGGCTGGTAAAAATAAATAAAAAAATGTCATCACCAGACTGCAAAGCAACATGACATACTGAGTGCATCTGTTAAACCTGAACTCACTTCCTCCCCTGCCTTAAGCCCACTAGCAGCTCCTCTAGAAAGGACAGTGGCAACATGTGTCACTAACACATGTCAGCTCTTCACTGTACAGAGTGTGTGGAGGGTTTTCTGGGTGGAAAACGAGGCCCCGCAGAGCGACATGTGACTGGAGCTCAGACGAGTGGGACTGTGGAGCGGTGGAGGAGCGAGGAGGGTTTCACCAGGACGAGCCGAGTGAAGGCGAGGAGTCTGAACCGCAGCACAGATTTTGTTACAGGAACATCTCCGAGAATAGACCAGACTCTCCTCCTCCTCCTCCTCCTCCTCCTCCGGTTTCTGCTTCACGGTGTTCTGCATGTAATTCAATAGGTGCACATTTTTGTGGTGAGAGATGGGCGTTGTTCTTCTTATACAGAAATAACAGCGAGGACAACAAAGCTGGACAAATACATATTATATATATACATATTATATATATATATATATACATATATAATTATAAATATATATATTTAGATATACTGTATATATATATGAATATATATAAACATATATACAGTATATACTTAATTCATATATATATATATTTATTTATTTTAATATATAATATATATATATACATACACACATCTAAAGCACCAATGACCAATAATAAAATAAACTGCCAGGTGCATTGTTCTGTAAGTTGTAAACAATACAGATTTATGGATGTACATGGACTGGATGGTTATGCACATTATGTAAATATGTCTCTCTGCTCTAAATGCAGCGTGTAGGATGTATATTGACATTACAGATGATAAGTACAATTACAAAAGGTGCATTACAAACTGTTACATTTTAATCAATTGGGTTTATAACGCATAAAACAAACGCTTGAATGTTTTGGTCAACCTTCACGTCGTTCATGTCCCGTCTCCGGCCCCCTGGTGGACGTAACGCTCATTTCACTTGTTTGTTTTGGTTCAACCGGATAGTTTACAGGTTTTTATTGGAGCTTGTTTTCTCCCCACTGTGACTGGTAATGAGATGGATGAGGAAAAAACAAACGGTGAGCCTAAAACGACCCGACCCGTTTCACGTGAGACGCGCTCATCTGATTGGTTGTTGGTATAAATAGAAACACATCGACGAGTCGAGCCTGAGGATACATGGAGGTATCTAGCGCTGCTGCATCTCCACCTACTACAGGGACAGAGGAGTACTTTCTCCAAACGTCTCCTCACGCTCCGCTGCCACAAGGACAGATACAGGAGAACATTCCTGCCGGCGGCTATGAGGCTCTATAACAGATCACCTCTTGCCAGATCGTAATATCTACACTATGTTGATCTGAACTTCACACATTTCATTTATTTACACTATACACACACTTCATTTTCATTTACACTACACACATACACACACTTTGCATTTTGCACACTGTCTATATTTAATATTTTTATATTTAATTTAATTTGTCATTAGTATTGTGTATGCATATATGTTGTATATATACATATATATTTTATATTTTACTTTGTATACTTCTTGTAGATATCTATATCTTTCATCCCTGTTTTTTATATTTTGTTTTATATTTTATTTTTTATTCTTGTGTGTTTAGTTTATTGGTGCTGCTACTGTTACGACAAATTTCCCCTTGGGGATTAATAAAGTATATATCTATCTATCTATCTATCTCTCCTCAGCCCTCACCCTTGATGTACACACCTCACTTCCTCTCACATTTAATTCACAGCCTCTCCCTGTGCACCTCCCTTCCTCACTTTCTCTCAATCTCTTGCACATGTTTTCTTCTTTCATCCCGGCAGACCGACCTGTAGATGTGGTGTGATCCTGCAGAGCTGGAGTGCACTTTGAACCCTCGCTGCCTTGAACTCTTCAGCAGCGCACGACGGTCTATTTTGGGGTCACACTAACATTCACAGAGAGTATTATCTCGCTCTGTTTTTTTTGTTACTTGGTTGAATAGTCTGATTGATTTGATGAATTATATTGATTTAATAATTCCATCTAAGTTTGACCAAACACAAGCAAGGCCATGGCTCCACCAACCAGTAAAGTCTCTCTCTCTCCCTCCCTCTTCCTCCCTTTCCCTCTCTCTCCCTCCCTCTCCATTGGCTGGCAGTGACATCACTTGTGCACATAGTGTTGAGTCAGACTCCTGGTCTCTCTCTCTCTCTCTCCATTCTCGTTTTCTCTCTCGCACTCTTGCTCTCTCTCTCTCATCATTCTCTCATATCTCTCTCTCTCTCTCTGACATCTGACGCCCCCTTGTGTCCGAGCAGCAGAGACTTGCAGTCATAAAAACAACAACAACAACAAAAGCTGTGTTTTTGTTTGTCAGATGTTCTGAACACACGTTTGTTTACATGATCAACATCTGCAGAGGGACAGAAACACTTATGTTGTCATGTGACCCCGAACAGAAGGCGTGGAGCGTGACCGTGAGAGGGAATCAGACTGCCTCCTTCCTGAATATTAAACCCGACAGGGTTGCGTTCAGGCGCTAACGGTGACTCGTGGCCTCGTCTGCCCTCTGCTGTTCTCGGGTTTCCACAGCCTCGCCCACACAATCTCAGATAAAGCTTGTCGTTTGTACGAAGGTTTATTGCTCATTTTATTGTTTCGCATTTTCCGTTGCGTTTGCAAAATCACGGCCAGGAAAGCGTTTGATAAAATCGGCCGGAATAATAATAAAATCCCACCTCGGCTGTGAAAGAGATCAACAGGTTTTATGATGTGTTCATCATCGAGACTAAAGCTGCAACGCATTATTATTGTTTTATTGTAGATTATTATCTATAAAGCAAATAGTGATGGACAATAACTTTCCTGAACGAGTTTCATCAGATTATTAGTTTTTCCTGAACCGCTGTGAGGGTCAAAGGTCAGAAGAAGTCGCATGTGTACAGATTGTAAAGCCCTCTGAGGCTAATTTGTGGTTTTGGGCTATACAAAAAAAATTTAATTGAATGCCTCGTTAAAGATAAATATGACAGCATCTCAGTTATAATTAGATCTATTGAGTGTACCCAGTGAACGACACAGATCCCAGACCAGCAGCATAAGAGTCTGTGACGTCCTCTCTCCGTTGGGTCAATAATCAATAATCCCGATCGGCGCCTCCTACCTTGCGGCTGGTGTAGTGCGCGTGTTTTGCCAGCTTCACGTTGAGTCCCTGGAGGAAGACCTCGTCGGTGACTTTGCCCACGTTCATGCAGGCTTCATCCAGCACGGAGAAGATGCCCTTGTGCTGCTGCTCCACCAGCTCCACGATGATCTGGTTGTTGAAATAATCGATCTGACGGAGGAAGACGGGAATAAATGATGTCACGGTAACTTCAGGAATCAGAAATGTGATGAAAAAAATATAAAACACATGTAAAAAATAGTGTCATACATATAATGTGCATAAGAAGGGACGCAGGCACCGGAGCAAAATAGAACAATAACATATTAAAAAAGTTATGAAAGACAATAATATTGATTTAAGGCTATAAACTAGACAACAATAACATATAAATATATTTTAAAAGTTCTGAAAGATAATATTAATATTGATTTAGGCTATAAACTAGACAACAATAACATATAAATATATTTAAAACAGTTATGAAAGATAACAATATTGATTTAAAGTTATAAACTAGACAACAATAACATATAAATATATTTAAAAAGTTATGAAAGATAATAATATTGATTTAAGGCTATAAGTGAATACAAGGAACACAACAATAATTTTTATATTTGTGTATCTAGGAAGTCAAAGATCTTGACAGCCAGCGAGTGTCCCTTTAAACGACTTCCCTCAAAGGGGGCGTTGGAAACAAGGGAAGCTGCTCTCCCCCCCTCCCACACACACACACACTTACATGCTTCCAGGGAATCCCCTCTCGTTGGTACTCCTCCTGCTCCTGCTTCAGCACCAGCTGGATGAAGAGCTGCTGCAGCTTCTCGTTGCAGTAGTTGATGCAGAACTGTTCGAAGCTGCGGAAACAGACGGGAGCCGAAGTCATGGAGGAGCCGCGTGTTCCACACATGTTGACAAACATGTAACATTTCGGAAAGTAGATTATTTTTCTTCTATCTGCTGTCTTTTATTTGCTTTTGCACAGTCAGTGAACAGATGAGAGACGCGCGAGTAACAATGTTCATTTATTCCTACACACAAAGTCAAAGTTGTGTCAAGCATCGGATGATTTGTTGAAAATAAATAATAATCTACGCAAAATAGCGGTTTCACTTTGTGTCCAAGATTCTGAGAAACAACAAAAACACCACTTCTTACTTCCAATTTTATTTTATGAACACTAACCGGAAGCATTTCTTTCTTTTCTTTTGTATAACTTGAACTTGAATAACTTGAAGTCACGGAAAAATGCAAAAGGAAAAGTTTTGCATATATTAATGTGACATTGTGTACATTAAAAAAATATATTTGTTAATTTTTCCAAATATCATACACCCCAAAATAGACAAAAAAATCTAGATATTTTATATTGAGGGAATATTTTGTCTCTAGTTTAACCTTTGACCTCAACACGTCTTACCTGGTTCAATGAATTTAAAAGTTTAAAGACATTTCTTACCTGTTGTTCTGGAAAATCTCAAAACCATAAATGTCCAGCACGCCGATGACGGTGCTCTTCCCGTGGACTCTGGCGTCGTAGTTCTTCACCTCAATGATGTCGTTGATTCGTCCCACGATCCAGCAGAACATCCGCTCGTACATGGCCTGTGGACGTCAGCGGGTGAGTGTGTGGGGAGAGTGTGTGTGTTGAGTGTGTGGTGAGTGTAGTAAGTGTGTGGTGAGTGTGTGGCGAGTGTGTGGTGTGTGTAGTGACTTCCTCCACACATCACTTCCTCCAACCTTCCTCCACACATCTCTTGCTCCACACTTCTTTCACACATCTCTTCCTCCACACATCACTTCCTCCACACTTCCTTTACATGTCTCTTACTCCACACTTCCTCCACACATCACTTCCTCCACACTTCCTTTACACGTCTCTTACTCCACACTTCCTCCACACATCTCTTCCTCCACACGTCTCTTACTCAAAACTTCCTCCACACATCACTTCCTCCACACATCACTTCCTCCACACTTCCTCCACACATCTCTTCCTCCACACATCACTTCCTCCACACTTCCTTCACACATCACTTCCTCCACACATCACTTCCTCCACATATCACTTCCTCCAACCTTCCTCCACACATCTCTTGCTCCACACTTCTTCCACACATCTCTTCCTCCACACATCACTTCCTCCACACTTCCTTTACATGTCTCTTACTCCACACTTCCTCCACACATCTCTTCCTCCACACGTCTCTTACTCAAAACTTCCTCCACACATCACTTCCTCCACACATCTCTTCCTCCACACTTCCTTCCTCCACACTTCCTCCACACATCTCTTCCTCCACACTTCCTTCACACATCACTTCCTCCACACTTCCTCCACACATTACATTACATTACATTACATGTCATTTAGCAGACGCTTTTATCCAAAGCGACTTACAATAAGTGCATTTCAACCTAGAGTACAAACTAAGAACAACAAGAATACAGGAAGTAACATTTCCTCAACATAGTCGAACTACAAAAGTACCATAAGTAAGTGCTATCTAAGTGCCACTGAAGTGCTAATCTGTGTTTTAATCCAGATATAGTCGGAAAAGGTGTGTTTTCAGTCTCCGACGGAAGATGTAGAGACTTTCTGCTGTCCTGATGTCAGTGGGGAGCTCGTTCCACCACTGAGGAGCCAGGACAGCAAACAGTCTGGATTTCGAGTGATTAGCTCGAGGTGCAGGAGGCACAAGTCGATTGGCTGTTGCCGGCGGAGCGAACGTGCGGGTGTACGGTGTGACCATATCCCGGATGTAGACGGGCCCGATCCGTCTAGAGCACGCACGCCAGGACCAGTGTTTTGAAGCGGATGCGAGCAGCCACCGTAACCAGTGGAGAGAGCGGAGGAGCGGAGTGGTGTGGGTGAATTTCGGGAGGCTGAAGACCAGTCGAGCTGCTGCATTCTGGATGAGCTGCAGGGGTCGGATGGCCTTAGCAGGTAGACCAGCCAGGAGGAGTTGCAGTAGTCGAGGCGTGAAATGACCAGAGCCTGGATCAGAACCTGCGCCGCCTTCTGAGTAAGAAGAGGACGTATTCTCCTGATGTTGTGCAGCATGTACCTACAGGAACGCGTCGTCGCAGCGATGTTGGCCGTCAGGAGAGTTGACTGTCGAGTGTCACCCGAGGTTCCTGGCAGTCCGGATAGGGGCCAACACAGAGCTGTTGAAGGTGATAGTCAGGTCGTGGGTGGGGGAGCCTTTCCCTGGAAGGAATAGTAGCTCAGTCTTGTCAGGGTTGATCTTCAGGTGGTGAGCAGACATCCACTGAGAGATGTCAGTCAGACAGGCAGAGATTCGTGCCGCCACCCGTGTTTCGGACGGTGGAAACGAGAAGATCAGTTGGGTGTCATCAGCATAGCTATGGTAGGAGAAGCCATGCGAGCGAATGACAGAGCCGAGAGAATTTGTGTACAGAGAGAAGAGGAGGGGACCCAGGACGGAGCCTTGAGGAACCCCAGTAGTGAGAGGACAAGGATCAGACACAGATCCTCTCCAAGTTACCCGGTAGGTGCGGTCTTTAAGGTAGGAAGAGAAAAGAGCGAGTGCAGTGCCTGAGATCCCCAGGTCCTGAAGAGAAGAGATCAGGATCTGGTGGTTCACGGTGTCAAATGCTGCAGAAAGGTCGAGAAGGATAAGGACAGAGGAGAGAGAGGCTGCTCTAGCAGTGTGAAGCTGCTCAGAGACAGCAAGGAGGGCCGTCTCTGTCGAGTGGCCGGCCTTGAATCCAGACTGGTGAGGGTCAAGAAGGTTGTTACTGTGGAGATAGGAGGACACTTGGCTCAAGATAGCTCGCTCCAGAGTTTTGGAGAGAAAAGGAAGAAGAGAGACCGGTCTGTAGTTGCTGACTTCAGACGGGTCGAGCGTGGGTTTCTTCAGGAGAGGGTTGACTCTCGCCTCCTTCAGAGAGTTAGGGAAACAGCCAGTTGAGAGGAGCTGTTAATAAGATGGGTGAGGAAGGTCAGAAGGTCAGGAGCAATAGCCTGGAGAATGGGAGACGGACGGGGTCAAGGGCGCAGGTGGTCGGTCGGGCGGCGGTCACCAAGCTAAGAACTTGATTGGGAGACAAGGGGGTGAAAGAGGAAAGAGAGGGGGATGAAGAAGTTAGTGTTGGTGAGGTGATAGAAGATGGATTTGTAAAGGAGGAGCGTATGTCGTCTATCTTGTTTGTAAAGTAGTCGACAAAGTGGCTCGGCAAAAGGGTGGAAGGAGGAGGGGGACAGGGGGGATCAAGGAGGTTGGAAAAGATAGAGAATAGTTCCTCTTCCTCCACACTTCCTTCACACATCACTTCCTCCACACTTCCTCCACACATCACTTCCTCCACACTTCCTCCACACATCTCTTGCTCCACACATCTATTCCTCTTCCTCCACACATTTATACCCTCCCACCACCACCACCCACCTTGGCGAGCGCGTCCCGCCCGTATCCGGCCTCCTGCGCCGTGTGCTCCTTCTCGATGACGTCGCGTCCCGTGGACACGGTGCGGTAGAGCAGCGCCTTCTCCACGTTCTCCTCTGTGGCCGACAGCAGCTCCCGGATCACCGACAGCAGCTTGGTGCTCTCGATCAGCGTCGTATCGCCGTCCACGCCGAACGTCAGGTTGCCCTGAAGAGACGGAGAGAAGATGGAACGGAGATGAAGTGAGAGAAGACAGAACTTCAGTGAGCCCGGTGAGAAGAATAGCAAGAAGAATAGCTAAAAACACGCGAATAAAAACAGAAAACATGTCTAAACAATAGGAAAACTAAAATTAAGTGTAAAATAATACGAACGCCAATGCAAAATATAACACAATAACAATAAGAGTATGTTCAATAAATAATGTGAAAAATAGTACGAGAAATTTATATTGCATGTAGATTAATGGTAGTTAAAACATTTAAACCGTTTAAAGAGCAAAGTGCAATACACAGTAAAAGATGGTGCAGTAAAATAAATAAACAGAGAAGATTAAAAGAAGGCCATATTTTATTTAGTTTAACCAAATGCCAGAGTAAACAGGTGTGTTTAGAGATGGAGTTTAAATGATACTATTGGATCTGAAAACCTTTGGTGCAGGCAGAGCGTTCCACAGCTGTGGGGCTACTAGCCAGACAATCCTCCCGTCCCTATGCTAAGCTAATAGCCTGCTAGTACTCCATATAGGAACAGATTTGTTCCAGCAGTCATCATTACGGTGAACACATCAGAATTAGAACACTGATTTGTGGCTCTGTGAACTTGTGGACTATCACTATCTTGGCAATGAAACGGCTCATTTGTGTAAAACCCAAAAGACCGGAGCTGGTGAAGGAACGAGGAGGCAGCGGGTGAAGGAACGAGGAGGCAGCGGGTGAAGGAACGAGGAGGCAGCGGGTGAAGGAACGAGGAGGCAGCGGGTGAAGGAACGAGGAGGCAGCGGGTTGAAGGAACGAGGAGGCAGCGGGTTGAAGGAACGAGGAGGCAGCGGGTGAAGGAACGAGGAGGCAGCGGGTTGAAGGAACGAGGAGGCAGCGGGTGAAGGAATGAGGAGGCAGCGGGTGAAGGAACGAGGAGGCAGCGGGTTGAAGGAACGAGGAGGCAGCGGGTGAAGGAATGAGGAGGCAGCGGGTGAAGGAACGAGGAGGCAGCGGGTTGAAGGAATGAGGAGGCAGCGGGTGAAGGAACGAGGAGGCAGCGGGTGAAGGAACGAGGAGGCAGCGGGTTGAAGGAACGAGGAGGCAGCGGGTGAAGGAACGAGGAGGCAGCGGGTGAAGGAACGAGGAGGCAGCGGGTGAAGGAACGAGGAGGCAGCGGGTGAAGGAACGAGGAGGCAGCGGGTGAAGGAACGAGGAGGCAGCGGGTGAAGGAACGAGGAGGCAGCGGGTGAAGGAACTAGGAGGCAGCCGTTACCAGGTGGAGGATGGTGGCCAGGATCTTGTACACGGTCTGAATCTCCTCGCCGGTGAAGCCGATCACCTTCATGGCGTCGGCCACGACTTTGAAATCGGCGCCGTCATTGATGGAAGACTGGAGAGAGAAGGAGAGAGAAGGAGGGAGGGAGAGAGAGAGAGAAGGAGAGAGACGGAGAGAGAGAGGGGGGGAGAGACAGGAGGGAGAGAGAGAAGGAGAGAGGAGGGAGAGAGGGAGAGAGAAGGAGAGACAGAAGAGAGAGAGGAAGAAGAGAGGGGGAGAGAATGATGTTGTTGTTTATTTTGCAGCGGAGGTATAATTTAAATTTTGAAAAACTAAATTTCGCTCCAGTGTTTAGAGCCGAGGTCACGACCTCGTTCCAGTTAATTGGTTAACTGGTTAATTAAACTACAAACTGCCGCCTCAGCTGTTTGTAGTGTTCCACGACATCAGGCCCTTCGTTGCTGTCGAGTGTGTGTTGTTGTTGTTGTTGTTGTTGTGTGATGTTGAATGGGAAGACGCACCTTGATCTGGCCTCCGCCTTTGAGGTAGTTGTAAGCCGTCGGGTCCTTCTGGATGTGAAGAGAGCGGAGCAGGGCGTCCGGAGCGCCTCTGAGCAGCTGGGGACCAATCACAGACAGACACGAGTACCGACAGCACCGAGGCATCTGTTGTGTAGTTCCTGCCGTGACTACAGAACGCACTCAGCGTCTGTTCCCCGAGGTTGAACTCATTGCATCTTTTCTTCCAATAAAATCTGCTGCTCGCTGAACAAAAGGCCCCTTCATGACTCAGAAAATCTGCACGGATCTGATTTCCTGCAGACGAGTCTTTCACATGCCCGAACTAAAACACACACACACACACACACACACACAAATACCTGGTAGTATGAGTGAAAGCTCCGCTCTCCTTCCTGCTGGAAAATAACTCTGGACTGTTGGAGAGAAAGGGAAAGATGGTGTAACATGACTCCATATAATTAGCCTTTTTTTCTTTCTTTTTCCTTTTGTTGTCTATCTATGCATTTTTCATTTTATGTTTATTATTTTGTAAAATGTTAAGAATTATATAGGTAGAGGCTTCGAATAAGCCTAGTTGGCTTTTCCTGCACTGAGATATTTATTAATCTCTGTTGTGATTTTTATTTTGTTTTATTGTTTGAATTGTGCAAAATAAATGAATAAATACACAATTAAATAATTAAATAATTTTAAAAATTAAATAAATAAACATAAGAATCTCCTCAGACCAACAACAAAGTGTGCTTCTATGTTTCTATGATTTTTTTTCAAGGTGTTTGTCTCAATCTGTCAGTGGTAAAAAAAAGAAAACACTTTGAATTGGCCGTGCATGCGGCAGCTGTCTGCAGCGCTCTACGACAAAACTTGACAAAAACATTGAAAAATAAGAGTCCAGGTTGCAAAATGAAGAAGTTACCCTTTAAGACACAAACGGCCGTCGGTAAAATAGTAACCGCACGCCTACCACAAACTTTATTGCACTAAATCCCCCGACTTCGCCGTCGGCAGGTGCGACCACCCTAGGCTCCGCCTCCCTGTGCTCCGCCTCCTTTACCTTCTCCAGCAGGTAGTTGTTGATGTGGCCTCCGATGGGGTCTCCCTTGAAGTCAAAGTTGATGTCCATGTACTTGCCGAAGCGGCTGGAGTTGTCGTTGCGGTTGGTCTTGGCGTTCCCGAAGGCCTCCAGGACGCAGTTGGATTTGAGCAGCATGTTTTTCACCCTGCGGGAAGGCGGGGGCGACATGACAGGTGAAGGGGTTAAAAAGGGGCGCGGTCAATAACTTCTATGTGAAACCATATTTGCATCGTCACCATATTTACTTTATAACACAGGGATATGCAAATGGCGTGTATATAGCTTGTTGTGCTGCCGCCATGTGGCCATTAAGAAGAATGAATGAAGGTTAAATAGCAAGTAACATGGAGAGAATTATTTATAAAAAGCCTGAATATGACTCACTGAACACTCTGTGACCCCCTGATGCATCAACGCATCATTTTAAACTTCTTTTTAAAATCTCATTCTTTGTAAATAAACGTTGCGCAACAAGGCGTCATTTACGTGGCCTGTAATTCACCAATTTTCAGGATTAAAAGGCTAATGATTCAAGCAATATTATCTAATCTCACACAAATTTTGAACAAAGAATAAGACGTAAATATACATTATTATTGTGTGGCAGGTTTTTTTGCATATGAAATAGGGGATTTTTTTTTCACTATCTGGGATATTAAAATTATTAGAAACAACATTAATTTGGACGCATTGCACCAAACCCTGTAGTGCTGCATAATATAGCACAGCGCCTTGATAACAGCATGTTGTTTGCCCCATAAACTGTAATGGCTCTAAAAGTGTATTTTTAATGGGTTTAATGGGGACATTTTTGCCCTGAAGGGTCTGAGTCTCTATTTTTTGGCTACACAGTGTTATAGAAGTTGATCTTCAACTTCCAAAATAAAAAAAACTACTCAAAACAGTCTAAATGATCAAAAAGATAACAACTAAAAAGCCAGAAAATGGACTTTGTGATGGATAACTCTTAAAAAGAGTTCTCCCTCCTCTTCATATCAAAGCAATCCAAAGAAAGAGTTAAAAACCACGATGTGCTCTACTTATTCATGTCACATAGAGACTGACCTTTGACCCCACATGGCAACCTCCACTGGAGGAAATGTACATTCTGCACTCATGCGTCCTCTAAATGCGTATTTATTGAGTGCTGCAGATACATTCTGAACATAGAGAATCTACCGTGTACAAAATGTATTTAAAGATGACCCAAAAACCTTTTCACTGCTCGACTCATCTTCACCTCTGACCTACATTTAGTTTATTTTAAAGCAAAGCTCATCTCGTGCTTCACTCTTTACATCGATTTCAACACCCTTAAACACGACCGTCCTGTTATACTTCTCCTGCGGTGTGGTGGGACACTCCCAGTCCCCTCCCACCCAGTTACCAGAGATATGTTCTAAGGCTTAGTTGAGTATTCATCTGAAATATGACAATGAGTTACTTCTCCCTACACCGTCTCAGATAAGATCAGATAATAACGCTGACCTAGAAAATAATCAAGAATGAGCTGCACATTTCTAAAGGTGTGACTTTAACCTGCAGGGACCCACAGAAGAGCTCCTCCCCCTCTGATACTGTTACATTGTATTCAGGTGGAAAAGTTGCCCACCTTTCTACCTCGGCCCTCTGATTGGGATTGGTGATAGCAGCGATGTATTGCATGATGTACTTGCTGGCTTCGGTCTTTCCTGCTCCACTTTCCCCTGCAAAAAAAAGAAAAAAAAGAAAAAGAAACACAGTTTAAAGAGTAAAAAATAGTACAAAATCCATTCATACATTTTTAATTCAAATTAATTAAATTTAAAGATCAATAGATTTAAATAACCAAACATTCACTTGTAGTTAAAAGGAAATGAGTAAATTATACACACACATTTCAGTATATGTCAACCTCAATTCACATCTGAGGATTTGACGGGCATGTTTTATTTTAGAAATTGAAAAAATACAAAAATCATGGGATTGAAAAATGTCGACCTTATTTAGCATTTTTTGTCAAATAAATAAAACATTTTTTTAATGATTTATGTTATTCTGACATGTTTGATTTCTCTTTACACTTTATACCGTTTCCATAGAGAATATTTATTAGACTGCTTGGGGTTCAGAGGGTTGAGACCCTCAATGGGGGTCCTCTATTTTTATATGATTTTTGACAGGCACAGAATACAGTAAACATGTACTGTAACTGATATCTCCATTGGATTTGGGGTCAGATCAGTTCCCCCTCTCACCACCAGATGGTGCTGTGTCCTCTGCCTGGTTTCCTCCACGCTGCCACACAGCTTGAGATCACATGGAATATTTAGTTTCATGAAAAAATAAGATTGCTGTAGATTGCGTTTATGGTTTATCAACTTGGGAAAAGTTAAATGAATATCTGTTAAGAAGTCTCTCTTCCGTAACACCTTTCGAGGCAGAAACCACCTGAGTTTAAAAGTAAATAAAGCAGTATTAAAGCAATACTTTATACTTTAATAGTAAAAACTCGGATCCCAAGGTATATTGTTCTTGTGCGTAGCACGGGGGAGTAAGACGTCTGTGTGCGGCCGTGCGGGGGGGCTTCCCCTTGTTACCCGAGATGACGATGCACGTGTCTTTGTTCCTCCTCTTCATCGCCTTGTAGGCGGCGTCGGCGATGGCGAACAGGTGGGGCGGCCTCTCGTACAGCTCGCGGCCCTTATATTGCTCCACCACGTCGCGCCCGTAGATGTTCATGGCGCGGTACGGGTTGACGGACACGATCACCTCTCCGATGTACGAGTAGATCCTGCCCTTCTCGAACCTGCAGCGCGCAAACACACACAAACACACACACACACACACACACAGACACACATCAAATATCAGGTGTACTTGTATTTGTATTTCTTCTTAATCATTTATCACCACAGGGACCGATCATTTGAGAATGCATAGTAGTTTGAGCATGCATTTTGTATTTAATTCTTCAATAACTAATTTTAAAAAAAATACATTTAAAAAAAAATTATTAAAATAAATTTGCAATTCATGTAAGAATTATACAAATATGTATTGTGAGGTTCCCGGCACCCTTCATGGTCAAAGTGATGATTAAATACTGATAAACATCCATATTAAAGTCATATCTTGTGTGTATTTGTGTGTGTTCTCTATAACATTGTGACATTTGTATATTTTTATTTGGAGGCTTTAAATAAGCCCCGTGGGTTTTCTGCCTCATTCTGCAGTGTGATATTATGTATTTTTTATTTGTGTGTCTTTATTTTAATTGTGCAAAAGAAACTCAATTAAATTACCTTTATTATGTATTACATTTTTATATTCAGATCTTGATGTTGCCTTAATGACACGAAACATCGGCCATCATAAAAGAGTTTATCAGATATTCACATTGCTGAAATGTAAACAAGCCAGCACACGAAACCCAAGGACATCACGTCACAGTGATGTAACAGTGATGTAACAGTGATCTCACCGTGATGTAACAGTGATCACTCAGGCCCTCCATCATTGGCGATAAGGAGGTCACTCTGTGTGACTCTGATCTCGATCCTCTCCCCGCCACAAGCCTTTATGTTAATGCCATTAAAGCAACGGTTTACCCAGCTCTCCTACCTCCCTTTCCTTCTCTCCGCCCATCTCTCTCTCTTTCTGTCTCTCTTTGTTCATCTCTCCCTCTCTCTCCACTCATCTCTCCACTCATCTGTCCCTCTCTCTTTCTGCCTCTCTCGGTTCATCTCTCCCTCTCTCCACTCATCTGTTCCTCTCTCTCCCTCTTTCTTTCTGCCTCTCCACTCATCTGTTCCTCTCTCTCCCTCTTTCTTTCTGCCTCTCTCCGCTCATCTCTCCCTCTCTTTCCTTCTCTCTGCCTATCCCCTCCCTCTCTCCCGCTCCACTCATCTCTCCCTCTCTCTCTCTCTCTCCACTCACCTCTCTTTCCCTCTCTCTTCCCCCCCCTCCAGCCTGACTTCCTCTCCAAAGAGGACCAGGACTCCGGCGTCTCCCCACAGAAGAATGGCCTCTTTCTTCGTGCGCTGCCTCTCCAACATGGCCGCAGCGTATTATCCAACGATGGCGTGAGGTGATCGTGGGTTTGAAGCATCAACCAGAAGAAATAAATCCATCCCTCACTAGTGTTGCTCAGAGACGCCGTTAGAACCACAAATAAAGCGCAGAAGAAGAGTGATCAACCTGCAGCGTTACTCTCTCTCATCTTATCTGATCCTTTAAAACGTGTTTGAACATCTGACTGCACACTGAATACAATGAAGATACAGAGAAATATTCTTGACATTTGAACCTATTAAAAAAAATAACTGTGCCGCGACATCCCCCTGTGAAATAGGGAGAAGACGCCGCGAGTGATGTGAGGCAACACGGCCACAGGAAGCTGAACCGTGAGGCCGAACTGAGGGCAGAGTGGAACTCGAAAACACTGCACAACCGTTAAAACAATCACATTCATCTGGACATACAAACTAGTCTTACATTATATTAACTTAATGTGTACGTTGAGAACAGACTAAATGAAGCAAACTACCGCGTCGCGTTGACGTCACATGACATGTCATTGTCCTCGTAGAGACAACGATGCGGCCGGTGAGCTCATCTCGTGAACACACTGGATGACGGTGACATGCGATGTTCATGACGGTGCAGCATGATGTCATCGTCACCGCCGGATGTCTTCAGTGACCGTGTTTACATGCATTCGAATAACTGGCTTAGTCGGACTGAAATCGAATTATCCGTTTCATGTAAACACCTTTGTTCGACTGTGTGCGGTCCGACTACGATCCGATTAACACCCCTGGATAACTCGATCCTATCCGGTTGATAATTCGACTATCGCGGCATGTAACGGTGAATTGGATTAGGAACTGGACTTTGCGTCTTTGCGCATGCTCGAGATCCCGCCGCCCTCCTCCCTCCCTCCCATGTCGTGACCCGGAAGTCGAAAGAGACGATAAGTTGTCACTGCCGGGAGCCTGGCCGGCAGAAAACAAACAAACAACGCTTTGGAGAACACAAGAGCCACCACACATTTCTGGACCGAAGAGCAGACAGAATTTATGCTTAACCTTGATCTCTGTTCGCCATCTTTCTCGAAATGTTGATGTTGTCGTTGTTGTTGGTGGTGGTGAAGAGGTCAAGCGGAAATGGCTGTATCACCACGAGTTGTAATGAAAACAGCGCCGCCTATCGTATCGGATATGACATGCTTTCGGCCAATGATTCGAATTACTCACTGCCATGTATATTGGGATAATAGCAGATCCCCCAAAAGATAGCATAGTCCGACTAAAGCAAGATTCGAATTATACCATCATGTAACCGCACTGACTCAAACCCCGAGTGAACTTTGCATCACAGTTAATCTTCGTCTCCCTGGGCGTCCATGTTTGTCTGAAGGTCAAGTGAACTCTACGACCTTGAAGTCTGCATTAGTAGTTGTTACATTGTGATGCCTTATTGGCCAGTACGAACAGGAAGTGATGCGTTATTGGCCAGTACGAACAGGAAGTGATGCCTTATTGGCCAGTACGAACAGGAGGAATAAGAACAGCAAGCAAAACCCGTTTCAACGTTCTATGTTGGCAGCTGACTGTTGTTTTAAGAGAGAAACCGGATGTTCACTGAGAGCGATTGCACCGCTCAAGTCAGTCACGAGTTAGAAGGAATACATGGAAACCAATCAAACATACAACGATCTCTGCAGCAAATTCTCAGGAATAATGAAAAGTCTTCATTATTTGGGAGCTAAAACTTGAAAACTGTCACAGGTCTGCAGGCGCAAATAGTGTCAAAGAATGTATGAAGTGCATGAATTACTTTTACGATGAGGTTAAATATTTTTTTTTAAAGGAAAACCACATTCAAATACAGAAATAAAGATGCAACATATGTCAGTGTTCATACTTCAAATTATAATACAAGCAGCATGGGATGAGCAGGGCCACTTTAATGAGCATCTAAGCTAACATGCTAGCTCTTCCTCCCCACTACAGAAAAAGACCTCCGTTGTGCCCCCCCACCCATCAGTCAGGAGGCTGCTGTGTGCCTGCTCCATTGTTCTGATGTCAATTGGAGGTCTTTGTCTGAGACATCTCTAACACACACACACACACAAACAAACACACAGACACACACACACACACACACACAGACACATAAAGACACATACAGACACAAACACACACAAAGACACACACATACACACACACAAAGACACATACAGACACACACACAGACACACAAACACACACACGTACAGACACATACAGACCCATACAGACACACACAGACACAAACACACACACACAGACACCTACAGACCCATAGACACACACACACACACACACACACATACACACACACACACATGTAGAGAAGCTTCTAGGGGCTCGTGAACAATGGCTTACATGATGGGAGGGTCTTATCTGAAGTCCCAGCTGGGTGTGAGGAGGAGACCTGTCCGTGCAGGTGTTTTACATAAATACAAAGAGTCACCAACAGGAACAAAACATGGGTCACACACTCCTGATAACATTTGTCACAACGGAATTTAATTATTTCACTAATACTGGTCATACTGGTAAAACTGGAGTGATCTGAGGCATTAGGCCACACCGGTAATAGTGAGTATCTGCCAGGAGCACGCAGCGGTGATTTAACAATAAACCGACAGAACAGTTTGCAACAACGTGATAAATCACCTGAAAACTCGTCAGTCACCAACCTGTAGTAATAGTTCCAATGAAATATGAAAATAGATTTAATCCATCTCTTGTTTGAAATAAAATAAAAAAGTATACCTGACTTGCCTCAAATAAAAACCCTCAGTTCATTAACACAAGAACTGTCAGAGCTGTGTTACCATGGCGCCCACACTGTCACTTACTGCACTCACTGAAAAAGTAGTTTTTTTTTAAAGTAAAAAAAAGGTTATTTCAAAGAGAAGCAGGCAGAAGGGTCTAAAATAGTATATAAAAGATAGAAGCTAAAGTGAACCAGTATACCTTCGGTAGCTAGAAGAATCGTAGCGTGATTGGCCCGTCTGTGTTTGAGGGGCGGGACTTAGCGAAGCGTCAATTCAACTAAAGCGTCAAACTCCATTGAGGTGAACTTCGAACATGATCTCACACAAACAACGTGACGTCTCCCAAAAGAGTGAGATGGACTTTCCCAACTCAACCACAGAGACTCAGTGACTGGGAGATTCATATTGCTTGATTCTGTTTGAATGACGACTCGGACAAAATGATGACCTCATTCAAGCCAACGTGGAGGGGATATTTGTATGAATACGGTCATCAGTCGGTCATTGTGGTTTTCTCTTTCCCACCGATAACAAAACATATCATAATAGCGTCAACAAATCTTCTGATCCATCTGTTCCGCTCTCATTTGGGAGGATTTAAATGGACACAGGACAGAGATTAGAAAAGTGGCCATGACAGTCTCCTAAAACTAATACGTGTAGTTACATGGGATCAGAAATGAACACACGCCATCGGTCCGTTTATTCATCGTCACACTGAACTGGGTCATTTGACGCCGAGGTGCAACAACAGAGCTGGTCGGAGCTGCAGCCCTGTGAGCCCTTTCCAAAAGGACGCCTCCCAAGAGCTGCCAGGAAATGAGAGAGGAAGGAGGAAATATCAAACGTGCCACCTTATAGTAAAAGTCTCTTAGTAAGTTTCTTTTCTTGTAATTATTCCATTTATATTATATTAATTTTGTATTTTCTAACATTTTTTTGTGTACAATATGTACAACAGATAGATTTCGTTATGTGTTTTTATTTTCTTCCTCTAATTAACACTCTTTTTTGTGTATATGTGTACAATAAACACATTTATATGTATGTATGCACGTATATACTGTATATACAGTATATATGTTTCTTTTCTCCCTTTAATAATTTAAAAATAATATTTTGTGCATTATTTGTCAAATTATTATTGCTATTATTATTTTGTATCATATGCCTTGTTGGTCTGCTCTGTTTCGTTAAAAAGTTCAACATTAAAGTAAAACATTTAAAAAAGAGAGCTCCGATTGATGAAAGATGACCTCGAGCAGAGGGCAAGTAAAACGTCCCATGGGGCTCGGCTTGCCTGAAGGAGTAAATACATATTAAACACTAATGATATAAGTAAGTAGGCTAATTATATAAGTACGGAGGTATAGGAGTGAGACATCTGGTAAAAGACGACATTTTAATTATCCTGGAAACAGGAGGTTCAGTGCGGTGGGGGTCAGAGGTCAGAGGACGGGGACCACATGAGCTTACAACAACAGATAAAACATGCTTATGAATAAAAGAATAAACAAAGTAAAAGGAGCTCCAACGATGGCCTTCACGCGGCTCTCACACTATATTAATGCTCTGAATGTCGTATAAAGACACACACACACGCACACGCGATGTTGATAAAGAGACTTCAAGGATTTGTCTTACGTGTGTGACCAATGTTTTTTACTCCACCGAGGAGCTGTGTCTGCTTTAAAAATACCAGAGGAACCCTAATGTCTCACAGACACACACACACACACACACGCACACACACACACACACACGTACTCCCTTCAGATGTGAATTACAGAGCAGAGCCAAGCACAACCACTGTCTCCAGTCGTGTTTGGGTGGGTCTTTTTTTATGGTGAACTTTGTGAGGAGCGATTTATGACATGTTCTCACTAAACAATCTCCCCCAAGCAACCCCAAAAATAAAAGCTCCTGAGAAGAATCAAGAGGTAAATGGGAGAATGCCTGCCAGCCCCCCCCCCCCCCCCCTCGAGACACACTGGTGTAATTATGCCATTTTATTTAATTATCTGCCTCTGAAACACACAAATTTGCCGCTCGAGTTAAAAAGGGGCAGATGTGCCGAGCGATTCCAAAAAGTAAAATGAGCCGTCGTAAAAAACCGTTATCAGCCTGTGAGCTTCTGCTCGGGAAAGTTCAAGAGAAAGTTTCTGCCAGACTTCAAGGCAGTTTGTCTGATGGAGGAAACGTTGTTATGCTGCGTTCACGTCGTCATCGTGACACGTGTGTGTGTGTGTGTGTGTGTGCGTCCTTCGGGGTGATTGTTGGATTTATGAAGGGTAGGAAGATAATCTGTGTTTGTTCCACTTTTATCTCAGAGTTGATTTAACATCACTGCTCTTGCTTGGTCTGATAGCAGCTTGACGCTCGGCTTAACCTCACTGGGTAAAGAACAGCTCGGAATGTCAAGGTCACTCTGATCCCGACTACAGCCCGACAGGAGGAAGGAAACCAAGACGAGGTCTCGCCGATTGACGGGTAAACTCTGCTTGTCATGTGACATCCATTCATTGCCCCTTAGTGGCTCGTAAACATCTGGGCTCTCTGCATTAGGGCGGATTTTCCGCTGCTTTTGTAAAGCCGGCTTAGTGCAGCAGCTCCCGTCTGCAGGAGACGCAGCCCGTCAACCCGTCAGCCTCCCTCGGCCACACATCTATCTCCTCCCGGGATCAGGAGGAACAACAGAGGCACACAGCCGGCCTGCACCGAGGACCCATCCACCCGGATGAAGAGTTTCACTCCAGAGATGTTTCCTGATCCAACACAAATATGGATGCACGGTCTTGATTGCATTTCCTATCATCAATACACTTAATGGCTCCCTCTGGTTTGAAGACAACACGTGTGTTCCATGTTCCGGCCCTCTGATGATGCAATATCTGACTGAGCAATATAATGTTATCGCATTAGAACAGAGAGAGAGTGAGAGAGAGAGGCAGGCGTCCCATCTGTCGTCACGACAATGAGCCAGCACATGAGGATGTGCATCATGTGACCCGAACGCAACATCACTGCAACAAGCCAGAGCAGCAACACTATTTCCAGTGCAGTCTTCATCCATCTTTACCTTTAATCTGCAATAGGTTTCTCCACTATTATATTATTATTCGCCTGTATCTTATGCAACGAAAGACAATGATTGTCTCGTGGATGACCAGACGTTGTGCAGATTCAAGTGCAATTTACCAGCTTTTAATGAAACTGTGTCGAGATGAAATCGATCATATTGTTTTACGTTATGTTTTTATTCAAATTATTCATTCAAAGCAACTTGGAAGTGAAACCTCACATGATTTATTATTTCAATTCAGTTTATTTTGTATAGCCCATTCTCACAATTTACAAATTTGTCTCCGAGGGCTTTACAATCTGTAGACATACGACATCCCTGACCTTTGACCTCACATCGGATCCGGAAAAACTCCCAAGAAATAGAAAAAAACCTTTTACAGGGAAAAAAGGGAAGAACCCTTCAGGAGAGCAACAGAGGAGGATCCCTCTCCAGGATGGACAGAAGAATAGATGCCATGTGTACAGAAGGACACATTCAATGAGTAGGACAGAGTGTATGAATAGTTGGTAGTCGGCATCGACCACGATCCAGACCTCCATGATCCATCAGGCAGATATTTAAAGCTGCTACTGGGAACTTCCATGTGGCGCCCCTGTGGACTAAAGTGGTAGTGTACCGGAGAGCTCTCTTTAGAAAACCTCTCATTTCACTGCAGCAGCGTCTGACAGTCTATCCCTTTCAGTCCTGGTTCTGGTTCTCCCGTGCCCCTCTTCCCTCCAGCAATACCTCCTGGGTCTCCAGCAGCATGGTGTCGGCTCCCAGAGGAGGAGGAGGAAGAGAAGGAGGAGGAGATACTGCTGGAGATCCAGCAGAGACCAGTCCACTGTGGACAGATCCAGATCCGGCTTCACCTGCAGTCGGCGCTCCGGAGGGAGGAGTAGAGCTCTGCTTCTCCTCTTCCTCCTTCTCCCCCTCCTCCTCTAGCAGCAGCAGAATGAGGAGCATTAAGAATAACTCTCTAGAACCCGACCCTGTTCTCTCTGGTGGTCTTGTTTAAATCCCTGGAGTAAATCTATGTGCACCGATGCAAACATCTCTTTAAAACTTCCGGGAACCTTCTGTTGTGATTCTGGGCAACGCCACATGCTCGTTTCCTGAATGTCGGCCAGCGCCGGCACGGGTTCCTCCCGTTCACGTCGGGGCGCTACAGGATGTCTCATGAGGCCGGCAGGTCCGGATACTTATGGGAAATGGGAGCCATGTGTAAACAGATCAGGTGACACACACACACACACACACACACACACACACACACACACACACACACACACACACACACACACACACACACACACACACACACACACACACACACACACACACACACACACACACACACACACACACACACACACACACACACACACACACACACACACACACACACAAAATCTGATTAAATTCCCAAAGTGGAATAAAAGAGCTTTCTGGTAAAATAAGGGGGGGGGGGAGGGTGAACCTGTTTACGGTGTAACACACAACTGATGTGACTGTCAGTGACCTCGGCAATGAAAAGGGATGACTGGATTGATTTTGAGGGGAAGAGAGAGAGGAAAATAGAACGTAAACCTATCCACAAGAAGCAGACATTGCTCAACACGCTATTCCAGGGTTAGGAGACTTCTATTGGGGTAAAAGAAGGACACACAAACATACAGATGGACCAAGAACAACAGCACAGAGCTATAAAGTGTTTATTTACACTACAGAGAAAATACTTTTAAAGACAGTGGTGAAAGTATCACTCCATGACAAGGACACGTCCTGCGTTTAAATGTCTACTCAAAATATACGTAAAGTATTAAAGGTTTTCGGCCCCTGACATAAATGATCATATATTACATTGGAGACTTGGAGGCGGAGCTTGTTTTACCCACTTGATAGAGTTTAGTCCAGCGGTTCTCAAGCTAGGGGTCGGGCCCCTCTAAAAGGGTCTCCCTGAGGGGTCAGGGAGACGATGAGTGGAAACACGACACACTTTAAATGTTTTGTGAGGATCGACCTCTCATTCACGTGTATGACTATTATTATTATTATGTGTATTAACTTATGACAATTAAGTACTTCAAGATGAGCGGATACCAGTTTCGTTGACGCCTCCGGCCTAAAAGGCTGTATTTTATTCTCGCTCCCCGATCCCAACATCCTGCCCGCTCGCTGCTGCACATGTGCAGACCAGTGCTACACACCTGTGGTTACACACCTGTGGTTACACACTCCCGTGCACGCTATGATGGTACATTGTAAAAGAATCTCTGGCAGGAGGAGCGCTAGGTAACTTCAGCCGTTGGCAGCCGGTCCCGGTTAACAGTAACGGAGGTTACGTTGAGTTACACGATGGTGCGTTCAAGCTCTCTTCAGTTAAAACGAGCATTGGGCTGAGGTTACTTAAAACTTCAACATGAAATGTGAAATGTAGTAGTTGGCCAGAAACTTGAATAAATACAGTTGTTTTCACAGGAGGGAATTATGTTTTTTGTAAAGTAAAATGTTAATTTGAGAGCTAGTAGCCGTGGCTCGGGATAATTATAGTGCAGTAAAAAGTGCAATATCTCCCTCTAAGATGTGAAGTACAAAGACGCTTTAAATGGATTTACTCAAGTAAGGTACAGGTACCTCAATAGTGTGAATGTACTTAAGAGTGAACTCAACTGTCTGAGAGTATTAAAGGTAAAGAAGTATTGGATGGAGTCAGTATCAGCTCAGTGTGTGTGTGTGTGTGTGTGTGTGTGTGTGTGTATTTAGTGAAGCGAGGCGCTGGCTGTGAAAGTGAGTACGCTGTTCCACCCCCACCTCGGGGCTCAGCTCCAACAGGTGGATAAGAGAACAAAGCAACAATGAAGGAAGCAGGAGGATGACATCACAGCTGCCTAGGACACACAAACATACACAAAGACAAACACCCGTACACTCACGCTCTCTCACACACACACACACACACACACACACACGCCATTGTTACATGCATCGTTAGGGATTGGTGACATGCGACCTGATTCCTGAAAAACTTGGAGCGCTCTGCTTCAGTGAATGAGGCTCAGATAAGAGTCGCATGAATGCATCATGTCTTGTGTGTGTGTGTGTGTGTGATGTGTGTGTTTCTGGGAAGTTGTATCTAGGGGTTTTGTTGCAGACTGATGATGCGGTTGCTTGTTGTCTCATGAGCCAGGCAGCATTAATGTGATGCCCTACAGCAATAAATCCTCCAGTAAGACAACAACAACAACAACAACAACCCAGAAGATTAGTCTTCATTTTAAATACCACGGTATCTAGGAAATATCAGAGAATACCAGAATATGAATAGAATATTAGGGGGAACGGGTATTAGGTTAAAAATCATAATTACAGATTGCAACGAAAGACCAGAACTTATATTTTTCTAAAAATATTTACCCAGTGATATTTTTGATCGATGATGAAGAGTAAACATGCTCTTATACGGGCACATTTGGGCCAGAAATATTGAGGTTTGATAACTCGTCTCATAAAGCCACACATTACATTCTCAGTGGAGCAGAAAATATCTGTAATAAAACATATTTAAGAGGAATAAAGACAAGACAACGGAAAGAAACGATGACGCGGAGGCAGGAGAAACAGAACTCGGGCTCCCGGCCCGCCGGCCCACTCGGGCATGGAGTCCACAAACGAGACGTCTCTCTGTGAGCTGCTCGACTTGTTTTAGGGGGAATAAAGCTCCACGAGCCTGTTTATGTAAGGACGGTAATGTGTTTCACATTACAGACGCTTGTGTGGAAATTCTTGTGGTGAGACTGGACTTTTCACTGGCGGATTGGCGCTACGAGTCTCTCTCTCTCTCTCTCTCTTTCAGGGAAACTCTTTTTTTTGGAGCTTCATGATTAGCACAAAATCTCCCGGGAGAGTCTGAGGAACTGAAGCAACACTGCTAAGACGTATTAGTTTAACAACCTTGTCATCTCCCTCAGATCCCGGTCCTCCCCTGTGAAGCTCAAAACCCGCCGGCGGGATCGAAAAAGCATGTTTTTCATTGGACGATCGGCGAAACCTACCTGAACACAGCTAGAAGCTGTAAAAAACGACCAAATAAATGTTTTAAAGACCCTTTATTCTTTGAGTCTCAATTCAAATGTCACCTCAAAATAAACTGTTCGCTCAACCGGATCCTGAAAAATACATCTAATTCTACGCTATTTGGCGCAACTGGGAGGTGCATTGAGGAGAGGACAGGAGGGACTGTAAGTATACAAATATATATATAAACAAAATTCAGAGGGTTTTAAATGCCTGTAATTGACTGCCTACTGGTCAAGAGAGCAGGGAGCCAATGGGTGACCTCCGTCCATCTGAGCATTCATCTGTAAATATTTCCCTTCCAGTCACTGGCCACCGCTAATAAGCAGGTTGGGATTAAATATCCTTCTAGGCATTTGCTGCAGAGTATCACACATTTCCAACTCCGCTACAGGGTGAGGACGTCCGCCATGGAACTGTGTGTTCTGCACGTGGACTTTGGTTTTTATTGCCGAGGATGGAATGAACAAAGAAATGAAAGAGAGCAAACATGTCCTTGTTTAACCTAAAGTTATATGGCGGTCGGCTCGCTCTCGTTTGTTGAAGCAGGGAGGCGTAGTCAGAAATGACCGTTTTTCACAATTATTTTCTTAATTAATTGTGTGGTTTCCTTTTTTTCGCACTATAAATCCAATAAGCAGCATCAATAAGAGTGCTAGTATCGATACAATCCTAACGATGCCCATCCCTACACGAGGAAACAAACATTTCAGTATCACCTGTGCCTTCACTGACTTATTCACAGAGCCGTATCTCACAGGAGGAAGTACAAAGTCTGACCTTTGACCCAGAGTTTCTCTCCCGTGCAATCCCTGCTCTACCTGAGCCACGTGGGTACTTTGACCCCTGCCATTGTTCTTTGGGAGAAAGAGTCGGGTTGGCCCTTTCTGCAGCGCACCTCCTCTGCTCTGCTCAAGCGGTTAAAACAGGAGCACCATTGTTCCCTGAAGGGGCCGCCGAGAATACTTTGCCTGTAATTTCCCGATCAAATCCAGGAAATGCCAAGAAAAGAGCGACAACTTTCACTTCCGAGCGATTCGATTGGGAGCTTCCTGCAGAGCATGCACCGATGTGCTCCCTTGGCATCGTATCCCGACACTCGGGTCTCTCAAATACACGAGCGCGTCTACTCGTGCACATGGGATTCCCAACTGGGCAATGAAGAGGAGGAGCAGGAAGCAATGAAATGTGAGGAGCAAGGGCGAAGGGGAAATGCCAGCTTTGCTTCCTCGCCGGGCCTGCTCCGTATTATATTGGAGACATCCTGTTCAAGGTCCTCTTTAACTCCCCCCCCCATGGATGGGTTCAAAGGTCAAACCACTCGGAGCGGTTCATACAGTCCAACAAACCGGCGCTTTCATATTTACATTTATTCAGGGGTATTACGTCAAACATTATCATGTTTTTTCGCCCGATGGAAACACCGGAGGAGGGTTCAGCCCGAGCTCAAATTCTTGTCCTCCAGTTTAACACGTTTGCAGCAGCCGGGGGGGGGGGGGGGGGCACAGTCTGCATACCACATCTGGGCGACGCAGCGTAGTCTGGGGCACAAATAGTTGTGCTCCCAATTGTGTTTTGCAACGGGATTTAAAACCCACCCGTCATGCACTCCCACATGACTAAAACAAACAAACATCCCGTCCTGTGAAGCTCAGGCGCTGGTCCACTTCCTTCATCTGCACAGAAAAAGAGAAATGCTTTGTCGTTGTTGTTCTTGTTGTGGTTTTTTTATCTGGAATATCAGACATCCATTTGAAAGAAGAAATGAAGAACTCATTCTGTAATTATTTGGGGAAAAGCATGGCAGGAATGCTGCTTTTTCTCCTGGATTCCAAGGGACGGACGAGGCGCTGCCTTATAAAGCCGCTGAGACGCTCACTGGGGCATCAGACCGGCGGTCCACGCAGAGCCGGAGACGTTCTTTCATCCGTAGTCATCTTCAGTCAGACGGAGGTGGAGACTGAAGCTCAGCCGTCCTGCTGGAGAGCTTGTGATTTGCAGCTGTTGATGCTACGATACATATTTAGATTTATCGTGGATTGCAATAAAAACACTCACAGTAGTAACTTTCAAAAGGAAATCTTCTCGGCTCACTATTTTGGTAGAGAAGTGAAAAGAATAGACCCTGATGTATGTTTTTATGTACAGGAAATAAATATGAAAGACCAGACTCCCCGAATCGTTATGACTTAGGATATTTAGTATATACAAATATTTGTTTCAGAATATGAGGGAAAGGGATTGCCAGCATGTTTCAGAGTTTAAAAAAAACATTTTGATGGTGAATTGCGTTTATTTGGGCCAAAGAAATGTTCATATCGTCTGACTGCCATGGAGCAGCTTCGTCTGGCTTGTAGCATCTCAGTGGTCATTCATTAAAAATCGACCTAAAGCATCGGAGCACTCGCACGTGAAGCGTGTGTTTTCGATACCATCGTTCCCTTCAGTGTGTGACATATCACCATGTCGTCATATCATATCTGCTGACTGACTGGATTCAGCTAAAATTACCAAAATTTGCTGCAGGAATTTGGCTTGAAATGTGATCCTTCCAGACGTCTCGAGAAGAAAGAGACTGGGACTTCTGCTGGGCTCTATTTCGGGGCTGGGAGGCTCTCGGAGGTCGGCCCCGCAGTTCAAACCTCAAAAGCAAAAGTAAATGTCAGAGAGAGAGAGAGAGAAAAAGAGAGAGAGACCACAACTCAACGTGGCACAAGTCTTTCCTTCACGAGGCCTGCAGTGACGAGGCCTTGTGCTCCGTTTGCTCTTCCAGAACTTGTGAATAAAACTCAACAGCGTTGAAGAAGTATTTTTAGAGCCGAGCTTTCAGTGTGCAGACTGACTTTTTTCTTCTTCTTCTTTTCCTTCCCACCAGGCTCATTTCCCACCATGCATGGTGGGAAATGAGAGAGATGTGCAGACGAGCTCCGGCCCTGCGTGGTTTGAGATGACTGTTCCAGGACCAATGGAGACCATTAGATGCCTCTGGCTCCCTCCTCAAAGTGGTCCACTCCCACGGCAAAGCACACGCCCTTGGACTGGAGGGGGAAAGGGAGCAGACCCGGTCGGTCACACCCTCCACAAACAACACTCTGCACACGCCACCTCCGGGACCGTCTGGGTGGAGGGAAAACAAACAGGGAGAAGGAGGGCGGCTGCCGTCTGGCTGCTCTCAGGCCTCCATGCCGGAGCTTCTGGCCACCGAGAGGTCCGGCTGCACAGCAGAGATGGACGTAACCTCTCGGACACATGAGCACTTGACCGTCTTCTCTGGAGACTTATGTTCAGCTTCTGGAGAGCATTGATTCTTTTCATTATTGATTCATCTGCTGATGATTGTCTTCAATTATTCGATTCATCGTTTGGTCGAAAAAACATCATAAAAATTCGAGGAATTGCTTTAAACTATTTAATCTCTAAAACACGGTGATATTAAAGCTTCTGTATTGTAATCAAAGGGTCAAGCAGCATTTTTTCCCATTTAGAAAGATGAAAAAAAATCACACGTTTTGCATCTTTAGACTCTTATTGATCGTGAAATACAGAAGAAGACCAAATAGTTAGAATTCAAACAGCTTCTATTCGTTGAATATAGTTTCCTGTATTAAAGGAACATCTCCTCTGACACACCTCAGGACAGATTTACCATTTTAAACTGAATGTCCACACAGGCTGCCTCTTAGCCAAATGTTCCACATCCCCGAGCATGAATTAAAACCTCAAACTGTTTGTTTTCATGTCAAAAGAAGAAGAAGAAAACACCCGAAACACAAACATGTGGGTGTGGAGGACGCTCCCTGTTAATGTAAAGCGAGTCCTGCAGCTCTCTCTGCTTGGCCATAGAAGGTGAAATCAGGCGTGCTTCAAACCCTCCAAATATTTACCCCACAGGTCAGCGCCGCGTCTGGAAGACTGTCAAGAGCTCTGCACTTCAACCGAGTGAGAAGAGAAGAACCTTTTATCAACGGTGCCACAGTGCGGCTGCAGGACACCGCCAACGCAGAGAAACGACAGCGATCCAACAAAACAGGACGGCGTGCCCGGTCAGGTGATCAGGCCTCCACGTGAATACAGTGTGTATGCACAGATCTGAGAGTCTCTGCAAGGGCACCTCTTTTATTTATTGGATCTAATTCATTCTGCATGAAAAATAATAAAAAAATAAGAATAATCAACAACAAAATCGACAGATTAGTCAACTAATCGTCAAAAATTGTACAGAACATGAGTATTGTACAGTACTATTGAATAGTACATGAGTATTGTACAGTACTATTGAATAGTACATGAGTATTGTACAGTACTCATACAGGAAGTCATCATGACGTGAACTCTCTCCCTATGAAACATTAATCTAACTAATATCACTCCTTCATTAACGGGATCTCCGAGGAAAAGAGCTGTAACATAAGTTAACCTGAGCTGGAGCAGCTTCAAGATTTTGGATGTGTGTGAAACTTGTCCTTCACTGCACCACAAGGTCCACACACACACACACACACACACACACACACACACACACACACACACACACACACACACACACACACACACACACACACACACACACACACACACACACACACACACACACACACACACACACACACACACACACACACACACACACCTGTTGTGTTTATTTATTACAGAAGCCAGAGGTGAGGATAGACCCCCATGCTCTGTTCATTCACAGAAAACAAACACACCAAGCCACTGACAACACAGATGATAGAAACCGTCTGCCCGTGCGTGCGTGTGTGTGTGTGTGTGAGTGTGCGTGCGTGCGTGCGTGCGTGCGTGCGTGTGTGTGTGTGTCAGCCTGTTTCCAAACACGATTACCGGTTGGATCGAAAGCAGCGGATGAATGCAGTGGCATCGCTCCAGCAGCTGTTCTACAGGGCGGTGGTTGCAGGTGTATGCCAATAGGAGCAACGACAACAACAATAACAACAATAACAACAACAAAACACGTCACGCCGAGTCGCTCGTCAGGTTGAGCTCATTGTGCGTCGACCGATGTCGGAACCACGCGAGTGGAAACCCTCGCGCAGCACCTGTTGTCGACGCGACAGAGGACAAGAGGACACGTCTCCGGACAAAGTCATGCGAGAAAGACATACAGTTTCAACTCAGACCCGAATGTGTGTGTGCGTGTGTGTGTTTGTGCGCATGTGTGTGCGCGCGCGTGTGTGTTTTCTCTCCGGAGCATGCGTGGAACTTTCCAAAAAAAGGTGAATGCCCGCTTACCTGAGTTTTAGGTTCGTCATGAACTCCTCCGTAGACACGTTGTCCAGAAGCACGAAATCCGCTTTCCCATACTCCAGGCTCTCATGCTCTGCCATGCCGATACCTTTTGTTGTTGTTGTTGTTGTTGTTGATGTTTTTTGGTTGTTTTTCAGCTCGTGGAAAAAAAGTTTCAACAAGTTGCTTCAAAGTGCCGACAAAAGCTGCGCATTGGCGGGCTCCCCTGAACGCCTCCTCTCCTCAGTGGACGGACGCGTGGTCTCTGCACGTTTTCTTTAAATTCTTCTTCAACGTGTAATTAACTCATGTTTGATAACACTCGAAAAAACGTCTCTTTTTACATTTATATATAATATATATAAATACACTGTGGCTTTAAATAGTGAAACAATTCGTTTCCCCGGACAACTCCGCCTTTCCTCTTTGAAGTAGTGAAATATCCCAAAATATCCTCATGTCAAAGTTTCCTCTGTGCGCAAAAAAAGAAGAAGAAGAAGCTTCCCGTTACATGGTGCGCGAGCTCCGTCCGTTTTCCTGGAGTTTCTCTCATGTCGTCGTCCCCTCCGACCGACACATCCACCAATCGGATTGAAGCCGCCTCTTCTTAACCCCGCCCTCACCTCACACGCACACGCACACGCGCCCTGCGGTGGCGAGAGGTGCTGGTTGGACTGGTCCAATATTTCCGCAGACCACAGCTCCTGATACATATCTCAGCGATGACTAAGTCTAAGTTGTAGAACAGTGGCAGAGTGACGTCATGACCTGCTCGGGGCTTCTCTGCTACCTTAAAAGGAAAAGTGACAGCTCATCATAAATCATTCTCAATGTGACGAGAACGAGCTTCGTGTGGACTGACTTTGACCTGTTATCGATCACCTATCGGGTCGGCTCCCTTTGATCTGTGGGGACGCCGCGCGAGGCCTCCTGAACACCAACACACACACCGCCACCAGTTTACCACCAGCCTTATTACACTAGTGTTAGTTCGCCACCTAGTGGTCAATACTGGAAAGTACCTGAGATAGATAAATAGATAGATAGATAGATGGATATATATATATTAGGGCTGTGAAACGATTAAAATTTTTAATCGGGTTAATCACAGGTTTTTGTGGATTAATCATGATTAATCACATATTACCGATATTCTCGGTATATTTTGTGAGAACATAGAGATTTATGACAAAAGACGGATATATACATTTATACATTCTTCTATACAATGGTGCTGCAACTCAGCAGTTATTTAGCAGTTTTCTTCCATATGGAACATTAATACATCTTCATCCTAAACAGAATGTTTAACCCTCCTGTTACCTTTCGGGTCAATTTGACCCCATTCAATGTTTAATGTCGGTGTTCTTTGGGGTCAATTTGACCCCAGGCTGTTTTTCACTGTGTCAAACATATCAGAAATATCAACTTTTTTATTTATTTAAAGGGCTATTTAGGTAGTCAACAAACAAACATAAAGTACCTCACACTTAAACTTGGGAAACAATATTAATTCTAATAATTTTCTGGAGGTTTTAATTGCTGGGGTCAAATTGACCCCGAGGGTAAAATATGTTAGTAAATGTAAAGGTAACAGGGTTAGGGTTAAACAGAGCATTTTTCTCTTGTTTGTCAACCATTAACTCCACCATGATACAATCTAAAGGTGGACAGATTGACAAGTGACTTTTTTTTGCTCGGTCCCGATGCGCGCGCACGGAGCTCTGTGTCGCGCCAGACGGAGATCGATAAGTGTTAACGCAACGCGAAGAGACAGAAATGACATGCTGCTGTGGAGATACGATCAACAACAGACGTTTAGTTTAATAAAAGAACAAAGACGTGCTATAGAGAACATGTCAGGGGGCGGGCCAATCTCTTTAATGTCATGCGATCTACCGACACTACGCCGCGATCGACGTGTTGAGACCCTGATCTACAGGAAGTAAAAGTCGTAACAAGGTTTCCGGAGGTGAACCTGCGGAAGGATCATTACCGATGAACAGACCGTCTGCATGAGAGCGGACAGAGTTCAGATTGAAGTGGTGTATTGGAAGCTCATTTTGCAAGTGACTTTTTTTTCGTCCCAACGACCAACAACAGACGGATTGGAAGCTCATTCTGCGCATGCGTTAAATGCGTTAAAAAAAAAAAACTAGTTAAACCTGTAATTGGATTAACTGAGTTAACGCGTTATTTTTCACAGCACTAATATATATATATATATATATGGATAGATAGATAGATGTAGATATGTATATATATGTATATATATATATTTACATATATATACATATATATATGTATATATATATAGATGGATATATGGATATATAGATAGATGGATGGATAGATAGATGGATATATATAATATATATGGAGAGATAGATAGATGGATGGATATATATGGATATACAGTATATAGATGGATAGAAAGATAGATAGATTGTTTTAATTGTAAGAAAAATGTTTGACTTATCAATATATTATGAAATATGGTCCCCTTAAACTAGACAAGATCAATATTAATATAATCTCGGCCTCATTGACCTTTTGACCTGGATGATGAGGATTAGAGGGCACAGCGGTTCCTCCTCCAGAGTCTTCTTCAGTTCCTCCGGCCTGCGGGTGACGAAGCCCTCCTTCCAAAAAGAAAGACTCACACTTGTCCTCATCACAGTAAAGTTAATACATAAATAACAATCTGGTCATCATTTCAAGCTCATATTTAGCTCTTCCTCCCAGCTGCAGGATTCATTCACACAGAAGATGAAGAATCATTCTCTTATGTAAGGAGTCTGTTTTCTTCTGCCGGCTTCACTGCGTCGGCGGTTGAATACAGATGTGCTCCTGGAGACGGGCGGAGGCTTCACCTGCAGGTGAGTCGTTCCTTTGTTCCCACTGAGGCTCTCCGTCTTCTGCAGAGCAGCAGCGTGATAACTTTTATTTATTTCTTTTACAGCTTAGTTTCAAAATGCTGCAGATTCTTGCAGATGTACACTATCGTTCAAAAGTTTGGGGTCATCCAGACAATTTCGTGTCTTCCATGAAAACTCACTTTTATTTATCAAATGAATTGAAAATTGAATAGAACATATAGTCAAGACATTGACAAGGTTAGAAATAATGATTAATATTTGAAGTATTAATTTTGTTCTTCAAACTTCAAGCTCAAAGGAAGGCCAGTTGTATAGCTTATATCACCAGCATAACTGTTTTCAGCTGTGCTAACATAATTGCACAAGGGTTTTCTAATCAGATACTAGTCTTCTAAGGCGATTAGCAAACACAATGTACCATTAGAACACTGGAGTGATAGTTGATGGAAATGGGCCTCTATACACCTCTGGAGATATTTCATTAGAAACCAGACGTTTCCACCTAGAATAGTCATTTACCACATTAACAATGTATAGTGTGTATTTTTGATTAATGTTATCTTTATTGAAAAAACAGTGCTTTTCTTTGAAAAATAAAGACATTTCTAAGTGACCCCAAACTTTTGAACGGTAGTGTATAATATTGAAGGATTAACATAATTATATTGAAGCTTATGCCGAGTCCACACACAGACAGGCAGGACTTATATGCTTCTAGAAAGGCAGAAGGACGAGAATAAATATTATAACATTGAACTGTTTAAAAAAAAAAGGGAAATGGATCCGACAGAAAATAGTTTTAAAAGGTTGAAAGGAAAATCAATTAATGGAAAATAAGAATACTTGGTTGCTTGTCAAATATGTAATTGTACTAGCAAGACTTTTAACTTTTAAATCACACTTTTCAAACCTTCCGTGACTGAATTTAGCTCGTACGGTTACAAGTTAACGATTATTTCTGCTATCGAATAATCTGACGATTATTATCCCCATCGATTTATAAATCGTTGGTCTATAAAATAAAAGATCAAACATGGATTTTAGTGCAATGGAAAGTTTAAATCGATGTGTTCAACTGGATCGAACAGGCCCAAAGCAAAACATGTGAGGTTTCTGGACACATTTCAGAAGCTGGAGCACAGAAAGAATAGAGAGTAATGTTCTGATCTCTTCATGCATTCAGTGACACGAGCTCAGCACAGTTCTGTTTGTGCACAACAACATCTGGGAGAAGGGAATAAAATTAATGTTGTTGCATAATTTATGAATCTTAAGCTTTGAGCTTGGCGAGCCGTACAAGATGACGCTGGAGCCTCAGCTCGACCGCCATCTGGGGACAACAGGTGCTCAGCACTTACGTAAAAAAGGTTCCTCGCTCACTTATTGTGTGAACACATTAAATTAATGTATTAATATCAGCATTCTGGGGGAAATATACAGGTTTTTTTTGTTACTCAGCATGAATTACTTTTAGATGGTAGATTTATTAATAAGAACAACATTATATAGGATAATATCACAAATATTAATACTATATTACTATATGACATTTAAAAATAGACTTTAAAATAAGGTTGTGCTAGATATTAAAGGAATGCATTTTTATTGAATTAATATTAATAGTTATCTCAATTATGTTTGCTGATGCTTTAGATTTAAGGTATATGACAATGACATGATCGATGTGGACTAATTCACGTTAGTGTGGGTTAATTAATTGCACAGGAAAAGTTAAATACATATCATATATTAAATTATGTTAAACAAGAGCAAAGATAACTGTTACAATCTCACCGATAAAAAGTTGCTCATGCTAAGGGGCTCAAAATGACGGCGTCAAAAAAAACACCCACCTAGTTGTTTATAAATATTATTTATTCACACTGTTTACTGAATTAAGTCTTTTAACCAGTTTAAACCCATAACTACCAAATATTCATCATATATAATATTCATCATATATAATATCATATAAATGTCAGTTTGCTTACATCAAGCCTCTGTTGTATATGACACACTTTAATGCATTATGTCAAACAGTGCATTGATCCATAATACAGCAGCGATGCCCCTAGTGGACACCAGGGAAATTGCATGTTCATAAATTTGTGAGAAAACTACACAATTGAAGCCAGGGCTCTATATTGAAAGGCTGATTTAACTGAATGCATTATTGGATACCTGAATGACACTGGGATCAACAATTTTGGTTTAAATGTAGACATTTTTTTAATTTGTTGACAGGTTAAAAAAATATATAAAGGAAGCAGACAATGTGTGAAACCGTGACCAGGGTCTACATACATACTGTAGAGCAGTTCACAGGACGGAGGCCATGTTAGTGCTAAAATTAAAATAAATAAATCACATGATGAACATATTAAATATGTCTGCATGTTCTTTTTCAAACATATTACCATATATACCAATATAAGTGTTTATTTCACACTTAACTTAAATGTTCAAAGTCACTCTCTTCACACCAGCATGAGGAGAAACTCAACCAATGTCTGAAAACGACCTCATCAGCATCTTAGTACAGGTGTTATTTTCACTGACTGGTTGCATACGTAGACGTGCAATTAGTACTTTATTATTAATTTTGACGCCACGGAGCCGTAAAACTGTAAACCTTGTGCTTTCTGTCAGTGCACATTCTGGACATGATCCACGGAGTGTTGAAGTGTGAAAAACGGTTAAAGCAGATTCACGTGAAGGCCTTGGATCTATCATCAAAATGAAAAGTGCAGAGTGAATCGCTCTTTAAAACATAATCAAACATGAGTCATTGGCATTGCTCCCCTTATGTTTTACACACACACACACTAGATGTTCCTGTGGCTGTAATGTAGCTGGCCCTGTTGCTATGGCGAGTCTAGTATCAGCCCTGTGTTTGCATAAGATAAGTAGAAGGGCACTGCTGGATTCTTTCACTCCTCCGTGGCTCTCTGGACACGTCAGCCGCTGCTGTAAACTGAGCCTCATTCACACCTGCAGGATACATACATATTAAAAATGAAATCTTAAAGTCAGTGGTCCGTTTTTTGATTTTCTTCTTTAAAAAAAAATGCTAACACGAGGGAGATTTATTTGTTGTCCCCAGTTTATTTTTGTTCCTTTTATTAAACTTATTACCCTTTTATTTATAATATACAAAATGTCTTTTTTCTTTAAATAAATAAAAAAATATATATATATTTACTAAAAACAATGCTCTTAAAAACATAAAAAGGTACTGTCCCCTAACACAATGTCATGCAAAGCACACAAATGATAATACACAACTGGTAGACACACACAATAAAGGCTGCCAAAGTACACACAGAACTTGTAGTGTGTATTATGCAGTGTGTAGGAAAACGAGTACCTCGAAATCAAGTACAGCAACAAGTAAATGTGCGGTTATCTTTCACTACTGCATTACTAACACTCACCTCCACCTCTTTTCAGAGAAAAATAAGCTTATTCTTTGTTATTAGAACTCCCTTTAGGCTCTCAGCCTTCAGGCTGCATGAGTCTCACATTCCCAAACAACCACAAGACCGTGACACACAGACAAAAGCATTGTGTACTTTACAGTTTTTCTATATTATTTAGACTGTATTCACACAATGTACAATCTTTCTAGTCGCGTATAGCTATAAAAAAAAAAACCTTTCAACTCTCAAGATACATTTAATACAAAAGAAATCTGTGTATTTTCAACAAACACATTAAGGACCCTGGAAATATGTCTCATATGGCACAGTGCAATAAACAAGCTGAGACTGGCCTCCCAGGTCCCTGCCGTGGTTTTAATAACACCGGCCTCAGCTGGAAGGGTTGAACCTCACTAACTAAAGTGGGGCCGACCCCCTGTGGCCGGCTCTAAAAGCATGCTCCATCACAGAGCACTGCTCTGTCAATCCTCTCTCTGTCTCCGTAATGAATGCAAACGAATGCACAGAAGAAGAATGGACTGCACTCAGCCAGAAAGACCGAGGCTAAGATAACGCCGTCCCTTATCAGTCGACGCGAAACACTGAGAATCATGAAAAGAATCCATGCAGAGAGCACAACAACGACTCCATTTTAAAAGTCGGACATTTGAACAGATCTACGGATCCACACAGTATTACAGTTCTCGGTGCAGCACGAGTATTAGTTCAGATACTTAAAGTATTTCGATGAAATGAGCCTTCGGGGTGACTCTTCCGGCAGGATCCTAAGCCTCCGTATGCCGCTGCTCAAACATCTGCAGCGTGTGGGGCGTCTTAAAACGGGAACATTTTAAACCCTCCTCTGCATCGGTCCTCTCCTACAGCTCCCCCGGACCACGCCCTTCCTCTCCGCTGCACACGGTGCAACACCGGAGCCGCATCTCCCGAAGTCCCGTCCAAAAGGACAACAGGGGGGGCGGGGCTAAAAACAACAATGAAGTTTGCTAAAAAAAAACTAACTTTAAAACGATTAGTTAAGTCTGGAGACGACTCTCTCATTAGGGAAAAAAGTTCCGCCGCACACATCGGAATATGAAGAAAACTGTGAAGGCTTCGTGGTACGTCGGCCATTTTCACTTGGGAACCTTATAGACGCTCAGATCCAGAGGCTCTTTACTGGGTATGCACCAGTCGTCCACTTCTTGGCTCACTTTGTAGTTCTTCAGAGCGGTTCTGTTGTACACCGGCAACCTCTCGATGGAGTCTGTGGACAGCGCCTGGGGGGGGGGGGGGGGGGGGAACGACCTGTTATTACAAATATCCTGTTATCCCTGACTTCACAGGTCCGCAGAGGTTTTTTTGTGTTCTGTGAGGCATTTCATCCCTCGGCTCTCACACTCGCGTCTGGCTCACCTTCAAGTAGATGACGGCGTCCGTGCCGTGGCCCTCCATGGAGTAGAGCTTCAGGTCCCCCTGGAAGTACTGGGCGTAGAGGCGGGAGATGGGCAGACCGTAGCCGAAGCCAGCCTATTCAGAGGGGGGGGGGGGGGTGAAGGAGTTAGGGAATTGTTTGCTGTGCCTATTGTGGATCCTCAGCGATGAGGCTTAAAGAATAAAGCCTTAGGGTCAATTTGACCCCATTCAATGTTTAATGTCGGTGTTCTTTCGGGTCAATTTGACCCCAGGCTGTTTTTCACTGTGTCAAACATATAAGAACTAGAATGGGCACTCGGTAGAGCGCATACCTTCGCATATCACAAGATTGGGCATTGAATTATGAACATTTTGGCATTAGTTGCATGCCAATTGGACAAAAATGTATCGTGCTATGGTAAAAAAAGATGTTGACCTTTCCATGACCTTGACCTTTGACCCGATTGATCCCAAAATCTAATCAAATGGTCCCCGGATAATAACCAATCATCCCACCAAATTTCATGCGATTCGGTTCAATACTTTTTGAGTTTTGCGAATAACACGCATACAAATAAATAAATAAATAAATACACGGCGATCAAAACATAACCTTCCGCATTTTCAATGCGAAGGTAAATATCAACTTTTTTATATATTTAAAGGGCTATTTAGGTAGTCAACAAACAAACATAAAGTACCTCACACTTAAACTTGGAAAACAATATTAATTCGAATAATTTTCTGGAGGTTTTAATTGCTGGGGTCAAATTGAACCCAGGGGTAAAATATGTCAGTAAATATAAAGGTAACAGGAGGGTGAAACATTGAATGGGGTCAAATTGACCCTAAGGTAACAGGAGGGTTAAACAGTAAGAGAGCCTAAATGAGCATTTTGATGCTCGTAGACCGGATAGAAATGTCACAAAAAGGCTATAATGTGTTGTGCAACAAAAAATTCATGATATATATATAATGTATATGCATCTCTACGTACCAGCGGAGGCCGTGTGTGCTCTCCCATCTGTGGAGTCGGAGCGGTGGAGAACATGTAGCTGAAGAAGTTCTCGATCCTCCGAAAGGGGACACCTCTACCCTTGTCGCTCACCTGCAGACGTGTGCGTGTGCGTGTGGAGGGGGGTGAGACACAGAGAGGTGAGACGGCGAGAGGACAGAGAACGACGCAAGGTCCTTCTTGAACAGCGCTGAGCCGTAAACAATAGAAGCCTGTCCTGAACACGTGGCCTCAACTCACACTCCGGCCTTTACTGCACATATCGTGAAGGTAAACTGGGAGAGGAGGGGAAAAAATGCATTGAAAAGAGATTGCGAACTGAATCAATAAGTTTTGATATCATTATATTGTAGCACGCCCGAGGCCGCCACCCGTGGGTTTCCCCCCCCAGCACCAAGGATCCGCCAGACCGCAAGAGGTTTGGTTCAACGACATATTTATTCGTCACTCACACGACACCGAGCAGACCGCACAACACGTGCCTCTGCTCACCCCCCTCTCCACTCTCGAGTGGCAGCTTTTATAAGGGTGGCCTCGGCTGCTGAGTGATTGCCAATCACCAGCAGCCGAGGCCAAATCAGACACAGCTGCCACATATATTAATTCCCACTTGTTGTCTTGTTTGCTCTACCTTCCTGTCACTTTATGCAGTATAACTGCAAACAGAACAACACACACAAAAAAAAAATACTTGTTCGCTGATCCCTGTCGCTATATTGTGCACATTCTCTAATAAAGTATATTAAAAAAAAAAAAAAATTCCCACTGGGGTTTTCCTCATGTAAATAAAATCCAACCGTTAAAAATGCTTTTCACCCTCAAAGCCTTCGGGAAATTTTTTTTTTCCCCACATGACTTGAGGAAGGATTTCTGCAGGAGGGCATTGATACTTATATTATCATCTTATGTCCTTCACAGACTATCAGATCAAACCAGAGGCAGCGACTCTTCTGTGAGGTCGTTAGTCAGTGGAGGCTGGTGGCTTTGTAGAGGACATGAATAACGTCTGTTTAAATGTCTCTCTGGCTGCTAAAGGTCCACTGGACTCCCCGCTGGGCTCTACCGGCGTCCATCTGTCGCTTGGAGCTGCACAGGAAGTGCACAGCGGCCTTTTTTGGAGCTTTTTCAGTGGAAACAGCTGGAATGGTGTCGAGAAGCTTTCAGTTTTTTGATGTATTTCTAATTGTTGCGGTTCATCTGTGACTTTATGAATGAGTCCCAACAAGCAGCATTATGATGGGCATTAAGACGAGTTATGAACGCACCACCTCATTAATCTCATCAGAGTTTAGTAGCTTTGTTTTACGGCCCACGTCAGATTAATTGACGGGGCAAAGTCGTTACATAACGGCTCTACCTGAGGATTTGGGCGTCAACGACAGAAAGAGTTGCCACGCTTTGAAAGCAGAGGCATTGTGTTCAATGTTGCTGTTTAATGAATTAATGTAACACTTAACTGATTTGAACGGTGGAAAAGATTAATTTAGTGAAAGCGTTTCATCTTTACAGGCTTCATTAAACCCGTTAACAACGTGCAGAGCTCAGAAACATTAAAAACACGCCCACAGACCAGTTTAAAAACTCGATCCACCTGCTATTAATAAGTATGTGAACATTATGGGGAGGCGGGGGGGGGACTCCTGGGAGAAAGAAGTCGCTGGTTGCTCTTCACACTTTTACAGAAATATCCAAATGTTGTATTTGTCTATGTCCAGAAGCTGTGCTTTGAACTTGCAACCCACCTTGATGGACATGTCCTCGTCTCCGAGGGACAACCTGACGTGAATGGGTGGGAGGGTGTTGCTGTTGTCATGAGTCTCAATTGTGGCCCTCATGGCGTTCTGCAAAGGAAAGGAAAATATGGAATGAGAAAAGACATTAAGAATGAATTTCACTGTATTTTAACACTCATTAGTCGGTAGTTAAGAACTACAGGATGTGTCGCACCTTGAAGAGCTCAAACAGCATGTGGTAGAGGTGAGAGGGCACGTACACGATGCTCATAGGGAGGTTCTTCTTCTTCTTGCCTGCACAAAAAGACAAATGGCTTCTTAATTCGTTCATTTAATTGTTGCCACGCTCTGGTTTTACGGGGCCGAGAGGGTCTCGCGAGTCAATATTGTCTGATGCGTTCAGCCCGTTGAGCCTTTTACTTGAGCTGCAGTGCTATAATTAGAGGCCTCTCTGGTCCAGCTGGCTGAACGCTAATTCACATGTAAACACTCGTACCGTACATGCACACAGAGGACGCTCCATTTGAATCTCTTGAATGAGCAGCGAGGCCTTCTGCCCTTTCGCATTAAGAATAGATGAATGTCAGCTTACTGCACATCTCCTGGAGGATCAGATCAGGGGAGCGGAGGTAGTACTGGTCACACAGCATCTTGGCACTGTGGAAAGCATCTGACCAAAGTAACATTTAAAAAAACACAATAGAAAAGGTCAGAAAGTATGATGACAATTCAAATAAAACAGGTGTTTTAAGTAGTAATCAATAGAGAGGTTCCCCGGAACTTCAGAGCTTAGAAAGGACACATCATTGTTGCACATCAAAACTAATACTTGACTTTTATGAAAAAACGTAGTTCATATTTACCCTGGACTACATCTCCGACTTCACACTGGGGTTCAATGCTCCCGATGATGTTTGGGTGGAGCGGGTTGAGGGTTCCATCGAAAATAAGAGCTGCAGGGAACAAAAGAACCAAACTGTGTCATCTGTAATGATCGGACCGCAAACGGTAAACAACAACAACAACAACATCAGTAAAAGTGTTGGTGCTACTGCCAACATTTTACAGTAATTAATTTCCTGTTTGCTTCCGTTTACACGCCCTGATAACTTTGCACCGCATGTTGCATGTTTATCTCTAACTTTATGATTTGTGAAGCCTGAGTCGACTCAAACGCTTCCGCAGGCAAACAAAAACATCCCATGTGAAAATCTATCTTGGATGTGATGATAATTATACTTTTTTTTTAAAAAGGCGACATGTTTTTTAACAATTATCTCTGGGTGCCGCGAAAGTGACAGCGAAGTTAAATAAAAACGTCACAAAAATATTCATTACAGACACAATGCAAAAATTATATAAAAACAAAAAATACTAGATCTCTCCAGCTGTGTTGAAAGTAAATGTAAACGACGTGAAGCTCCTCACTGTGCTGGTTGATGAGCATGCGAATAGAGATGCGGCTCATGTAGAAGCGGTCCAGGAAGTACTGGATGTTCTGGTTGGTCACCAGGTCCTGAGGGAAGGCCTCTTTGTATTCGATGATGCCCTGGGCCATAGTCGGCACCACATCGTTGTGCCGGTTTCTGATGGTCACCAAGGCGTCAACAAACCTGGGGGAGCACCGGAGAACAATCAGCAAAGAAACAAACATCTTCAGTTCGAACATCCTCTTCCCAAGAGCGGGATAAAAAAAAACACAATACGCAGCGTCAACACATTCAGGCTTAATTTAAAGCTACATGGAGGAACTTTCATTTATATTGATTTTAGCGTCCCCTGTGGACAAACGAGGTAGTGTTCCCGAACTCCAGAGTCCCTTTCGTGCCATGGTTATCAACCTTTTTTTAGTGATGTACCGCCTGAGAAATGTGTTTTCCCCCTAACCAGCCAAAGCATTTTGGGGTTAAAAATAAAGATTAAATACAACATCGCCGTGCCATCCGTCTCTGATGTAATATAGAATATATTTTATATATATTCTGTGTATTTCTTAAATAACTATTTGAAGTTATATTTTTTACAAATCCCACATAGCCCTTGGAGTGCCTTCACGTACCACCATTTGAGAACCACTGGTTTAGAAAACCTCTAATTTTACAGTCCCCGCACTGGTTCTGGCTCTCCCAGGATAAGAGACATCAATATTAATTCGAGACTGTTTCATAACTAGTTAAAAGTTCCTCACAGTGAATTCAAATATAAAAAAGGGGTGAAGGGAGTGTTGTTTGTGACCAGCCGTCCAGAATATCGTGAATAAACAAATATTGAGGTTGTAGAGGAAAACGAGGAACTTACTCTCCCAAGACTTTGAAGTCATCAGGATTCTTGTCTAGGAATTCAAGGATCTCCATTAAACTCTGGATGTACCTGACAAAAAAAACATTAAATAGTTCACACACATACAAACAGTGCAAAATTAAGGAAGAATGCGTGAACAAACAGTGCAGTGAGCCTTGCAGGAAAGTTCATGGTTTAAAAAAAATCTTGTTTTTCAAATATCTGCATTGTTTTGCCCTGAGGTCAGTCCTCACGAGAGGAAAGAAAAACAGCTTCAGAGATCAAGATCACGTGACGCGAGAGGAGAAACTAGGGCAGAGTTCAGCTGCTGAGAGCCTTTTGGAACGAATTCAAGTGGGACAACCGTCCTCCTTCATGGCCATAAACAGAGTCAACAGCTGAGACTGGAAACGCCCACCAGTCGGGGGGTCGGGGGGGGGGGGGGGGGGTCCATGAGTTCCTGAGAGAAACTCAGTTTTCCTCTTTTGTTTTGTCATAATGTGCCTCGGTCGAGAGGCGTTGCGTAACTTCCCATCACAACAACACGGAGACACACCGTCCCGGCTGGACTCACCAGCTCTGCACCGTCTGCACCGACGCGGTCGTGAGCAGCTTGTTGGGCAGCAGGTTGATCTCCTTCATGATGTTGGAAAGCCTCACTGGGAGCTCCTGTCTCAGGAACACAAAGGACGTCTTCTCACAGGCGTTGATGGAACCTGAGTCGGCCGCGGGAGAGGAGCGAGCCGAGCGGAGGCCACAGGTGGACGAGCAGATTGGGAGGAAATCAATAGATTCATCATTTAAGGAGAAGAAAAAATTAAACATGAAAAATTAAACATGAAAAACATTTTTGAGTTTGCAACCGACAGTTGGTTGGACACTCTAAAAAAGTAAGAGGAAACATAGGAAATTAACCAATAGTGAATGTGATCATTAGAGGATTCCTATATTATTGATATTAAAATGTGGAATATTGATTTTGGATGGACTGTTTGGACAAAACAAACAATATTATCTGTTTGTAATAGTATCTGACTTTTCGACCACACGACTATTTGAGTAATATAATTAAACAACTAATAGATAATGAAGATAACCAAAATAATAATAATGATTATCATTAATAAATACTGAATATACATTTTGCTCAGCAACTAACACTGAATTCCTCTGCTCACTCTGCACGACAGTTCATTTGCAACCTGCTGAAAGACTTTATTAAACAATCTATATGAAAGTTATTTATCAGAAGGAGGAACTCGAGGTGTCTTTTCCTCCGGGCCCACTTCGTGCAGTACCATATGACGCAATAACGCTCCGCACTGCGAGCTGCTTCAAGCAAACCCTCCGCAGAGCAGCCGGCCACCCCGAAGACGTGCACGATCTGAGTTTCTGACTTACTTCTGTCCACAATCAACCCGTCAGATCGCGGATCGATACTCACCGAAATCGAGGAATTGCTTCATGGAGAGCGGCGAGGGAGAGAATTTAGAGAAATGCTCGATGTGTTTAGGAACGCTGGCCAACGCGGCGTTCTTCATGATGAACCTCACGAACTTCATTATTATTACTATTATTATTGTTGTTATTGTTGTTGATGTTTTTGCTGCTGCGGAGGTGTCGAGGATGCAGTAAGGTCCGATGCTAAGTTATGAGTGTCCCCGTCTGACGGCCGGGCAGACAGGAGGGGCGACCGCCGAAGAGTAGCGAGCCCCAGCCAATAGGAAGGCCGGGTTCTTCCTATTTATCTTCCAGGCTGGCCAATGGGAAGTGCTGAGGGCGAAGAGGGGCGGGGCTAGTGAAGTTTCGATGCTCTGGGTCTGTAATCTCCTCCGAGCGGCAGCTTCTCCCTCGATTACATAAAGAGGTGATTGACTAGGCCGTGGTGGAGCAAACAACCTCCTGAATGAACTAAATGTGGCTCACAGCCGGTTCACTGGAGGACAGGGAAGTATTTCCACACCAAATTGGGGGAACTATTTGTTTATTTATATTTTATTTACCTTTTGCATCATAGTCAAGAGACAGCAAAATACACACATCAAAACTAACATGCCAGAGGGGCAACCGCAGAGGATACGAAAGATACACAGGAATGAATTCTAAATAAATAAAAACGTTAATTAATAATATAAAAAAGTGTGATTGTGTACTTATGTTTGTATGGCCTTGTTGTTGGTACAGGACTTCATAGTTTGTATATAAAGTTCAAACAATAAACTAACTTGTAAACTTACACTTGTGATTATAGAATTTGGCAAGAATATTGAATAGGTCATTTCTGTATGGAACTGGTTTAGTGCCCATGGGCTGTTGTCATTCAAGATTCAAGATTCAAGATGTTTTATTTGTCACATACACACACAGGGTGTGCAGTGAAATGAAAGTGGCAATGCTCAGCAGGAATGTGCAAGGGCAACAAGTACACACTATTTACAATAAAAAACAACACAATATTTACAGTAAGTGTGTGTGTGTGTGTGTGTGTGTGTGTGTGTGTGTGTGTGTGTGCCTAAGAGGGGCAGTTGTGTGGGTCTATGTGGGGGTCCTGGTGAGGTCGGAGTTCACAATCCTGATGGCCTGAGGAAAGAAACTCCGTCTCAGTCTCTCTGTTCTTGCAGCGTGACTACGGAGGCGCCTGCCTGACCGCAGCAGCTGAAACAGTCTGTTGTTGGGGTGGTGAGGATCCTTCATGATCCTGCCGGCTCTGGTTCTGCACCTCCTGGTGTACAAGTCCTGCAGGGTGGGGAGTGTAGTTCCAATAGTGCGTTCAGCCGAACGCACTACTCTCTGCAGAGCCTTCCTGTCCTGAGCGGAGCAGTTGCCAAACCAGGCTGTGATGCTTCCTGTCAGGACGCTCTCTACAGCTCCAGAGTAGAAGGACTGAAGGATCCTCTGGGAAACTTTAAATTTCCTCAGCTGCCTGAGGTGGTAGAGGCGCTGCCTTGCCTTTCTCACCAGAGTGTCTGTGTTCGTTGACCATGTCAGATCCTCGGTGATGTGGACTCCCAGGTATTTATACCCGCTCACCCTCTCCACAGTAGTCCCGTTAATCCCCAGTGGTGAGTACGTCCTCTGTTGTTGTACCCTCCTAAAGTCCACAATCAGCTCCTTAGTTTTGGTGACATTCATGATGAGGCTGTTGTCCTGGCACCAGAGTGACAGATCAGCAACTTCCTCCAGGTAGGCCTTCTCGCCGTTGTCGGAGATCAGGCCCACCACCACTGTGTCATCCGCAAACTTGATGATGGTCTTGCAGCTGAACCTGGCCACACAGTCATGTGTGTACAGGGAGTACAGTAGGGGCTGAGGACGCAACCCTGGGGATCCTGTGTTCAGGGTGAGGGATTTGAGGTGTGTCTGCCCACCCTGACCACCTGTGGCCTGGCGGTCAGGAAGTCCAGGATCCAAGCACACAGGGGGTGTTCAGTCCCAGCTCAATCAGCTTGCCGCCAGTCTGGAGGGGACTATGGTGTTGAAAGCTGAACTATAATCAATGAACAGCAGTCTCACATAGCCCCCTTCTGGCTGTCCAGATGAGAGAGTGTGGTGTGCAGTACCTGGGAGACAGCATCATCTGTGGATCTGTTTGGGCGATAAGCAAACTGCAGCGGGTCCATGGAGGAAGGGAGGAAGGCGCAGATGTAGTCCTTTATCAGCCTCTCAGCATTTCATGACCACCGAGGTGAGGGCCACCGGTCGGTAGTCATTCATACATGCTGGAGAAGCATTCTTGGGCACAGGGACAATAGTGGATCTCTTGAAGCAGGCGGGGACCACGGACTCAGCCAGGAGAGGTTGAATATTGTGGTGAACACTGGAGCTAGCTGGTTAGCACAGGTCTTCAGTACTCGCCCAGATATGCCATCTGGACCTGCAGCTTTCCTGGTGTTCACCCTCAACAGAGCCCTCCTCACACTGTGCTCGGTCACAGAGAGTGTGTGTTCATCCCCAGCGGTAGAACTCACCTCGGCTACGCTTAACGGTGTTGTTGTTAGCCGGCGAGCTAGCGCTGTTGTTGCTAGCCTCAAACCGTGCATAAAATGAGTTCAGGTCGTCCGCTAGGGATGCGTCGGCACTCACCATAGCGCGTGTCTGCTCTGGTAGTCTGTGATAGTCCGTAGCCCCTGCCATAGGCGCCTGGTGTCGCGCTGCTCCATCTGTGATTCCACTCTGTCTCGGTACTTCCTCTTGGCTTCCTTCACCGCCCTCCTCAGTCCATAGACCGCTGCCTTGTACTCGTCCATGTTGCCGGATACAAGACCGGAGTTATAGGCAGCAGTACGGGCGTTCACAGCTTCACGGATGGATCTATCAACCCACGGCTTTTGGTTAGGAAAGACCCTAACTTTTACCGTGGGGACGATGGTGTCCGTTAAGCGTTGCTATGAGGCTCATTGCTACTTCAAGAACTCGCTGACGCCACTGGAACTGGATTGGATCATGTCCCAGTCGACGACACGCAGAGCGTCCTGTAGCTCAGCCTCTGATTGGTCAGACCACCGCTTCACGTTCCTCGTCACTACCGCTTCCCGCGCGATCTTTTGCCGGTATCCCGGAAGCAGAAAAATGGCGGCATGGTCTGATTTTCCGAACGGAGGGAGAGAGACAGCCTTGTAGCCTCTCTTGAATGGCGTATAGCAGTGGTCCAACGTTCTTTCCCCTCTGGTAGCACACGTAATGTGCTGGTGAAAGTTCGGCATGACTTTTTTTAGGTTAGCCCTATTAAAGTCCCCAGCCACCACCACAGCCGCGTCGGGATACTTGTTCTGATGCCGACATAACACATCATGTAGGTCCGATAGTGCTACGTCGGTGTCCGCTTGTGGTGGTATGTAGACGGCTGTGGTGATGACCGAGCTGAACTCCCGGGAAGGTAGAATGGACGGCATGAGAGCGCCAGATGTTCCAGGTTCGCCGAGCAGGAACGAGAAAGAGACGTAATCTTCATGGGGTCGCACCACATGTTGTTAGTTATGAAGCAAACCCCTCCACCCTTAGATTTACCAGACTCTTCCGTTCTGTCTGCACGGAAAACAGAGAAGGACTCGGTTGGGCATATGACTCGATCCGCACCAGCGGGTCAGCCATGTTTCCGTCAGACAAAAGATATTACAGTCCCTCATGTCCCGTTGGAATCTGATCCTTGCCCTAACATCATCCATCTTATTTTCCAGAGACTGGACGTTAGCAAGAAGGATGCTGGGCAGAGGTGGGCGGTGGGCTTGAACTCTCAGTCTGTTCCGAATTCCGCTCCGTTTCCCTCGATGTTTCCGTAGTAGCGGCTCCACTGTTGTTGATGTGGTTCGCTCGTACGATCTCGGCCGGCCACGCTGGATCGATGGAAAAAGTGGACAAAAACCCTTGTTTTGCGCAAAAGTTTATGTCCAAAAGTGTGCTGTGGTCGTATGCTGTTAGTGCCGATGTGTTTGTGGCAAAGAAAACATTAAAAATAAACACAAAAACTAAAAGAGCGCACAATCTCCGCGGAGCTACCTCGACGGCGTCTGGACACAGCCGCGCCATCTCTAGCAGTCATGTTGAAACAGGAACGAGACACACACTCTTGACACTGTTGGGGATTTCCCATCGGCATTTTATCCGTAGAGTATGAATACTCTTACTGTTGCATTTCAGAATCAACTTAAAAGGACAAATATATGTGCACATACAAGGAATCTTACTGCGTTTTTTGGAAATAGAAACAACAGCTAGGAACAAGGACACATAAGATGGATGAATATAAAGAAAAGGACTGTTATCAATACAATAAGTGCTTATATCAAGATAATATAAATTACAAATTTTAAAAAGCACCATACCAGAAAGTCACGTCAAGTGGTTTGTAAGTTGTAAACAATACAATAATGCAAATAAATGTATACCTAAAGGAAATATACAGACTGGATGTGGACATATATAAATATTAAATGTGGGCATACAAAGTTATATAATGGCAGCAGTGGATATATTGGTGTTTTAGGATTATTGACTCATTTAAACTGACTGAACTATCCGACACTTTATATGTATAGAAATATATTTTTATACTTTACTTTTTTATCCCCACAGAGCAAAGTCAAAATCATTATAGTTGTCTAAAAGGTGCATCATTATGATTTATTTGAATTGGATACAAGGAAAGGTGTCCGAACCATAAAAAAAACAGATCAGAGAAAGTGTATAAAAGTATATACTCTGGAGCCGACACGCTTTCAACCAAGTTTTCAAGTACCTCATTTCTCAGGGAACACAGCGTCCCGGCCCAATCTCCCATTACATAAATTACATTACATACCACGTCTGTACGGTCGGTATTGCCGCTCGTAATAAGCCAGTCCGTCCCGCCTCTCAAACATGGAGGCAATAACAACCTGAAGGTTCATATCACGGATCATTTATCCAGCTCACAGCAGACAATGTGCTGAACCCTGCGAGACAATATCCACAACAAGCATTCGTCACATTCTCTACAAATATCAGTCGTTTGGCTTATATAGTTGTTCTGCTGTATCGGCTACAACGGTTGTTATTTAGACGAGTACAAAGCGAGCCATCCTCATCCACACTCATTGAAGGAGTTGTGATGCATGTCACACAGTTATGTTCCTTAACACCCTCGTTAATCCTTATTCAAGGGGCTGAATCCAATAAGGTTGGGAGCATTTCTATTGCCAATGGCTCTCAACATGGCGACGGCTGAGCTAACAGCGCTAACTAAAGAAGATTCTTGGAGGTATGATTTGTGTTTCTCTCCCCCGATGTTCTGATTTAATTCATCTGAAAGGATGTTTTTAAGCTGTAGAAGCGATAAACTGTGAATTTTCTTTGATTTTATATTTGTAATACGAGTGCGAAGATGCATCGGGGTATTTGCATTTTATGCTACTTGACACCTTGAGTCCACGAAGTTTAATAAATATTGGAAACATTAGATATAAATTGCTTTGCAGATTACAACCGTAACACATATGATGAGCCCTTAAACCGTGACTCGTCATTATAGATTCAACTGAAGGTTCCACCTCGACGAACAACGACATTAAAGTACGAATGCATCACTAACAACTATAACAGACTTAGAACAATACTATCAGTTCAGGTAACTGAGCCACATTAAATAGTTTCTTCATTAAATAGTTCCTTCATTAAATAACGCTCGGCTGCCACTGATTTAGGTTTTTTGCCTCCCGCTCATCTGTGTCCTCATTGGGCGTCTTTCAGCATCGAGGTACACAGATTTTAAACATGGGTAAAAGAGAGTTAAAAACTCAGGATCAGAAGGCCTGAGTGTTGGTTCTGGGAAAGAAAATGGCGGATTGATACGTTCCTAGATCAAAGTCCCAAGGGTCAGTTTCGGGTTTGTGTAATAAGCACTTTTGTAAGCACAGTTCTTTTCTTTTTCTCGTCATTACGGCTTTAATTATCGCTTCGAGTATCAGCATATACCTTCTTCTTTTTTATGAACCCTACAACATCTTTGAACTCATTCCAGTCTATACGTTTGATTTGATTCAGGTGAAGCTGAAACGCGCCCCGGAGACACATCAGGAGGACAGTGCTGGACTGGTCGGGGGGGTTGTTGGCTGCACCGGGTACTTTTCCGCTCTCCATCTGCCTACATTCCCTGCCAGCAGTCAGCTCGTATTCCCGTCTGTCAAAAAACAGCCGGGCATATCGGGCGAGAGCGTTTCGGGCCGTGTCGGTTGGTGCCGCGTCAGTGGACGAGTGTGCGGTCGGACAACAACAACTCATGTGGAAATTTCCTCTTGCTGCAGGCTGGAAGAAGCTGTTTTAGTTGAAGGTTAGTTAGGTTGAGTGAGAAACTTCATTTGACAATCACGAGTCCCTGCACAGGGTGCCACTTCTCCACAACAAGAGATTCCCCCTGATTGAGGGTTAAATCACCATCCGAGCCTTAATTTGTCTGGTCGGCGTAATCACGACAACATTCACAACGGGTTTAGTTCCCATTTACAAAACGACTGATGACAGCGGCGCTGCATGAATGCGTATTAGAGAAGACGATTCACTAATCAAGCACATGATTCAAGCTTTTAGAGGGTCGTTGTAATCATTCTGAAAGGACATGCTAAAAGTGAACTCAAGACAACTCAAGAGAAAGCCTGAATTCAAAATCTTTCAAAGGTCTCGGAGAAGAACTATATGTCTACAAATGCTTAGTCCTTTCGGTTGATAGACACATTACGCAACATTCACAAAATGCAACATTTAATACAATTCAACAACATTTCATCAAACATTTCATAACATGTGTTCAGTTCATGTGGTTTAGTTCACGTCTGATAGGGTCCATTGGACCTGTCTGGGTCTGATGCCATGGCCCTGCTGATGCCCCGCCCACTCCTCCTCTCTACCTCCATCTGCCTGATGGATCACGGAGGTCTGGATCGTGGTCCATGCCGACTACCAACTATTCATACACTCTGTCATACTCATTGAATGTGTTGTAACTCTAATGATTCCTTCTGGTCTCATGACCTCTATTCTTCTGTCCATCCTGGAGAGGGATCCTCCTCTGTTGCTGGGGTTAGGGTTGCTTCACTTTTTCCCCGTGAAAGTTTTTTTTTCTATTTCTTGGGAGTTTTTCCTGATTCGATGTGAGGTCAAAGGTCAGGGATGTCGTATGTGTACTGATTGTAAAACCCTTTAAAGGCAAATTAGTTATTTGTGATAATGGGCATTACAAAATAAACTGAATTAAATTGAATTGAAATTGAATGTTCAGGAAAAATAAGTCCTGCCTCCTTGCCACACCACTTGTTGCAAGGTGGCAGGACTTGGTTCTCTCAATCCAATTGTAGCTCGCCATGCAATGTCTTGATCCATCGGTTCCTAACCACGCCAATCATATCAGGAAATGACCCGTCAATACTTGCCAGAGTTGTAAAGAGACATTTCTCCTTAAAAAAAGAGCACAACTAATTTACACCAAAGACTTTTTATGACACATTTATTGATACAGAAAGAGAAAGAACCAGGCGGCCTGTCACCATTACAGCTCTCTCGGAGTACATACTGTATGTTAGTGTGCACAACTTAAATTATTCTCAAAAACCGGATACTTTTGGGAAATACTTCCTGGCAAAGCATCAAGACGTGGATTTGAATTTATGAGGGTAATGCCCTTTAAATAATGGAATAATCTCACGGCAATAAACAGAGAAGAAGAATGCAAGAAACAAGCTTCCAGATCAATATTAGAGATATTATATTGATCATTTTTATCTTAAGGGCCATACGCCATTAAATAAAGTACATGCTTGTAGGCAGGGGCGGCCCTAGCACATTTGGCGCCCTAGGCGAGCTTCACTCGTGGCGCCCCCCCCCCAAAAAAAATAAAATAAAAACGATTTTGCACGAAAACGGAATTTCAACTTTCAAACGCTATTTTGCCCTGCAAGACTGAATTTCTTTCAAATAAACAGAACAACGATCGCAACAATGAACACACATTAAATAAAGAACAAAATCCCTGAGAAAATGTCACGTCTGTGCTGAACTCCGCTCCGGCTACGCCCCCCTCATCAACGGTGCACATTCACTCCCTCGTCGTGCCCAAAATAATGTGACCGCCTACGGCTGCCTGTAATCCAGCTAGATCTATAGCTCAGCATGATGAGTGTTTGACTAGACACCCGGAGATGTGTGATCGATTCCAGGACAAAACAGCTTTTTTCCATCACTTTTTTTTTTTACATTGAATTTACATGACGTGGTCTACACTTCACGTAGGGACACATGATGCATGAATATGTTCACAGACTCAAAGCGCCACCTACTGGCTCAACTGGACTTTGTCGAATCTGCCCCAAACTTCTCGTGCTCGTTACAAGTCACGGCCTGAGTCAAGTCCGACCGGCGTGCCTGCGTCCTCGGTCCGGGGGCGCCGGCGCCCCCGACCGTCGCAGATGAGCGAGAACCCGTTCGACGCTGCTTGCAGCTTTAATGTTTTTTTTGTTTTCTGTTCTATTAATGGCTGGTATTGCCGTCAAAATATTGGTTGGAGATATAGATGGGGGCGCAAAAAAAAACTGCCCCCCTCTGAATGGCGCCCTAGGCGGCCGCCTATACCGCCTGTAGGAAAAACCGCCCCTGCTTGTAGGTGTTTCATAAATAACATGCTAATATCCGATATGGAAAACTAATTATTTCTACTTTAAAATAAATGTAGCAAAGAACCAGCCCATATCGGAATAATAATCATCCTACAAGTCTTCTTTAGGACAAAACGAATACCAGAACGAAGAAATTCTATTTAGATTTCAACATTTCAATGTGTCCTGGGTCAAGGGTTATGAGAGGCTACACCTTGATAAATAAACTATTAATTCATGTCACTGACTTGTTAAAACATGATCATTTGCATTCTACAGTGCCACATGTACATGAGTCTCTTAAATAAAAAATCTATCCATCTATCTATCTTTCCATCCATCCACCCTCCCATCTCTCTCTATCTATCCATCCATCCATCCATCTCTCTCTCTCTCTCTATCCATCCATCCATATCTATCTATCTATCTATATATATACACTACCGTTCAAAAGTTTGGGGTCACTTAGAAATGTCTTTATTTTTCAAAGAAAAGCACTGTTTTTTCAATAAAGATAACATTAATCAAAAATACACTCTATACATTGTTAATGTGGTAAATTACTATTCTAGGTGGAAACGTCTGGTTTCTAATGAAATATCTCCATAGGTGTATAGAGGCCCATTTCGATCAACTATCACTCCAGTGTTCTAATGGTACATTGTGTTTGCTAATCGCCTTAGAAGACTAATATCTGATTAGAAAACCCTTGTGCAATTATGTTAGCACAGCTGAAAACAGTTATGCTGGTGATATAAGCTATACAACTGGCCTTCCTTTGAGCTTGAAGTTTGAAGAACAAAATTAATACTTCAAATATTAATCATTATTTCTAACCTCGTCAATGTCTTGACTATATTTTCTATTCAATTTTCAATTCATTTGATAAATAAAAGTGAGTTTTCATGGAAGACACAAAATTGTCTGGATGACCCCAAACTTTTGAACGGTAGTGTATATACAGGACTGTCTCAGAAAATTAGAATATTGTGATAAAGTTCTTTATTTTCTGTAATGCAATTAAAAAAACAAAAATGTCATGCATTCTGGATTCATTACAAATCAACTGAAATATTGCAAGCCTTTTATTTTTTTAAATATTGCTGATTATGGCTTACAGCTTAAGAAAACTCTAAAATCCTATCTCATAAAATTTTAATATTTCCTCAGAACAAGTAAAAAAAAGATTTATAACAGCTGAGTGTTTGTCAAGGCTCAGGAAACCCTTGCAGGTGTTTCGAGTTAATTAGACAATTCAAGTGATTTGTTTAATACCCTACTAGTATACTTTTTCATGATATTCTAATATTTAGAGATAGGATATTTGAGTTTTCTTAAGCTGTAAGCCATAATCAGCAATAAATCAGAATAAAAGGCTTGCAATATTTCAGTTGATTTGTAATGAATCCAGAATGCATGACATTTTTGTTTTTTGAATTGCATTACAGAAAATAAAGAACTTCATCACAATATTCTAATTTTCTGAGACAGTCCTGTATATATATATATCCATCTATCTGTCTCTCTATTGCTCTGTTGCATTGAGATACATCTTTATTGATTGATTGTTGTTCCTGGAAGGTAAAAAGACACATAAAAGGTCAAAGTTAGTACGTTAGATACTGTGGTATACATTAATAATACACATAAATAATACAAGTATAATACTATGAAGTAGAAGATTTAGCAAATAATGTAACAATAATAATAATGTTTTATAGTATAAAATGTATACTTGTATTATAGCACTGTAAAATAAAATAGTACTGATATTACTTCATTTCTCTCTCTCTCTCTCTCTCTCTCTCTCTCTCTTTATATATATATATGAAACTTTTTGTAATATATTCCAGTAAAGACTTTCCCAGGCAGCTTTATGGAGCTGCACATTCCTGAAGAGCAGCGTGTGAACTCCAGAGCGGTCGACAGTGAGATTACAGGAGCTGAGCAGCGCCGTGCTGGTGATGTTTTATATATAACAGGCTCAGAATATCCCCTGGTTCTTCAGGCTCTGGTTTCGTTCATCTTGGTTTAAATATCTAAGCAGTGGGACTAAAGGTCATGTGGGGAAGTCAGGGGTCAGGGCAATCTGACGTTATATGTCCTGCTGAGGACTGTATACACGGTGTGTTCAGCTCAATGGCTCCGTGGGGTCACACAGTATAACAATAACAGATAATTAAAATACAACATCTCAAAAGACTATCAAATTACTTTTAGCTTTAGCAAACCACTTAAAGTAAAGCTAGAATGCATTATAAAAAGAGTATAATGTATTCCAATGAATTTTAATACAAGTGTTATGATTGACCTTAAAAGGCATTATAAGATGCTTTTCATGTGTTAGATCTCTTGTTATTTGGCATAATGCATATTTTGAGTGCTACACGGTCATGTTCACACATTATAATCACGGTCATAAATACATTATGTGACGTGGGCATCAGGGAACATTGAATATTTAAATGTGGTAACGCGTCGCAGAAAATATGTGCAGAAGATGTGACTGGAGTGGAAATGAAATGATTTGAATATAATAAAAACAAAGAAATCATCAGGCATGGGAAACATGATGATCTATGTCTTAAAATGTCAATAATAAAATAATAACAACTATTTCCCTCGCAAAGTTACAAAGTAAAGGTGAGAGACGATGATGTGTGAGCACCAACAACCACATCGACGAACGAGTTAATTAAATATCTAATAAAAGACATATCAGTGACACAATGTCTCATCCTTGGAGCTGGTTACCTCAGAATTGGGGCATTAACCCAAATTAGGGTCAAGGCCGTAGGAGACAGAGGAGTCCAACGCGGACTATTTTAAAACGGCGTGTCCCTCTTACTTCATGTCGTTTGCCAACTCAGACACTGCAGACACTTTGTTTCCCCTCACAGTCTGTAAAACAGAAGGCATGAAGTGCTCATGTGAGGAGGACGTTGGTAGAGCCATGTGGTTTTAAATGTGCACTGGTGGACTGAGCCATGCGTCTTTGTTCCCCCTGCTAGTAGCGGGACTCTCTGGGGCTTGGCTCTTGTAATTTGAATTACCACCAGGGGAAAGTGTGTGTGCATGTGTGTGTGTGTGTGTGTGTGTGCACATATCTACATCTGAATACATCACATGCAGGAGTCTTTCCCGCTGCCATTGGCTCTGCCTCTTCACGCAGGAGGACGTAGAGATGTTCTCGTTAAAAAAAAGCAGAGGCTGACGCTCTTATTCCCGCGACATCACCATCCCACACGAGTGTGAGGGCTCCACGGCGCGCGCTGTGGTGCTCAGTTCTGCACGGTAGCAGCTACGGGAGGCGTGCTTGTTCCCCGCCACAGGAGCGCAGGTACACCGGACCAGCGGGGCTTTCTATTTTATTTTTTACCGAGCAACCGGACACGCAGGGGAGAAGAGCGCTTGTTTTCTTCTTCTTCTTTTTCTTGTGTGTTTTTTGTTGGAGGAGGAGATCGGGGTTGTTGCTCTTCCCTCAGCCTCCCACACTCCCGAGCGATGGCATTTACGGATCGATCAACGGGAGCGCGTGAGTTATCCCGCTTTATACACGACCCTCGTGCACGTGTGTCTTTCTTATATGTGACATTTAATGCGAGCTTTAAGACACCAGAGCTAACTGGATGCACACAGCCAGTGTGTTCATCTCATCCACCCAGCAGACACACGCGGGAGGAACCAGAGAGAACCGTATCGTTCTCTGTGTTTATTTATCGCACGCGCAATTGTATTCGCAGCGCCGGCCACAGCTGATGCGTATACATCTCCTTAAAGGGGCCGCTTTGGCAACATCAGCATTACGCGCACGCGCACGCGCTCACAGTCAGAGCGATGATGGGCAACCTTCAACTTCAGCTCGGAGCTGCGTGGTGGAGTGGCCCACATCTGTCCGCTGGTGGTTCTCTGGCCTTGTTTCTTCGCCACTGCATGTTAGTATCACGCACGTGAGAGAGGGAGGAAGCTGGAGAGGCTTTACGAAAGATATCCAAAAACAAATCAGGTTTCGTCCACACTGAACATATATATGTATATATACTCATGTGTATCTCTTTAGCCAGTTATTCTTCAGTGAAACTTGGTTGTTGTCCGATTTCTCCGGTGTTAACAAGAGGTTAACCGAGGAGAAGAAAAGGAGGTGCTCACATGGGACATTTTGTCTTGGAGATACAAACTGACTGTTAACCGTCTAAATATAGACTCTCACACTGCTCATCTTCTGCTCCTTGTGCATGTTGGACCGGTGGAGGTAACGGCATCTTTCTAGCTGAATTTAGAGAGTATCGAACTTCCTCAGATTATCATTTGAATGCCATGCACCACCATAGTAGTATATATATATATATCTTAATTTATCTAAAACATCATACGTGTAAATAAAAACACTGTCTTTACGTCTTTAGATGAATGCAAGAGGAGAACGAGATGCTGATAGGAAACATCTGCATGATAAAGTTTGACATTATTATTTATGATGTGGCATTCCAGCTTAATTTACACTGTAAATATCATATCAATGTGATAATACCAAAAGGATTACGAGGGGGTTGTGTTATATCAGACAAACAGTTATTCCTCATTTTACATACGTTCTCCAGCGATGACAACTCTCATCATTCATACGATGTTTTCATGATAAACTTTGTCAGATTTAGGAATAGATCATGGTTTGAGGTCAAATAAGTTTGTTAAGTGACGAGTAGTTTGGGTTAAAACTACTACGGCAGCAACGCTACTCAAGTAGCAACGTTTTTGGACATATAGCATTGCATTTTGGGTTAAAATAATACGGAAATACTTCAGTAGTTGTTTCAAAGGAAGTTACGCAGCAAAAAAGTCAACTTTGACTTCTGGTTTCACGCGGGACACACATAACAGTGTCCCTGGTGAAAGCGTTTTTTTGTATTTTTCTGCCAAATTTTATAACATTCCTTCCAAATGTTTAAATATTTCAGTCTGCAATCAGTGACTGTAGATAAGAAGTGGACATCACTCTTCAGTTTGTGGCATTTTGTCCATCGCCGTCATGTTTTTTATGCTACCAGTGAACAGGAAGTGACAATATTTGGACTGATGTGTGTATAGGTTGTATATATCTCTGGCAGCTTGTAGCCCCGCATAAACTGTTTTATGGTCTGTTTTACTCTAAATGACCATAATGCTCTCAAGAAGAAGACTTGAAACTAGAGATTGAGACAATAATCTCATGTTTACAATGTTTACTGAGGGAATAAATCAAGAGAGAAGTAGAGTCATTATATAGACTTCTATACAACCAAAAGAGTCGCCCCCTGGTGGTCAGTTGAGAGAATGCAGCTTTAACACATGAAACATAGACTTCTATACAAGCAGAGGAGTCGCCCCCTAATGACGACAAGGCACTTTTGCGTCCGCGTCACTTTTCAGAACTGGGGGTCATCGCGTACACTGAAACTACGTGCCGAATAAGGCATTTGGGTGAAAATAACTGCAAATGACGATACTTCCCAGCAGCCTCCTGGGTACGTTTTTTCTGTGTAGAATTCATGGCGATCCATCCAATAGTTGTTGAGATATTTCAGTCTGCGCGGTGGTGGTGGACCGACATTCCTCCTCCACATCATTATCGTGGCTAAAAGCCACAATAATATAAGGCGAGGGCCGTATTTCTGTCTTGGAACTACGTCAGATTATATCTGTGGCGAGTCTGAAGTCTTTTCATCACACACGGGGATGTTGGCGTGAAGCGAGGCTTGGAGGAGGCCGGTTTTTGTCTCAAAGCTTTGAGGTGGATTCAGAGTGGACAGCGACGCGGTGCTGAAATGCAGCCGGGTTTGTCCTCGCCGGCCTCTTGAGAGAGATGCAGAGGGCTGATAACTTCTGGCCATGAAACAGGAGCGCTACTTACTCATGTTGCTGGCATCTGAATCACACACTCATACAGGCCTGATGGTCATCAGCTCCAAGCCGACGCCTGACCGTCACGGTCACGGCGGTGGCCTTTAAGAGGGGTCAGGAGGCTACGAAAAGATCCTAACGGTCCTCACTGCTCTCGATTCCCACCTCTTCATTTTAGGCATTCAGTGCCTCCCTTCTCCTAAGTTGCCGTGTCCAAAGGAGCGAAGTTAAGGGAGTGAATCGCGGCGTTAGACTACCTGCTAATCAGCAACCACACAGCCGATGCTCTCCAGTCTCATGGGTTGCTTTTCTGCTTTTTTGCCCTCGTTAATCATGTTTCTTTTTTTATTTCTTCCTCCTGCACTTTTAAATTGGATCCCAGCGAGCTCCTCCATGCTCGAGGCGGCTGTGCTTTAATGTGCTTTGTTATCTGCTGATGAGTGCTGCTGAGGCAGAGTTTTCTTCTTCTTTTTCTTCTGAAACATGGTGTGGTGTGAAGTGAGGACGTGAGCATGCCAGGGATTTGATTCTCAGGAGGAAATTGGCTTTCGGGTGCGAGTCAGTTTTTAAATAAGTATTAGATTACCACGAGGACTCCCATTCCCATACTTTATACCTTATATTGTGTCTTTTTGTTGATTGATCAGGACACTATACAGACATCAATGCTGCAACAGGTGGAGTTTGGCTACATTATCACGAATGATTCATAATCGGAGACGGAGCCGCCGAGCGTTTCATTTAATTAGAGTGTTCTGTGGAGCTGCTTCGCTGCAGCTGACCTTGAGGAGTGTTGTTCTGGAGCAACTCCTGCAAAGTGTATGAAGGAGTGTGTGTGTGTGTGTGTGTGTGTGCGCACCGTGGTGTTCAGGGCGGGTTGTGTTTTGACATAATCAGATTGAGAACATTGGCACCTTCGATGTAACAGACAAAGCAATTTTTTTCTTTGTTGAATGAATTAACTGGGAGAAGCAAATGAATCACAGACGTTGGCAAGAGTTGTTCCGATGTCGTGGATAATGCTGCTGCGTCTGGAAAATCAAATCCGAGTTCATGAAGCCATGTGGGTCTTATTTAAAAGAAGTTGAGACTCAAAGAAAGATAATTTGATCAAAAGCCTTGTAACTTTTATTCAAAAAGTGTACATAGATATGGACTTTCATGTGAGCTAAGCACTATGATTACATTTGTGTGCATAAATACGGAACTTTATGTCAGAGGGCGAGCAGGGGCTGATGGAATATTCATAGGCCGCTTTCAAGGGTCGCCAGGGGTAAAAGATGGAGAGACCGAGAGAACAAAGACCTGCTGGGATCCGGTTCTTACTGATCATCAGATTATTATTATTAATTTATTTTCAATTTAGGTTTGGCTCTTGTCAAAATATTGAAAGGTGTCAGATGCTTTGTTTCCAAAGTCGATGCCGCAGGATTTCGACGAAATAAAAAAAAATGTAAATCATGATTCCGGGCGAAAAAATGGAAATAATGACAGTTTTTTATAAAAAAACAATGCTAGCCAGTCACAACTGTGGTCTGTGTTAGTTAATTACTGCTCAGCAAGAACTGAAATCCAATTCACCGTAATGTGTCCTCAGACTCACCGCCATAAAAGAGTCTCCTTTTGAAGAGCCGCTGATGAAAGTGAGTCAATCTCATCCCATTTTTAAATCCCCCCCCCTCAAATAAGAGACGCAAACCTGCAGCCAAAGTGTCGCCAGTGACCGACAGCCAGCTGCTGCAGCTCCATCCAGATGGAGTAATCTGCTCCACCGCCCCGCGCTGACCGCTGCCGGCCCGGTGACACCTGGAGGACGCTGTGCCAAAAAGAGACTTCTGAAAAATCCGGTAAACAAGATTCAAGAAGATTCAAGATTCAAGATGTTTTATTTGTCACATACACACACAGGGTGTGCAGTGAAATGAAAGTGGCAATGCTCAGCAGGAATGTGCAAGGGCAACAAGTACACACTATTTACAAATAAAAAACAACACAATATTTACAGTAAGTGTGTGTGTGTGTGTGTGTGTGCCTAAGAGGGGCAGTTGTGTGGGTCTATGTGGGGGTCCTGGTGAGGTCGGAGTTCACAATCCTGATGGCCTGAGGAAAGAAACTCCGTCTCAGTCTCTCTGTTCTTGCAGCGTGACTACGGAGGCGCGTGCCTGACCGCAGCAGCTGAAACAGTCTGTTGTTGGGGTGGTGAGGATCCTTCATGATCCTGCCGGCTCTGGTTCTGCACCTCCTGGTGTACAAGTCCTGCAGGGTGGGGAGTGTAGTTCCAATAGTGCGCTCAGCCGAACGCACTACTCTCTGCAGAGCCTTCCTGTCCTGAGCGGAGCAGTTGCCAAACCAGGCTGTGATGCTTCCTGTCAGGATGCTCTCTACAGCTCCAGAGTAGAAGGACTGAAGGATCCTCTGGGAAACTTTAAATTTCCTCAGCTGCCTGAGGTGGTAGAGGCGCTGCCTTGCCTTTCTCACCAGAGTGTCTGTGTTTGTTGACCATGTCAGATCCTCGGTGATGTGGACTCCCAGGTATTTATACCGCTCACCCTCTCCACAGTAGTCCCGTTAATCCCCAGTGGTGAGTACGTCCTCTGTTGTTGTACCCTCCTAAAGTCCACAATCAGCTCCTTAGTTTTGGTGACATTCATGATGAGGCTGTTGTCCTGGCACCAGAGTGACAGATCAGCAACTTCCTCCAGGTAGGCCTTCTCGTCGTTGTCGGAGATCAGGCCCACCACCACTGTGTCATCCGCAAACTTGATGATGGTGTTGAGCTGAACCTGGCCACACAGTCATGTGTGTACAGGGAGTACAGTAGGGGCTGAGGACGCAACCCTGGGGGATCCTGTGTTCAGGGTGAGGATTTGGAGATATGTCTGCCCACCCTGTCTACCTGTGGACAGCCGGTCTGGAAGTCCAGGATCCAAGCACACAGGGGTGTTCAGTCCCAGCTCAATCAGCTTGCCGGCCAGTCTGGAGGGGACTATGGTGTTGAAAGCTGAACTATAATCAATGAACAGCAGTCTCAAATAGCCCCCCCCTCTGGCTGTTCAGATGAGAGAGTGTGGTGTGCAGTACCTGGGAGACAGCATCATCCGTGGATCTGTTTGGGCGATAAGCAAACTGCAGCGGGTCCATGGAGGAAGGGAGGAAGGCGCAGATGTAGTCCTTTATCAGCCTCTCAAAGCATTTCATGACCACCGAGGTGAGGGCCACCGGTCGGTAGTCATTCATACATGCTGGAGAAGCATTCTTGGGCACAGGGACAATAGTGGATCTCTTGAAGCAGGCGGGGGCCACGGACTCAGCCAGGGAGAGGTTGAATATTGTGGTGAACACTGGAGCTAGCTGGTTAGCACAGGTCTTCAGTACTCGCCCAGATATGCCATCTGGACCTGCAGCTTTCCTGGTGTTCACCCTCAACAGAGCCCTCCTCACACTATGCTCGGTCACAGAGAGTGTGTGTTCATCCCCAGCGGTAGAACTCACCTCGGCTACGCTAACGTTGTTGTTGTTAGCGGCGAGCTAGCGCTGTTGTTGCTAGCCTCAAACCGTGCATAAAATGAGTTCAGGTCGTCCGCTAGGGATGCGTCGGCACTCACCATTGCGCGCGGTCTGCTCTGGTAGTTTGTGATAGTCCGTAGCCCCTGCCATAGGCGCCTGGTGTCGCGCTGCTCCATCTGTGATTCCACTCTGTCTCGGTACCTCCTTTTGGCTTCCTTCACCGCCCTCCTCAGTCCATAGACCGCTGCCTTGTACTCGTCCATGTTGCCGGATACAAGACCGGAGTTATAGGCAGCAGTACGGGCGTTCACAGCTTCACGGATGGATCTATCAACCCACGGCTTTTGGTTAGGAAAGACCCTAACTTTTACCGTGGGGACGATGGTGTCCGTTAGCGTTGCTATGAGGCTCATTGCTACTTCCGCAAACTCGCTGACGTCACTGGAACTGGATTGGATCATGTCCCAGTCGACGATACTCAGAGCGTCCTGTAGCTCAGCCTCTGATTGGTCAGACCACCGCATTACGTTCCTCGTCACTACCGCTTCCCGCGCGATCCTTTGTTTATACTCCGGAAGCAGAAAAATGGCGGCATGGTCTGATTTCCCTAACGGAGGGAGAGAGACAGCCTTGTAGCCTCTCTTGAATGGCGTATAGCAGTGGTCCAACGTTCTTTCCCCTCTGGTAGCACACGTAATGTGCTGGTGAAAGTTCGGCATGACTTTTTTTAGGTTTGCCTTGTTAAAGTCCCCAGCCACCACCACAGCCGCGTCGGGATACTTGTTCTGATGCCGACATAACACATCATGTAGGTCCGATAGTGCTACGTCGGTGTCCGCTTGTGGTGGAATGTAGACGGCTGTGGTGATGACCGAGCTGAACTCCCGGGAAGGTAGAATGGACGGCATGAGATCGTCAGATGTTCCAGGTTCGGCGAGCAGGAACGAGAAAGAGTCTTAATGTTCTTGGGGTCACACCACATGTTGTTTGTCATGAAGCAAACCCCTCCACCCTTAGATTTACCAGACTCTTCCGTTCTGTCTGCACGGAAAACAGAGAAGGACTCGGTTGGGCATATGACTCGATCCGGCACCAGCGGGGTCAGCCATGTTTCAGTCAGACAAAAGATGTTACAATCCCGCATGTCCCGTTGGAATCTGATCCTTGCCCTAAAATCATCCATCTTATTTTCCAGAGACTGGACGTTAGCAAGAAGGATGCTGGGCAAAGGTGGACGGTGGGCTTGAACTCTCAGTCTGTTCCGAATTCCGCTCCGTTTCCCTCGATGTTTTCGTCGTCTCCCCGTAGTAGCGGCTCCACTGTTGTTGTTGTGGTTCGCTCGTACAATCTCTGCCGGCCACGCTGGATCGATGGAAAAAGTGGACAAAAACCCTTGTTTTGCGCAAAAGTTTATGTCCAAAAGTGTGCTGTGGTCGTATGTTGTTAGTGCCGATGTGTTTGTGGCAAAGAAAATATTAAAAATAAACACAAAAACTAAAAGAGCGCACAATCTCCGCGGAGCTGCCGCGACGGCGTCTGGACACAGCCGCGCCATCTTCTGAGATGGCGCCATCTTCTGAGAACGACGACTCCTCTGGGATCTCTTTCCATTACCTTCAATAGGCAACGAGGTCGAAACCCCTGGAGGCGGGGCCACATTTACACGTTCACACACACACACACGTTCACACACACACACACACACACACACACACACACACACACACACACACACACCTCCTCTGCTCCCTCCTCTCCTCGCATCCCCTCCATGTTTTTGTCTTTCGCTTCGTTCTCTTCTCTTTGTCGCTCCCGCTGTCCGGTCGTGTTCACGTGATTTTTATAACGTGTTTCGAGAAAAGGATTTATTTTTTGCTCATTAATTCATGTCGTGCAAAGTTGTGGTTGCTGAGGACACAGGAATAAGGGAACAAATCCAACGTGGCCAAAAAAATACACAAATCGAACATATACAGTATATATAACAAATATGCAGGTTAAACAAAGAGGTAATGTATACACAATTCTAAACAGGTTTTGAGATCCTTTACAAGGAAGTGGTTGTACGGGGATGAAAGAGGGAGGCTGCGTCCGCCACGTTGTGTTGATGGAGTTTGCGCGGCTGCGTGTGAACGGGAATATCAGTGGAATATTTTGTGGGAATATCATCATTTTCAGAATAAAGGCAAAAAAACAGAACTTTATGTGCACTTAAATAAATGTTTTTCTTATTACACTTTTAGCGCTTGTGCACCAACTGTACACGCGTCAGCTGCAAGCGAGCTAGCGATGGACGGCGGTCTTCGAACGTTGGCCGAAATACCTTTAAAAGCTACGAAATACTGCAACTTTGATTATTTGATTCAAACATTGTAACGCATGATCTTTTGTTTGCAATCACACACCAAGCTTTCATTTCTGCCTGGACACACAACAAAATAATATGTTGACATGCTCCTTCTTCAACACCCTGCTTCGCCTCCACTCAGTTCCTCTTCTCTCTCTCACTTTCTTCTTTTCTCTGCACATTTCTTCTTCTTTTTTACACAACTGTGTTGTAATACCTGTGGGCCAAGGCAGTGACAACTGGTTCTCTCTTTTCTCTCACTTCTGAGAAAGGCCAAGGACAGCACGCCTGCTTCAAGGCTGTCCTCTCTCTATCAGAGCTCTGGCTTCAGATGAGTCACTTTGCCATTCTCTCTCTCTCTCTGGGTAGAGAAAGACTCACCTCTTCCCAAACAGAAGCAACAAACTCACACCTCCCACTGGCCGGCCCCGGTTTGTTTTCTTACCCCACCGACTGCATCAAAAACGCCGCCGCCGCCGCCATTCTTCGCCCAGCAGGATGGGCGATGACGTGGTATTTCGTGTGTGAACATTGTGCGACGACTCCAGGGAGGGGGCGGGATGACATACCCGAGTTATGTCGTTGCTTTTGTATTTGGAGGACACCTGGTTGCTTAGGAGACTGAAGGAATGTGATGTAACGGCCGTGTAATGTGACCACTCACTCTGTCGGCCCACGCGAGGCTCTGTGCCGACCGCGGGGGCATAAAGTGGAGTAAAAGACACCGTATGTCTGTGTGTGTGTGTGTGTGTGTGTGACAGAAGGGCTCTAAAGCACCGACAGAGAGTTGTAGTCAAAAGAGAGAGAAATAGCCTCCACAAAGGAGCTTGTGTGTGTGAAACACTGGAGATATCCTGGTCACGGAAGGAAGTAGAAAGTCTGTTTCGTCTTAATGCCCGTTGGGGATTCACATCGTTCTTTTTGTGTTACCCACTTGTCACTCGACTCCCCGGTCTGCCCCTGGTGCACCAATAGTCATCGACTCACAGGCAGGGACTTTTTTTTCGTGAGAAAATGTTTGCTATTTTAAGGCCTTATTATAAATCCTCTGCTTTGACTGAGGGGAAGAGACAACAAGTGACAGGGCAACATATCAGCATTAGACTTCCACAGACAATTACTTTCCTGGATATCTCTTTGCATCACCATTTGTATTAATACAAGGTTTTGTAAATCAGGCTCTGATTGAGATAAGAACAAACCCCTAAGTAAGAACCTTCAGAATATACAGAGGAATTAAACTAGAAAGGTTGGTGGGTAGAAGAGCTGCTGAAGATTCAGTCTGAGAATAAACTAATTTTGAGAAAACAGCATGTGACATTTTGAAGACACTACAGGTGAATAGGAGGAATTAAATTACTCATACACATGAAACTTACTGACTTCAAGACGATTAATATTTGTATTACGAGTTTTCTAAAATGCAATGTTATTGCAAATGAGGTATTATTTCATGGTAACTTTTGGCGAATTTGGAAATCTCCAGTGAAAACATAGTAAAATAAACATCTACATGTGTATTTTGTGAGAAGAAATGTTATGGAAGCAAAATATACCAACATCTTAAAATCGACCGATGCATTAAATACTATACAGGACTGTCTCAGAAAATTAGAATATTGTGATGAAGTTCTTTATTTTCTGTAATGCAATTAAAAAAACAAAAATGTCATGCATTCTGGATTCATTACAAATCAACTGAAATATTGCAAGCCTTTTATTCTTTTAATATTGCTGATTATGGCTTACAGCTTAAGAAAACTCAAATATCCTATCTCTAAATATTAGAATATCATGAAAAAGTATACTAGTAGGGTATTAAACAAATCACTTGAATTGTCTAATTAACTCGAAACACCTGCAAGGGTTTCCTGAGCCTTGACAAACACTCAGCTGTTATAAATCTTTTTTTTTACTTGGTCTGAGGAAATATTAAAATTTTATGAGATAGGATTTTAGAGTTTTCTTAAGCTGTAAGCCATAATCAGCAATATTAAAAGAATAAAAGGCTTGCAATATTTCAGATGATTTGTAATGAATCCAGAATGCATGACATTTTTGTTTTTTTAATTGCATTACAGAAAATAAAGAACTTTATCACAATATTCTAATTTTCTGAGACAGTCCTGTATGTATTCTCGTCTTAATGAAAAATACAGACACAGATGTGAGGCATACTGACCACATTGTTACATCTGGACTTCAATGTTAAACTGACGTCAAATTATCTCTAAGGCTAAAAAGAATGATTCCACATGTGAGATAATGGCTGTTTTTGCAGCAGATCCCGACACCGCACAGATGTGTGATGAAAGAGGACCGGCTGCTTTGTGTTCTCCCTCGAGGATCGAGGACTCGCTTGTCGCTGGCAGACAAACACGAGGAACGCTGCTTGTTATTTTGAAGTGCCGGTGAGGCGGACGTGTACGTACCAGGGTTCTGTTTGACTGCAGCTGTGTTTCAAGCTGCCCCGTGTGAGTTCCTCTTTAGTTTGTATACTATCCCTCACAGGAGGACACGTTTGTGACACACATTTGAGACTCATGATACACATTTCACCAGCCCAGTCGCCGGGAAGATATAACGGGATTGTATGTTTCTGCAGAGTGATGTAGAAGATCGAGCGACCATTATTGAAAGTCATAATAACGAGTATATCAAGTAAATAAGACCTCTAAGTGGACGGCTCCAAACAAATACACAACTTTCACTTTTGTGTCCTACGTTAAAACCATAAGTAAATGTTGACTTTTACTTTTACTATGTAACAATCTGTTCCGTTACATTGTTGTGTTCCATTGTTACATTACATTGTTACGTTACATCGTTGTGTTCCATTGTTTCATAACATTGTTACATTACATTGTTACGTTACATCGTTGTGTTCCATTGTTTCATAACATTGTTACGTTACATTGTTTCGTTACATTGTTTCGTTACATTGTCACGGTGCATTGTTGCATAACATTGTTTCATTGATACGTTACATTGTTTCGTTACATTGTCACGTTACATTGTCACGTTACATTGATACGACGTTGTGTTTTTTTTTACATAAACCATGATGTTTTTCCAACCGTAACCATTTCCACAACGTTAAACATTTAGTTTTGTGCGTTCCTGCAAGAGTGATGCAGAGCTGATATAAAACCTATTATAATTCATTAAAACGTTCAGAAAGGTCGAAAGTCAACGCATCCCGGGGTTTGCAGAAATGTACAATGCCAACATTTAGTTTTTGTCCAGCTGACTGCAGTGCTGTGCAGCTGTGGTTCGTTTCACACCTTTCCACTGATCGACAATCGGTGGCAGCCAAGCGACAGACACAGATATGGAACATTCATGAATAAACAAAACATCCACGCTGATGTTATAAAGATGGGAACATTTTGACTTAAAAAAGTCAACTCTAACAGACTTTTCTGTCTCAATAAAACAACATCACATCGATTTAGGGTCCAGGAATGGGAACGAGCACTTTGTGTCTCCTGCAGAAAAGCCTCGGTAGTGCTGCTGCTGTCCGTGGGGCTGGAAGCCAATAAGCAGATGGACTGTACAGACAATGATTCCCTGTGCAAATCAATACAAGGATATCGATAGATCAAGAGGATCCACCTCCATACTGTTATCAGATTGTCGTAGCACTCCCCCAATGCATCCACGCATCACCTTCATTCTCTTGTTGTGGTGGATGTTATGTTCAAAGACCTCTTTTCAACACGTCCCGTGCATCTTATATTTCACGCCGGACCAGTCAAAGACGGAGATGTGTTACGTGTGTGCGGAGGCTTACTGTGTTCTGACAAACAGCGAGCGGGGAGCCCTGAATGGAGTTCCTCCCGTTTACTGGTGAGGTGTGTACACGTGTGAAGTGTGACAGGTGAACCGGAACATCGGGGGTTCAACACTCTAACAAGTCTGTTGTTGCGGCTGCGTCTGTGAGCAATAATTGGCTGTGGTCCGCAGCCCTTCTTCATGTCGCTGTTAACAGAAACCTCTCACCCCTCCTTCTCCTTCTCCTCCCTTCGACCTCGCCTCCTCTCACCCTCTTCTATCTTCTAAAGTTGTATCCTCCACAAGTGGTCCACGCCTCGCTCACTCCGTGTCATTCTTCTGCTTCTTTCTCCGTCTCTCTCCCTCTCTGCGTATGAATCTTCTACCAGCGTCCTGAAGTAGTGACTGCCAGAAGAATTCAGACCCTTTTCTCATGTACAAGTACAAATACCACACTGGGAAATACTCCACTACAAGTAAAAGTCCTGCATTCACGCCAAGCATCAACAGTACAAGTACTCATTTATTATGTTTATGGATCCATTTTACTGGCGTATTGGTGTAGATATTTAGTTTTCTGATCTATGTCTGTTGCGTATGTCTCTGTGCGTATGTCTGTTGTGTACGTCTGTTGCGTATGTCTGTTGTGTATGTCTGTTGCGTATGTCTGTTGCGTATGTCTCTGTGCGTATGTCTGTTGTGTATGTCTGTTGCGTATGTCTGTTGCGTATGTCTGTTGTGTATGTCTCTATGCGTATGTCTGTTGCGTATGTCTCTGTGCGTATGTCTGTTGTGTATGTCTGTTACGTATGTCTGTTGTGTATGTCAGTTGTGTATGTCTGTTGCGTATGTCTCTGTGCGTATGTCTGTTGTGTATGTCTGTTGTGTATATCTCTGTGCGTATGTCTGTTGCGTATGTCTGTTGTGTATGTCTGTTGTGTATGTCTGTTGCGTATGTCTCTGTGCGTATGTCTGTTGTGTATGTCTGTTGCATATGTCTCTGTGCGTATGTCTCTTGTGTATGTCTGTTGTGTATGTCTGTTGTGTGTGTCTGTTGCGTATGTCTCTGTGCGTATGTCTGTTGCGTATGTCTGTTGTGTATGTCTGTTGCGTATGTCTCTGTGCGTATGTCTGTTGTGTATGTCTGTTGCGTATGTCTCTGTGCGTATGTCTGTTGCATATGTCTCTATGCGTATGTCTGTTGTGTACGTATGTTGCGTATGTCTGTTGCGTATGTCTGTGTGTGTATGTCTGTGTGCGTATGTCTGTTGCGTATGTCTGTTGCGTATGTCTGTTGCATATATCTCTGTGTGTATGTCTGTTGCGTATGTCTGTTGTGTATGTCTGTTGCGTATGTCTCTGTGTGTATGTCTGTTGTGTATGTATGTTGCCTATGTCTGTTGTGTATGTCTGTTGCATATGTCTCTATGCGTATGTCTGTTGCGTATGTCTGTTGCGTATGTCTCTGTGTGTATGTCTGTTGCGTATGTCTGTTGCGTATGTCTGTTGCGTATGTCTGTTGTGTATGTCTCTATGCGTATGTCTGTTGCGTATGTCTCTGTGCGTATGTCTGTTACGTATGTCTGTTGCGTATGTCTGTTGCGTATGTCTGTTGTGTATGTATGTTGCATATGTCTCTGTGCGTATGTCTGTTGTGTATGTCTGTTGCGTATGTCTGTTGTGTATGTCTGTTGCGTATGTCTCTATGCGTATGTATGTTGCGTATGTCTGTGTGCGTATGTCTGTTGCGTATGTGTGTGTGCGTGTGTCTGTTGTGTATGTCTGTTGCATATGTATGTGTGCGTATGTCTGTTGCGTATGTCTGTGTGTGTGTCTGTTGCGTATGTCTGTTGCATATGTCTGTTGCGTATGTCTGTTGCGTATGTATGTTGGGTATGTCTGTGTGTGTGTGTATGTTGCGTATGTCTCTGTGCGTATGTCAGAATCAGAATCAGAATCAGAATCAGAATCAGAATCAGAAACAGGTTTATTGCCAAAGAATGAATGTTTTCACAAACAAACGAGGAATTTTTTTTGGTGGAAGGTGCAACATTTGGACATGACAAACAACAATCAACGCAAGGAGGGAGGAGGAGTGGGAGGAAGAGGGAGGAGGAGGAAGAGGAAGGAGCGGGAAGAAGGAGGAGAGAGGAAGGTGGAAGAAGAGGTGGTAGTCCTGGGGGTGACAGTCAGTCAGTCCCGGGGTCCATTGATGAGCCCGACCGCCGTCGGGAAAAAGCTATTGGTGTGGCGGGAGGTCGTGGTCATGATGGACCGCAGCCTCCTCCCCGAGGGGAGGGACTCGAACAGGGAGTGTCCAGGGTGGGAGGGGTCGGCGACAATCTTTCTGGCCCGCTTCAGTGACCTGGAAGTGAACAGGACCTGGAGGGAAGGCAGATTGCAGCCGATAACCCTCTCGGCCGAGCGGATGATGCTCTGCAGCCTGCGCTTGTCTTTGGCTGTGGCTGCAGGGTGCCAGACGGTGATGGAGGAGCAGATGATGGACTCAACGATGGCCGTGTAGAACTGTACCATCATCTTCCCTGGCAGGTTGAATTTCCTCAGCTGCCTCAGGAAGAACATCCTCTGCTGGGCCTTCTTGGAGATGGAGCCGATGTTCAGCTCCCACTTGAGGTCCTGGGAGATGATGGAGCCCAGGAAGCGGTAGGACTCCACAGCGTCGACGGGGGAGTCACACAGGATGAGAGGGCGGGTGGGGCTGCATTCCTCCTGAAATCCACAACCATCTCCACTGTCTTCAGAGCGTTGAGCTCCAGGTTGTTCTGGCTGCACCAGGTCACCAGGTGGTCAGTCTCCCACCTGTAGGCGGTCTCGTCCCGCCAGAGATGAGTCCAATGAGGGTGGTGTCATCCGCGAACTTTAGGAGCTTGACGGACTGGTGACTGGAGGTGCAGCTGTTGGTGTACAGGGAGAACAGCAGAGGGGAGAGAACACAGCCTTGGGGGGAACCCGTGCTGGTGGTCCGGGAGCCTGAGACGTGTTTCCTAGCCTCACGTGCTGCTTCCTGTCGGTCAGGAAGTCTGTGATCCACCTGCAGGTGGAGTCGGGCACGTGCAGCTGGGAGAGCTTGTCCTGCAGCAGGGACGGGATGATGGAATTGAAGGCAGAGCTGAAGTCCACAAACAGGATCCTGGCGTAGGTTCCTCGGGAGTCCAGATGCTGGAGGATGTAGTGAAGGGCCATGTTGACTGCATCGTCTGCAGACCTGTTGGCTCTGTAGGCGAACTGCAGGGGTCCAGGAGTGGGTCGGTGATGGTCTTGAGGTGTGACAGGACCAGCGTTCAAGGACTTCATGACCACAGAGGTCAGGCGACGGGCCTGTAGTCATTGAGTCCTGTGATCTTGGGTTTTTGGGACGGGATGATGGTGGAGGCCTTGAAGCAGGCTGGAACGTGGCATGTCTCCAGGGAGGTGTTGAAGATGTCGGTGAACACCGGAGACAGCTGGTCAGCACAGTGCTTCAGGGTGGAGGGGGAGACGGAGTCCGGGCCCGCTGCTTTGCGGGGTTCTGCTTTTAAACAGCCTGTTGACGGCTCTCCAGGATGACGAGGGCGTCGCTGAGTTGATGGAGGGTGCTCCAGAGGTGTGAGCCCCTGATGGGCTGGGGAGGGTGGCCTGATGGTCTGTGGCTTGTTGGTGGCGCTGTGGTCGATTGTCTCAGAACTGCTCCATTGTCTTTCAAAGCGGCAGTAGAACTCATTTAGCTTGTCTGCCAGAAGCACATTGTTCATGGAGTGGGGTGATTTGGGCTTGTAGTTGGTGATCTGCCTGAGCCCTCTCCAGACAGAAGCAGAGTCGTTTGCTGAGAGCTGCTGTTGCAGTTTCTCAGAGTACAGTCGTTTAGCATCTCTCACCGCCTTGCTAAACCTGTATTTGGACTCTGTGTACAGGTCCTTGTCCCCACTCCTGAATGCCTGGTCCTTCTGCAGTCTTAGCTTCCTGAGCTCCGCTGTGAACCAGGGTTTGTCGTTGTTATAACTCACCCTGGAGCTGGATGGAATACAGCTGTCCTCACAGAAGCTGATGTAGGAAGTTACAGCCTCTGTGTACTCATCCAGGCTGTTGGTAGCAGTCCTGAAGACATCCCAGTCAGTACAGTCAAAGCACGCCCGTAGATCCTCCAGAGCCTCACTGGTCCACTTCTTGAACTTCCTCACCACAGGTTTGCAGAGCTTTAGTCTCTGCCTGTATGAGGGAATCAGATGAACCATGACGTGGTCAGAGTTTCCCAGTGCAGCTCGAGGGACGGCGTGATAGGCCCTGCTGATTGTTGTGTAGCAGTGGTCCAGAATGCTCTTCTCTCTGGTAGGGCATTTAATTAACTGTCTAAGTTCGTGGCTGAGGTTTCCTTTGTTAAAATCCCCGAGTACAATAACTAAAGAGTCCGGGAAGGTCCGCTCCACACACCGTATCTGTTCGGCGAGGGTCCGCTGTGCCTCGTGCACGTTCCCTGCGACGGCATGTAAACTCCGGCCAGGATGAATGAAGCGAACTCACGTGGGGAGTAGAAGGGTTTGCAGTGAATGATAAAAGATTCCAGGTCCGGCGAACAGTGCTGTAGAATCACCGTTACGTCGTTGCACCAGCCGTTGTTGAGGTAAAAGCAGATTCCTCCACCCTTTTTTTTACCGGAGAGCTCCGTGACCCGGTCCGCTCGGAACAGCTGGAAGCCAGCGAGCTGGAGCGCAGAGTCTGGTATCGAGCCACTAAGCCATGATTCCGTGAAACACAGAACGGAGGATGAGGAGAAGTCTCTGTCTCTCCCCACCAGCAGCTGGAGTTCGTCCAGTTTGTTGCACAGTGAGCGGACTGTGGCAGCCAGCCACGGACGAGACCACGAGGGGAAGTAAGGGATGGGAAATACCGACTGTTCCCTGTACTTCCCCACTGCGGCCCAGAGAGGGAGCCAACGGAACACCGACAGCCAGACGACAAAAGTGAAAACACCTGGGGGTGATTGGAGGCACGGGCCGGCAACCAATCACCACCCGGTACGTGGCAGAAAAAAGACAGGACAGAAGCCCACAAGAGGGAAGTGGGGGAGACGACGATACGCCCGATTGAACTAAAACCTCTGGTATTGGGAAATAAAAGACTTTGCATTTGATGGTAAATTGGGTGTGGACAGTTTAATTATTATTTCTCAGTCACGGGGCACCCGCCGGGTGCCACATATGGTGGAGAATGCGGGTTTCGCATTCTGACTGAAGATAATGATTAAACCCCCCCAACTACAATGGAATCAAAGGATTTAACGGCGCTGATTGCACAACTCGTGGCTAACAATCAACAGCTCATAGTTAACAATCAACAGCAGCAGACGCGCCACGACCAGACCCTGCTGGTGCATCAGCAAACCACCGAGCTTCTGCGGACCCAACTCACGGAGCGTTACGAAGCCCAGGAGGAGCAGGCTGGCTATGAGAGGGACCGCCGGGTCCACCCCGCACGCTTCCTCACCAAGCAGACCCCCGCGGATGACATTGAGGTCTTCCTGCTAACCTTTGAGAGGACCGCGGTCAGAGAAGAGTGGCCTATCGACCAATGGGTAGGACTGATTAGCCCATTTTTGTCAGGCATAGCGCAGACCACCTACCAGGACGTAGCCACTGACCCCCTTACCACTTTTGACACCCTAAAACGGGAAATTTTGAAACGCCATGGGTTTACACTGATCACCCGAGCCCAGCGTTACCACGAGTGGGTATTCGACCCCACAGTCACCCCTCGAGCACAGATGCATGAGCTAGTGAGGCTTACCAATGCTTGGCTGATCTCAGAGCCAAAAACCCTCACTCCCATCGAACGGATCATCATGGACCGATTCATGAGGTCACTTCCCTACGACGCCAAGAAATTGGTGTGTCAACAGAATCCCCAGAGCGTGGACCAGCTGGTGGATCTGCTGGAAGGGTACCAGGCCGCCCAGGGAGTACTGCGCAGTGGACGGCTGGGGAATACAGAAGCCCCCACGCGCCCCAAGAAGCGACAGCCCGAGGAGGGGCCCGTCGTGAGACCTACACAGGAAACACCATGGAGACGGCCCCCCACCAACCCCGACCACCGAAGGTGTTACGAGTGCGGGGAGGGAGGCCACATCGCCTGGAACTGTCCCCAGAAGGGTGATGTGCACATGGTCTCGGCCACCAGCGAGAAACCCGCCGGACGACCCTATGGGTTACTAACCACAGGCTGGGCAGAAGAGACGGGGGACTCACCCTCGACTCCGGTCACCGCTACGGCGAGACGCCATCGCCTGATAGATTCCGGGCGTGGTGACGCTGGTGCGACCGGAGTTCGCCCAGACCCCTCTCCTGGAAGACACACTGAGTGTCACGTGTATACATGGCGAGCACCGTCAGTACCCCACTACAAACATCACGTTAAAAACAATAAAGGGAACATACTCGGGCACCGCCGGGGTCGTACCAGGCCTACCAGTAGCCGTGCTCATCGGGCCCTACTTTCTCCTCTTCAGCCAGCTGCGGCTGCGCCTGGCCTGGGGAGGGCCGCGGAAGGCCCGAGGGGGGGGCCCCTCGGCCCCGCCTCCCAGGCAGCGCCACTCGGCACCCCGCCTCTGTGCGGTGCAGGACGTCGACCCCCAAGGCTCCACCGACCCCATCTCAGAAGGAGAGTCCAGCACCGGGGAGGTAGTGGCGGAAGAGGAAGAGGGACCGGGGGAGACGAGGAAGGAAAGGAACCCCTCGAGGAAGAGGCAGACGCTTCCCCAGCAGAGAGGAAGCCGACCAATGGGACATGTTCCCCTTCAACAACGACACCGACGTGGGCCCAAGGGCTGAGCCTCTAGCCGGGAGATTCGGCTCTGCCCAGCTCGAGGATGTCAACCTCACCAGCGCTCTGCAGCAAGTCTCTGTGATCGACGGGCGACTCGTCGAAGGGGTGAGACAACGTGTATATCCTCACTTTGCCATTAAAAATGCATTATTATACCAGGTTGTCCGGAAAGCCTCCGGAACTAGTGACTTGTTGTTAGTACCACGGCCATTTATCCCCACGGTGCTGCGCTTAGCTCACACTCACCAGCTCGGAGCCCACCTAGGAGTAGAGAAAACCCTAGAGAGGATTAAAGCCAGGTTTTACTGGCCAGGCATAAAGAAAGCCGTAGAAGAGTACTGCCGGAGCTGTCCCGAGTGCCAACAGGTGGCACCCAGACCCCATCACCGCGACCCCCTAGTCCCCTTGCCTATAATTGCCGTACCGTTTAGTCGAATAGGGATGGACCTGGTCGGGCCACTGCCAAAAGTGCCGAGGACACCAATACATCCTAGTAGTCCTAGACTACGCCACCAGGTACCCAAGCAATTCCCCTCGCACCATGGCCTCCAAGGAATAGCTCATGAGCTAATGCTAATGTTTTCACGGGTAGGCATCCCGAGAAATATTAACAGACCAAGGCACCCCCTTCATGTCCCGAATCATGAAAGACCTATGCCGAGTCATGAACATTACCCAGTTGAGAACGTCAGTATACCACCCTCAGACTGACGGGCTGGTAGAGCGCTTCAACCAGACCCTGAAACAGATGTTGAGGAAAGTTATCGACGCGGACGGAAGGAATTGGGATCAGCTCTTACCACACCTAATGTTTGCCATTCGTGAGGTGCCCCAGGCTTCCACAGGATTTTCTCCCTTCGAGCTGCTATACGGGAGACAACCCAGAGGACTCCTAGACCTGGCCAAAGAAGCCTGGGAGCAACAACCTCACCCCATCGGACCCTGGTGGAACACGTGGAGGAGGTACAGGAGAGAATGGCCACTATATGGCCCGTGGTAAGAGAACACATGGAGGCCGCCCAGGCCGCCCAAGCCCGTGTCTACAACAGGAGCGCACAGCCCCGGGTGTTCGGCGCCGGAGACAGAGTGTTGGTGCTGGTGCCCACCTCGGAGTGCAAGTTCCTGGCCAAATGGCACGGCCCCTACGAGGTGATCGAAAAGGTGGGAGAGGTCAACTACCGCATTAGGCAGCCCGGGCGAAGACCACCAGAGAAGGTATATCACATCAATTTGTTAAAAAAATGGGTCGCCCGGGAGGCTGTGTGTGCTGTATCTCTCCCACCAGGCCCGTCAAAAACGGAGGCCGTAGTGATACCTATGGGCGAGCAGCTATCCGAGAGACAACGCCAGGACCTCCGAGAGCTGATCGACCGCCATAGAGATGTGTTCTCTACGGAAGCCGGCCATACCAACCTTCTGGAACATCACATCATTACCGAGCCCGGGAAGAAGGTAAAGCTGAGGCCCTACCGAATCCCGGAGGCCCGGAGAGAAGCCGTGCGGCAAGAGGTTAAAACGATGTTACAGAACGGGATCATCGAAGAGTCCCATAGTGAGTGGAGTAGCCCCATTGTGCTGGTCCCCAAAACAGACGGAACCCTCAGGTTCTGTAATGATTTCCGCAACTAAACCTGATATCCAAGTTCGACGATACCCCATGCCTAGGGTGGACGAGTTGATCGAGCGGCTGGGGACCAGCCGATATATCACCACCCTAGACCTGACCAAGGGGTACTGGCAGGTACCCCTGGCGCCAGCGGCCCGGGAGAAGACCGCCTTCATCACCCCGACGGGTTGTTCCACTACCTAATGCTCCCGTTTGGCCTACATGGAGCCCGGCCACCTTCCAGAGGCTGATGGACGCGTCCTCCGGCCCCACCAGAAATATGCAGCAGCCTACATAGATGATATTGTCATCCATGGGGAGGAGTGGGGGACCCATCTCCAGCAGGTCACCGCCGTGCTGAGAGCCCTGAGAGGGGCCGGGCTGACCGCCAACCCCAAGAAGTGTCGCCTCGGCCTTCGGGACGCAGATTACCTGGGGTTTACAATAGGGCGTGGATGCGTCAAACCCCAGGCAGGCAAGGTCGAGGCGATACGAAACTGGCCCCGGCCCCAAACCAAAAAGCAGGTGCGAACCTTCGTGGGGCTCACCAGCTATTACCGCCGGTTTGTCCCCCATTTCTCCTCCCTCGCAGCACCCCTCACGGACCTCACCAGGAGCCGGCTGGCCGACCGGATCCTGTGGACAGAAGAGACGGAGAAGGCATTCCAAGAGCTCAAAGAGGCGCTCTGCTCAGGACCAGTGTTGGTGACCCCCGATTTCTCCAAACCCCTCATCGTCCAGACAGACGCATCGGAAACAGGGGTGGGTGCCGTTCTATCACAGCTGCAAGAAGGGGAGGAACACCCCATTACGTATATCAGCAGAAAACTGCTACCCCGAGAACAAAACTACTCGACGATCGAGAAAGAATGTTTAGCCATTAAATGGGCGTTGGAAGAGTTAAAATATTATTTGTTGGGACGGCACTTCACCCTTGTCACGGACCACGCCCCTCTCGTCTGGATGTCAAGGAACAAAGAAACTAATGCCAGGGTCACTCGCTGGTTCCTGTCCCTTCAATCCTTTGCCTTCTCCGTCGTCCACAGGTCCGGGGCCGCGCATGGGAACGCGGATGCCATGTCCCGGAGAGACGCCTTGGGGGGATGGGCCGCCCCGCCCTCCCGGTTGGAGCTGAGGAGGGGGGTGTGTGGCAGCCAGCCACGGACGAGACCACGAGGGGAAGTAAGGGATGGGAAATACCGACTGTTCCCTGTACTTCCCCACTGCGGCCCAGAGAGGGAGCCAACGGAACACCGACAGCCAGACGACAAAAGTGAAAACACCTGGGGGTGATTGAGGCACGGGCGGCAACCAATCACCACCCGGTACGTGGCAGAAAAAAGACAGGACAGAAGCCCACAAGAGGGAAGTGGGGGAGACGACGATACGCCCGATTGAACTAAAACCTCTGGTATTGGGAAATAAAAGACTTTGCATTTGATGGTAAATTGGGTGTGGACAGTTTAATTATTATTTCTCAGTCACGGGGCACCCGCCGGGTGCCACAGGACGTTGGAGAGAAATATGCCCGGCAGCGCTGTACGAGATCCCCGTTTCCGTAGCCGTACAAGCGCTCCCGAACGTTTCCCTCTCCGCCGGCGTTTCACCACGTGGGCGAAGGTGAGCACACCTTTTACAAAAATGTCCAGTAACTCCACAGAAGTTAAAAACGTTGGAAGTAAATCCGCTGGAGTTGTTCCCCTGATGTTCAAGAGCTCTTCTCTGGTGAAAGAGCTCTGGGAATCCCAGCAGAAAACAGTATTTAAAACGAAAACAATAAAAAACATCGCGCACCAACACACCGAGGCGACCTTTCGCGGCGCCATCAGTGTGTTGTGTATGTGTGTGTCTGTTGTGTATGTGTGTGTGCGTGTGTCTGTTGCGTATGTCTGTTGCATATGTCTGTGTGCGTATGTCTGTTGCGTATGTCTGTGTGTGTGTGTCTGTTGCGTATGTCTGTTGCGTATGTCTGTTGCGTATGTCTGTGTGTGTCTGTTGCATATGTCTGTTGTGTATGTCTGTTGCGTATGTCTGTTGGGTATGTCTGTATGTGTGTGTCTGTTGCGTATGTCTCTGTGCGTATGTCTGTGTGCGTATGTCTGTTGCGTATGTCTGTGTATGTGTGTCTGTTGCGTATGTCTGTTGCGTATGTCTGTTGCGTATGTCTGTTGCGTATGTCTGTTGCATATGTCTGTTGCGTATGTCTGTTGCGTATGCCTGTTGGGTATGTCTCTGTGCGTATGTCTGTTGCGTATGTCTGTTGCGTATGGCTGTTGCGTATGTCTGTTGTGTATGTCTGTTGCATATGTCTGTTGTGTATGTCGGTTGTGTATGTCTCTGTGCGTATGTCTGTTGCGTATGTCTGTTGCGTATGTCTCTGTGCGTATGTCTGTTGCATATGTCTCTGTGCGTATGTCTGTTGCATATGTCTGTTGCGTATGTCTCTGTGTGTATGTCTGTTGCGTATGTCTCTGTGCGTATGTCTGTTGCGTATGTCTCTGTGCGTATGTCTGTTGCGTATGTCTGTGTGCGTATGTCTGTTGCGTATGTCTGTTGCGTATGTCTGTTGCGTATGTCTGTTGCGTATGTCTGTGTGCATGTGTCTGTGTGTGTATGTCTGTGCGTATGTCTGTGTGCGTATGTCTGTTGCGTATGTGTGTGTGCGTGTGTCTGTTGCGTATGTCTGTTGCGTATGTCTGTGTGTGTATGTCTGTTGTGTACGTCTGTTGCGTATGTCTGTTGCGTATGTCTGTGTGCGTATGTCTCTGTGCGTATGTCTGTTGCGTATGTGTGTGTGCGTGTGTCTGTTGCGTATGTCTGTTGCGTATGTCTGTGTGTGTATGTCTGTTGTGTACGTCTGTTGCGTATGTCTGTTGCGTATGTGTGTGCGTGTGTCTGTGTGTGTATGTCTCTGTGCGTATGTCTGTTGCGTATGTCTGTTGCGTATGTCTGTTGCGTATGTCTGTGTGCGTATGTCTCTGTGCGTATGTCTGTTGCGTATGTGTGTGCGTGTGTCTGTGTATGTATGTCTCTGTGCGTATGTCTGTTGCGTATGTCTGTTGCGTATGTCTGTTGCGTATGTCTCTGTGCATATGTCTGTTGCGTATGTCTCTGTGCATATGTCTGTTGCGTATGTCTGTTGCGTATGTCTGTTGCGTATGTCTCTGTGTGTATGTCTGTTGCATATGTCTCTGTATGTCTGTTGCGTATGTTAGGATCTGGAGTTTGTGTTTAGTTTTGTGTCTTGTTTTGAATTCCTTGTGTCGTCTGTCTCCCTGTGATTGTCTGCCCTGGTCCTGATTGTTTCCTTCTGTGTGATTGCTGGTCCCGCCCTCATTGTGTCCACCTGTGTCTTGTTGTCCAATCCTCTCACCTTGCCTGTGTATGTAAACCCTGTTCGTCTCATTCCCAGTGTGGCTTCGTACTGTTTGGTCCGCGTGTTTGTCCTCCTGTTCTGGTCTGTGATTTGTGGAAAATAAATATAGTTGTGCAGTAATGTCGGCATTTGGGTCCTCTCTCGCTGCGACAACCCGGACTACCCCTGACAGAACGAAGCCACCAAGAATGGACCCAGCCTTCAGTTTCCCCTGCACGGTTCCTGCCTGGCCAACTAAGTCTCAGGTACTTCTGGAGGAGATGTGGGAGTCCCTCCGGGCCCTTGGTCCTGTGCCGGCTCCAGTCCCGGTGTTCCGTCACGGTTCCAGTCCCAGTGTTCCGTCACAGGCTCCAGACCCGAGGTTCCAGTCCACGATGTTCCAGTCCCGGTGTTCCGTCGCGGTTCTGGTCTGGCCAGCCTCCCATGATGTGCATCTCCACAACATGTGGAGTCCCTCCGGGCCTTGGCCTTGTGCGGCTCCAGTCCCGGTGTTCCGTCACGGCTCCAGTCCCCGATGTGCGGTTCCAGTCCCGGTGTTCCGTCGCGGTTCTAGTCCACGATGTTCGGTTCCAGTCCCGGTGTTCCGTCACGGTTCCAGTCCACGATGTTCATGTTCCTGTCCCGGTGTTCCGCCTCCAGCCCCGATGTTCTGGTTCTAGTCCCGGTGTTCCGTCGCGGTTCTAGTCCACGATGTTCCAGTCCCGGTGTTCCGTCACGGTTCCAGTCCACGATGTTCATGTTCCTGTCCCGGTGTTCCGTCACGGTTCCAGTCCACGATGTTCGGTTCCAGTCCCGGAGTTCCGTCACGGTTCCAGTCCACGATGTTCCTGTCCCGGTGTTCGTCGCCGCCTCCAGCCCCGATGTTCTGGTTCTAGTCCCGGTGTTCCGTCGCGGTTCCAGCCCCGATGTTCGGTTCCAGTCCCGGTGTTCCGTCACCGGCTCCTGTCCCGATGTTCCAGTCCCGGTGTTCCGCTGCTGGCGCCAGCCCGATGTTCCAGTCCCGGTATTCCGCCTCCGTTCCGCCCGGCCCGGTTCTCCCCATCCGCCGCCGTCGGTCAGTCACAGTTCCCGTGTACCGTCCGTCCATCCCGGTTCCCGTGACCTGTCCCATCCAGTCACAGTTCCCCATGTCTCGTTGCCGGTCCTGGTCCCACAGAGCCCCATCCCAAGACCCGAACCCTGTGACTTCCTCTCCTGAGCCGGTCCCCTAGCTCCCACTCATGTCCTCCGGCCGCCCTTCCCTTGGCCTGGTGATCGCCCTGCGGCCCGCCCCCCGGACTGCTTCTACAGCCTTGGACCCTCCTCCGGCTCCCCTCCACCCACCCGTGTGGAACGCTTGGGACGTCTGGAATCCGTCCCTTGAGGGGGGGGTACTGTTAGGATCTGGAGTTTGTGTTTAGTTTTGTGTCTTGTTTTGAATTCCTTGTGTCGTCTGTCTCCCTGTGATTGTCTGCCCTGGTCCTGATTGTTTCCTTCTGTGTGATTGCTGGTCCCGCCCTCATTGTGTCCACCTGTGTCTTGTTGTCCAATCCTCTCACCTTGCCTGTGTATGTAAACCCTGTTCGTCTCATTCCCAGTGTGGCTTGGTACTGTTTGGTCCGCGTGTTTGTCCTCCTGTTCTGGTCTGTGATTTGTGGAAAATAAATATAGTTGTGCAGTAATGTCGGCATTTGGGTCCTCTCTCGCTGCGACAACCCGGACTACCCCTGACAGCGTATGTCTCTGTGCGTATGTCTGTTGTGTATGTCTGTTGCGTATGTCTCTGTGCGTATGTCTGTTGTGTATGTCTGTTGCGTATGTCTCTATGCGTATGTCTGTTGCGTATGTCTGTGTGCGTATGTCTGTTGCGTATGTATGTGTGCGTATGTCTGTGTGCGTATGTCTGTGTGCGTATGTCTGTTGCGTATGTCTGTGTGCGTATGTCTGTTGCGTATGTATGTGTGCGTATGTATGTGTGTGTATGTCTGTGTGTGTATGTGTGCGTATGTCTGTGTGTGTATGTCTGTTGCGTATGTATGTGTGCGTGTGTCTGTTGCATATGTATGTTGCGTATGTCTGTTGTGTATGTATCTGCGTCTGTCTGTTGCGTATGTCTGTTGCGTATGTCTCTGTGCGTCTGTCTGTTGCGTATGTCTGTTGCGTATGTCTCTGTGTGTCTGTCTGTTGCATATGTCTGTTGTGTATGTCTGTTGCGTATGTCTCTGTACATCTGTCTGTTGCATATGTCTGTTGCGTATGTCTGTTGTGTATGTCTGTTGCATATGTCTGTTGTGTATGTATGTTGCGTATGTCTCTGTGCGTCTGTCTGTTGCGTATGTCTGTTGTGTATGTCTGTTGCGTATGTCTCTGTGTGTCTGTCTGTTGTGTATGTCTGTTGCGTATGTCTGTTGTGTATGTCTCTGTACGTCTGTCTGTTGCGTATGTCTGTTGTGTATGTCTGTTGCGTATGTCTCTGTGTGTCTGTCTGTTGCGTATGTCTGTTGCGTATGTCTGTTGTGTATGTCTGTTGTGTATGTCTGTTACGTATGTCTCTGTGCGTATGTCTGTTGCGTATGTCTGTTGTGTATGTCTGTTGTGTATGTCTCTGTGTGTCTGTCTGCTGCGTATGTCTGTTGCGTATGTCTGTTGTGTATGTATGTTGCGTATGTCTGTTGTGTATGTCTGTTGTGTATGTATGTTGCGTATGTCTGTTGTGTATGTCTGTTGCATATGTCTCTGTACGTCTGTCTGTTGCGTATGTCTGTTGCGTATGTCTCTGTTGTGTATGTCTGTTGCGTATGTCTCTGTGCGTCTGTCTGTTGCGTATGTCTGTTGCGTATGTCTGTTGTGTATGTCTCTGTGCGTCTGTCTGTTGCGTATGTCTGTTGCGTATGTCTGTTGCGTATGTCTGTGTGCGTATGTCTGTTGTGTATGTCCGTTGCGTTGTTCATGCATCTGGAATCTTTGATAAATTTCCTCTTGAAAGCAATTTAAATTCTTTGACAGGAACAACTGTGTTCCTAAACGCTCTATATTTATGAATTCTCAATTCATGCATCCTCTGGACCATGATTTGGGTCATTACTACCCATGTGTGTGTGTGTGTGTGTGTGTGTGTGTGCGTGTCTGACTCTCAGTCCTTTACTCGGTGCTTGACAGTGGAACAGACACATCGGAGGAGGATGTGAAGTCCTGTGAAGCACACAAGCTTTTAGATGCCGGGGGAACAAGACAAGAGAGTCGAGGACGAGTCGGGCCGCTGGTGCTGGATGGATTTGAGTCGCTCCAGCTGTCGAGCTCTCCAGCTGGCATTAATGTATGAATTTACCATGAGGCGCGTGTGCGTGCGTGTGTGTGTGTGTGTGTGTGTGTGTGTGTGTGTGTGTGTATGTGTGTGATGGGATGCCGCTTTCCACACTCCGGCTGTGAAGTCATAGCTCTTCCTCACCACCTGATCCTCCCCCGCTGCAGGTTATGCCGCGTCACTAAACCACAACGCACAGAGAATGATATTCACCAACAATTGATAAATAACCCTTAAACAGCCAGACGAGGAATTCTGGCGCTCTTCGTGGGAAACGGCGAGCTGAGAGTCTGTTTCCTGTTTCCTCGCCACTCATATGCACGTGCACAAAAAAACAAGATGTCGACGGCTAAAAATGCTTCAAAATGGTCTACAAACCGATGTCACCGTGATTACATCCACGTCTCAGATACAGTCTGTGGTCACTATCCATTAGGAACAGTGATTTTTCAGGTAACCAATGTCACTTCTGTGGTTATTTGAACCCAAACGACGATCTTTTCCTAGTTTTGTTGCCTAAACCCAACTCCTGTGAAGACGGAGGTTTATTTTGAAAGGACTTCACGTTTGTAATGAGCAGAGAATAACACGTGCTGCTGGACTCTTTATCGTAACTTTATCGTTCACTCCTGCTAGTGTACCAACTGTGCATTGTGAGAAAGAGCCTCTCTCTCTTTCCTCATGCACTTTTGAACAATTGAGACCAAATTACACTGATTAATCTCTGGGAAACACAGTATAGTGCTCGCCCTGTCCGCATGCATGTGTGTATTGCATGTGCACTGCATGTGTGTATTGCATGTGCACTGCATGTGTGTATTGCATGTGTGTATTGCATATGTGTTGGGTTGCTTATGTGGCCGCGCTTAATTAGGGAGGCTAAGTGAGATAGGAGGAGAGTGGGCTTCTTATCTGGTCCTCTCCGTCCTTTTCTCTCTCCTCTTTGCTTTCTGGGCTGCAGCTTAGCTCGACTTTGACCCAGATGTCGGAGGGAGGGAATGCAAGTGTTCGATTGGTTGAGGCAATGATGACAAGATGAATGTCTTTTGCGGGGAAAGTTTTCATTCAAAGTCCAGATTGATATTTAGCCCCAGGGAGGAAGAGGAAGGAAAGGGAATGACGGCTCGATGCAGCACACATGGTGGAAAGAAAGATGAGGGAGGAAGAGAGAGAGAATAGAGACAGAAAAACGGAGAGGGGCGACCAAAAAAATACAGCAACAGAGCTCATTGTCTCCATTCTGCCCCTGCCATCAATCTCCTGAACGGCAGCTGCCTTACTGTCACGCACACACACACACACACACACACACACACACACACACACACACACACACACACACACACACACACACACACACACACACACACACACTGCCTACACGGCTGATTCCCAGAGTGATGAATCATGGCGCTATAGCGAGGCATTTGTTAGAGGTGGTGTTTTTCTCCTTCACTGACAGGCTTTGTATAAGTGCTTTGTATGAAGTGTGTTTGTGTGTGTGTGTGTGTGTGTGTGTGCGCGTGTGTGTGTGTTGTGGTCATGGACAGCAGTGGGTGCTGAGCTGAGCTGTGTGTATAGTACAGTATGTGTTTTTAAGAGTCTGAATGCACACACTTACGGCATCGACAGCTTCAATAAACAGAACATTGAACTTCTCCTCCGCTTCGACGTCATTAGAGAAGAAACCAATATGATTAAAATAGGATATTTATAACGTGTTTTGGTAGCACTTCCTACGCCCATGTCTATGACTAGTTTTAAACACATTTATAATGAGCTGCAACCTCCGGTTCTGCCAAGTAAAGCCTATGCTGAGATCTCCTAAAATCAGAAGGGGGCGACTCCTCTGGTTGTAGAAGTCTATGCTTCATGTGTTGAAGCTGCGTTCTCTCTTCGGACCACCAGGGGGGGCGACTCCTCTGGTTGTATAGAAGTCTATAGAAAACTTCTATCTTGATATATTCCCTCAGTAAACATGGGGTTATGGTCTGAACTCTTTTCATCACACAGACTTAAAAACAAATGCTTTATTCAACTGTTAAGGCAAACGTTCACACATCAAAGAATAAAAATAAGACCTTGTAACACGATCAGAAATGCTATTAAATACAGTTTAAATCCACTGTATGTGTCACGGGTTTGTCACAGGGTGAGGCTCAGGTGCAGAGACAGGCTGGACTCGAGGTTTGAGTGAACCCCAAAAAAAAACTACTTCGGAAAAAGGTAAAACATAAAAACTCGGGCTAGAAACTAGTGTTGTTACGAGATGTGCCGACGCTTCGAAGCGTGTGTCGAGTCATGGAGGGGGCGTTTCCTCGAAGCGCGTATCGAGGCTTGCTTCATTTAGGGGAGGAGCCAAAAATGATGACGTCCGAAGCCTTGCTGCCCGGCTGTACCACGTGACTGCTTCGGGAAGTGGTTCAGATATTGCCGGGAGGTTTGACAGCAATATAAACCCCTCAGGCTCCATTCAACATGTGGGTTGTTGGTTGAGAGTTTGGAGAGTTTAGAGAGAGATAGTTTGGAGAGTTAGGAGAGTGAGGAGAGAAGGATAGGTGATAAGATGGAACTGTTGAGAAACTGTTATTTCTGAATAAAAATGAATAAAATGTCCCCTGTCCTGTACATCACTGTCCAAGTTACACAAGCATATTCAGTCCCCTCTTCCTAGTTACACACACACACGTTCACTGTCCTCTGCCTGCTTAAGCCCATGCCATTTTCCTAAAGTGACATAACATTATAACACAACCTGCCATATCATATGATACTACCATTTTGGGAACATTTACACACAGAATACATTCAAAAAATATTGTATTATGCACATATGTGATAATTTATGTACAGAAATGATTTGGTCATATTTTTGTAATTCAGTCATTCCCAACAGCCATAACAGACACACAAATTCAATGCATCACATTATGTGGTTCAGATACAGCTGCCTGTCATTATGCACTTGGCCAGTAGGTGGTTTCATGAGCACATGAAGCTTCGAGAAATTAACCCTTTCTCGAACCAATTGGCTGAAGTGGTTCGATGCCTCATGAGGCTTCAACTCACCATCACTACTAGAAAGCAACCACAAAAAACCACTAGGAATAACCATGCGAACAAAGAATGAGAGCGAGACATCGAAACGGAGACAATACGAGACTGAAAGAAAGACAACAAACTGACAGGAGACAAGTAAAAGACTGGCACAATATATAGGGGGAAACACAGGTGTACGGCATGAGACAATCAGGGAGACGGGAGTGGCTGAGGGCAGGTGAAGGGAATTAACCAATTAAGGAGACAGGAGTGGTTGAGGGCAGGTGAAGGGAATTAACCAATCAAGACAGAGGAGACACAGAGAAGAAACAGGAGAAACAGGGCGTTACAGTATGTGCCTTGAGTAGACTGAAACCACTGTGGTTATCACCATGTGACCCAGGCCTGACAGCTATCAGAGGTGTTTACCAACAACACTCGGCCGTCCATCATCACCTGTGGTGACACGCGACCCCGTGTGGCAGGTTTCTGCTGGGACGCTGCTTCTCCGAGGTGTGAGTCTTGACGTACTCGTCTCATGATTTGGTTGTAAAATGAAGACACGGACAATTCCCACAACGGACAACACCATGGTAGCCACCTGTCAATCACCTTGTAGTCCCGCCCTAAAGCATCCTCTACTCTATAGTCCATTTGACTGAATGGAGCATTGACTAAATGAACATTGTAGAGTCATTTATATAGACTTCTATACAACCGGAGGAGTTGCCCCCTGGTGGACAGTAGTGAGAATGTAGCTTTAAGGCAGCTTTAAGACATGAAGCATACATTATATGTGTCTATATATATACTTATTTGTTATTAGTTGTTTTTTTAACAAGTGTGGTTAATAATAATAATAAATTTAATTTATATAGCGCTTTTTAAGGTACTCACACATGTTACATTCATACACACAGCTAAAGGGAGCAATTCAGGGTTGAGTGTCTTGCTCAAGGACACATCGACTAGGCCAGGGATAGAACCACCAACCTCCTGATGGGAAGACGGACCTGCTGACCACGGACCCACAGTCACCCCGGAGTTAAGAAACAGTGTTTGATGCGGTTCTGACATGTGTGCTTAATAACTGATCTCTTTAATAAGGTTAGTGCACATGGTCGATACAGATCCAGTACATTGGATTAGTGCATCAATACCTCCCTGTCTCTCACTCTCTCACACACACACACACACACACACACAAACACAGTTTCTGCTTGCATTGCTGCCCCTATGTCCTTGTACTAACACACACACACACACACACACACACACGCGCACACTATCTCTCTTTGCACTGGCTCATTTCCAACACACACTGAAGTGCAGGTACATGTCCGCATCAATACACACACACACACACACACACACACACACAGTCACACGCATACAATCAACCGCTACCTGCCGGCATATTAATAGGTTCTCGGTGTGTGTGTGTGTGTGTTGGACCGTCCAGCTCCATGAGAACGAGGCTTTTGTAGAGTAAACAGGTGCAGCAGAGCGAAGCAAGGCATTATGGGAGCTTTGGAGGGGGGGGGGGGGCATGCTGCCCTCTATGCCCTCGACTCTCCATTCCCAGACATACTGTCAGAGTCAGAGGTGCCAAACGTTTCAGCCGGTGGGGAGAACAGGGCGGCGTTAAGGAGAGCTGGCAGTCAGAGAGGAGGCAGGAAATCAAGGAGGGACAGAGGAAAGGGACAGAGAGGAGGGAGGAAATAAAGGATGGGACAGAGGAAGGGGACAGAGAGGAGGGAGGAAATAAAGGATGGGACAGAGGAAGGGGACAGAGAGGAGGGAGGAAATAAAGGAGGGATAGAGGAAAGGGACAGAGAGGAGGGAGGAAATAAAGGAGGGATAGAGGAAAGGGACAGAGAGGAGGGAGGAAATAAAGGAGGGATAGAGGAAAGGGACAGAGAGGAGGGAGGAAATAAAGGAGGGATAGAGGAAAGGGACAGAGAGGAGGGAGGAAATAAAGGAGGGATAGAGGAAAGGGAAAGAGAAGAGGGAGGAAATAAAGGAGGGATAGAGGAAAGGGACAGAGAGGAGGGAGGAAAAAGGCGGTGAGATGTTTGATCATGAAAGAGAGACGAACACTTTGAACTCGAGGTAGAGAGGGAAGTGGTTGCATCTCCCTTAGATAAGACCCCCCCCCCCCCCCCCCCCCCCAGTTTCCTCTTTGGTCCCGGTTCTGTCATCACAGCAAAACCCGGCTGACCCAGCTGGCATGACGTTCTGCTGCTCTTCTGTATTTATATATTTACGCTCTGAGATGCATCAGAGATACAGGAATAAATGTGCTGCGTTCACACTGCACGCCACAAAGATACAAAACGGCCACGCGAGGCGTTTTGTATTCGCCGCTCGTTGACGTGGAGAAGTCGTTAAATATCTCCAAGAACTGGATCACAGCTTTCTTTTCTACAGTTTCTCATCGTGGGGGAGGGAAGCAAAATAAGTCGTTGCAAACTCAACTTACTTTGATTTGAAGAGCATCTTCTCAGCCTTTTGCTTTGTGAACATTGCATTGTGCCACAAGAACAAGTCCTAAAACCCCAAATTAGTACGCATGATTGTTCCCTTGTCTTAAAATAAATGTGTATTTTTAATGTGTTGGAGGCCTGAAAAAAGGACTTCGATTTAGAGATTTTAATGTTTTTAATCTTCTGATATGAAACAGGTAAGCTGGTGAAGTTAGAAGCTTTTACTCGTCTTAAAAAGAGTCTAAATGAGAGGACACTAGTCCTCCTTCAGCTCAGTGGAAGGGAGACGTGAAGTCATGTGACCGTGGTGGAGCTCCTTTATGGCCGCTTACGTTATAACTTTTTAATTCTGCTGATTGTATTCACGCTTCAAAAACTCATAAAAGTGTTTTTCTATGGTTGGAGAAGTTGACGAAGAAAACTTTATTAGCATTATTTTCTGCAATAATCCAAAGTCCAATGAAAAAACCCAGTCTCTGTGTTGAGGGAACCAGTGCGATGCCAACTGCCTGTTGGTCTACACTGTAGACCAACAGGCAGTTGGTCTACAGTGTGATGTTGTATCCCTGCAGCTCTCTATTCACAAAGCCTTGAATACACACAACCTCTATGGAGAGTGAATACATCACTTAGAGATCACACGCTAAAGAAAGGGCTGTGCTATAAAGCATCAATATTAACGAAGAAGAGATTTCTGCCCGACAGCTGGCCACTATTAGCTAATTGGCTCACGGACAGAGAGAACAATCATGTTGCTGCATCCTCAAAGGATCTGAGAAATATGACTTGCATTATTTACAGAGAGCACCGGCTCTGGTACTTGATTGGGTTATGAATCTTTTTTTACAGTCATCGTTGAATACCCTGCTGGATACTCCAGCTGCCGCACGCCACGTTTAATCGAGGAACGCATCAATGTTACGCTTTCTCTTTTGAAGTTCAGTATAAAGTGGAATACCGTCTCCGAATATTAATAATATATTGCAAAATGTTTTGAAACTGAAACGAGAGGTAAACAAGTACGTACACGAATGTGAAACATAATAATACGAGGGTAGAAAGACAAGCACATTTCACCTTGTGTTGCTGGAGCCTTAATAATAATATATTTGTATAGCTCATATATATAATATGTAGCTCAAAGTGCTGTACATTTAAAAATAAATAAAAACAAAAAACCCTTGTTTTACAGAAATAAATAAATATAAGTGTGAGGAAGAAAATCTGCATTTTGCATTTATGTTTAAGGTGTAATTTAAATAATTTGAGGAATAATCACTGGAAACTATTTCATATTTTTAGGTCAGTTTTTAGATGTTAAAATGCATTAAAGGTCATTTCACACGTGTGACTTTGTGTAACCTACATAAGATGCTATAAATAAATAAAAAAGTCCACAGCCTCGACATTAATGTGACGATATTCAATTAAGACTGGAAATAAAACATATAAAATAAAATGTAAATGTTCCGAACACAATCGAACACAATCGGAGTCACCTGCTCGATTCCCGGCTGCAGCCTCACCAGGTCCACCGCTGATGGCATGGAGGGGGGAGAGGGGAGAGAGGGAGGAGGAGGAGGGGGGGGGGGAGTTTAATCTCCGGAGAGGACAGAAAAGAAAGGGGGGTGGAAGAGGAAGAGGACGGTCATCTCGGTGGAACGACGTGTCTGCCACGTGGGCCTCGGGTAATGAATGACTTCCTGTGGTAATCGCTGTGATGAAGCAGGGAGCTGGTTGGGGCAGACGTGGTGCGGGGGCCACCGGGGGCCGCGGCAAATGAGCCCGCAGGTCCGGGAGATGGAGCGGATAGAGCTCGATGGGGAAGGAAGGAGGAGCCGGATGAGGGAGCAGGGAGCAAGAGAGGGATCGAGGAAGGGGAGCTTAATCGTAGCTTTGTGTGTGTGTGTGTCTGTGTGTGTGTGTGGCTGTGTGTGTGTGTGTGTGTGTCTGTGTCTGTGCGCATGTGTGTGCGTGTGTATCTGTGTCTGTGTGTGTGTGTGTGTGGCTGTGTGTGTATGTGTGTCTCGGGGTGTGTGTCTGTGTGTGACTGTGTGTCTGTGTGTGTGTGTATCTGGGGGTGTGTGTGTGTCTTGGGGTGTGTGTGTCTGTGTGTGTGCGCATGTGTATGTGTGTGTCTCTGTGTGCATGTGTGTGTGTGTGTGTGTGTGATAAATGCCTCATTTTTGTGCTGCCACTGAGACAAAATGGATGTCCCTGTGTTTCCTTTATTTCCTCCAGTCAGAGACGTTTTATTTCAGAAATAATACTTTAATTGAACGTTTATATCTGAGGCCTCTTGATCTCGTATGAATGTCGGCATCGTTCTGATGATAATTGCCGACTCATAACGTTGAACCTGATATGAAAGAGTGGAATCTATTTGTTGAACCACATGCAGCCATTCGGTCTCATTTGTTACCTTCGCATTGAAAATGCGGAAGGTTATGTTTTGATCGCCGTGTATTTATTACCTTCGCATTGAAAATGCCGGAAGGTTATGTTTTGATCGCCGTGTATTTATTTATTTATTTATCTATTTGTATGCGTGTTATTCGCAAATCTCAAAAAGTATTGAACCGAATCGCATGAAATTTGGTGGGATGATTGTTTATTATCCGGGGACCAGTTGATTAGATTTTGGGATCGATCGGGTCAAAGGTCAAAGGTCATGAACAGGTCAAAATCTTTCGCAGAACTCAAAAAGTATTTAACCGAATCACATGAAATTTGGTGGGATGATTGTTTATTATCCGGGGACCAGTTGACTAGATTTTGGGATCGATCGGGTCAAAGGTCAAAGGTCATGAACAGGTCAAAATCTTTCGCAGAACTCAAAAAGTATTGAACCGAATCGCATGAAATTTGGTGGGATGATTGTTTATTATCCGGGGACCAGTTGATTAGATTTTGGGATCGATCGGGTCAAAGGTCAAAGGTCATGAACAGGTCAAAATCTTTCGCAGAACTCAAAAAGTATTGAACCGAATCGCATGAAATTTGGTGGGATGATTGTTTATTATCCGGGGACCAGTTGATTAGATTTTGGGATTGATCGGGTGAAAGGTCAAGGTCAAAGGTCATGAACAGGTCAAAATGTTCTTGAATCGCATGAAATTTGGTGGGATGATTGGTTATTATCCGGGGACCATTTGATTAGATTTTGGGATCAATCGGGTCAAAGGTCAAGGTCATGGAAAGGTCAAACTCTTTTTTTACCATAGCACGATACATTTTTGTCCAATTGGCATGCAACTAATGCCAAAATGTTCATAATTCAATGCCCAATCTTGTGATATGCGAAGGTATGCGCTCTACCGAGTGCCCATTCTAGTTCATTTATTTATTTATTTATTTATTTGTATGCGTGTTATTCGCAAATCTCAAAAAGTATTGAACCGAATCGCATGAAATTTGGTGGGATGATTGTTTATTATCCGGGGACCAGTTGATTAGATTTTGGGATCGATCGGGTCAAAGGTCAAAGTTCATGAACAGGTCAAAATCTTTCGCAGAACTCAAAATGTATTGAACCGAATCGCATGAAATTTGGTGGGATCATTGTTTATTATCCGGGGACCAGTTGATTAGATTTTGGGATCGATCGGGTCAAAGGTCAAAGGTCATGAACAGGTCAAAATCTTTCGCACAACTCAAAAAGTATTGAACCGAATCGCATGAAATTTGGTGGGATGATTGTTTATTATCCGGGGACCAGTTGACTAGATTTTGGGATAGATCGGGTCAAAGGTCAAGGTCAAAGGTCATGAACAGGTCAAAATGTTCTTGAATCGCCTGAAATTTGGTGGGATGATTGGTTATTATCCGGGGACCATTTGATTAGATTTTGGGATCAATCGGGTCAAAGGTCAAGGTCAAGGTCATGGAAAGGTCAATCTCTTTTTTTACCATAGCACGATACATTTTTGTCCAATTGGCATGCAACTAATGCCAAAATGTTCATAATTCAATGCCCAATCTTGTGATATGCGAAGGTATGCGCTCTACCGAGTGCCCATTCTAGTTTATTTATTTGTATGCGTGTTATTTGCGTAACAAAGTTTTAAACCGAATCGCATGAAATTTGGTGGGATGATTGGTTATTATCCGGGGACCATTTGATTAGATTTTGGGATAAATCGGGTTAAAGGTCAAGGTCAAGGTCATGGAAAGGTCAAAATCTTCTTTTTACCATAGCACGGTCAATGTTTATCCAATTGGCATGCAAATAATGCCAACATGTTCATAATTCAATGCCCAATCTTGTGATATGTGAAGGTATGCGCTCTACCGAGTGCCCATTCTAGTTAAGTATGTATCATGTTTACAATATGGTGTGCTTCTCTTCTGGACTCATAAATAACTAGAATGGGCACTCGGTAGAGCGCATACCTTCGCATATCACTAGATTGGGCATTGAATTATGAACATGTTGGCATTAGTTGCATGCCAATTGGATAAAAATTGACCGTGCTATGGTAAAAAGAAGATTTTGACCTTTCATGACCTTGACCTTTGACCCGATTGATCCCAAAATCTAATCAAATGGTCCCCGGATAATAACCAATCATCCCACCGAATTTCATGCGATTCGGTTTAATACTTTTTGTGTTATTCGAATAACACGCATACAAATAAATAAATAAATAAATACACGGCGATCAAAACATAACCTTCCGCATTTTCAATGCGAAGGTAATAATGTTGTGAACTGTGAATTGATCCGACATTTTTTTGTATTTCTTTGTTCTTTCTTACATAACGTATTAGATACCAGATCTTTATATTGATTCTGCTATTTTAGTCGATATCTGACCGCAAATCCAATCTTCTTTTTTTTAAACCGTTTCCCCAGAAAATATCTATTTTTTAAATGCTGCTCTGTGTAAACGAGTCTGTTGTGATGTGCATCCGGTGAAAAGCTGCTCCACACGCAATCGAATCATAACATCCACTTGGCGATTTTAATCAGAGTGTTGCTCTATATGGAAAATTATGCCGTCGAGTCTGAACGTAGGCGGATGGCGGACGTAGGATTTTTCACCTGTCGATGAGCATGTTCTGTCCCCAGGTTTTATTTCTCGGACAGTCAGCAGCACCGGTTCAGTTTTTTATAAAACACCTGTCTCTGTGCAGCTGCAGGTGACTGCGCCTGTGTGTGTTTGTGTGTGTGTGTATGTGGGCGAGCTTTTGGATCATCCTGTTGGACCAGCCGTAGATTGGCTGAGGCTTTATCCCCCTCTCTCTTAAAAACACAAGGAAAATAGCAACATGGAGGAAGGGAGCAGATGAAAATAGCTCAGTAGGCAATCGCTGACTCACAACGCGGTGCTAGGAGTCAGGAAGGCTCCATTCCAGTATGCATCAAATCAATTCAATTCAATTCAATTCAGTTTATTTGTATAGCCCAATTTCACAAATTACAAATTTGTCTCGGAGTGCTTTACAATCTGTACACATAGACATCCCTGCCCCAAAACCTCACATCGGACCAGGAAAAACTCCCAAATAACCCTTCAGGGGGGAAAAAAGGGAAGAAACCTGGAGGAGAGCAACAGAGGAGGATCCCTCTCCTAGGATGGACAGATGCAATAGATGTAATGTGTACAGAAGGACAGATTTAGAGTTAAAATACATTCAATGAATATGACAGAGTGTATGAATAGTTCATAGTAGGCATATTCCACGATGGAGACCTCCACGATCCATCAGGCAGATGGCGGTGGGGAGGAGGAGTGGGGGGAGTCTCAACAGGACAGTGGCGTAGTCATGAGCAGGAATTCCACGACCCAGACTATCCATCAGCCATATAGGATCTATGCCGTCTCATAGGGTCCGATGACCCCATGAGACGTAAAGTCAAAAGGACTTCGGGAGAAAGCAGAGTTAGTAACGTGTGATTGAGAGATGAAAATTCATCCTTAAGGAGAGAAAAAGAGGAGATAGGTACTCAGTGCATCCTAAAACGTCCCCGGCAGCTATAAGCCTATAGCAGCATATCAAGGGCTGGACCAGGGCAAACCTGATTCAGCCCTAACTATAAACTCTGTCAAGAGGAAGGTCTTAAGTCTACTCTTAAACGAGGTGACTGTGTCTGCCTCCCGGACTGAAATTGGAAGCTGGTTCCATAAAGAGGAGCTTGATAACTAAAGGCTCTGGCTCCCATTCTACTTTTTAAGACTCTAGGAACTACAAGTAGTCCCGCATTTAATGAGCGTAGCTCTCTAGTGGGGCAATATGGTACGACAAGCTCCTTAAGATATGATGGAGCATCACCAATCAAGGCTTTGTAGGTTAAGAGAAGAATTTTAAAAGTGATTCTTGATTTTACTGGGAGCCAGTGCAGAGCAGCTAGTGCAGGAGTGATGTGATCTCTTTTCTTAGTTTTAGTGAGAACACGAGCTGCAGCATTCTGGATCAACTGGAGGGACCTAAGAGATTTATTAGAGCAGCCTGATAATAAGGAGTTGCAGTAATCCAGTCTCGAAGTAACGACGCGTGAACCAATTTTTCTGCATCTCTTTGAGACAAGATGTGCCTGATTTTTGAAATATTACGTAGATGAAAGAATGCAGTCCTTGAGATTTGCTTTACGTGGGAGTTAAAGGACAAGTCCCGATCAAAGATAACGCCAAGATTCTTTACAATGGTGTTGGATGCCAGGGCAATGCCGTCTACAGAATCCACATCACCAGATAATTGATCTCTGAGGTGCTCAGGGCCGATTAAAATTACTTGGTTTTGTCTGAGTTTAACATCAAGAAGTTGCAGGTCATCCATGTTTTTATGTCTTTAAGACATGCTTGAATTTTACAGAGTTGGTTGCTCTCCTCTGGTTTTATCGATAAATATAGTTGAGTGTCATCTGCATAACAATGAAAGTTTATGGAGTGTTTCCTGATAATATTGCCCAAAGGAAGCATGTATAAGGTAAATAAAATTGGTCCAAGCACAGAACCTTGTGGAACTCCGTGATTAACGTTGGTGGTTATCGGCGTCATCGTTTACAAATACAAACTGAGATCGATCTGATAAATAGGATTTAAACCAAATTAGTGCCGTGCCTGAAATGCCAATCGACTGCTCCAGTCTCTGTAACAGGATGTCATGGTCAATGGTGTCGAATGCAGCACTAAGGTCTAACAAGACCAGGACAGAGAGAGTCCTTTATCTGCTGCCATTAAGAGGTCATTTGTAATTTTCACCAGTGCCGTCTCGGTGCTGTGGTGTTTTCTAAATCCTGATTGAAATTTCTCAAATAAACTATTATGATGTAGAAAGTCGCACAACTGATTTGCGACCACTTTCTCAAGGATCTTGGAGAGGAAGGGAGGTTAGAGATCGGTCTGTAGTTAGCCAATACCTCTGGATCCAGAGTGGGCTTCTTCAGGAGAGGTTTAATAACAGCCACCTTGAAGGAGTGTGGTACGTGGCCTGTTAGCAGAGACACATTGATAATATCTAATAGAGAGCCGCCAATTAAAGGCAAAACGTCTTTAAGCAGCCTCGTCGGGATGGGGTCCAAGAGACAGGTAGACGTGTTCGAAGTAGAAACCGTTGAAAATAATTGGTCACGGTTGATAGGAGAAAATCCCTCCAAATATACACCAGGGCATACAGCGGTTTCCAAGGCCATTCCACTTGAGGACAGATTGGCACTGGTTATGGGCAAGAGATTATTAATCTTGTCCCTAATAGTTAAAATCTTTTCATTAAAGAAGTTCATAAAGTCATTACCACTAAGGTTTATAGGAATGCTCGGCTCCACAGAGCTGTGACTCTCTGTCAGCCTGGCTACAGTGCGTATCACTGTTGCGTAACTCCATCAGCACCGTAAATCCAAACCGCATCGCCTCATATGACGTTTGTGCAAATGGACCCTCTCGTAGCTGCAAACAAAAAAAGAGAGAGAGTGAGCGCTGGCATCACAGGCGCCATTCATCACTTTTTACAGCAGTCTTTAGGAGGGGGGGGGGGCTGTAGCATGGTCAGCTCACTAACGACACCGGTGGTTTATCACAGAGTGTAGGCTTTTTACAGCTCGTGTTTCTTACTGTGAAATGGAATAAGTGCACCAGACTCTTCCAGAGCAGCTCCCGGTTACTCATGCAGCTGTAGGCAGCAAAAACAATGGCCATCAATGACTGATGAAGAAGAAGGATAATGGTATTGGCCCGGCTTGAGGAAATCAATACGTTCACATCGACACAAGTATCTTGGTTATGATCAGGCGGCGACCTCCTTTTAGTTGATGCTTCTGTAACAGTTTAGCTCCACGCCTTCCTTTTTGTAATAGTTGTTTTCATCCTGTCACACCATCTCGTCAATCCAACTCCCCTCACCTGCCTCTGATCACCTCGTTAGTCCCTCATTCCCTTCACCTGGTTCTCACGCCCTTCTCACCTGCAGCCCATCCCCTCATTAGTCCCTCACTATTTAGCTCCCTCACTTCCACTTGTCCTCTGCCAGATTGTCTTGTGTTTTCATGCCAAGTTCTCCAGTGTTATTAGAGTATATTCCTGACCTGCCTGTTCTGACCCTGCCTGCCTGCCCTGACCTCTGATTCTCTGCCCCGCCCCTTTTTGGACTTGTTTGCTTCTTCGACTGATCTCCCGGTTTTGACCCAGCCTGTTTCCAACCAAAGACAGTCATCTTTGTTACTCCTGTCTGAGTCGTGCTATTGGGTCCACTCTAATAGTGTTGTGACAGCTTCATGTGTTAAAGCTGCAATCTCTCTACTTACCACCAGGGGGTGACTCCTCTGGTTGTATAGAAGTCTATATAATGACTCTACTTCTCTCTTGATGTATTCCCTCAGTAAACATTGTAAACATGAGTTTATGTCTCAGTCTCTAGTTTCAAGTCTTCTATACAGCATGCTGTCATCATTTAGTACAGCGGTCGCCAACCAGTCGATCTCGGAGATGTTCCCTGTCGCTCTCCAAAATAAAATGAAAATAAAATCAGAAACACATTGTTCCTCATTCTCGAAAATTTTCTGAAGTGTCTTCTGAAATGTTTTCTTCCTGACTGGAAGATCGACGTCAGAAAAGATCTCCGACTGATTTTAATGAACGCCTGAAAACGGTTTCTCTGACAGCCGTGTTCTCAGCTGTGCGCCCGAAAGAAAGGAACGTAGGACTACAGGTGGGGCGCAGGGGAAATGCAGAAAGACCTTAATTGATACCTTCACATGTACACAAGGTAAAAGTACACAAAACTACATCATGAATATCTAAATGTTGAAATGTCTGCACCTTTGTGTAAATGTTTACGTTACGGCATTAACAAGTTACGCCTGCGCATGCGCGACAGCCGAGATTCTTGGCGACTTGCCAGGTCTTACCTCCGTGAGTTCGGCTTTTCTGCTGTTGTCCTTCAAAACAAAAGCTCAACATTGAGCTGTTTTCTTGTCTGGTGGAGCAATCTGGTTTACTTGGAAGTGATGCAATTGTATTTATTCTATTATTTGAAAAAGCACAGATGCAGGAGTCACAAATGATGATATCATATGTACTATTATTATGATAATTATTTAAATCTGAGGATGTCTGTAGAGTTGATGTGAATGTAATCACCAACGGCCTGAGTTCAGAGCGAATCCCAGATGACAAAACTTTCATGAATACCAGATTTGCCCCTCATTGGAGTTGTAAACATCACCAAAGCAAAGACCAGGAGCTGGATTACTGACAGACAGCTCACAGACGGCCTCAGACTGTCTGTCTGTGCTTATGAACTAACTACAAGCTCACAGACAGAGTTCAGTCATATGCATCACACTGACTGGAGTCACATGACTTGATGGCATTGTGATCACACAGAGCTGAACTTACATGAGTTGCACTGACTGATCATGTTGTCAGTGTTGTGTTGTAATTAATGTCAGTTGATAAACAACATTTATTTTGATAGTTCATCCAGCTGCTCATTACCTTCGCATTGAAAATGCCGGAAGGTTATGTTTTGATCGCCGTGTATTTATTTATTTATTTATTTATTTGTATGCGTGTTATTCGCAAATCTCAAAAAGCATTGAACCGAATCGCATGAAATTTGGTGGGATGATTGTTTATTATCCGGGGACCAGTTGATTAGATTTTGGGATCGATCGGGTCAAAGGTCAAGGTCAAAGGTCATGAACAGGTCAAAATCTTTCGCAGAACTCAAAAAGTATTGAACCGAATCGCATGAAATTTGGTGGGATCATTGTTTATTATCCGGGGACCAGTTGACTAGATTTTGGGATCGATCGGGTTAAAGGTCAAGGTCAAAGGTCATGAACAGGTCAAAATGTTCTTGAATCGCATGAAATTTGGTGGGATGATTGGTTATTATCCGGGGACCATTTGATTAGATTTTGGGATCAATCGGGTCAAAGGTCAAGGTCAAGGTCATGGAAAGGTCAAACTCTTTTTTTACCATAGCACGATACATTTTTGTCCAATTGGCATGCAACTAATGCCAAAATGTTCATAATTCAATGCCCAATCTTGTGATATGCGAAGGTATGCGCTCTACCGAGTGCCCATTCTAGTTGCAAATGTGTTTGTTCTTGTTTATATTGTGTGTGGTTAACAAATAATTAACTTTTTATATTGCACTTAAATTCTGTGTTCCTGGTCTCATCAATTTGAAAGCTGGACCAAAGTGTTTTGATTTCATTCAATTAGAATTAGGCCAAATAAAAAGCCTCAAGTTGTAAGTCCAGTCTGGACAGTCGTTTTCTCTCAACGCCTCACTAGGTAGATCTTGCCTGTCACGAAGGCGGAGGTCAGGGAAAGGTTGGTGACCACTGATTTAGTACATTATGGACATTTAGAGTCAAACAGACCATAAAGCAGGGGATGCTTTAGGGGCGGGGCTACAAGGTGATTGACAGGTTTCTACAAGAGACCACGTTAATATTCAGAATGCTTTAAAGACAATGATAACACATTCTAAAGCACTTTATAGTGACTTATTAGATCATGAAGCATCACATTACTTAATAAATCCTGTCACCCCCTGACTTTTGTGTCTTCAAGGGTCCCAGTGTGCTATAACTCCATCGTTGTGATACATCATAATCTCACCTGTGGATAATTATCACCTGAGTCCTCGGCTCATGTTCCGCTGTCCGCCTGCAACTTCACTTCTTTTGTTCAGTTTAACTTGTTGTGGCTCCTTGTTCCTCCCTCTCTCTCACTCACACACTCTCACTCTCTCATTCACTCCCTCACTCATTTACTCCCTCACTCACTTCCTCCCTCACTCTCTCTCACTCACTCACTCTCTCTTTCACTCACACACTCACTCTCTCCCTTACTCTCTCTCACTCACTCACTCACACACTCACTCACTCACACACTCTCTCACTCACACACTCACTCACACACTCACTCACTCACTCTCTCCCTCACTCTCTCTCTCTCACTCACTCACTCACACACTCACTCACACACTCACACACTCTCTCACTCACACTCACTCACACACTCACTCACTCACACACTCACTCACTCACTCACTCACACACTCTCTCACTCACCTACTCTCTCTCTCACTCACACACTCTCTCACTCACACACTCACTCACACACTCACTCACACACTCACTCACTCACTCACACACTCTCTCACTCACACACTCTCTCTCTCACTCACACACTCTCTCTCTCACTCACACACTCACACACACTCACTCACACACTCACTCACACACTCTCTCACTCACACTCTCTCTCACACTCTCTCTCTCACTCACACACTCACTCACACACTCACTCACATACACACTCTCTCACTCACACACTCTCTCACTCACACACTCTCACTCACACACTCACTCACACACTCACTCTCTCCCTTACTCTCTCTCCCTCCCTCCCCCACTCACTCACTCCCTCACTCACTCACTCACTCCCTCCCTCCCTCCCCCACTCACTCCCTCACTCACTCCCTCCCTCCCTCCCTCACTCACCCATGTAACTGAGCTGGATGCATCTCTGTGAGTAACGTAAACAAACCTCTGTGTGGCTGAGTGACTCAGGGCCTTGTCTGGTGAACGTACAATTATTCACTGAGTCATCTTCTGATTTAAAAAATGTTACACTGTGTGAGCCGGAGATGCTGCTTTGTTTGTTTAGTTTCTTTAAAAGTGGCCCGCCTGATGTCTTTCAGCGCCGCTGCCGTGGCGCCGCTACTTGACCCCTGCCAGGATTACGAAAATACTCTTTTTATTTCTTGGCAGGTGCATTAAATTAAACCGAATGGAAGCGATCTGGTGATTCCATCGAGCGCCCGTCCCTCGGGTGGAGGCCCTGAGCGATGCAGTCTCTGTTCGGCGGAGGGGAGCTGGGGCTGCTGGGAGGCGGCGGCGGCGGCGACCTGAAGGAGGACGGCTGCGGCGGCGTGACGTCGTGGCACTCCTCACCGCTGCCCCCCGACGACGTCTACTCGGCCTCCCACTTCGCCCTCATCAGCGCCTACCAGGAGATCAAGGGGAGACTGGCCCTGCTGGAGCGCGAGAACACCAGCATCAAGAGGAAGCTCAAGATCTACGAGATCAAGGTGACAACAGCAGCTTTTCATTGCAACCTCGGCATCAGATATAATACAATACGATATTGCTTATGTATTTATCACTCTTCCAAAATAGAGGAGTGAGCCGTCCACGCTTAGCCTAACGGAGGCAGGGAGAGTGTACACAAAGATAAAAGGATGCTTCGGTGGGCTTTGATCCTGGACCGGCGGGGGGATAAACCGGAGGAATAAAGTAATGAAGTCACAACATGATATAGAGCAACAACCGTGAGGAGCCGAGGGAGCGAGGGAGCAAACGGAGGGGAGATCAAATGGGTTTCTGCTCACTGCAGACCTTTAAAGTAACAATGGACCCCACTCACGCCTTCTCATAACATCCAAACTCTACACGGACATCCAGACGGGGAGGAAAGGTCACGCGCTTTGGGATTACAACTGATTTCACCCGCGTTGTAATTACACCTCCAGATTCAAAAACAGGCTCAATGGGCTCCACCACGATCAAGTTATTGATACGTGCACAACAATAACTGAGAAGCACATCTTAGGCTTAATCATAATAATATAAAGGGATAGATGGTGGATAAATGTAGGCTTATTGTGGAGTTACGTATCTATACAAACACACACACAGATTTAACCATGGTCGTAAAAAGGTAAGTACTCGTACACAAAGTCACATCATAAGAAGTAATGAGGTAAGAAGCGGTTGTGTATTGATCTTTCTGGGTACGTCGATATTACGGCTGCAACTATTTCAATTATCGATCACACCGCGATCGTTTCTTCTCTTTATGAATCCATTAATTTAGTCGGTAAAATGATGAAAAACTGTGACACAAAAACTGTTATTTTTCTCACACAGTCCAATATTGTTTTTTATATTAATAAAGAAGAAAAATGCAATAGATTCAGCAGGGAATGAGCTACGTGTTTATGAAAAATGGTCCTTTAGTTCAGAGCTCATCAGAGAAGATGAGCTGCACAAGTCTTCATCGTACTCTGGATGTTATTTTAGATATTTAGATAACATCATCTTACATCTCAGCGTGGCCAGACTTCTTTTTTGAGGCAGAAATCCACCTCGGAGAAGGAGGAGCCAACGGAGACATGTGGAGGGGAGGTGGGGCGCAAAGGAGGAGCGTTAGAGGAGTTAAAGATGTAAGAGACGCAGAGGGAGGAGGATATACGAGGCGAGTAAAGGGAGATAATGAAGCACAGAGCAAGGGGAGATGAAGTGCTGAACAGAGGAGCATCACAGGACAAATACTTCCTGGATGTTCTTATTATTGTTATATGACCTCAATGATGAGGTGTGCAGTGTAAAGCGGTTTCAGGAGGACTTTTAACTTTCTTTAGCACTCGTTTCTTTTATGGCTGCCGAGGAAGACACTTACAAAAAGATGTTTTCTGCAAACCACGCACACGGTGAAGGCAAAAGAATTCTCAAAGGTGTGAAACACACACAGGACTTTCACCCAGGAGGCTGCTGTTCATGTGAAACACAAATGTGGTGTTATTTATTTTCGGTATAGTTGCTATTTTAAACCGTGATGTTTATTCTAACCATAAGTAGTTTTGTTGCTGAACTTGACAAATCATTTTAGTTACGTTAATGTGCGATAAAAAAGCCGATTTTTTAGGTTCTGAAACGGGATTAGCAAATATTTTTCTTTTAATATATTCATGATTGATTTATTTTGTACGCCTCTGAACCCCCGAGGCATTATGTTTCCTCTTTGTACCCTAAAGGTCACCGAGGTCACCGTGACGTCACACATCTTTATTGTTTTTTTTAGGGGCCATAAATCAGGAATTCACACGCTGGTTGTGACCATTTCACACAAATGTCCAGCCGGCTGAAATGGTGACGCGAGGACATGTCAGGACAGCCGTGGGAGTAAACTGCCTAATTTGGTAATTCTAGTTTTCCCGGTAAATAAATTGACGTGAACGCAGCTCGACTTTGTCTTCCCGCTCCTGCGTGTCGTCCTTTAGCGAGCAGCTGCTCCTGAAGGCTGCAGGCGGCAGTTTATTCAGGACCCGTTAATCCCAAAGAGACAGGTGTGGATGCTTTGTGTGTGTGTGTGTGTGTGTGTGGGGGGGGGGGGGGGGGGGGGGGTAATGACGGCTGTCACACCTGCGACTCTGTAAATAGAGCATGTGCCTTTCTTTTTTTACTTTTTTATTTGTTTTGGGGAAAATCAATTGATATCATCGTCATATTGACGCTGCATCATTTTCATTAATTCCTTCCATCATTTTAATATACGTTTATAGAAGTTACACATTACATCAAACTGGACAAGAACCCCCCCCCCCCCTCAAAAAAATGTAATACATAATTATAATAATAATAATAAAATATGTTTTTATAATAGTAATAAATAATACAATTATTATTTTATAATAATAATAAATAATACATAACAGCATAACGATCGACTATACGAACAATCAGATGAGGACAGAAAACACACAGACATAAATCATCCTCCATAATGAATCAACTATAACAATTATACATTCATTAATATTGTCCACAAGACCTGAGTCCATTTCCATTATTTCTGGCCATTAAAAAAAATAAAATGAAGAAAGATAAGTGTGCGGCTATCCATGCAGAGGGGAGTGCTCCGCCGCCCCGTGAACATGGGCCGTTGGAGGTAGCTGGAGCTCCTGGTGCTCGGCGCTCCTGGGGTTTTTTGCCCTCGTTGCCAACATTTACTGTTAAAGTGAGCAGAGAGGTGTTGTGCTAAATGGAAAAGGGTTGTTTGCCCCTCAAAGAGACGTTGCATCAGCTGGCAACGACCTCGTACGGGAGATGAAAAGCCCTCCCTGCTCACGGCGGGCACTCTAAATGTAAATGTGCTCATTTGGGTCGAACCACATGCAGTTACATAACTCGTTGACTGTGTTTTTCTGCAACCAGACAACAGTTTAGCACCACGAGCAGACAAACACATCTCTCAGTTCACAATTGAAACAACAGGGAGCACCGTACAGCCCATGAATGCATCTTCCACAGAGGTGTGAAGACGTCATCAATCTTTTCTGCATCATCCGGGCTGTAAAAATTAAATTATTTCTGCATAATTTCAATGTTTATATGTAATGCTGCTGCATCGTAGCTGCACCTCATATCATATAAAACAGTTATTGTGTTTTGCCCCATGAGTTGTGGAGCAATAAGATGTAAATAATATATAATACAAATAATATTGCAAACTTACAACAATTGCATTAACAGTAATAGTAAGTCATGATAATCTTACCTTTTTTTTGTCAATACATCACATAAATAAGATAAAAAACAACAATGAATGTATCTAATAACGTATTGTGAGTCACACACACACACACTGGGCTGATGTATATACTGACTCCATCCAATACTTCTTTACCTTTAATACCCTCAGATAGTTGTGTTAACTCTTAAGTACATTCACACTATTGAGGTACCTGTACCTTACTTGAGTAAATCCATTTAAAGCGTCTTTGTACTTCACATCTTAGAGGGAGATATTGCACTTTTTACTGAACTATAATTATCCCGAGCCACGGCTACTAGCTCTCAAATTAACATTTTACTTTACAAAAAACATAATTCCCTCCTGTGAAAACAACTGTATTTATTCAAGTTTCTGGCCAAAAACAAAATTTCATATTTGAATAAATCATGAAGAAGTTTTAATTAACCTCAGCCCAATGCTCATTTCAACTTAAAAGAGCCTGAACGCACCATCGTCCTGCTGCCACACGAGCAAAATGTGGATTCATCCGGCGCTGAAAATAGTCCCCAAAAGTATAAAAGTACGGCAGCTGTTTCCGTTTGCCCAATCAGTATATTCCTGAAATTTATTTATTCTTTATTTCAGACACCAAGTTCCATATAAAAATAACAGACATACAACTATCAAATGACACTGATGGACTCATTTTAAGAAAATCTGATATATAATTTCTAAGATATCGCGATTGTGTTACGAACTCAGACACTTAGGAAGTAGGACCCAATTGCACGACCCGGGAGCCAGAGATAAAGTATTTGTAAGTACTTTATTTTTCAGTTCTGCAGTGAGCAAATGAAAGCGCTCACGTAGTGAGGATCAAAACTTTCAAGAGCACAAAATACCCTGACCTGATCATGGCAAAAGACAAGACGAACTGACAAGGAACACTGGGAGACAGGGGAATTTAAGCACATGGTAACAAGACACAGGTGGGACCAATCAGGGGCGGCTGACACTGATGAGCATAGGAGACAGGTGGGATGACAGGTGAAAACAATCAGGAAGCCTGGAATGAGAGAAAGCTAACATAAATGACCTGAACCTCTCTAGCATATCTGTCGGTGCACAACAGTACCCCCCCCTCTAGGGCCAACTCCTGATGGCCCAGGCTGATTGTAAAAGTCGTGGATAAGAGTCTTGTATAAATGAAGCAGCTATCCAGCTTCTAGCCTCAGGACCGTAACCCTTCCAGTCTACCAGGAATTGCTTGCCCTCCCTATTACGGACCTCCAGTAGCTTACGGACCTTGTATACGACACCCGTTTCAAAGAGCTGGGGCGGTGGAGGGGGCGGGAACAAGTGTGCTCTCACACACCGGCTTGATTCTACTAACGTGAAACGTTGGGTGCACTCTCAAGGTCCTGGGAGTTGCAAGCGTGCCGACGGGTTGATGACTCTGGACACTGGAAACGGACCCACAAATCTCGGAGCCAGTTTCTTTGAGGCGACATGGAGTGGTAAGTCTTTGGTAGAGAGCCAAACCTTTTGGCCTGGACTGTAGTCTATGCAAGGTCTCAGAGACCCGTCTTTCTTTCCCACAAAAAAGAATCCCGCTCCGGCTGGAGACGATGAAGGACGGATAATCCCTGATTTGAGTGAAGAGGAGATGTATTCATCCATTGCTGTTCTCTCAGGTCTCGAAATCGAGTAAAGTCTCCCCTTGGGAATGGGGGCTCCCGGTAAGAGATCAATGGGACAGTCAAAATCTCGGTGAGGAGGTAGCGACAAGGCTTTAGACTTGTTAAAAACTTCCTTTAAATCATGGTAACAGGAAGGTACCTTCTGTAGATCAGGATAGTCAGGGTGATCTATAATGATCCTACTAGAGTCTGTTGGTGCATTAACAGGTTGCCTTAACTTTCCTGAAAGCCAGCCTATGTGAGGATTGTGGATCTTCAGCCAAGGAAACCCCAAAATAATCGGGTACTGAGCCGACTCAAAATATGAAATTGCATGCTCTCGGTATGGTCCTTATTTATAGTAATCCGTATGGGCTCAGTGCAATGGGTAACTGTGAACAACAAGCGCCCCTAAGGCACTGGCACTAACAGGATGAGATAGCGGGACAGTTTTTATTTTTAGCTGTTTGACTAGGCCCCAGTCTATAAGGCTTTCGTCAGCCCCTGAGTCTATTAACACACCCTGGTCAATGGTCTGATTGTTAATACAAATGTCTACCTGAGTAACAGGTCGAGGAGGGAAGTCTGCGAAACTTGCTCACCAGCGCCTCCTTTTTTTGACTGGAGCATCTTCTTTCCCGAAGGCAAGCGAGGATGACCCGGCTGGCCAGAGCAAACAACAACCCTCCCTCCCGCTGCGCTCTCCTCAGGAAAGCCTGGTTCTTCCAAGCTGCATGGGTTCACCGAGTCATTCGAATGTAGTCCTCTGATGGTCCGGTAACATGAGCTGGAAATCCTCAGCTGGGCGCCACCGACCTCCGACTGCGGCTGGGGGAATAACAAGGAATAACAACTCGGTTCTTGCCCGGCTCTCTCTTTCAACGGTTATCGATCCGGATGGCCACAGCGATGAGGATTCCAGATCCCGGTGTCTCCAATGGAGCCAGCTGGTCCTTTATCGGTTCGAAAGTCCTGTCATGAAGGCGTCACGAGCCGGAACATTCCATCCGCTGTCCGCTGCTGCTGTACGAAACTCGATGGCATAATCAACCACCTGACGGTTGAGCTGACGTATTGAAACAGTCTTCTGCTGGCCTCCGTAGCAGGCGATGAGTGGTCAAAAATGCGGCTCATAGTCTCTATGAAATCGGCCAATGAGTAACATAGTTCGGTGTCTCTAGACCATTCTGCAGTAGCCCAGGCTGCAGCTCTTCCCGTTAAATGAGACACAATAAACGCCACTTTACCATGCTCAGATAAAAAAGCTGCTGGGTTGTGTTGGAAATGCAGATCACACTGTACCAGAAAGGCTCTGCAATTCGAAGAGTCTCCGGAAAATCTCTCCGGAAGAGCCAGCCGTAAATGGGAAGAAACAGCCTGACCTGGGTAGTCAGCTGGAGTCTTGACAGGCAAACTCTCAGCTGTGGATGACGTCAGACGAGGAGCAGTCTGTTGATGAGTGAAAAATTATTCATTTGGGCAACCAGTTGTTGCATCTGTGTATAATTTTTTCCTGAACCCGGCCTGCCTCTCAGCTCTTGTATTTCCTGGCTGACTTTGTCCAGCTTTTCCTCGTGATGAAAAATCCGCGCCCCTGTGTACAGACAGAGCGGCGTGGGCGTTCTTGGGTCGGCTGGGTCATAATGGTCAGTTTTTGTTCTACTAGACAACTCAGACACTAGGGAACCGACCCACCCCGAGCCAGAGATAAAGTATTTGTAAGTACTTTATTTTTCAGTTGCAGTGAGTGAATGAAAAGCGCCACGGTGAGGGATCAAAACTTTTCAAGAGCACAAAATACCCTGACCTGATCATGGCAAAAGACAAGACGAACTGACAAGGAACACTGGGAGACACATGGTAACAAGACACAGGTGGGACCAATCAGGGGCGGGGCTGACACTGATGAGCATAGGAGACAGGTGGGATGACAGGTGAAAACAATCAGGAAGCCTGGAATGAGAGAAAGCTAACATAAATGACCTGAACCTCTCTAGCATATCTGTCGGTGCACAACAGATTGGCAAAAAAAAAGAACATTCAAATTTTAGAATCCTTCAGAAGAATGAGAATAATTTAGATTTTAGTCAAGAAATATGAACAGATGGACAAACAGTCCCAGATTTAATTGTGTGGACAGGAAAATAAAAAACAACTTTCTGCGTAACTTTATATATTACTTTTTGGAAAAATAGAAAATAAAATCTAGTTCACGAAGAAGAAGAAGAAAATCAAAACCATGACACCAGTTAAAAGTTAACGCTGATCCTCTGAGTGAAATCTGGGCCGAGCAGAAGTTTCAGTTGATCCAAGATGAATCTTTTATGAACCCGCCGTGAAATCATAAAAAATAGAAAAATAATTGCAGAAAACAGCAGGAACCCTCCAAAAAGCATAAATAATTACTGCATCTCTTGTTCCCGACACTCAGGGTTATCATAACAACGGGATTGACTGGTTTCTCCTCCGCAGTTCCCCATGATCAATGAGTTCGGGGAGGACACCAACTCGTACTGCTCCTTCGAGAGTAAGGAGACGGCGCTGCTGCACTCTGAAAATGGCGGCCTGCAGCAGAGAGTCAACGTCCTGACCCACGAGGTGAGAGGGGGGATGAGGATGGAGGAGGGGGGGGGGGTACGCAATAAGGGAATCATTTAAATATACAGAATAAAACAAAACCATTATCCCGCCATAAGGTTTTTTTATTTCTCTTTCTTCTCAGTGCTTGAATTCTGCAGAAATCTATGTGAGAGTTAATGGAATAAAAAAGATAAATTGAGGCCAACCCTGGTGGACATACGCTGAAAACATGTCCAGAAAGTAATGAGGCACTGGAGCTGCTATCAAAGTGAAAGTGACTGAGGGAGATGGGATGTTTTTAAAGAAACCTTCCAAGGAGCACTGGGACGGGGGTTTCTATTCTTGAGCTAAAAGATGTTGCTGATTATGAACTAACATCACATGCTGAATCAGATTTTAATCTCTTCTCGCTGTAAAACAACACATGTGAAATATGAAGCATAAAGCAACTAAAGAGACTGCAAAGAGACACAAAGAAACATCCACACGAGACTCAGAGTGACTTCAATGAGACACAAAGCAACTGCAAAGAGACTCAGCATTACTATTAAGAGACACTTTGCAACTATAAAGGGACTTTAGGGACAATTATTAGTCACAAAACAACCCCAAAGAGAAATAAAACACCTTTAAAGAGCCAAAATGACTAAAAATACCATTTTAAATGACTACACAGAGAGGTGATACAACTATAAAGAGTCTATAAGAGAGAAGTGGAGCCACAGTCCTCTGTAGTTTTGTATTGTGCTAAATTCTGAGCCCGCCCACCTTTCGCTGTCCAATCAAATGCGAAGGATTTAATTTATATCGGTTTTTGAACCAGAAGTTAGTCAAGTTAAATTAAAGTGAAATAGAAATGGCATTTTGAAATCGATTGTTTTATTATGTACTTCAATTTGAAATATAAAAGCAGATGTGTGCACGTTACAGACGAGACTCCGAAGGAATCAGTTTCACCACCTTTCCTCTAGAGTCTAGAGCGTAGGGATAAGAATGGGTCCGGCTCTCTACTGTTGGCCTGTGCCCCTGTGTCAAGATGTACTTATTTTAGTTTCAGGTTTATATTTGGAGTTCACTCCATCTGTCTCCCCTTCAACGAGTGGCGTGTGGGCGATAAACGCAACATTCATTTGAATTTTGTTTTGCAGATTCCCTTGGAAATTCGGTTTAATTGATGCACTGCTGATGATACACATGCAGCCCGGCTGCCCGCCACTGTGTTCTCACTTTTACTTTTAACATCGCTGATAGAGACAGTGGACAAAATTATGAAAATAAGTGGCACAAAATCGGAGAATTATCCTTTTAAATTAGCCGTGTTAGCGACTTACAAAGAGCTTTGAACCCGAGGCGCCGTGAAAACGTAAAAAAGTGATAACTAGAACAACTCTACGTATCAAAATCTCTGGCGTCCGTGTGCGTCTCCTTGCCGACTGTTATCCTCCAAGCATATGTTGCCATAGCTACGGCGATACCCCTCTTCGTCCTCTGGGGCCGCTCTCCTTGTCGCCTGAAGTGACCGTATTTTTAAAATAAAAGAGCTGTCAGAGAGTGTGATGATGCCATGCAGCGACATTCAGCCCTCATTAAGCCCCAGAGTGATGGATCGCCACGGTAACGAGAAATTCATTATTTAAAATAGTGCCTAGGACGGTTTGTTGAAGGCGTCGCTCAGGCGTGCGTTGGGAGGAGGGGGGGGGGGGCGCTCTGAGGTGTCGGATGTCCTGAATGTGTCCGCTTACACAACAGCTTCTTAGAGAAGTGGTATGTTTTCCCTCTCTCTCTCCCTCTCTCTCTCTCTCTCTCTGACAATGAAGGGAACAAAAAGTGAATGTATGTTGAGGAGTCTTTGTTATTGTTGTCGACGCTGTTCTTCTTTTCTTTTCTTCAGCTCCAGAAGAGGAAGGAGCGAGAGGAGCAGCTGGAGGATGTGATCCAGGCCTACGAGAAGATCCACATGGAGAAGAGCAACCTCCAGAGGGACCTGGACAAGATGGTCAGAGAGCTTTCCCTTTACACCCCGCAGGAGCCAAGCGGCCCGTGAATTCATAAAAACCTTCACCGCTTCACAATCCGCTGAATGTTTAATGTACGCGTGGGCGTGGATGACATCATGAGCGTGAGAGGTGGTCATGTACGGGGTCATCAGTCTCAATAATTGAGAGACTCACACATGCAAACACGATGATTCAAATGCATGCGGAACAATTCATAAATATATTACATTTAAATGCATGCGGAACAATTCACAAATATATTACATTTAAATGCATGCGGAACAATTCACAAATATATTACATTTAAATGCATGCGGAACAATTCATAAATATATTACATTTAAATGCACGCAGACCAATTCACAAATATATTACATTTAAATGCATGCGGAACAATTCACAAATATATTACATTTAAATGCATGCGGAACAATTCATAAATATATTACATTTAAATGCATGCGGAACAATTCATGAATATATTACATTTAAATGCATGCGGAACAATTCATAAATATATTACATTTAAATGCATGCAGACCAATTCACAAATATATTACATTTAAATGCATGCGGAACAATTCATAAATATATTACATTTAAATGCACGCAGACCAATTCACAAATATATTACATTTAAATGCATGCGGAACAATTCATAAATATATTACATTTAAATGCATGCGGAACAATTCATGAATATATTACATTTAAATGCATGCAGACCAATTCACAAATATATTACATTTAAATGCATGCGGAACAATTCATAAATATATTACATTTAAATGCACGCAGACCAATTCACAAATATATTACATTTAAATGCATGCGGAACAATTCATAAATATATTACATTTAAATGCATGCGGAACAATTCACAAATATATTACATTTAAATGCACGCGGAACAATTCACAAATATATTACATTTAAATGCACGCAGAACAATTCACAAATACATTCCAATGCACACGTGAATAAATTACGATTTATATAAATGTAAAAGAAAAAAATCACAACCATATTAATGCATTTCTATGTGGATTTGTCTGTTGTTTGTTGATTTATATTTATTTATTTGTGGATCACACTGCATTTGTTTGTGGATCGCGACACACTTGTGCACGGATTTATGAGACTCCCCTGGCGTGGCTCCATCCATGCGTGATCTGACCCCGTAGTTATGTGGCCAGAAGTGTGCGGACACTCGGGTGTTTGGGAAGTTCTGGTCTGGAGTTTTTGTTCCATGTTTTCCATGTTCATGCTACACAATGACAATAATGTGGCAGACAATAGTGTGCTTCTTGTGTTTGGAGCTTTCCTCTTTCGTGACAACAAAGCTGCAGGGTCGGAGTATTTATTTGGAGACCAACCAGGAAGTTGGTACCACACTGGTTTCCCTCGACAAAAAAATCCAACTGGATTCTTCAATTCGATTTTGGATTATTGCAGAAAATAAGCTTTCAACAATTCTGATACTTACACAGTTTGATCAGCAAGATAATCTCCACAAATGAAAACCACTCGTTGGTAAAGGGATAGCTCAGATGTTTTCAATCAAGAAGCTAACGTTAGCGGCGATACAGGAACTCCACCACGATCACATTACTTCACGTCTCCTCCACTAATTGAAGGATGACTAGCGTCCTTGTGAGGATGCTTCGTCGTCTCCTTTAGACTCTTTTTTTTTTTTAAAGCTTCAAAATTCACCAGAGGGGCGTTCACTGGCCTGTTTTATATCAGAGAACTCAGCGTTTGAATCTCTTTAGCTTGTGTTCGACCGTATTTTAGACATCAAGCAAAAGAAGCCATTGAGGGATCGGGAAAGGGCAACATTGCCGACTCTTTTTCCTGCTTTTAGGATTCCTGCAGCTCTCTCGGCCATCGTGCACAAATCCAGCTCCTTAAATAAATGTTTTTTTCCCAGTTAGGGGCACAGAGCCATGAGCTGAAAACCATCCACCCCATTGGAGGTGAACTGACAAGCAGATTTACGACAGAAAATCTGCGTCACAAATGTGAAGTTTGCTCGGGCAGGCGGGGAGGATCTCATGAAAGATGCAACCAAGCTGCACTCTGGGAAAATAATCTCTCTCCTGGAAGTCCAGAGTTATTGGACCGACCCTTTAAAAGGCACCTGTCCTCTAGTATTCAGACAAACATGCAGCTAAAACACATCACTTTGCTGAACTCTTCTATAAAAAGCAAAATAATTAACTTTCTCCCCATCACCTTGTTATGTCGTATTTTATCATCGCTACGTCATTTAGTGATGAATTTGTCTCTGACAGAATATGTTTAGATTAGATTAGATTCAACTTTATTGTCATTACACAAAGTACAAGTACAACGAAATGCAGTTTAGGAGGAAAAGAAAGAAGTCACGTTGTCTGTGTGTGTGTGTGTGTGTGTGTCTGTGTGTGTGTATAACCCCACCCCCCCACGTGAAGGGGAAGCTCACGCCGAGCGGCCTTTTTTTATTTTTTATAATGGTTTATTTAATAAGGGACAGTGAATGTTGCTGATGTTAAGAACAAACCTAAAACATAAGATTACAAATACAATCTGGAGAACAATGTTAAAATGGACAGAATAAAACATAATGTCAGAGATACAACGACTAAATGTGACATATAACTGCAAACAGGTGAATGAAAGTCCAACCTGGGCAGATGGATAAAAGAGTTGAATGATTGTAGCTCTCAGTTCCAATGTCACCCCCAAGTCAGTGGCTGGACCTCGTTGACCTTTAACCTTCAAGCACTTGTTCACCAAGTTGCATCATATTTGAATATTATGACTATGCATATGATCTATTATATATATTATATATTGTGTGTTTGCTTTTTGCACAATTACAAGTGAAAACTTTTATTTTTAAATTTATTTTATACACTCAGACCAGGCTCCTGAACATCAGTTTCTCTATTCTACATTCATATCCTCACGCTGATATTATAACACGGATATTTTCAAATATCAAACTGTCTTTGAAGTTTACCAGGAGGCAAAGTGGCCCGACTGCGTCGCAGGGTTTATGTGACAAATGAAGACGGGCGGACAATGTCGGCAACATTTTGTGAACATTATCCGTCTCTACCTCTTTTTCATTCCCCATTTCTGTTTGTCACATAATATAACATAACATAATACAAGTTAGATTCACATCTTATATTTGCATCGTCATCTTTTTAAACTTTGACCTTTTGAGCCTGAACAGAAACCAATATTTAGCCATTTCTTCCTGTTTTTACTGGACCAGAGTTTAAAAGTATTGAAATCAGAGCAGAAGATATATAAATTACTTGTGTTGTAACATGTGGGTCAGTAAACTACATCATGTGTGTCAAACGTTAGACATGTTGTTATTTTTTAAAATAATAGTAATGTTTGGCCTTTTGTATTTATGTTGTTTCTGCACGTGACTCACAATCAACAAGGATTAGGTCTAAAAGCTCCGTAATGGTTTGAATCGGGTGTAGCATTCTAATAAACTGAGTGTGTGTAATGGTTGCAGACCGGCCTGGTGGAGAAGCACGTGGAGCGCGTCCTGGGCCTGGAGGCGGCGCTCCGTCAGCGGGACAACTCGCTGCAGAAGCTCAACAAGCAGCTGCACAGCAAAGACATGCAGTTCCTGCAGCGGCACGCCGGGCCCGACGCACACAGTGAGTGACGGTCGCCTCTCACCTCCATCACCTCCATCACCTCCATCACCTGCATCACCTGCATCACCTCCATCACCTCCACCACCTGCATCCGTAGCTGAGAATTGTAAAGGTAACAACGATTCCTGATACCATCATTGTTTTGTGCTTATTGCCATTTTCCAGGGGAACATTATTATTTCCTGTTTGTTTTAATTGATAAAACTCAGTTTATGCAACGCAAAAAAATGTGTAATCAAAATATGTAATATCTTACATCTCTTGTAAAAGCAAACACATCATGTAACGTTCATCTTGGCTGGATCTCCTTCGGAAAAATAGATTTTAATCTCAAGGTTAATTGGGTTATAAAGGTTGAATAAAACTAATTAAATATAACAATGTGAACTCTTCTAAAAAGGATCAAATACATATATGACCGAACACACTGGTGTGAGCATCAAACACTTTGAGTCTTTGCTGTAAAAGTAGACTCTGAATAGATCATTCTCAATACTTATATAAACACATTTACTTTAACTGAAGATTACATTAAAAAACAAGTCGTTGTACTGTAAAAAAAAGTACAATATCCTTCAATTTTAGTCCTCTAACTCTCGCTGTACATCAATCTAGTCGCGTATAGGCGTTTTCACAGGTGCATTCTGGGAGCAGACGTTGATAATTGAGTGTTGTATTTTAGATTAGATTAGATTAGATATTCCTTTATAAATTCCACAGTGGGGACATTTCAGGATCACAGCAGCGGGTGCACATTAGAACATTAATAGAAATGAAAATTAAACACAAAACAAAATAACAATACTAAATACTAAATACTAATACTAAAATACTAAATATACAGAGGAAACAACATATGTACACAACATATATACATTTCGATGTCAAGGTTCAACGTGATTAGCAAATAACGCACCTTAAATTCTCATAAAGCTTCATCAAAGCAGCAGATTCCCTCGTTCTAACACAGAGAACATGGAACACGCAGTCCAGGAGATTACGTTACGCATCAGCTGATCTGGAGTCAGCCGCTGCCCTCGGAGACGTCGTGGGTGGCTGATGGAAACCTGGAAGAAATGTGTCACCGCCACCACAGCCGATGCTCCTGATGGTGCACTTGA